>NC_138771.1:87723027-88323027 GCF_965119305.1 Pelophylax lessonae | reverse complement strand
TACCCTCTGCTGAGCCAGTGACAAAGCATTCTTCAGAGTTGTCCAGTGCCAGAGCTTTAACTGCTGAATCATGAGCCTGGAAAGTGTGAAGCATTTGTCTTTGTCGAATGTCAAAGATACAAATGAATCCTTTTCTGCCACCAGTAATAAGGAGCTGCTGCTTTGTTGCATACTGAAGTACCGTGGCCCCATTTTCATGGCAATTGAATGCTAAAGTGTAGAAGAAAAAAAATACATTATTAAAATTTCACAAATTACTTAAAGTGGTTGTAAAGACACTTTGTTTTCTTATAAGAATCCCTGATGTTAGATTATTTTATGTGCCCCAGTGTATGTTCTTCATAAAAAAAATGTACCTTATTTCCGAGTGCCACTAGGCGCTCACGTGACCGCCCACTGCACTCCTCCCACTATCTGAGAACTACAGTGGGAGGGGCTAAGAATTCCCCGCTGACATCAGCCTGGATGAGAGTGGCAGGTGGTCACGTGAGCGCTGCTCTGAAATAAGGTATAAAGCGAGATTTTTTTTTTTATATAAACAACATACACTAGGCACACAACCTAATCTAACACTGGGGATTCTAGTAAGAAAACACAGTTATTTTAGCAGCAGGAGGGGAGGGGAAGGGAGAAGATCTGCAGAGACTAGCTGACAGGCAGGGAGAGAGGGGGAGAGACAATTGGATGACGGAGCCACATAAACTGAGCACAGTAATCAGGGATCAGCAGCCATGATAAACGTGGTCAGTTTAGAGGGTAGGGCAGCACCAGGAAGGATCAGTCAGGTATTTTAGATGATAGAAAGGCACAAATTACACAGCAAAAGCACTGTGCTGTTATTCATGCTTTAAAGTGTTCCTAAGCCCACAACCGTAAAAATAGTCTGTAAATGCAGTAAAGCATGCTTGTGGAACTTAAGGGGCTAATACTGCGCATTATGTAAAAAGGCTGTTTGATCCTGGCTTCTCTTATCCTTCCCTCCTCACACTGTCCCCTGATAATATCCTGATAACACAGGGACTATGGAGTCAGGCTGCACATGCTCAGTTTGGTGTGTATTGCTAGAGAGGTTTTTTTTTTTTCTTGGGAGGATGCATGTGATCAGAACAGGGCCAATCAGCACTGTGCAGACAGAGGGTCAGGGGATCTTGCAGTCTCATAGGACATCCCTATTAGTAAGTTCCAGTGGCCGGAGTGAAATGCATTGGGGGCGTGGTTCTAGGCTGAGACTGCCACTTGTCTACACACAGCAGATCTTGTTCTAATGTTGTTCAGATCTTCTGAGATCTTCAGCTCTTTATCAATTACTGTCTGGATGGGCTCATTCCCAGCCAGGACTCACAGCAGCAGGCACAGGACTACAATTCCTTGCAGCCTGAGCGGCTCACACACATAACATGGGTTGCAGTCTCATAGGTCAGTCAGAAAACTCCTCCTACAAGCTTTAACCAGTGCTTGGCTGGACACTCATAGAAGTCACAAGACTGCTCTAACTGATAATGAGAAAAGGTATTTAGCAGTTTATATTTACTAAAATAATTGCATTTCAATGTTCTGTGTACTGTGGGAGACCAGATATTGTGAATACAGGGTCCTGGGTTTAGTAACACTTTAAAGGAACAGGGTCATTTTTTTTAGGGTTACAACTGGTTTACTAGATTTAATCCTAAACCTATTGAAAGGCAACACCAGTCAGCCTATACAACTGGGAATCAGTGAAGCTGAGTTTCAGCATATTCATTCAGCTGTAAATTCCAATTCCTTTGACTTTCCATTTGAATAGTTCCTATGTGTTAATTCTAGCAGTGTCACATGTTCCTCCATCTCTCTCTATATTTACTCCAAAGGGATCAGCAACTTACAAAAGACGAGACAGATTCAAAGAACCTGGCCTCTTAGCAGATATACATTTTTGGCCTCCAAGGACATGGGATGCTGGCTAGAAGATATCAGCACCAAACTATTTACACCAATGTCATCAGCTAGATCTCAGGAGAAAATACAAAATAAATAATGGGATTTTTGTACTTACCATAAAAACAATTTCTCTGAGTTCATCGACGGACACAGCGCTCCATAAATCATAACTAGTGGGGTTATATTGCCTCCTCCAGGAGTAGGACTAGGCAGAACAAAAACCACTGGCTATGCCCATGGGCCATTCTCAGCTGGTCTATAACCCCCCTCTCTGCTCTAGGTAATGAGTTTAGTAACAATATTAGAGGTATCAAAGCTCCATAGAGGGGTGGGTGCTGTCTCCGCCGATGAACTCAGAGAAAGGATTTTACGGTAAGTACAAAAACCCAATTTTCTCTTTCGTTCATCGAAGGACACAGCGTTCCATAAATCATAAATAGTGGGACGTCCAAAAGCAGTGCAAAAAAGGAAAATGAGGGGTGGGGAAAATAAACCAAGGCTAAACATAAGCGTCCTTAACAAGGACACAGGAGTCCCATCTAAAAAATAAAGGTTTAAAGAAAAAGCACTCCTCAAGAGGGAACAACCCCTCTTTAAACAGCAGCCTGCAAAACTTTGCGGCCAAAAGAAGCATCCGCAGATGCCAAAGTATCTGCCTTATAGAATTTTGTAAAGGTATGCATGGACGACCAGGTGGCTGCCTTGCAAACTTGCAATATTGAAGCCTGATGACAGAAGGCCCAAGAAGCACTCAGCGCCCGAGTATAATGTGCCGTGACAGGAAAAGTTGGAACCTGATCTTTAATGGAATAGGCCTGATCACCGTCTGTCTGATCCATCTGAACATGGTAGCCGAAGAAGCGGCCAGCCCTTTTCTTGGTCCGTCCGTAACCACAAAAAGCGAGTCTGACTTCCGAAAAGACTCAGTAGCTGCCAGATGCACCCGAATCGCACGAACCACATCGAAGGTCTGCAAGGCAATTTCCTTGGGATGAGTCAGCTTGGGACACAAGGAAGGCAACACAATGTCCTCATTCAAATGGAAGTCAGAGACAACTTTGGGCAGGAATGATGGACAGAGACGAAGAACCACTTTATCCCTATGGACCACTAAATAGGGACTGCGACCAGATAATGCCACCAATTCTGATACCCTGCGGGCTATAGCTACCAAGAATGTCACTTTCTGGGATAATGTAGACAAGGGAATCTCCCGAATATTCTTAAATGGAGGATTCTGGAGAACCAAAAGTACTTAACTTAAATCCCATGATGGCAAAAGAGACCGTACAGGTGGAGCCACATGTCGAACCCCCTGAATGAAGGTATGAACTAAAGCGTGCGTGGCTAAGGGTCGCTGAAAGAAGATTGCCAGGGCAGACATCTGGCCCTTAATGGTACTCAAGGCCAGGTTCTGATCAACGCTCTGTTGAAGAAAGGTTAAGATCTGAGCCACAGAAAAGGGTCGACGATGAGCGCCAATCGACTCACACCAAGAAATGTACTCTTTCCATGTACGATGGTATATCTTGCTGGAATACTACTTCCTCGCCTTCACCGTAGTAGGGATCAGTGATCCAGACAGACCTCTATCCCTCAGTACCTGGCTTTCAATAGATAAGCCATTAAAACCAGCTACTCTAAAGCAGGATGGTAGATGGGCCCTTGGGCAATTGGTCTTCTCTGAGAGGAAGCCCCCAAGGGGTGTTTACAGCAACCAGGATGATTGGAAGATTCTCGCTCTTGATTCCTCGCAGGAACTGCGGAAGAAGCCTTAGCTGAGGATGATACTGGCCTTACCATGGCCCTTGGACACCTGGACCTAGTCACGAACTTCATTGTCCTTCTGTGGAGCTGATCCTGCTAAAAGAGCTGCATGTAAAACTGTGCAAACAGAACTGTATTGAAGGTGGGTACCACCAGATGCAGAACCTGTATACAAAATAGGAAAGAGAACTATCAGTATGACAGCAGCCGGTGAATTACGGCCTGTGGTCCCTGAAGTTTGTGCAGAGGAAGGACCCCCCTGGTCAGAAATAGATTCAGACCTTGGTAAATCAATTCCCTGGACAGGGATAGGGGGGACCTTAGGTAGTTCAGGACATCACTTAAACCTTTGCAGGAAATAAATCTGCACAAGGAGACTCAGGACCTAAAAAACCTGAACAGGACAAGCTTTGTCCCCCTTCCTGGGTACCTAAAAAGAAACATTTCGCGGATCTCCTTGATGCTCACCATAGAGGTCCACGGGCCCAGAAACCAGCGAAGATGTCCCCCCACCCCAATATTGGGTGAGGGCAGACCTTCATGCTGAAGGAGTCTTGTTTGCTGGTCTGGGAAGGCTAGCTCTAGGCTTACCAAACCAAGGTTGCTTGGAACCTCCTGGGGAAGATTTAAAAGAGCTATTTCCTTTATTCTCCATCCCAAAAGCACAAAAGAATTTTCTATGGGCTAAGAAGGGCCCCTGTCTGTGGAAAGGCTCCTTCCTTTTCCTTGACTGTGGCAGGAACGTACTCTTCCGCCCCGTGATACCCTTAATGATGTCATCCAGGGTAGACCCAAACAAGCGATCGCCTTGAAAGGGCAGATCAATGAGAGCTTTCTTAGAGGCTTGGTCTGCAGACCAACTAAGCCACAACACATGCCTAATCACAACCACTGAAACAGAAAGTTTGGACAGCACAGGAGCTGTATCCAAAGCTGCATCACAAATAAACTGCAGCCCATGGTCCAATTGGTCCGCTAAAGCAACATAAGCAGCGGGGACCTGCTCATCCCCCAGGCGCTGGCGCAAAAGCTTGGTCCATTCAGTTAGGGTCTGAGACACCAGGGTTGAGGTAAAGACTGGCCGCAATGCCAAACCAGCCATAGTAAACATGGTGCGTGGCACAGCCTCTGCCTTCTTGTCAGCCGGGTCCTTAAAGGACGGGGATTCCTCTACTGGGATCTTGGTTGCTTTATTCAACCTGGAAACAGGAGAGTCCACTACTAGTGGACTAGCCCACTTTTTTAAAAGTGAATCCTCAAAATGGTAACGTACAGCAAAACATTTGAGGACCACAAAGGGTATTTTTGGTTGTTCCCATTCCTTACAGGAAAACCTGTCAAAATAAGGTAGATAAGGAAACACCTTTGGAGTACGATGTGACTTGTGTGGACCAAACGATACAGCCACATTGGTGGCTACATTAGCCGCATCCTCCATTTTTAAAGTCTCTGACGCACTGCAGTTGTATGTGCATCTAGCAGCGCTTTTTCATTCGCTGCTGCAACCATGGAGGAATTGTCCTCACTATCGGAAGGATCAGGGGTTTGATATTAAATCCCCCTGGATGGGCCGCGTCTACGGCTGCATCAGGCTCAGGATGAGACAGCCCGAGCAGGGAAAGGTTGGGGGATGCTTCCTCCTGGGCCTTTGCCAGACTAAGGGACAATGGCCACCATTAGCTGCAAACACTGAAGCATGCTGCAAGGATCTTTCCTGCACCCTCTGCAAGGGGACCCCCCTGAAGGTAGGACACACATTTGGGGAGAATCTGCTGTGCAATCTGCATTGGCCTCTGCGCTGGGACCCCCTGCACTATACCCACACTGCAAACAGCAGGGCGTGCACCTGGGGGTCTCCTACACTGGGACCCCTCCAGCCTACCAGGGCGTGACACACACTACCCCAGGATCCTTACAGAGTGGGGATAGCGGGGGGAGACCTCAGGGGTTACTGTTGCATTCTCTGCCCTGGGACCCCCACCAGATTCTGGGTCCAGACAGGGGGAAATGGGAGTGGGGGAAGCCCAGCTCAGTGAGGGATTTAAGGATTGGGGGAGGGAACCTTACAAGTAGGTCCAACTGTCCCTGGAGGTTACCCCCGTCCACCCCAAAGAAAACCACCAAAAGGGGAGAGGCTGTAATTACCCTTCAATGGTGCGGGTAACGCTCTAGACAAAACTTTGCCACCGAAGAAGGGGAGCTGTTGGCCAAGGGACGGCTGCGACTGTTGTTTACCACGCGGACCAGCCTCTGTCCGTGAGGTCGCTTAGTGCGTAGCTGCAGTCTGCATGCGCTCACTGGCTGGGCTGGGGGAAACCACTGGATCTAGATTATCCAGCCCGTCGACCAGCCCTGCAGTCGTTTGCAGATCTCCCGAGAGACAACGAAAAAAGGATGTAAGGAAGGAGAAAATTACTAGGACCAGAGATCCCAGCTGGGAGCCTAGGTCCTTACTCCTGACTAGGCAGATTAAAACTGATTACCTAGAGCAGAGAGGGGGGTTATATACCAGCTGGTGACAGCCCATGGGCATAGCCAGGTGTTTTTTGTTCTGCCTAGTCCTACTCCTGGAGGTGGCAATATAACCCACTAGTTATGATTTATGGAGCTCTGTGTCCATCGATGAACGAAAGAGAAATAACTATATTGCTTGTGAGCTATGTTTTTTTTTTTTTTTTTAACATAGGTCTGTAACACAGGTGGTGGTATAATGTATATTTAACACATTAACCTTATGTGTAATAACCTAAAAATGTTTAACGTCTACCAGCTGCTGTGCACCATGTGATTATCATACTCCTCATTATATAAAGAACATCGCTGCTCTACACTTGTACTTTGGTAAAACTGCACTGCATCAGTGTGATAGGAGCCTACCTTGTAGTACAATATATTAGAGAAAACTGGTACCTTCTTGCATGCAATGTTTTGTGACATACAACAAAAACAGGTTTGTGCAGATGCTAAAACTTTGCTATTCACAGCATTACTTAAGACAAAAGTTGTTGCCATTTTCTAAAAATTTCCAACAAGTGATTTTGACAAATTTCTAAAGGAATATAGCTTACTCACCATGGACAAGACTGTTACTAGGTGATATTAACGTGTCCCAGAGGCAAACATTTCTAAAGCAAGAGCAAAAAGAAATGCAGTTAACAGGGAGTGTGTGGCAGGTCAAAAGGTTTGGAAACAGAAACTAGCATCTCCTGTGCCAAGCGTACACTGACTTCATAATATGATAGTTACAACCTGACAGCTCAGTTATTTCCTTTTTTTCATTAGGCAGATTGCCAGCATGTGCATGGGGGCTTATCTTAAAGGCCAAACAATTACAAAGGGATAAAGCAATTCAAAATGGAGTTACAGTATAACCACTTAAGTTCTGGAAGATTTTACCCCCTTCATGACCAGGCCATTTTTTGCCATTCGGCACTGCGCTACTTTAACTGGTAATTGTGTTGTCATGCAATGTTGTACCCAAAGGAAATTTACATACAAATAGAGCTTAATTTGGTGGTATTTGATCACCATCGGGTTTTTAAAATTTTTGTGATATAAAATGAAAAAAAAAAAAAAAAAAAGACTGAAAATTTGGAAAAAAAACCCTATATTTTTTACACTCTGCTAAAAATATCCAATAAAAAAAAATAAATAAATAAAAAATCTAATTTCTTTATAAATTTTGCCCAAAATGTATTCTGCTAAATGTTTTTGATAAAAAATCTAAGTACGTTTTTATTGATAATGAACTGATATTGAAGTCATAGTGTCTACAAATCATTTTTTTTTTAAACACTACTAATGGTGGCTATCAGCAACTTATAATGGGACTGCAATAGTGAGATGGGCAATTTGACATTAACTGATCCTGGGGAGGGGGGGGAGGGGGACTGACTAACTGCCAGTAACCTACCTGACACTGTCACTGGACTAATGACACTGGCTGGAAAAGGGTTAACATCTAGGATGTGTGTGTGCTGCTTTTACTACTAGATCTCTCAGTTTCTCATCCCTGCAAACTGACAGGTCACTCTCTTTGTACAGAGCTCTGTATTGTTTACCAACACAGAGCTCTGGGTTGTGATTGCACACAGCTTATCAGCAGGTCCCGGCCATGAACCATTGGCTGGGACTTGCTGACAGGCTACCCCTGTGTGCAATCAAGAGGGAAGAATCCTTTGTTCTCTACTTTATTGCAAAGATATGAAATTTACAGGTACCTCAAAATTCCTATTATCCTAATCGTACAGGACACATGTATTACGTGTTAGACCATGAGATGTCCCAAAGCCATAATCTGAGGGGTGGGAGATAAAATAGCCAAACAGCAGCAACAGGCCCACATGAAAAACAAGAAGGGTCACTGGACCCAAAGAGACAGTTGAAAGCAAAAGCGCAAATCAGCAGAGGCTTAAAGAGCCACCTGGCAAAAATCAGTTTTAGTCTGAACCGAGGGTCAGGTGGTGGACCTGTGAAATGCTGAACATAAAAAAATAAGCCCAAGAACCCTGACATCTCTGGTAAGGAGAACTAATTTACTGAGGACAGAAGCCCTAGAAAAAAAAAAAAAAAAGGTAAAATAACTACCCAGCCAGGTTAAAAAGGGAAGAACCGCTCTGTGAGGAAATCAGAGGGGGTCAGTTCCCAAAGGAAGATGTGTCAGGTAGTCATAGATAATAGTCCTGACCCATCCATAAGTTGAAGTGTAAATTGTCTGACATACCTTTCAGACATGACATTGGAAGGGAAAATGACATTCACACAAAAAGGAGATAACACCAGGGTAGCACAAAGAACTAGCTTCCAGGATACTTAGTACCCGTGTAGCATAAGAAAAAGCAGCATTTTCAAAGCCTGCCATGAATATTACAATGGACACCAGTCCCTCTGCTTTTCCATCAAAACTGACCACACTAGGCATAAGATCATTGCATAGTCAGTTCTCTAGCTGTGCTGTGAACCCACCCTGCTCACCTCCAATGAACAGACTTGTCCTGACATGCCCCCCCTGAACAGCCATTTACAGGGAAGACCAATATGCTACTGTTTCTCCTCTATTTTAAACCTAATGGGTTCTTTTACAAGGGGAGGGTTTACATTTACTTTAACTGCACCTTAACCACCCCTATAGCATTTATTGCGTGTTAATTAAGCATTGATAAAGTGTTAGCTGTGTGATGGAGCAGAGACAGAGACAGTGGAGGGTTCCTATATCCCAGTGGGAAATAAAGAACTAGAACTGAGCAGCTCAGCCACTTCCTGTTCGTGCAGAGCAGCCATGTGGCAACACCATTTACTTCTGTGGGCATGCAAAAGCATCAAGCCAGCCAGCAACAATGACAGTGCCAGGCAGGAGCAGAGGCATTGAGCATTATTTGGAGTGGCAAAGCGTTTTGCATCAAAGTGTTAGTGCCAGCAAGTGACCTCGCCAGCAAGTTTTTGGTGTCAGCACTACTTATTTTAAACTGGACCAAGCAAACTGTCAAACAAATCAAAGTATACGAATCCATCTTGCAGGAGTCACAAAAATGCCTTCTATCACACCACAACCTACCCATGTCTCAAAGCAGATCATTTCATCTAAATCACATCCCCTTCAAGCACTTCCTCTAGAAAAACAACACTTTCACGGACATTTAACCAGCATTTTCAAAAACACAACGCACGGAAAACGCTCATAATATATGCTTTAGGTGTGTTATTGAGCGTTGCTTCATTCCTTATAATCAATACATGTGTGAAAGGAATGCATAGTGCAAGAATGACTGGGTCCACCAGTGGGAACAATTGATATATTTTTTAATTCTTCCTCCACAATACAAGGAAGCAAAAATCACAGGAAGGATGAATACTCTCTCAGAGATAGGCCAGTCAAAATGTATACAGTATATATTGAGCACACCCCTCACATTTTTGTAAATATTTTATTATATCTTTTCATGTGATAACACTAAAGAAATTACACTTTGCTACAATGTAAAGTAGTGAGTATACAGCTTGTATAACAGTGTAAATTTTCTGTCCCCTCAAAATAACTCAACACACATTAATGTCTAAACTGCTGGCAACAAAAGTGAGTACACCCCTAAGTAAAAATGTCCAAATTGGGTCCAATTAGCCATTTTCCCTCCCGGTGTCATGTGACTCGTTAGTGTTATAAGGTCTCAGGTGTGAATGAGGAGCAGTTGTGTTAAATTTGGTGTTATCGCTCTCACTCTCTCATACTGGTCACTGGAAGCTCAACATTGCACCTCATAGCAAAGAACTCTCTGAGGATCTGAAAAAAAGAATTGTTGCTCTACATAAAGATGGCCTAGGCTATACAAAGAATACCAAGGCCCTGAAACTGAGCTGCAGCACGTTGGCCAAGACTATACAGTGGTTCAACAGGACAAGTTCCACTCAGAACAGGCCTCGCCATGGTCAACCAAAGAAGTTGAGTGCATGTGCTCAGTGTCATATCCAGAGGATGTCTTTGGGAAATAGACATATGAGTGCTGCCAGCATTGCTGCAAGAGGTTGAATGGGTGGGGGGTCAGCCTGTCAGTGCTCAGACTGTACACCGCATCAAATTGGTCTACATGGCTGTTGTCCCAGAAGGACGCCTCTTCTAAAGATGATGCACAAGAAAGCCCACAAACAGTTTGCTGAAGACAAGCAGACTAAAGACATGGATTACTGGAACCATGTCCTGTGGTCTGATGAGACCAAGATAAACTTATTTGGTTCAGATGGTGTCAAGTGTGTGTGGTGGCAACCAGGTGAGGAATACAAAGACAAGTGTGTCTTGCCTACAGTCAAGCATGGTGGTGTGAGTGTCATGGTCTGGGGCTGCATGAGTGCTCCCAGCACTCGGGAGCTACAGTTCATTGAGGGAACCATGAATGCCAACATGTACTGTGACATACTGAAGCAGAGCATGATCCCCTCCCCTCAGAGACTGGGCTGCAGAGCAGTATTCCAACAGGATAACGACCCCAAACACTCACTTTTGTGAGATACTGTGTATGAATATATATATATATATATAGATGAGAGAGAGAGAGGGGGAGAGAGAGAGAGAGTGGCTTGATCAAACCAAGGAAGACCTTCTAGAAATTGGCCTCTTTTTTGTTATTACTATAGTATGTGGAAGTGGAACAGAGCAAGGTGTGTTCAGCTATAGATTAGATACACTCCGGGTCCAGCTTGTGGCAAAAAGGAATTATTGTAAAAAAAATATTGATGGTGAAAACATTTCAGCAACCTTCACTAAGATGTCTGACTCTCTTGTCTCCTGGAAATGTAACTGCGCTAGGCAATTCAGGTTTTAACCCAAGGATATAATTGGGGGGGGGGGGAGAGGCAGAAGAACATATACAGCTGGTATGATAGCCACTGGAGGAGATCAGAGAAAATATCAGAAAAAAATCTTTCATCAAACAGATCCCATATTATGCATCTGCGTGAGGGAGGAGCTCAAATTAGGGGGATTAAGCCGTGTCACTGTGCGATCTTGCTCTGGAACAATGAAACCGCCCTCAACCTAAAATAAACTTGGTTTCCTCAGGGCTTGTAGTGGAATTGGCTCTATTTGTCCCAAGTCCTCCTGCTCCGAAACACCTGTAATCAACCATTGCTAAGTGAATATCTTTTCTGCAGGAAAACTCAAAGAATGAATGCGGACTGAATAGGGTGGTCAGCATGTCCGATATGAATAATTTTCAATAACCCAGGCTCTAATTGAGTTCCTGTGGATGAGGCTCTGAGGTATTAGTTGACAGAAGAGACAGCAAACTATCAGCTTCTGTCATCGGTGGAAGATAACAAGCTGGAAACCCTATCTTACCTCGTTCATTCAGTTGGTCCTGTTCAGGGTCCTGTTTATAAAAATACAAGGCTTCCTGGGAATGTTTGAGCAGCACTCAGCCGAACTAAATTTTGTATTGGCAGCAGACAGGAAGTCCCCAAAACACATGGTTACATACAGTTTATACATCAATAAAAGCAGTCACATCAATTAGTAAAGGAAATCATTTATTTGGTCCAACCTGGCCAAAAGGAACTATTTAAGGTGATAGCAAAGCTAGAGACAGGCTTTAAGGTGATAGCAAAGCTAGAGACAAGCTTTACATTTTTCACAGTAAAATTCCTCATACTAGTATACCGGCTTTCCAATTTATGGACCTTTCATTAATTTGAATTGCACATCAGCATGTGGACACCTCCATTCCAGTGACTTGCAGCAAATGCTGGTACTAGGTAGGAAGTTCAAACTCTAGATAGAATTTATATATAAATTCTGTCATTTATTCAGTTTAAAGTCATCAGCTAAAGTGCTGACAAGTGGAATATTTACTATCAGCAAAGAAAATTCTAAAATATTTTTAAAAGAAGATGAATGTTACTCTTCTTTTAATACTGATGCCACTGTAATTAAATTTACTATATTAACCAACTGGGTTAGACAAAAAAAAAAAAATATATATATATATACCTGTTATCATTTGATTGCCCCGATGTTGCCACCAAGCTAGATGAGGTAATAAAGGCAAAGTCACTCGTTGTTTTACTATGACACTGCCAACTCTTAAGAAAGGAAAGAAAGAAAAGGAAGAAGAAATGCGTCATTAATATATTATAAATAATTAAAATGCTATTCTAAAAAAAAAAACAGTTATCAATATCCATCCTTTTAAAAATGAATGTTACCACAAATATTACTATACAAGCCATTTTATAATGTAAACCAAATGGCCTCAAATCCACAACAATTAGTGGGATAAAAGAAAATGACAGCTGTAATGGTTGAGGTCTCCTCTTCCTCCTGTTGGCAGCAGAATGTGAAGGGTGGCCCAGTAAGGAGACTGGGACAGCAGGAAGGGGCAGAATACAGTAAAACTATTACAGCTGTGGATCTGGTTTGCAGCAATAAAATACCACTGATTTTGGGGTATATCAGAGTTTAAATAAAGAGTGTGTGCAGGCACCAGAAGATGTATGGTATATAATAATGCTTTCATAATCCCGCTTTAAAGAGTAACTCTAGCTGTTTAGACTGAGTTGGGTAGGGGTAAAATATCTATCAGTTCTTTACTGCCATTTGTTACCCACTGGAGAGATTAATCTTTAGGACTTGTTAAAAATGGGTGGTCAGGGGGCTGCATTTTTTACAGCACCCCCCCCCCCCCCACCCACCTAAAAAAGGTCATGCAGCCGCTCAGGGTTTTACACATGCCAGCAAAAATGAAACCCACTCACGTGTAAGGGGCTGTGCAACGACCACGTGCAATGCAGGTACAAATTAGCTTTCTATTTTTTTTTTTTTCAATAAAAACATTCCTTGTAAAAACGAGCTGGGCACGACCTACGCAGTGTTTCACCATGAAATGAAATCAGGGATGTAATTTCCTGATGACATGATTGGTTAACTGTTTCTTTTGTTAAAACACTTGAACTAATCATGTCATAATAGCATGCACGCCTATCAACTAAGCACTCTGAAAAAAGGCATGACTGATAACAACTTAAAGTGGTTGTTAAGCCACTATGTGATCTTTATATTATCCCCATTGTTGGATAAGAAAATGTGTCCTCTCCTCTCCCCATCTGACAGCTCCAGCGGACAGGGCCGAGAACTCCCGCTGACGTCAGCAGGGGAGGAGAAACCGAGGAGGAGAGAGCCGAGGAGTCATAAGAGCACCGTGAGGTGCTGTAAAATCAGGTAGAAGTCAGCTTTTGTTATTTTATTAAGCACAGACACTAGGACACAAGTTCTTATCTATCAATGAAGATGGTATACAGATCACATAGTTTTGTAGCAGCGGGGAGGGGAGCAGAGTAGCACTAGTGAGAGCTGATAGGCAAGGAGGGGTGGGGGGGGAGGACAGATGGAGACAGAGGAGAGCTGCAGATAGTAGCGGATGACGGAGGCACGTAAACTGCCCATGGTGTAATGTGAACAGCTTTACCTTGGATGCCTGCATACTTAGGTGTGCCTCTTTTAATCATCAACCATGTGAGTTGCTAAATGTTGAACCTTCATTAAATGTAAGCATATTGCTACACTTAGAGGCGCCTCTCTTCTCTTTTATACTCTGTAGCTCCTGCTGGATTTTGCTTCTAATCCCCTTGTGGAGTTTGCCATTTGTTAATGGACATTTTATGGTTACACAAACTTTTACACGGCTATAATCTTTTTATATGGACTATAAACTGAAGGACTTATGAATAAATGGTTGTGGAACAAATCATCTGAGTTTCCATCATTTCTTATGGGGAAATTTGCTTTTATATAAGAGTGCTTTGGATTACAAGCATGTTTCCGGAACGAATTATGCTCACAATCCAAGGTTTTACTGTATGTAGTTATAGTGCCCACACATCTTTACGCTTCTTGCATTTTTATTTTTTTTTTCTTTAAAACATACATTGACATTATTGCATTACTGAGAATGAAGCCATTTAGAAATGCAGTGACACAAGGGTGAAATGCCTTGCCCTTACTGTTACTTGGTAGTTAATACTTTCTAGAGACTGTCTAAAGTGTTTTTGGGAATGTTTTTTGAATTTATCAGACTTACGAAGAATGTTTGCCTTCCCATGGATTATTATTGGCTGTGAGAGAAAGCAAAAGATGACCCGTATATTTTAATTGTAATTACTATGTAACTATGTAAACATGAAGTCTAGTTTCCAGGGGATTTTATTATACTCATGTAGCTCTCTGTAGAATCTCATTAACTTTAGCATACTTGTTTCAACAAGTGAATACACAGATAAAGCATGTAAAAGCTTGCCAGTAAAAATATGCAATCACACTATGGGTATTTTTTTAGAACTAATTACAGATTAAGTTTAATTTGCTTATAAATCATTCCTCACCCTCTCAACCAACCCCCACATCATAATTCTATTGAAAATAAAAGAAAAACTTAAACTTGTTTGCTGTATATTTCATTATTTTAGACCTATTGACTGCATCATGGGGCCTCTGTGCTTCTCTATGTATATAGCAGGCAGATCTCAGACTGGAGAGAGGGGCTGGTAAGGTGCTGTACATAGCTTCCCGAAAACATTACAGCACCCTGCTTCACTAAAGTACTTTCAAGAGCTCTCTGTTTTGATGCAAACAGTGGACTGGCTCTTGAAAAGAGTGAAGAATATGAAAAAGACATGACAAGTGGATGTCAGTCTAGAGGAGTGTGCTTTCCTAGGCAGGCTGTCTTTGCATGCAGACCATTCTAGGTATCATCCACAAGTGATCCTGTAAATCCATGTGGAAATAGCCTAAATCCAAGTGAAATGGGTGGATCGGTGTCTGGGAAGGAAATTCTTAAATAACCTTGGAAGAGCTGAAACTGACTACATTACTTGCTACAGCTACTAATACACACTGTGAAAAGCTCTTAGCGTGCAGTGAAAATGCAGTGAAATCAGAGATTATTCATTACAGGAGAGGAGACTGCACAACGGTGCAAGACTGAAGATACAGTGCCTTGCAAAAGTATTCACCCCCCTTGGCATTTTTCATGTTTTGTTGCCTGGAATTAACATGGATTGTTTGAGGATCATTTAATTTACAGAACATGCCCACAACTTTGAAGATGTTTTTTTTTTTTTATTGTGCAAACAAATAGGACAAAATAACAGAAAAGGTCAATGTGCATAACTATTCATGCCCCTAAAGTCAATACTTTGTAGAGCAATCACAGCTCCAAGTCGCTTTGGATAAGTCTCTATGAGCTTGCCACATCTTACCACTGGGATTTTTGTCCATTCCTCCTTGCAAAACTGCTCCAGCTCCTTTAAGTTGGATGGTTTGCGCTTGTGAACAGCAATCTTTAAGTCTGACCACAGATTTTCTATTGGATTGAGGTCTGGGCTTTGACTAGGCCATTCCAACACATTTACATTTTTCCCCTTAAACCGTTAAAGTGTTGCCTTAGCAGTGTGTTTGGAGTCATTGTCCTGCTGGAAGGTGACCCTCCGTCCTAGTCTCAAATCACGCACAGAGTGGTACAGGTTTTGCTCAAGAATATCCCTGTATTTAGCACCATCCATCTGTCCCTCAACTCTGACCAGTTTCCCAGTCCCGGCTGCTGAAAAACATCCCCACAGAATGATGCTGCCACCACCATGTTTCACTGTGGGGATGGTGTTCTTTGGGTGATGTGATGTGTTGGGTTTGCGACATAGCATTTTCTTTGATGGCCGAAAAGTTCAATTTTAGTCTCATCAGACCAGATCACCTTACTCCATACATTTTGGGAGTCTCCCACATGCCTTTTCGCAAACTCAAAACGTGCCATTTTGTTTTTTGCTGAAAGTAATGGCTTTCTTCTTGCCACTCTGCCATAAAGCTCAACTCTATGGAGCGTACGGCTTGTAATCGTCCTATATACAGATACTCCAGTCTCTGCTGTGGAACTCTGCAGCTCCTCCAGGGTTACCTCAGGTCTCTGTGCTGCCTCTCTGATTAATGCCCTCATTGCCAGGTTCATGAGTTTTGGTGGGCGGCTGTCTCTTGCCAGGTTTGCGGTTTTGCCATGTTCTTTCCTTTTGGTTATGATAGATTTTATGGTGCTCCTGGGGATCATCAAAGATTTGGATATTTTTTTATAACCTAACCCTGACTTGTACTTCTCAACAACATTGTCCCTTACTTGTTTGGAGAGTTCCTTGGTCTTCATGGCAGTGTTTGGTTAGTGGTGCCTCTTGCTTATGTGTTGCAGCCTCTGGGGCCTTTCAAAAAAGGTGTGCATATTTAATGACAGATCATGTGACACTTAGATTGCACACAGGTGGACATCATTTCACTAATTATGTGACTTCTGAAGGTAATTAGTTGCACCAGAGCTTTTTATGGGCTTCATAACAAAGGGGTTGAATACATACGCACATGCCAATTTTCTGTTTTCTATTTCTAAAAATTTGTTTTATGTACAGTGGGGATCGAAAGTTTGGGCACCCCAGGTAAAAATTTGTATTAATGTGCATAAAGAAGCCAAGGAAAGAGGGAAAAATCTCCAAAAGGCATCAAATTACAGATTAGACATTCTTATAATATGTCAACAAAAGTTAGATTTTATTTCCATCATTGACACTTTCAAAATTACAGAAAACAAAAAAATGGCATCTGCAAAAGTTTGGGCACCCTGCAGAATTTATAGCATGCACTACCCCCTTTGCAAGGCTGAGACCTGCCAGTGACATGGATTGTTCTCAACCATCGTCTGGGAAGACCAGGTGATGTCAATCTCAAAGTTTTTAAATGCCCAGACTCATCTGACCTTGCCCCAACAATCAGCACCATGGAATCTTCTAAGCAGTTGTCTAGAAAACTGAAACTGAAAATAGCTGAAGCTCACAAAGCTGGAGAAGGCTATAAGAAGATAGCAAAGCATTTTCAGATGTCAATATTCCCTGTTCGGAATGTAATTAAGAAATGGCAGTCATCAGGAACAGTGGAAGTTAAAGCAAGATCTGGAAGACCAAGAAAAATATCAGACAGAACAGCTCGCAGGATTGTGAGAAAAACAATTCAAAACCCACGTTTGACTGCACAATCCCTCCAGAAGGATCTGGCAGACACTGGAGTTGTGGTACACTATTCCACTATAAAGAGATACTTGTACAAATATGGTCTTCATGGAAGATTCATCAGAAGAAAACCTCTTCTACATCCTCACCACAAAAATCAGCGTTTGAACTTTGCAAATTAATATATAGACAAGCCTGATGCATTTTGGAAACAAGTTCTGTGGATCGATGAGGTTAAAATTGAACTTTTTGGCCGGAATGAGCAAAGGTACGCTTGGAGAAGAAGGGGCACAGAATTTATTGAAAAGAACCTCCGTCCAACTGTTAAGCATGGGGGTGGATCAATCATGCTTTGGGGTTGTATTGCAGCCAGTGGAACAGGGAACATCTCACGAGTAGAAGGAAAAATGGATTCAATAAAATTTCAGCAAATTTTGGATGGTAACTTGATGCCATCTGTGAAAAAGCTGAAGTTAAAGAGAGGATGGCTTCTACAAATTGATAATGATCCTAAACACACCTCGAAATCCACGGGGGATTACATCAAGAGGCATAAACTAAAGGTTTTGCCATGGCCTTCACAATCTCCTGACCTCAACATAATTGAAAATCTATCGATAGACCTTAAAAGAGCAGTGTGTGACAGACAACCCAGAAATGTCAAAGAACTGGAAGACTTTTGTAAAGGAAGAATGGGCAAAGATACCTCAAACAAGAATTGAAAGACTCTTGGCTGGCTAAAAAAAGCATTTACAAGCTGTGATACTTGCCAAAGGGGGCAGTACAAGATATTAACTCTGCAGGGTGCCCAAACTTTTGCAGACACCATTTTTTTTGTTTTCTGTTATTTTGAAAGTGTAAATGATGGAAATAAAATCTAACTTTGTTGACATATTATAAGAATGTCTAATCTGTAATTTGATGCCTTTGGGAGATTTTTCCATCTTTCCTTGGCTTCTTTATGTACATTAATACAAATTTTTTACCTGGGGTGCCCAAACTTTCGATCCCCACTGTATATACCGTATTTATCGGCGTGTATAAACACACACCAGCGTATAACACGCACCTAAATTTTAGAAGAGAAGTTTCAGGAAAAAAGCTGAAATTTAAAATAAACAGCTTTAAACTCAGAACATTTTTTTTAATCAAATGCAGTCTCACCAGTGCCCTGCCCACGAATGCAGCCTCATCCAGCGCCATTGACACTATCCGAATGACTTTTAAAAAAGTCCAGGAAGCAGCGCCGAGAGGTAGAAGGGGGCGGGCCGGGCGGAGGAGACTGAAGGACGTGCTGTCATCGGAAGTCCCGGCGCCTATGATAGACGTCGGCATAGGAGGCGGGACTTCCGATGACAGCGCATCCTTCCTTCTCCTCGGCGCCGCCCACCCCTTCTACCTCTCGGCGCTGCTTCCTGGGCTTTTTTTTTTATATCGGCGTATAACATGCACTGTTACTTTTTCCTCCATTTTTAGGAGGAAAAAGTGTGTGTTATATGCCGATAAATACGGTATTTTTCTCATTTCACTTCACCAACTTAGAATATTGTGTTCTGATCCATCACGTGAAATTCAGATTAACAAAACATTGAACTTAAGGCTGTAATGTAACAAAATAGGTAAAAAGTCAAGGGGGGTGAATATTTTTCAAGGCACTGTAAGGCTGGAGGTCTGCTTTAACAGTACTAAAATTATAAATAATAACAATTATAATAATAAAACACAAAATCCCCATATAGGTCTTGTTAACATCTCAATCCCCATATTCAGTTCCGCAAGTGCAATGCGTTCGCGGTGCATTTTTTTTTTTTTTTACAGAGTTTATGTGCAAATGCTGCATGCTGTATATTTTTTTAAAATGCACACAAAAGCACTGCAATGGTCTGAAATAGGAACATTGAAATACACATTTTTATTACGACAACTCTCAGCCCATAATTCTATTAACAATATATTCAGTGCCTTGAAAAAGTATTCACACGCCTTGAAATTTTCCACATTTTATCATGTACCAACCAAAAACGTAAATTTATTTTATTGGGATTTTATGTGATAGACCAACACAAAGTGGCACATAATTGCGAAGTGGAAGGAAAATGATAAATGATTTTCACATTTTTTTACAAATAAATATCTGGAAAGTCTGTCATGCATTTGTATTCAGCCCCCTTTACTCTGATACCCCCAACTAAAATCTAGTAGAACCAATTGCCTTCAGAATAAAGACATGTGTGCTGTGAAAGTTTGTTAGAGAACCTTTGTCAACAGACAGCATCATGAATGCCAAGGAACACACTAGACAAGTCAAGGATAAAGTTGTGGCGAAGTTTAAAGCAGGGTTAGGTTATAATAAAAATCTCAAGCTTTGCACATCTCATGGAGCACTGTTCAATCGATCTTCAGAAAATGGAAAGAGTATGACACAACTGCAAAACTACTAAGACATGGCCGTCTACCTAAACTGACAGGCCGGGCAAGGAGAGTATTAATTAGAGAAGCAGCCAAGAGGCCCATGGTAACTCTGGGGGAGCTGCAGAGATCCACAGCTCGGGTGGGAGAATCTGTCCACAGGACAATTATTAGTCGTGCACTCCACAAATCTGGCCTTTATGGAAGAGTGGCATGAAGAAAGCCATTGTTGAAAGAAAGCCATAAGAGGTCCTGATTGCAGTTTTGCGAGAAGCCATGTGGCGGACACAGCAAACATGTGGAAGAAGGTGTTCTGGTCAGATGAGACCAAAATTAAACTTTTTGCCCTAAAAGCAAAACTTTGTGTGTGGCGGAAAACGAACACTGTATATCACCCTGAACACACCACCCCAACCGTGAAACATGGTGGTGGCAGAATCATGTTGTGGGGATGCTTTTCTCCAACAGGGACAGGGAAGCTGGTCGAAGTTGATGGGAATATGAATGGAGCCAAATACTGGGCAATTTTAGAACAAAACCTGTTAGAGTCTGCAATAGACTTGAGACTGGTGCGGATGTTCACCTTCCAGCAGGACAACAACCCTAAACATACAGCCAGAGCTACAATGGAATGGTTTAGATCAAAGCATATTCATGTGTTAGAATGGCCCAGTCAAAGTCCAGACCTAAATCTAATTGAGAATCTGTGGCAAGACTTGAAAATTGCTTTTCACAGACGCTCTCCATCCAATCTGTAAAGCTTGAATTATTTTGCAAAGAAGAACGGGCAAAAGTGTCACTCTCTAGATGTGCAAAGCTGGTAGAGACATCCCCAAAAAGACTTGCAGCTGTAATTGCAGCAAAAGGTGGTTCTACAAAGTATTAAATGCAAATGCACATCACACTTTTCAGATATTTGTAAAAAAAATTGAAAACCATTTATCATTTTCCTTCCACTTCACAATTATGTGCCACTTTGTGTAAAATACATTTACGTTTTTGGTTCTAACATGACAAAGGCCCCTTTCATACTGGTTCACTTTAAAAATGCCAGTAAAAACCTTAAGTGCTTTTCCAACACTTTTGCAACATTTTTAAGACTTTTGCAGTGCGGTTTTTAACATAACCAAAAACTGCACCAAAAACGCTGTGAGGCGCTTCTCATTTATTTCATTGGGGAGAAGCGTTTTTGGTATGCTTTTTTATAGCTCCAAAGATACTTCAAGCAGAATTTTTTTCATAGCACTGCAAGTGCACCGCCCCAGTGTGAAAGCACTCATTTTTTTTTAAGATAGGCATCTTTCTTGAGCTTTTCAGGTGCTTTTTTTTTTTAACGCAAAAGCACTTGAAAAGGGTCCAAAATGTGGAAAATTTTAAGGAGCATGAATTATTTTTCACGGCACTGTAACACTTTTCATAAAAATACCCCAAGATAACTGTGGTGTGTTGCAGGGTCAGTGTTGTGGAACAGGCAGAGGGTGTAGCTAGCCAAGTGCTGAGCATTTCTTATTTGCAGTACTGAGGTCCTGGGTTTTTTTTACCATACATGTGAAAAAAACTAGAGATGCACCAAAATTTTGGCGGCCGAAACAGAGAAAATTGTGTTTTTAGCATTTTGCCGATACAGAAAAATGTGCAGATAATGGTGCCGATGATTTTACTGCAATTTTGATGTGATTTTACTGTGCTTATGGTGAGTTTTTCATAGGTCATGTACCTTAAAAACCACATCAAAAATGTAACACAGGTGCTTTATTGATGCATTCTTGCTGCGTTTTCAATGCATATTAATGGGTAAGTGCATTTTTAGTGCGTTTTATTAACTGACTAAAAATACAGCCAGCAAGATTTTTAACACAACGGAAGCGCAATGGACCAGTGTGGAGACATACATAGAATTTAAAGGGATGCATTGTTCTTGAGCTTTTCTTGCACTAAAGGTGCCGATAATGGCAGACAATAAATTCATATTCATTTAAATTTATGATATTAATTAAAAAGTCAAATATAATACAATTATATATAAAAATAGATAATTTTCTAAAAACGAATTTTCCTGCATTTTCGGTTTCGGCACCAAAATGTCCATTCGGAGCACCTCTAAATTAATTTATTTCAGTAATTCAATAAAACGTGAAACTCATATTTTATATCAGGGCTTGACAGACTCCAGGTTGCATTGGCGACTAGAATTAGCAGCCTGACGCCGGGGCAACATTGCGGCAGGTGTCTTGTCCCAGACATACCAAGTCTCCTGCGAGGTATGGGAGTCTCCCGTACGCGTGATGTGGCTAGCTGACACCCGCAAGTGCTGCGCAATATCCCAGCTGTATGTGTCAGTTGTCAGAACGGAGCCGATGCTTCCTGTATAGTTCTGGCTCCGTCCTGTTACTGGCGGAGTGATATCAAATGCACTCCGCCTGTAAGGAGACCGAGAAATACAGGAAGCATTCCTCCAGAGCCGCACCTCACACTCTCCGCCAGCAGTACCCACAGCAGTACCAGCCTGCAGTACCCACCAGCAGTACCAGCCAGCAGTACCCGCCAGCCAGCACTAACCACCAGCAGTACCAGTGAGCAGAAACCGCCAGCAGTAAGTCTCATGTGCTAGGGGTGCAACTAGCCCCTGCACATAATTGTAAATATCCCAGCATGTGCAGTGTTTCTGACTCCTACCACCATGACCACTTCAAATCACTGAAGTGGTGATGGTGGTTAGTGTGTTCCTTTAATATCTCTCAGAAGAAGTAAACCTCTGTATACTGATTGCATTTCATTTGATCATCCTCTAGCCGTGTTAAATTGGTGGGGGGAGGGGGGCATGGAGTGCCACCTCCCTGAAATGAGTTTCCACTGCCCTGAAATTAGTTTTTGCAGGTTGGGATGTCTGTTGTCCTCATGCGGTCCCCGCCCGTGGGTGGGCGGACTAAGATGCCGCCCTGTTGTGGTGGCCAGGGGCTGCAACAAGCAGCCACTGGTGGAGCTGAGGGTTTCCCCTGCTGTTCTCACTGCTCAGAGAAGAGGTGTTGAGTGCTTGATCTAGCGCCCTGTCCTTACCAGTGAGTGGACAGGGAGTGTGGGGCAGCTGCTTTTTTTATTTATTTTTTAAAATTAATTTTTATTATTCTCTCCCTGTCATGCCACACAGCCGAAAGCCCCTGTTACACGGGCTGTCTGATCAGGTCCGCCTGTCACTTTTTCAGGCGGACCTGATCGGTCCCTCGCAGTCTACTCTATGGAGTGGCAGATGTCTGCTGACAACCGCCGCCATCCGATCCGGTTGGAGAAAAACAGACAGATGGTGGTCCTACTTTCCATGCGGCCGACGGATTGAATCAGATGGCATCGGATTGAAATGGACAGGCAGTCCATTTCCATCCGACTTCCCCATAAAGGGGAGCAGGACTCTCTCCATGCACGCACTGTATAGCAGAGCGTATAAGACCTGTCATCAACCTGCTCAGTGGGGATTAGCGGCGAAATCCCAGCTGAGCAAGCAGGTTCTGCATAGCAGAGGTGCACATGTGAAAGGGGCTTAAGGTGGCATGAGTTACTGGATCTCCTATCGCCTCCAACTTGCTGCACTGTCCTTCCCCAGTTAGCCACTGCCCATCACACCATCAAGCCAAGTACACACGGGTCGAATGCCGGACAACATTAGCCGGTTTATTAAAAACTGGCCGCCATTCGGCCCGTGTGTATGGCAGCCGGTCCGACAGAAGCCTGGCTCCTAACTTTTTTAGCTGTGTGGTAAACTCGGTCTGGACAGCGGCTTTTGGAGGGGACTGCAGGCTAGCCTCTTGCCTCGGTATGACTATGGGCCCTGGCTTGTGAGGTGTATACTTGGGGGACACTTGGAGTAATGTTACTTTGGATTTAAGTCCACATCTCTCCAAGACACACAGACTCTGGGACTCCAGGCCTAGGATCCATGTTAAAGGCCTAGCTGCCTATTGCCAATAGGGGACTGCTCCACACAGTCAGACTCATGGCAGATGCTAATATCATCAGCTCAACCACCTGTCTTCCACACATTGTTGATTGAACTCCCCTATTGTCTACTGTGGGGATGTGTTTACACTTACAATAATGTGTATTGTACGTCAGGAGCTCGATGACCGCAAGTCTGCTAGTAAATTAGCTCAAGTTAATTAAATCACTGTCATCTATTAGTTGCTAGTGGGCAAGTAGAATATGGTTTGTGTTGGTTGTTTCTTAGATATGTTAATCACTTGCCGCCTGCCGTAATATTACTGTGGCAGGGTGGCTCGGCTGCGTCCAGTCACGTAGTACTACGTGACTGAGTGCAAGTGGTTTTGGTGGCACATGCTGTTTTTAGACAAAGATGGGAGGCAGTCTGTGGGAGGAGAGGCGGCGATTGCCGCTGCCCTCCAGCGATCATCGGAGAAACCGACAGAAGACCCGCCTGCTTATATAAACAAAGCAGGCGGATTTTCTGTCAGACAGGCAGGGAGAGTTTAGCAGTTTCAGCTAAGCTGAAACTGCGATCTCTCTGTGCCTGTCACAGAAACCCCCCCCCCCCCACAAAGTGAGTAAGCACTTTAGGCATACATTTAACCCCTTTGATCACCCCCAGTATTAACCCCTTCCCTGTCAGTGTCATTTATACAGTAACAGTGCATATTATTTAGCACTGATTACTGTATTAGAGTCACTGGTCTCCAAAAAGTGTAAAAAATGTCAGTTAGGGGTCCGATCTGTTCGCCTGCAATGTCGCAGTCCAGCTTAAAATTGCTGATCGCTGCCATTACTAACAAAAAAATAAAAAGTCCAAAAATCTATCCCGTAGTTTGTAAATGCTATAACTTTTGCGCAAACCAATTAAAATATGCTTTTTGGGATTTTTTTTACCAAAAATATGTAGCAGAATACGAATTGGCCTAAACTGATAAAAAATGTTTAAAAAAATGTTATTGGGAATGTTTTATAGCAGAAAGTAAAAAATATGGCGTTTTTTCCAAAATTGTCGCTCTTTTTTTGTTTATATCGCAAAATCTAAAAACCACAGAGGTGATCAAATGCCACCAAAAGAAAGCTCTGTTTGTGGGAAAAAAAGGACATCAATTGTATTTGGGTACAGCGTCGCAGGGCCACGCAATTTTAAGTTAAAGTAATGCAGTGCCGAATCACAAAAAATGGCCTGGTCATTAAGGGGGTAAAACCTTCCGGGGGCTGAAGTGGTTAATTATATTTCTGTACACAATTTCATCTGCATATGATAATGTAATCAAGCAATTGACCTGGTGTGGTATATATTCAGTGTGAGTTTGTTCAATAAATGTTCCAGATCTTATACAAGCTAATCTCGGCTAGTTTTGTATGGGGCGGCTAAAATATCTGATATCTATGTTCAAGACTGAAGGAAGCAGTATTCTGAAGGAAGCACACAAGCATACTGTGGGGTAGCGGTTCCGTTACAAGCTGACTCCTAGATTTCAAGCAAATTTGTCAAGCCCTGTTTCATATAGATGCGTTACACAGAGTGATATATCTCAAGCATTTTTTTTCTTTTAATTTTGATGTCTATAGCTTACAGCTGAGTGAAAACCCAAAATTCTGTATCTCAGAAAATTAGATTATTACATAAGACCAATAAAAAAAAGGATTTTTAATACAGAAATACTGGCTTACTAAAAAGTATGTCCATGTACAGTACAGTACAGTATGCACCCAATACTTGGTCGGGGCTCCATTTGTATGAATTACTGCATCAATACGGCTTGGCATGGAGGTGATCAGTCTGTGGCACTGCTGAGGCGTTATGAAAGCCCAGGTTGCTTTGGTAGCGGTTTTCAGCTCATCTGCATTGTTAGGTCTGGTAACTCTCATCTTCCTCTTGACAATCTCCCACAGGTTCTCTATGGGGTTTAGGTCAGGCGAGTTTCCTGGCCAATCAAGCACAGGGATACCATGATAATTAAACCAGGTATTGGTCATTTTGGCAATGTGGGCCGGTGCCAAGTCCTGCTGGAAAATGGAATCAGCATCTCTATAAAGCTGGTCAGCAGAGGGAAGCATGAAGTGCTCTAGAATTTCCTGGTAAAGGGCTGCACTGACTTAGGACTTGATAAAACACAGTGGACCAACACCAGCAGATGACATGGCTCCCTAAATCATCACTGATTGTGGAAACATCACACTAGACCTCTGGCAAATAGAATGATGTGCCCCTCTACTCTTCCTCCAGACTCTGGGACCTTGATTTCCAAATGAAGTGCACTATAATTTTAAAAAAGGACTTTGGACCACTGAACAACAGTCCAGTCCTTTTTTTTTCTTAGGCCAGGTATGACGCTTCTGACACCGTCTCTGGTTCAGGCGTGGCTTGACACAAGGAATGTGACAGTTGTGGCCCATGTCCTGGATATGTCTGTGTGTGGTGGTTTTTGAAGCAATGACACCAGCCGTAGTCCACTCCTTGTGAATCTCCCCTAAATTCTTGAATGCCCTTAGCTTCACAATCCTCTCAAGGCTGTGGTTATCCCTGTTGCTTGTGCACCTTTTTCCTTCCACTCAACTTTCCATTAATATGCTTAGATACTGCACTCTGAACAACCAGCTTCTTTTAGCAATTACCTTTTTGTGACTGTCCCTCCTTGTGGAGGGTGTCAATGACTGTCTTCTGGACAAGTCAGCAGTCTTCCCCATGATTGTGTACTTTATTGAACCAGACAGAGACCATTTAAAGGCTCGGGAAACAGGTGTTTTGAGTTAATTAGCTGATTAGAGTGTGACACCATGAGTCTACATTATTGAACTTTTTCACAATTTTCTAATTTTGGATTTTCACTATCTGTAAGCCATAACCATGAAAATTAAAATAAATAAATTGTTGAAATATATCACTCTGCGTGGTGTAATGAATCTATATGAGTTTCTCTTTTTGAAATAAATTACTGAAGTAAATTAACTTTTCAATGATACTCTAAATGTTTGAGATGCACCTGTATAGTACAAAATGGGCTTAGATACATTAGTTTACTAAATAAATACCAAACGCCTTAGCCAAATTTTTTTCTACGGCTACCCATGCAACAAAACCCTGTTCACACTATAAACACTTAAAATTAAATTATATTTTTTATTTATCCAAAACCTACAAATTTGACTTGAAGCAGTCTGGTAGACATCATGGAAAACTCAGCAAAGAGCTTTAAATACATATTAGTGGATTTACTGAAATGGCTGATTGCTCAGAGTTTTAGGGAAAAGGGTAACTAAATTCCATGGCAAATATGAAGGGACACAAAAAACAGAAACTGAGCAATTTTAAAGGTCTGCAGGAAAGATATGTGATTATAATTGGGTTCAACATCTTCAATGTGAATACATATCTGAAGCAATTATACTGTAAAGGTTTAATCCGGTTATCATTCCGCCTGCAGCTGTAAACATAAAAATTACCTTCAGAGCAGAAGTCCTTTTTATTGTGTTTAGAGCAGAGTATTTAAAAAAAATAACAGGACATGTACATAAACAACCTTGGTTCTGGCTGAAAAATTATAGTTCTGAAGGTCCCCACTGGGGTCACTTAGGACACGTCTGCTATGTGTTATACACTACAAATTGTTGGTTGAAAAAATACCTTGACATTGATGTGTTGATGTTATGTACAAGACTAAAGAGCCATAGAAGGGCAAAGCAATAGTTATCTTATATAAAGCTGGCTAAAAAGACTGAATATTTTTTCTCATACAACTGCAATGAAAAATCAACATTGTTGGCCTCCTACGGATGAACTTTCACAGGCTAGGTGAAAACCAGACAAGAGATCAAATGCATAGGCTTGCGTTAGAGGCAGTTATTCAATTGCTATTCAAACTTGAAAGGATACTAAACATGAAAAAAAAACTGAATTTTTGTAAAATCTTACCGTAAAATTCCTTTCTCTGAGTACTCCGACAGTCACCGCCCACTCATACAGTCTTCACCAATGGGTATGGACTTCCTCTCCGCAGGAGTAGCTAGGCATAAGACTTGTTAAAAGCAAAAGCATTAACATAGACACACCCATGGGGGCTGTCCCACTGGTCAATACCCCCCTGCAGTAAGCCATCCCAACTCACTTGGGTAGCAAGCAGTTAAGTGTACAAGAACCCCAAAAGAGGGGCGGGGGCGGCAACTGTCGAAGGACTCCGAGAAAGGAATTTTACGGTAAGATTTTACAAAAATTCAGTTTTCTCTTACGTCCTCCGACAGTCGCCGCCCACTCATACAGTCTTCACCAATGGGATGTCCCAAAGCAGTGTAGACATGAGGGGTGGGAGAGGCAACCGTAGACAAGGCAACGCAGTACCCACATCAGAGAATGGAACCTTACACAAACAGTAAGAGAACCTACTGGGCAACAAAAAAGGCTCAACAGGAGCAACAACCCAGGAAAGCAAATAACCAGAGGGGATAAACACCCCCAACAGCCAGGGACCCACAAAAAAAGAACTTTGCGGCCAAAGGAGGCATCAGCTGATGCCAGAACATCAATTTTGTAAAATTTGGAGAAGGTGTGCACTGACGACCAAGTCGCAGCCTTGCACACCTGGGCCACCGAAGCTTGATGTCGGAAGGCCCAGGACGTACTCACCGATCTGGTAGAGTGCGCCTTGACAGGGAAGGGCGAAACCCGTTCCTTCAAAGCATAGGCCTGAACAATTGTCTGTCTGATCCATTTGGCAATGGTCGCCGCAGACGCAGCCTTACCCTTCCGAGGTCCCTCAGGAAGGACAAAGAGGGAATCCGATTTACAAAAAGATTCAGTGGACGACAGGTAAACCCTTATCGCCCTGACAACATCCAAGGAGTGCAAAGCAACCTCCTTAGGATGCTTAGGCTTCACACAGAGCGAAGGCAAAACAATGTCCTCATTAAGGTGAAAATCCGAAACCACCTTTAGGATGAAAGGACGGATCAGGTCGCAAGACCACCTTATCCTTGTGAACCACTAGGTAAGGAGAGCGGCAAAACAACGCCGCCAAATCCGACACTCTGCGAGCCGAAGTGATCGCCACAAGAAAAGCAACCTTTTTAGACAGCAGAGGCAACGATATCTCCCTGATGTTTTCAAAGGGAGGACGCTGTAGCATGGACAGAACCAAGTTCAAGTCCCATGGCGGTAAAGGCGCCCTCCGGGGAGGGGCCAAGTGACGCACACCTTGAATGAAGGTGCGAATTAAAGAGTGAGACGCCACAGGGCGTTGAAAAAGGACAGCCAGTGCCGACACCTGGCCTTAATCGTGGCCAGCGCAAGGCGCTGTTCCACACCAGACTGGAGGAAAGCAAACACTCTCGTCACCGAGTAAGAACAAGGCGACAAGCCCCTGGACTCACATCAGGCAAAATAAGCTTTCCACGTACGGTAATAAATCTTACCAGACGAGGCTTTTCTAGCTTTGATTAAAGTAGGAATGACCTCTGAGGAGAGACCCCTGTCTCTCAGGACCTGGCTTTCAACAGCCATGCCGTTAAAGCCAGCGACTGTAAAGCAGGATGGAAGATCGGTCCCTGAGACAGAAGATCTTCCCACATTGGGAGCCGCCAAGGAGGCTCTATGGCTAGGTGAAGGATGTCCGCGTACCAGGACCGGTGTGGCCAGTCTGGCGCCACCAGAATCACCAACGTCGGTTCCGACGCCAACCTGCGAAGGAACCTGGACAACAACTGAATCGGAGGAAAGGCATATATCAGACGATACTTATGCCAAGGCGCCACCAGCGCATCCGAGGCGTCCGCCAGAGGATCGCGCGTTCTTGCCACGAACCTTTCCACTTTGTTGTTTAGCCGAGATGCGAACAGATCCACATCTGGGGATCCCCATTTCGCACACAGCATGTGAAAAACCTCCGGGTGCAGGGACCATTCCCCCTGGTCCAGGGTCTGGCAGGCTCAGGTAATCGTCCTGCCAATTCTCCACACCCGGAATGTGAACTGCCGATATCGCTGGGACAGGAGTCTCGGCCCAAGACAGAATACTGGTCACTTCCTGGGCTGCCCGGGCACTCCTGTTGCCCCCTTGGTGATTGATGTAAGCCACCGCGGTGGCATTGTCCGTCTGCACCCGTACAGGGTGACCCTGAAGACGATCCGACCACTGGAGCAGGCATAGCCTGATTGCTCTCAATTCCAAAATGTTGATCGGAAGGGAGGATTCCTCCTCCGACCAAGTGCCCTGGGCAGACAGGATGCCCAGGACGCCACCCCAGCCCGACAGGCTGGCATCTGTGGTAATCACCGTCCATAGTAACGGCCGGAAAGATTTTCCTGCCGACACAGTCGGAGACTGAAGCCACCACAGAAGATCCCTTCTGGTTTGGCAACTCGGAGACACTCTCAAGTCCAAGGACTGAGACCGTCTGTCCCATCTGGTCAGTATCTCCGCTTGGAGAGACCGCGTGTGAAACTCTGCAAATGGTATCGCCTCGAAGGCCAACATCATCAACCCCAGGGACCGCATACAGGTCCTGAGTGATGAGGATTCGTTGTCCCTGAGGGACCTGATCTCGTTCTGCAGGGTCCGGAGCTTGTCCTCCGGCAGAAACACCTTTGCTTGAGCAGAGTCCAGAACCATTCCCAAATATGGGAGACGAACCGAAGGAGACAAGCTCGACTTCTGAACGTGGATGGTCCAACCGAACTCCTGAAGCGTCTGTACCGTGGTTGACAGATCACGCAACAGACTCTGGCTGGCACTCGATCTTAACAGGAGATCGTCCAGATATCCCAGAACCGAAATGCCTTGTGCCCGTAACAGGCCAAGAACAGGCGCCAACACTTTGGTAAAAACCCTTGGAGCCGAAGCGAGACCAAAAGGTAACGCCACGAACTGATAGTGTCCCTACGCGATAGCGAACCGGAGGTACCTCTGATGGCCCTCGAAAATGGGGATGTGCAGATACGCATCCTTCAGGTCGATAGAGGCCAGGAACTCTCTCTGGCTCAGGGAGGCCACCACCGAAAGGAGAGACTCCATCATAAACTTGCGAACTCGCACAAAGCGGTTCAGAGCTTTCAAGTCCAGAATAGGACGCACCTTGCCCTCCTTTCTGGGCACAGTGAACAGATTTGAGTAGAAACCCAGAAATCTGTCCCGATGAGGCACCGGGATGATCACCCCCTGGGCAAGGAGATTCTGTAACGCCCGATGCAGGCCTCGCAAACGCTCTGGGGTCAAATGAAGATTTGAGGGAAATAATCTGTCCGCCGGCCGGTAAAGGAATTTGATCTTGTACCCCGATCGAATGATTTCCTGAACCCACCTGTCCGGAATTCGGAACAGCCAAGGTTTGAGGAAATCGCGCAAACGTCCCCCCACCCCTGAAACGGGTGAGGGCGTCCCTTCAGGCAGAGGCGGACTGAGCCGCCGCACCAGCGTGGCCGGGTTTCTATTTTCCCGCCCAGGGCTTTCGCTGGCCACCTTGGCCCTTGAAAGGTTTACCCTTGTTCTGTGCCTTGAAGGCACGAAAGGATCCCTGATTAGGTTTAAAGGCGGAACCCCGCCTTCCGCAGAAAGACTTGTTCTTCGGATTCTGGGGCAGCAGAGTGCTCTTGCCCCCAGTGACTCCCTTAACCAAAGTATCCAGGGCCTCACCAAAAAGGCGAGACCCCGTATAAGGGAAATCAGCCACCGTTTTCCAGGGCGTCTGGTCAGCCGGTCTCTTCAACCAGATCAGTCGACGGCTAAGCACCGTGACACTGGACAGGCGCGCAGCCAGAGGGGCCTCATTCAAGGCCGCATGGCACAAATACATGACCCCTTGATAAATCTGGTCCACCATCTCCACAGTAGTAGAGAGGGGGCAGAATCAGTCACAAGCGTCCAATCCGCCACCGCCTGAGCCACCATGACAGAGGCGAAAATAGGTTTCAGCATGGAACCTGCCACCATGTAAGAATGGCGCGCAAGTGATTCCAGCCTCCTATCCGTGGGATCCATAAACACCGGGGAATCCTCAGTGGGAACCAGGGTAGCCTTGTTCAATACGGCCACAGTGTGATCCACCGGTGGGGCCACACACCAGCGCAAATCCGTAGAAGCCGCAAAGGGGTAAAGTAGTTGAAACCTTTTCGGCACAGTGAAGGTGCGTTTCAAACTGCGCCATAGTTCATTCCCAGTGTGATGAAACTCAGCGGGACAGGGAAAAACCTGCGCCGACTTGCGGGTCCTATGTGTACCAAAAGAGGACACAATGCCCGGAGGACTGGGCTCATCCTCCAAATGTAGTGTTTCTTTAACTGAAAGAATCAGCGCATCCATAGCCGCGCGTTCTTCGGGCGACCCAGGGGGAGAATCATCCACCCCCTCCACCTCCGCCTCAGACTCTTGCGGGTCCTGAGAAGAGCGAGACCCAGAAAGGGGCACGCCACCGACAGCAGCCACATCAGCTTCTGAATCAGGCCTTTTCCTAGCAGCACGTTCAGACATCAGCACCAAATTAGTCAGAGCAGGGGAGTCAGATGAACTGGAGTTCCCTACCAGGGCTGGAGGGAATTTGCTGTCCTGAGATTTCATTGCATTGAAAAAAACTTTTTGCAAGGTACTGGCCCCTTAAGTGCGCCGCGGACCCCGCAGCCACCGCTATACCGACTGTGTCACACAGACCCCCCGCAGGGACAAAACTGAGCCAGAAAGGATTTTACAGAGGAAAATGCAAAGGACAGTAGTACAGAGCCCCACAGAGTGTTACCACATCAGACGCTGCTCCAGAGGAAAAGGAAGTGAGGTCGCCAGAGACTGAACTATAGCTGCAGGCTAAGGAAAAATGGCTGCCCATAGGATGTAATGGGAGGCTTCGGCAAGATGGCCGCCGACATGTGCACCGAATGATCTGTTGCCACACACAAGATGGCGCCAGAGGGCACCAAAACCACTACATAGAATGCTGCACAAACGCCCATAGCGAAGCCAGACATGCTGCCCACACCTAAAATGGCGGACCGGTGGTTTTCAACCCCGCAGCGGTCGCCACACACACAGTCTGCACCTCCAAAGCACACTAAGTGACACAGGAGAGGGGCCCCCAAGCACACACAGCGCAGCAGTGAAATAAAAAACCCCCCGAAGGGATCGCATCAGGGAGCCCCAAATAAATGCACAGACATGAGGGGATACCACAGCCACATAGTATTGCCAGCCCCAGACAGAGGCCCCACACAGAGTGTACTTACCTGTACCAGATGGCGTGGGGTGCCTCTCATCAAACGGAAAACCACTGCCCTCAGATGGCAGGGGCTGCCATCAGCCAAAAAACGCAGGACACCACAGAGCACGGACGAACCGTGCATGTGTCCGGTGAGGTAGCCACCTCACAGGCTGCATCCCTGCTGACAGGGATGGGTCATTCGTAATGCCAGGGCGAACACATGGCTGAACGCTCAATGGCAGGCTGGGGCTCCATCTGACCCTCTGCCCTGGAGAACCAGGGCGACCAGTCCGATTCCCAGCTCCGCAAAATCCATCTTTGTCCGAAGATCCGACTAACTAAAGCTGACAAAATAAACAGCTAAGTACAGTAAAGAAAAAATGACATTATACTGAAAATAAAATCACAAAAGAAAAAAGAAGGCTGAGACTGTAGCCCTAGCACAGGGAAGCCTGACTACTCCTGAACTAGGCAGAAGACAAACGGAGTTGGGATGGCTTACTGCAGGGGGGTATTGACCAGTGGGACAGCCCCCATGGGTGTGTCTATGTTAATGCTTTTGCTTTTAACAAGTCTAATGCCTAGCTACTCCTGCGGAGAGGAAGGCAATACCCATTGGTGAAGACTGTATGAGTGGGCGGCGACTGTCGGAGGACGCAAGAGAAATATTTATTTAAATCTAAAGCTAATTTCTAAATGAATGATCTATTTTTCCAACAAATAAATTAAAAAAATGTTTAGATGCGTTTCTTAGCAAGTGCAATGTACAGAGATATAGAAAATGGTAGGGACATGCAGACACACTCAAGGTTGAACTGTATGGACCGTTGTCTTTTTTTAACCTTACTATGCAACAACTTACCAAATATGGTTTTGGATTAGAGACTGTTTGGTTCACTTGCCAAATGCTTAAAAATCCTTCTCCATCTGCAACACCACACTGCAAAGTATAACGGAACACAAAAAAATGATCATTATATCTTACAAGGACATGCATTTAACATGCATGCAACTCTAAGAAAACCACACACATTTCTGTACCTTATTGAACTTAATGATACTTTCCCATTTCATACAAAAAAAGCACCGTGTATGTTGGCTTTAAAGCAGTTTTTTTTTTAACCAAAATGAAAAAAAATGTTCTAAGTATTTGCTCTGTGCAAAGGTATTGCACAGAGAAGCCGTAAACCTCCTCTGTAGGGGTCCCCTGCCTACATTCTTGGCTCCTCCTCTTGTCCATATACCACCACACTTCCTATAGTGGTATACATGCGAGTTTGCTCCCGAGCCAGGCTGTGTGTGTCCATTGATGCCAGCCTCGACCCACGCTCTCTGCTCACTGGATTGGACTGACAGCAGCAGGGCCACTTTAAAGTTGGCCATAGATGAATTGTTTTGTTTTCTGATCAGCCAGAAAACAAAAACACAACGAATTCCCCAATCCACACAAGCGAGGTGGACAGAGAAATCCTCCCCCCTGTGCTATCGTATTCTGAGAGCTGGCACTCCTCCGCTATCAGAATACACTGATCAGCTGCATGCGCTGATCAAATTATATTTTTCCAATATTCCCGTTCGGGAGAAGCCAATCAAGCAGATTATCGATCCATCTATGCTCAGCTTAAGTTTGTTTTACTTATTATCCACAATCAACTTGCTTCTCATCAAATTCCAAATACCAGCCACTCATGCCCATTATGTCTAACCCAGCACTCCACTCAAATCAAGTCTCTGCTTGGCCCTGGTTTCTTCCTTCTGCCTAAGTGACAACGTCCATCATTGGCTTCCACATGATTTACTTTACTGCTGCCCGAGACTGCACTGCACTCAACTGAAGGAAATCATACAAGACAGGTTGTTCATTGACCTGACCAGTGATTGATGCTACGCTGAATACAAAAACACTATTGTTAACTCTTCCAGAGTCATGCTTTAAAGGAAGCCCTGATTCCACATTTATATCATCAAACACTAGTAGCAATAACTTCAACATCTGAAAATTCTGGGCTATTATTAGCTAGCTCATACAAAACCTTTCAAAGTATGTTTTGGATACTCAAGATGGATATTTTTTTCTGAAAATGTGAACTTTAAAGTCCAAGTTTAGGTAAAACTTAAAAAAAAAATTAGGCACAAGGGATGGTATTTACATTTAATCCAAAGCGTCCCTTGTGCTGGTGCCAGTGGTAATACTGGAAATTCTCTGACTTCTGCTTGCCTCCCATACCTTGCAGCTATAATCTTCTAGTGTTTAAGGGGTTAATAAAGCTGAGGGACCTGAGGCACTGTGACTGTCTACCTATTCTGCCTTCCTCTTCTCCATTCATAGAAGCTGTACAATAATTTCCTGGATGAAAAGTGCTCTATGAATGGAGGAGGCCTTTCATTCCTATACCCATCGCTCCACTTTTCATCCGTGGAAGTTATAGTACAGCTTCTATGAATGGAGGAGGGAGGCAGAAAGGGTCAAAGCAGTTGGCACACTTGATAAGTGACTGTGGCAGGTCCTTCAGCTCTATTGACCCTCGCAGCAACAGGGGATTACAGAGGTGTGGTATAGGAGGGGGGGGGGGGCAGAGGACAGAGAATTTCAGCTATGGCTGCCAGCACAAGGAACACTTTGGATTAAAGGTAAGTACTGTACCTTGTGCTAATTAAAAAAAGAAAAAGAAAAACCTAAACGTTTGACCAGAACCTTAACAGCATTTGATGTTGCCCCATTCTCACAAAAGCTAGTTAATGCACATAGAATAATTGTACATGAAGTTTAGCTGGACAAATAATTATACTTTTTTTTTTTTAGACCCAATAGTCCTAAGTAATTCTGTAATAGGTAACAGAAGGCAGTCATATTCAGACGGTGCAAAATGGGCCCGATTCATGAAAACTAGAGCAGAAAGTCAAAGCTTATCTGCTCCCCCCCCCCCGGTGGAACCTGGGAGACATGGCTGTAGTGAGATATGGCCAGGTCCCTCGTAAGTTTAGCACCCCTCCTCCTTCACCCGCTGCCAGGCCATTCACAAAACACAGTTAGCTTCACGCATGTGCAGTAGGGATTCGGCTGTGAACCCGCAAGGCTTCACTGCCGGTTTCCCTTACAGGCAATGGCGGCGGTAGCACCAGAGATGGAAATATCTCCAGGACAGGTGAGTATCCTAATATTAAAAGACAGCAGCTACAGTATTTGATGATTTTTTATTTTTTCGTGGGGGGGGGGGGGGTATGCCTCCTCTTTAAGTACTGAAGATGGCAATCAGGTTCTGACATTACACGGTTACAATTCAATGGCTGTTATATTTCCTTCACTATAGAATTCATATTACCCCCTTTTTAGCAGCAGCTAGTCACAAAACAACCCACAGAGAAGTGTGGTATTTCAAAAATATAACACATGATAATAAAAAAACAAACCTTGTTGCCTTGGGAGTTAAAGTATAACCTGGTAACCCGAGCATTGCCAGCTTGGCGGAAACATAAAAGTTGTTGAGGTCGATTCCATTCAAACATACGGACACTGCCATCCTGAGCACCAGTAAGATCTAGTGTAAAGTGGATGAAACAATGTCAGTCTTCTGGTTCTACATTTCATATTCTTTAGGAATATTTAGGTTTTACAATTGAATCTCATACTTACAGTATTGGTGGACAGGGTGTGAAGCCATTCTTTTGACATTATTCAGATTCCTTTTTATCAGCTTTTAGGAATACCACAGAAAAACAACAGAAATTAAAGTTTGAAAGTTCAGAAAAATAAATGAAAAAAATGATTTTTTTTAAAGATTTTTGTACTTACCATAAAATCAAATTCTTGATTGCATAGAGGGACACAGGAATTCAGATATAACAAGGTTATATTGTTACCTAGAGAAGATTTGGAACCTACCCAGCATGTCAAAAGCAGTACCAAGAAAAAGACAACAAGGAAACACAGGGGGTGTGACCTATGTATTTCAATAGAGTCCAAGAAATGTATTTTAGGGTAAATACAATTCTCTTTCAAAAAGCAGTTGGACAGCCGCTGGCAGGTCCACAAGAGAAACTGGAACCCATCTGCAAATTTTGAAGAACTGATGCCTGAATCTATACTAAATGAGGAGAAGCTACCTGCAAGAGAGAGGTAACTGCCAATGACAAAGAAAAGGCATGAGAAGATCAGCCCGATGCTCAAGACCAGGATAATTACAAACCAGAGGTAAAATTACCCTATCAAAAGGGACACTGGGCCTGAATCAGTAAAAGGCTGTGAAATAAAAACCTAGCAAAAGCAGATGGAACAAAAAAACGACCTGTTAAGGCAAAAACAGTTACAGATTAACACCGCGGCAAAGACCTGCTGAGAATTCAAGGCCACTGTCCTACAAAGTCAGCCTGCCGAAGAGGGGAGAGGGTGCACGACACCATTTGGCGTTTCCTGGAGGGAAACGCCAAATGGAAAAGGATTTAGGAAAACTAGAAGAATGGTCAGAACTCTGGCAACTGAAATTTGATGTGGATAAGTGCAAGATAATGCACCTGGGGCGTAAAAACCCAAGGGCAGAATATAGAATATTTGACACAGTCCTGACCTCAGTATCTGAGGAAAGGGATTTAGGAGTAATTATTTCAGAAGACTTAAAGGTGGGAAGACAATGTAATAGAGCAGCACGAAATGCCAGCAGAATGCTTGGATGCTTCCTCCAGGCTAAATAGTGAGAAAGAGAGAGCCCGGTATGTGTGTACATCATCCAGTTAAGGAATTCAGTGCTTGAAACTTCAGATCTGAAAAAGCATCACAATGCAGAAACCAGTGTTCCAAGATCACACTCCAGCCTTGCTCACATGTCCAGTCCAGCGAGGTCCAGGTACGGCTTCAAAAGTGAAGCTAAGAAAACACTGATCTGAATAGAGGCTATACAGGGACGAGTTAAAGCAGCGGTGTAGTGAATAATCTTGGATTAAGTCATAGAGGAAAAAATCCACAAGAAAAGAAAGCTAGGATAAAATAGGCAAAGCTGAAGAAAAGGCATCTAACTCACTAGAACACTAGCAATAAACTAAAGCATACTACATAGAGAAGGGGTTACATGTTTGCCAGTGTACAAATCAACTGTAGACAGTAATATGACCTGACTTTATCTGAGTTCCTGTGTACCTCAATGAAGAGAAAGAAAAAAATCTATGCAAACTACATTTTTTAAAGAGTATGCACTTAGCTGAGGTGAGGTAAGATAAGTTAGCAGGGAAAAATACAGCTGTAAAATGCAAATTAATCCACAAGGTCCTGAAAGTAATTTAAGAAACCTCACAAAGGACAGTTGGTGCCAAATAGTTCTCTATCCACTTAAAAAATCACTGACACTTGTGTACATTGGTCAATACATTTCACATTTGAAGGTACTGAGATAACACCCCTGTACTGTAAATGTTTTTGCAGTGTTCTTTTTTAACTTCTCAACAGCATCAGTTACAGCCTGAAGACGTGCATATTGAGGAATTAGATATTTCAAAATCTTTAAAAAATGTATTACCCAATTTTTAAATTCATAAATAATACCGATCATGCCAAAAATGTGTTACGTTTTCTTTTTTCATATTTGTGATCCTTCTTTCTCTCTTTCTATGCCTTTCCTATTTTTCTCTCTCTCCCTCCTGTCATCCTCATGCCCCCTGGCAACCCACTGCAACCTTACTAACACCCCACCCCCTGCCATCCTCATCTTCATCACACCTGGCACCCCACTGCAACCTTTCTAACACACTACCCCTGTCATCCTTATCCTCATCACACCTGACAACCTACTGATACCAACACTCCCCCTCCCCAAACTGTCATCCTCATGACACCTAGCACCCCACTGCAACCTTGCTAACACCCCCCCCCCAGTCTTCCTCATCACACCTGACACCCCACTGCAACTTTCTTAACACACTACCCTCTGTCAACCTCATCACACCTGGCCCCCTACTGCAACTTTGCTAAGACCTCACCCCCTGTCATCCTCATCACACCTGACACCCAACTGAAACCTTCCTAACACACTACCCTCTGTCATCCTCATCACACCTGGCACCTCACTGCAACCTTGCTAAAACCCCACCCCCTGTCATCCTCATCATACCTGGCTTCCACTGCAACCTTGAAAACACCCCACCCCCTGTCATGCTCATCCCACCTGGCATCCTACTGCAACCTTGCTGACAACCCACCCCGTCATCCTCATTACACCTGGCACCCCACTGATACCTTGCCAACACCCCACCTCCAGTCATCCTCATCACACCTGTCAACCCACTTATACCTTGCTAACACCACACCCCCTGTTATCATCATGTTCATCACACCTAGGACCCCACTGCAACCTTGCTAACAACCTACCCCCTGTCATACCACTGCCAGCTTGCTAACACCCTACCCCCAGTCATCCACATCACACCTGGCACCCCACTGCCGCCTTGCTAACACAACACCCCACCCCCTGTCATCTTCATCTCCCCTATAACCCACTGCCAGCTTCCAAACACCTGCAGTGAGAAAGCAGCTTATTCCAATGTTAAGAGGACAAGAGTCTCTTCCCCAGAAATGTGTGGTGGCGAGTAATGTGGTCTATGGATGGGGGAATACTGAAATATAAAACACTATGTTAACAATAAAGATGCCACCCCAGGTGAATGTTTAAGTGTTACCAAACCCACAACAGTAAAATCAGTCTGTATATGCAGTAAAGCATACTGGTTATACCCCTTAGTGTGGAACATAAGGGGTTAATCCTCTGCATTGTGTTAAAAGGCTGTCCGAGCCTGTCTTGATAGGACAATCATGGGAGAAATGAAAACTCCTCCTAAAAGCTATCAGCACTCACTGATACAAGTCACAAGATTGCTCTAATTGCTATACACAGCTGATGAAAAAAAGGTATCTATCAGTTTATATTTACTAAAATAATTGCATTTCCATGTTCTGTGTAAGGTAGGAGGCCAGATATAGTGAATGCAGGATCTGGGTTTAGTAACACATTAATGATAGGCTAAAGGGGAAATAATGCCCTGAAAACATATATATAAAAATATAAAATGTGCCTACAATGCCAGCTCCGGTGCTTGTCTGTCCACTTCCAAGCCAAGGCATGGATGAAGAGGCTTGCATTTTTTCAAGGTTAAAAGAAGCTACACCTGTCTGATGAATGGCAGTGGTTGATCCTCTGAGATCAAGGTCATCAGAACTAGGAAAGAAGAGAACTCTTTAGTATAGACTTTGTACATTAAAAAATAACACTGAATCAGAAATGGGAGAAAAAAACCTTTTAGATTCTCTGTCATATTCTTCCCCAATCCAAACGTAAGGCTGTGCAGCCAGGAGGACTGACACATCAAGTTCTTGTACATCATGTGTAGAGGCAAGGACAATCTCATTACAGTTTGCCTAGATGAAACACATATAATAGAGCTTTGTTTTAGGTGCATGTCAGGGCAAGTTAAAAAATGCAATACATTATTATTATACAGGCTTTATATATTGCCAACAGTTTGCGCAGCACTTTACAATGTAGAAGGGGACAGTACAATTACCATACAGTTCAATAGAGAGGGAACGGGAGGTCGTTGCTCATGGAGCTTACAATCTAAAGGGAGGGGGAGGTGGTACAAAAGGTAATAGCTGCAGAGGATGATCTGATAGAGGTGACTCAGGTACAGTGCTTAGGTAGAGGTGGGGTAGGCTTCCCTGAATAAGCGAGTTCAGGGATATATGAGATACATGAACTATTTTCCCATGGTTTTTCCTTTAAAGATCCTGAAGTATAGAAAAATGCTTACTGATCTGCTAAAAATGCACTCAGCTACTAAGTCCTGTTGTGAGCTAACACCACACAGCTTTTTTGAGTGCTGTCTGCCCTGGGGTCTTTTGCTAAATTACCTAAACCTTTTATTATACTATTCTCTAAGAGCCCATTCACACTAGAACACATATAAAAACATACAGGCAGTCAACTGCGCTTCTATGCATTTTTCTGCACGTTTCTGCATGTTTTTATGTGTTTTTTTCTGCATTTTTTTTTTTTTTTCCAAAAGAAAGTTTCCGCTGACCTAATTGTTGTGGGTAAACGGTGTGTTGCAGTGCATTTAAACTTGTTACTATGCATTGCAATGTGATATTATGAAAGTATGTTGCATGAATCACACACTTATGGAACACAGAGAAAAACAGTGTCTGGTGTGAACATGACACACAGAAAACTCCTAAAGTGGTTCTAAAGGCTCAATTTTTTCTTTTTTTATCTTCATGCATTCTATGTATGAAGGTAAAAAACCTCCTTTGCGCAGCTTCTAGCTTCAGACCCCCTAATACTTACCTGAGCCCCATCTCGATCCAGCGATGTGCATGATAGGCACAGCTCTCTAGGGACTCTCCCTTCTCATTGGTTGAGACAGCAGCGAGAGCCAACTGCTTCTGCTGCTGACAATCAGAGCAAGTGAGCCAATGAAGAGAGAGAGAGAGACAGAGAGAAGGGGCAGGGGTCAAGGGAGTCCTTGTGTGTGTGAATGGACATGCAGAGCTGCGGGTCGGGAACAAGCCTGCTCGGGTGTCCCCATTGCAAGTTGCTTGCTCTGGGGACACTCAGCAGGAGGGGGGAGCTACAGTGAGTGACCCAAAACAGGAAGGATTGGGGCTGCTCTGTTCAAAACCACTGCACAGATAATTACCATACTTTTTGGTAACATATACTTTATCTAGAGAATAGAAAACTGTGGCTTTATGTGAAAGCAATATGAAATACTATCATTCATTTTACCACTATATTTAAATTACTTAGCTATCTGGATTATGATCTAGTCAATAAGTTATGAAAAAATTAGGCCTATTATGTGACAAACTTACACAGCACAACCAACCACTTGCTGTTCAGCACATAAAATCACCTTCACTGATCCCAATACTGGGTCTACAGTGTACAATGACACCTTTTGCAAACAAACATTTGAGTAATGCAGAAAATGCTTGCAATTTTTGCAAGTACAGGTTATTACGACACCTATAATCACTCAAGGGTTAGTGGTGGCGATTCTTAGATGTGCAGTTATATTGGCGGACACCTGTCATGAAAGAAACAGAGGCGGATGTTGCAAGTTTTATTCTGAAAAATGCCAATTGCCTAGCTGTGTCTGAAATTCAATACTTCTGATCCATTGTCTCAGTACAGGTATGCAGTTAAAATCTATTCATAAATCTAATTACAGTGTGTTGCAGTGCCAGGCAATTTGAATAGCAACTCTCTGCACCTAGATAACGTATAGCACAGATGTCAAGCATTTGCATGTTGTGTAAAAAAAAAGAAAAAAAAGAAAAAAAAAAAAAAAAAGCGACACGTGTGCTAACAGCCCATTCAAAATGCCAAAGCAGCACGCAGTATTAAAGGGATTAACTATTTGTGCTATCCTTTAAAGAGGAAGTAAACCCTCCTCTGTAACTTGTACCTATAGGTAAGCCTATGATAAGGCTTACCTATAGGTACTGTAAATATCTCCTAAACATGCACCGTTTAGGAGATATTTACCTTACATGGAGCCAGTGACGTCACTGGCGCATGCGCTCTGAAGGAACGACCACTCGTGCCGTTCCTTCAGAGCTCCGTGGCGTGACCGTCGGCTCCCGCGCGCGCGCGTGGGTGTGACGTCACCGCGGCTCCGGCCAATCAGATGGCCGGATGCCGCGATCCCGGAAGACGGGCGACTAGACATGTCGTCCATCATACAGGTGAGCGGACGGCACGGCGGGGGCTCATTCTAAGGTATTTCATAATGAGCTAGTATGCGATGCATACTAGCTCATTATGTGTTTCTCTTGCAGCTTGCAAAAAGAAAAAACATTTTGGGGGGGTTTACAACCTCTTTAAGCAAAATGCAAAGCTTGCTTACCTATTCCAGTTCTAAACTACTTGTGCAGAGTTGTGCATTTACATTTCTGTGCATTTTACCTTGTTAACAGCAAAAGCCATTATAATATCGGACTCCTTGTGAATGATCTTTGCTTTTCCACCTGGGTAACCTAGATCAGCTTCAACCTACAAGAAAGAAAATTTCTTTGCATTAAAACAGCAAGTAGAGGAGTTTTTTTTTTTATTTTCCCCAAAGCACACTTACAAGTTTTACCACATGCAGTGTTCACTTGTTCCAGCACTTTACGGATATAGCAGTTTCATGGACTCACAATGGTAAGACATGAAGAGGAATTTCCCATACCAATGTACACAGAATACTGGAAAAAAGTTCTATAAGAGTTAAAAGCAGAAAACTAACAAAGAAGCCAGAAAAGCGCAATCTGGTAGTTTAGCATTCTTGGTTATTGCTGAGGGTAAGTATTTTCCTTTGCTTTAGTAAGGCTGAAGGTGCACACATTAGATACTTGTGATTTAGGTACTGTACACTGGATTAAACCTGGGCTGCCCAGGGGGCAGATTGGAAGAAAGACTCAGAGGGTGGAATATTAGCAGAGCTCATCTCTCCCCGACTGCAACTTTGACAGGCAGAGTTCCGTGTTAGTGCTGTGGGTTTCTGTCTGTCATGTACATATTGCAAGCTTTTAGCATCAGACATGCATCTGTACATTGCTGAAAGTGAGAGATATTTCTGCAGCTGGGTCATCAACGGGGCCGGCATAATTTAAGATCACCTATTATATTCAACATTTTCATTTAATGCAAACCATCAGCAATGTGAGTAAAGGCAATGAAGTACCCGTCACCCAGAAGACACCACAGCCAAAATGAAAGACATAAAATGCTGGTACCAGTGAACATGGAGGTGAGTGCTAGAGGTGGAGGAACCTTTGCAAGACATACTACCTTTTTCTGAAGATCTGTTACGGAGTCTACTCTGAAACGCTCCGCATTGTCTTCTACAGACTACATGACATCACACAGTCACAAACACGAAAACACATGCACAAAGAAACACATACAAGAAAAAAACAAAAAGAATGAGACATTCCAGATCACTACTTGAAAACCATTTTATTAGCATGACAAATACGGTTCTGATGCTTTGTCATGCACATTAAATGCACATCTTTAACTTACAGACATTGAGCATATCACAAATATTGTAATATATACAAAAATATACACTGCTCAAAAAAATTAAAGGAACACTTTGAAAACACATCCGATCTCAATGGGGAAAAATATCACGCTGGATAGCTTTACTGATATGGACTGGGTAATGTGTTAGGAATGAAAGAATGCCACATCGTTTGATGGAAATGAAAATTATCAATCTACAGAGGGCTGAATTCAAAGACACCCCGAAAATCAAAGTGAAAAAATGAGGCAGAAGGCTAGTCCATTTTGCTGAAATCTCATTGCAGCAACTCAAAATGGTACTCAGTAGTTTGTATCACCATCACGTGCTTATATGCATGCCTGACAACGTCAGGGCATGCTCATAATGAGACAGTGGTTGGTGTCCAGGGGTATTTCCTCCCAGATCTTAACCAGGACATCATTGAGCTCCTGAGCAGACTGAGGTGCACACTGGCGGCGTTGGATGGACCGAAACATAATGTCCCAGAGGTGTTGGGGCCATTCAAAGGTATCAATTCCTTTACCCTCCAGGAACTGGCTGAATACTCACGCCACATGAGGCCGGGCATTGTCGCGCACCAGGAGGAACCCAGGACCCACTGCACTAGCGTAGGGTCTGACAATGGGTCCAAGAATTTCATCCCGATACCTAGTGCCAGTCAAGTTGCCATTGTCTAGCCTGTAGAGGTCTGTGCGTCCCTCCATAGAAATGCCTTCCCAGACCATCACTGACCCACCACTAAAACTGGTCATGCTAAATGAAGATACAGGCAGCATAACATTCTCTGCGGCTTCTCCAGACCCTTTCATGTCTGTCACATGTGCTCAGGGTGGACCTGCTCTCATCTGTGAAAAGCACAGGGTGCCAGCAGCGGAACTGCCAATTCTGGTGTTCAATGGCAAATGCCAAATCGAGCTTCATGCTCCTGGGCAGTGAGCACAGGGCCCACTAGAGGATGCTGGGACCTCAGGCCACTCTCATGAAGTCTGTTTCTGATTGTTTGGTCAGAGACATTCACACCAGTGACCTGATGGTGGTCATTTTGTAGGGCTCTGGCAGTGCTCATCCTGTTCCTCTTTGCACAAAGAAGCAGATACCAGTCCTGCTGATGGGTTAAAGACCTTCTACTGCCCTGTCCAGCTCTCCTAGAGTAACTGCCTGTCTCCTGGAATATCCTCCATGCTGTTGACTGTGCTGGGAGACACAGCAAACCTTCTGGCAATGGCATATATTAATGTGCCATCCTGGAGGAGTTGGACTGCCTGTGCAACCTCTATAGGGTCCAGGTATCACCCCAAGCTACAGTAGTGACAATGATCCTAGCCAAATGCAAAACTAGTGAAAAACAGTCAGAAAAGAAGAGTAGGGAAAAAAATGCCATTGGCCTCCACTGATAAAACCATTTCTATTTTGGAGGTGGTCTCATTGTTGCCCATTTAGTACACCTGTTATTTCATTAACACCAAAGCATCTGAAACTGATCAGCAACCCCTCTGCTACTTAACTGACCAGATAAATATCCCAGGAGTTTACTTGACTTGATGCTATACTCTGATTAAAAAGTGTTCCTTTAATTTTTTTGAGCAGTGTAAAATGGTAAAGCAAAATAATGTAGCGAGCAAATCATACTTACACAGATCTTTCCATTGCTGCATGTTCTTAAATGTACTTACCATTTTTAAAAGAAATAATGGAACTTAAGAAAATGCTCTACATATTTTAAGCTTCTGCCAAACAACTGCTCTCAGAAAATAAAGGGGTTTCCTATTTGTGAAGCAAAGCTTTTATAATGTATGATAGAGGGGCACCTGCACAGAACCATGGGATACAAAGCTTGGTTGTGCCCAGCAACATATGTTAGGATCCTGCAATAAAATCCACTGAATTACATAGATCCCTGATTTAGGGATATAGAATGGATTCTCAGAATTTAGCACAGTTGGCAATGTTTCTGAAAAAAAAAAAACACTGCTTGTTAGGTTTTCTCTTTTTGTCTGAAGGTTAGTGAAGGTTCTTTTAATAAAAAATCCATGTTTATTTCACAACACAGTAAATGTGTGTTATGCTGAATGGGAACTGATGTTACCAGGTACATAAGTGCTAGCTGTAAAAAGCTTGAGGCACTAACAACCCCTTTACTCAGAGCAGTATAGTCACTTTAACTGTTCTTTTTGTCAAAAATAACATACAATATGATATATTGCTCTAGAAACTGCCAGTTCTCCAAACAAGCATTGAAAGCAAAACAAAAGCACACAAAAATAAAGATGACTGTGCAGAGTAAAGACAAGTTTATTTTCCAGTGTTTACCTCGCTCTGCTTTCTCTTCTTTGTAAAGATATATTTTATAAAGGATTCCTGCAGAATTTCTTGCTTGACCAGGTAATGCCAAAGACGTTTCACAGGAAATGCAGAATAATCTTTGGATCTATATCACAGATTCCAAAATTATATTAGCATGAACATGTCTAATATGAACATTCACATTTTAAAAGGCAATGCACGGTGTTTTTGAATATTGTTTTTATTATGTCTTAGACCAGGGTTTCTCAACTGGGATTTTGTGGAACCCTAGGGTTCTACTGCGATTTACCTGTCAATTGCAGGCAGGTGATGGATAGAGCATGTCCCCAATGAGCCGACACGGTTATCATGAAATACTCCTCCAGTATGCAGGATGGCACAGAGAAGCATACTTGTCATGCGCCGGTTTCTGACGGCCCTTCCTCTTCTTTTGACCATCCTAGGTGCTTCTATGTGACATTACATGGGATGGTCAAGAGAGGAGGACTGGCAGGAAATAGCGTGCCAGAACAGGACACACAGCAGCTTCCCTGTGCAGCTCTGCATGTGAAGAAAACCTCTCCACTATTGTAATGTGCCCTGCCACCTTCCTATGCTATGCTCTGCTGACCCTCAGTACACTGATTATCTCAAGTTCCACTCAGAACTAAGCAACTGTGCCAAAAAAAAAAAAAAAAAAAAAGCGAGTACGAGTTTTACATTAAATAGGCAAGTTTTATTATTATTTATTTTTTTTTTTTTTATTTCTAAAAAGTAATTGTTGAAATTGCTTGAACATTATTTCAGGGGTTCCCTGAGATCTTAGACTTTTTAGCAAGGGTTCCCCCAAGGTGACAAGGTTAAGAAACCCTGTTATACACTAATGATAAAACACTGTTAAATCTTTTTCTTGGAGTCCACTGAGGGACACAGGGAGTCTTTAAACGATTGGGTTATACTGCTCCCTACAGGAGAAATAGATCTTGGCATAAAAAAAAAACCCCACAAAAACAAAAAGACAAAACAAAAAACTTCATCTGGCTGTTTCACTTTGGAAATTAGTCTACATCTGTCTGTCAGCTTTTCCAGATGGTCCCAGACGGAACCAAAATGTAGGTCTATGGGTGGGTGAATTTATTTTAATGGATGTCGGTTTACATCCATTTACATTCAAGCCGATTTATGCTTGTAGAAAACAATGGAAACAAGCCTGGAGGACAAAAACGGATGCAAACTGAACAATGAAGTGCAAACTGATGTTAATTGAACTGAAGATGGACATGCATACTAGAGCTGCTCGGTTAATCATTAAAATAAATAAATAAATAAAATCGCAATCTCGATTCACCCCCCCCCCCCCCACAATCTTAAAACTGCATGTCCTTGATTCTTACAGAGCTGTTCTCTGCCTTTATCAACATGGTTAAGGATGCTAGATAACTATATACACAATGTTTTACAATGTATCTTTTCATTCTTTTAGATCAAAGGAATGAACTTTCGTCTGTAATTGCCGGTAAACACATACACGATGCAGGAACCCTGCGAATCCACTGCGGGTTCCCGCATTGCACTCAACTCGCAGGCAGTTCACACTGCCATATGCGAATCACTGGGGGTGTCAATACAAAGTTAACGACACCCCCGGATCAGTTTGCATATCGCAGTGTGAACTGTCAGTTCAGACATGAATTGGATCGCATAGGTGTGACCACCCATGTGATCTGATTCTGTTGCGGACCAAAAAAAGGGTCCTGTGCAACTCTGGTCCGAATGCGATGCAAATTAAGCCATACAATCTGTATGGCTGAATTTGCAACGCACAGTCATCGCATGTGATTTGCAGAGCAGTGCGCTCCAATTCACATGAGATGTCTGACATTGCATGTGTGAACAGTTGTAGTGAGGGCAGTTTAACCTCTTAAAGAATAAACCTTTTTCTGACACTCGTTGCTTACAAATTAAAATCAGCATTGCTTGCTAGAAAATTACTTAGAACCCCCAAACATTATATATATACATATATATATATATATATATCTCTCTATATATATATATATATATATACACACACACACACACACACACATACAGTCTATATATATATAAAAGATTGCAACGACTGCCATTTTATTCTCAAGTGTGTCTGCTAAAAAGTATACATATATATATATATATATATATATATATAAAAGATGGAGTAAGAAAAGCACAATAATCGCTACACAATGCAATACTCACTCACCCAGCGCTAAAAAATTGATGAAATAAATAAAATTGTTTTGAAACAAGACCCTCAGTATGGGTCGCAGCTGCTGCTATATGGCATAACAATGTAACATGAGGTGTAATAGAATCACTCTAACATATATGAATAAAACTACAACACTAGCAGCGCGAATAGTGCACACAGGCAATGTACTGATACACCACTGTAGATGACATTCGAAAGAATGAACCGTTTTGCCAACAGATAAGGAGTCTCTAGTAAAAAATCAATTTGAATCCAGTCTGGCTCTAGCCGATCAAAAGGGAAGGGTGTGAAGGATTACTATATCTTCCAATAGACCTCCACCAACCATAGGTGCTCCCCGTCACTCTGGACACTCACCAGACACTTGATCACAGCTCGCCTATAAGACTCAAAAGGATCACCAGATCTTGCATCTCCTCACTACTGCATCCCGGTTCCAAGAGACACTTTGACCACCAGTCACAACTATGCTATTTAGGTTAGAGCTTGGACCATTAAGAACACTTCCTGACAGCAGTTCATCAGAACCCCTCTTAACACCAACCGCAACATCAGTAACAATGATTCAGGCCTCCGTCCCCACGCAGCTTTCCTAGCTTTGCCGTGCGTGGCCTGCTTGTGTTTGGAGCGGTGACGGGAAGGTGCGCTAGGAAAGCCGCGTGGGGACGGAGGCCTGAATCATTGTTACTGATGTTGCGGTTGGTGTTAAGAGGGGTTCTGATGAACTGCTGTCAGGAAGTGTTCTTAATGGTCCAAGCTCTAACCTAAACAGCATAGTTGTGACTGGTGGTCAAAGTGTCTCTTGGAACCGGGATGCAGTAGTGAGGAGATGCAAGATCTGGTGATCCTTTTGAGTCTTATAGGCGAGCTGTGATCAAGTGTCTGGTGAGTGTCTAGAGTGACGGGGAGCACCTGTGGTTGGTGGAGGTCTATTGGAAGATATAGTAATCCTTCACACCCTTCCCTTTTGATCGGCTAGAGCCAGACTGGATTCAAATTGATTTTTACTAGAGACTCCTTATCTGTTGGCAAAACGGTTCATTCTTATGAATGTCATCTACAGTGGTGTATCAGTACATTGCCTATGTGCACTATTAGCGCTGCTAGTGTTGTAGTTTTATTCATATATGTTAGAGTGATTCTATTACACCTCATGTTACATACATATATATATATATATATATATATATATATATAGCAGACACACTAGAGAATAAAATGGTGGTCGTTGCAATCTTTTATGTCACACTGTATTTGGGCAGAAGTCTTTTAAATGCAGTTTTTTTTTGGAAAAAATACACTTTAAGGAATTTAAAAAAAAACTAAGCAGTAAAGTTAGACCATAATAAATAATAAAGAAGATGATGTTACACCAAGAATGGGGAGAGGATCGTGATCTTTATTATAAGCAAAAAATCGTGATCCTCATTTTATCCAGAATCGTAAAGCTCTAATACATACTATTGTAAACGAAATCAGTATATATCAGTTGTAAACTAAATCAGTATTTATCATTTTTTTCACATAAAAATGTGACTGAACTGATGGCGCCCATGTAAAAGGGCCCTTAGGGGTCTGGCGTAGCGCTGCCGAGAGGGAGAAGTGCAACATCCAGCAGGTCACCTGTCAAGGTCTATGGCAGGCTGCAGCTGGATGCGGCTGAATGCTGTATTGACTAACACTGGCGATTAGGGCCCTGTGTGTTCAGAGACACGGTTCAGAAACTCCGTAAGGACAGTGGCCTGAGTACTCAGGTCTTTGCTAGCATAGAACCATTTGTGCAGCCTGTCCAAAACCAAGCTTTTGGTAGTATCTATACTGAACAAGACACGAGCAATAAGTCCATCACCAATGACAAAGAAGTAACATTTCTGTGGTAAAGCTATAGCATAAAATAAAGAGGGCCCACTATGTGACCAAATTGCAAAGTACACAAATTGAAAAGCTGTTCCAGAATAAAAGGGGGATTTTACCATCCCACACATCAGCCCACTTCAACCCAGCTAGGGACGAAAAACAGTTAGTTGCAGAGGCAAGGACAGAAGAACGTCCTCAGCTCTGGCCGATAACTCCATAAGGAATCCCCAGACGTATTGGTGTAACCTAAATAGTGAAGTCCTGTGTGAACTGGAAGTCAACTTTCGCAAAAAACACCAGTATAGATAATGAATTGGGAAAATGTGCTAATTGAGGAAAAGTAAACGGAAAGACTAGGCTATACCATATATGATCTGAATCACAACAGTTCATGATTGCAAAAAACAGAGCTTTAGAAAATATATCCACTCTCCTGAGGACATTAGCAAAAAAATTAAGCATGCTGTTGTGGGCAGGGTGATCGTGTGCAAACAGGTTTTTTTTTTTTTTGTGCCAGTGTCCATTTCTTAAGTAGGCAACAGTATTAACAGAAGGTTTAAGACTTGTATCTCAATGGATGAGAAAGAAATACGTATTCCTAAAATGGTTCTAAAGCCAGAAGGTTTTTTACCACAATACATTATCTGCATAAAGGTAAAAAAAAAACCCTCCACTAGTTGTTCCACCCACCCCACTTCTATCTATTCAGTGCTGTGCCCATCTGCAATTAACATTCAGCCGATGGATCTTTAGGCCTCTTGTCATGTGTTTGTTTACCAGGCTATTCTTAACTGCCCTAATAAAAAAAAAAAAAAAAAACTTGTTTACAAAGCCTAATGGGTTACACTTAAATTATACACATGCAGCCAAATAATCCCTCCCTCCTCCGCACTTCTGGTACTGCATAGCTTCATACAGGCATTCAACAAGAGACAAATTCAGCAAAAAAACTTGTGCTGTGCTCTCGCACTCATTAGAAAACCTATACTGCTCTGCAAGTGCCAATTTTCCTACCCTATTCCATAAACATTGAAAAAGCATAGAATGTGTTAAAAATGTATTACTTTTAAGAACATATAAAAACAAATATAACATTGGTAAATCCGTCAACCAGGCTGAAAATAGTTACATGTATTACATAGCTGCTGTATTAGTTTAAAGCAGATTTATGAAAATAGTACAGAATACACATATAAATCAGCCCTTATATGTTTCACATCTAGCATTGGTGACCACTTCTACTCACTTGAATGGTGTATTTTCAGGATCCAACATTGCTTTATGCCGAAGAATAGCAGGTCCCGCACCAACAGCCAGCTCACTTGGAAAAGTGTTTATATAATTAGGAGGTGGGCCCCCAAACTGGTCCATTCTCTCATGCAGAATCTGCTCCCAATTTTCTAGGTTTTTGACAACAGCAATACCAAGCGGGGACTTAACAGGTAGCTCTAAATTAAAAAAGGATTTTTAAAAATGTTTACAAGACATATTCATTCTTCAAAATTTAGAATATTGACAAGATACAAATAATGGGAAAAAAATTACATATCTTCGAGTACAGTACAGGACTACCTTCAGGTGATTGGACACTGGCAAAAGCTTTGGTCGAATGCCCAAAGTGCACCCTCATATAACCCCCCCCCCCCCACTCTGTGGGACTCCACTTTTGTACAAAACAGTATGGATAGACAGAGGGGGAGGATCAGTGTCTGGTACTGTCCTTAAAGATACAGAGTTTACAGGCAAGCCAAATTTTCCATTATGTCAATAGCACAGTGTAGGATACAGAACTTGAAGTCATAGACCATTAGATGTCTCTAAGATATAAACCGTGGGGTAGCAATCAACATAGCAAACAGCAGCAAACCTGCCCACTGAAAACAATGATCAACAGACCTGAAACATTCAGAAGACATCTCAAGGCACCTTGTAGTTGAGGTTCGCATCAGCAGAGACCTGTGGATCCACTCGGTATAGCTCAGTATTTACAGAGGACCAGGTGACAGTCTTACAAACTTTTGAAATGGATGCTTGATGCTAAAAAGCCCACAAAAGAATTTGGTGGAATGGGCCCCAATAGGATAGGGGGGAAACCTTTTCTTAAGAGCATAAGCCCTTGAAATGAGCTGTTTGAGCTACATAGCAATGGTGGAAGAGGAAGCAGGCCGTCCCTTCTTGGGATATCCCCCACTAGTTCAGAGTAGGAGATTGGTATGGGCAACGCCCTCTACAAAAAGGGTCTTGACAAGAGAGTCTGAAGTCAAGGTTTTCTGAAATAGAATGAAGAAGGCCTGCCCTTTTTATAGTATTAAGAATCAGATGCTGGTCCAGGCCAGATTGGAAGAAGGTTAGGCTATGAGGGAAAGAAAATTTCAATATATCTGGAAATGAGAAGCCTGGTTTTGAACCAGCTACAGTATGCCTCCAAGTGTAATGGTAGATGTAACGAGAGGTAAATCTTCTCATCTTGAGTAAGGTGAATATGACAATCAGAAATACCCTTATTGTTTAGGATCAGGCTTTTAAAAGCAATGCTGTTAAAGCCAGCAACTGAGAAGCAGGATGGAACAGAAAGCCTTGCGACAGGAAGTCTGACCTGTTTGGAAGGGGCAAAGAGCCATCTGCCTGGAATCTGTATATATCTTTGTGTACCAAGTTCTCCTGGGCCATTGTGGGGTGATGAAGATCACTGGAATCTGTTCTTCCTCTATCTTGTGAGGTAGTCCAGGAAGAATGCTTGCTGTACGGAATCCATATACCAGTCTAAACACACACTTGGTGTTTTCCATTTCTGACAGAGAATTAGGAAGATCTTCTGATGGAGAGCACACTCACCTGAGTCCAGGCATTGGGGACTTAGGAAGTCCGCTTGCCAATTTTTCACTCCTTTTATGTAGATGGAGAGAGTTGGAATGTGGTTGTCTGCCCAGGAAAGAACCAGGTTACCTTCCTTTAGGACTGCACAACTTCTGGTACCCTCTTGGTGGTTTATGTAGGCCACAGACATGGCGTTGTCCAACTGCACCCTGACTGGATGACCACATATTCGAGGGGTCCAGCGGAGGAAAATCATATGGCTCCTAGTTCCAGAATATTGCTGTGAGGCATCGAATCCTGTGGAGACTAGGTGGACTGGACAGTCAGGGAATCGTATCTCACATCCCAGCCTAACAGGCTTGCGTCTACCTTCCAGAGAGAGGAAAGGAACAGTTTTCCAGATTCTTTGGCTGAGTTGCAAGTCTGCCATTTCAGGGAGACTTTTGCCTAGCTGCACAGCAGTAGTGGGCAATGCAGAGAAATAATCTGCTTGCCCCACATCAATAGGATGTTGATTTGCAAAGGTCTTGAGTGGAATAGAGCAAAGGGTACCATCTTAAGGGAGGCTGCCATGAGGAAAAGAGTTGTGGGAAGCCTGGTTGACCTCAGAGTCTGGCACTGACAGGCTGACCCTTCACCCCTTCAACCTCTGCAGCAATGCTGGCAGCACTGATACGTCTATTTCCCAAAGACAACCTCTGGATATGACGCTGAGTACGTGCACTCAACTTCTTTGAGTACTCCTCACTGGTTGCCGCCACACATGCTTGACACCATCTGAACCATATAAGTTTATCTTGGTCTCGTCAGACCACAGGGCATGGTTCCAGTAATCCATGTCCTTAGTCTGTTTGTCTTCAGCAGACTGTTTGCAGGCTTTCTTGTGCATCACCCACCCCTTCAACCCCTGCAGCAATGCTGGCAGCACTAATACGTCTATTTCCCAAAGACAACCTCTGGATATGACGCTGAGCACATGTACTCAACTTCTTTGGTCGACCATTGCGAGGCTTGTTCTGAGTGGAACCTGTCTTGTTAAACAGCTGAATGGTCTTGGCCACTGTGCTGCAGCTAAGTTTCAGGGTCTTGGCAATCTTCTTATAGCCTGGTCCATCTTTATGTAGAGCAACAATTCTTTTTTCAGATCCTTAGAGAGTTCTTTGCCATGGGGTGCCATGTTGAACTTCCAGTGACCAGTATGAGAGAGTGAGAGCGATAACACCAAATTTAAGTTACACACTCAAGACCTTGTAACACTAACGAGTCACATAACCCTGGGGAGGGAAAATGGCTAATTGGGCCCGATTTGGACATTTTCATTTAGGGGTGTACTCACTTTTGTTGCCAGTGGTTTAGACATTAATGGTTGTGTGTTGAATTATTTTGAGGGCACAGCAAATTTACACACACATATATACATACATACACACAATGCTCAGCATAAATGAGTACACCTCAACAGATTTGTCAGAATCAAAATTTTCCATGGGACACTATACAAAATACTCCCACAAATGCAGGCCATTGATTGCAAGCAAGATTTGTTTATTTGCACACACAAAAAAATGGGATTTTTGACTTACCGTAAAATCCATTTCTCTGATGTTCATTGATGGACACAGCACCAGCCCATCTGTTAGGTTGAATGAAGGATTCTTCTGACACTGCTTGTTACAAACTGAAGTCCTATAGCAGGAAGTGATGGTATACCTTCTGGGACTGCCTCAGGGGCGTAGCAAAAACTGTTTCCGCCTAGTCCTGCTGGTGAAGAGAGCAGCATAAGCCCAAGGGTCTAGAAGACATGGAGCTGTGTCTGTCAGTGAACCTCAGAGAAAAGGATTTTCTGGTAAGACGAAAATCCAGTTTTCTCTTTCGTTGATTGACGGACACAGCTCCTCATCTTCTTGACTACGTAGGTTATGCTGCCCCCTACAGGAGTAGGACACTAGGCAGGAAAAAAACTTGACTACGCCTATGGGGAAGTCCCGGGGGGTATACTCTCACTCTTTGCTATAGGTACTCAGTTTTTTCTGCCTAGTCAGGAGTAGAGACCTAGCTCCTTGCTGGGATCTCTGGTCCTGGCATTTTTTTCTTTTTAAATTGAATCTTTTTCCGCTTTTTACAATTTTGTGCCTGTGAGAATCTACAATCAAGTGCTGGACTGGATTTTCTAGATCCAGAAGGTCCCCCCAGTCTGGCCAGTGAGCACTTGCAGACCGCAGTTCCGCGCTAGGTCGGCCACAATATAGCCCCACTGGATGGGGGGCTGACCTGCGAGTTAAACGTCTCACAAGGGCGCATACGAACTGGCTTCGGCCTGAGTCGCAGCATTTCCTCCTGGCCAACAGCACCCACATTACGATGGAGAGGTGGTCTGTCCAGAGCAGACCAACTCTGTTCCTGGTGTGGTAAGTACCTGTCATCCCTCTACTCCTGGAGGGTTTTGCGGTGTACGTGGGCCCCTCCCTGAGACAGTCGGACCCCCATGCTCCCTTCCCTTCCAGTCAGTGTTCCCCCCTTTCTCGGTGGTCTTCTGCAGGCCCTTGCCTCCCATCTGCCCACACCCCCCCCCCCCACCGGGGTGGACATACCTTTTTAGGTCTGCCTGGGGTGTTGAACTGGCGATAGGGTTGGGGAAGGGAGTGTGCCGCCGACGACCTAACAATCGAACTTTGGGAGGGGGATGGGCCTGGTGGCGTTTCCTGTTGGAATAGTTTGAGCTTCTGGGGTCCCCCCTGGTGCTGCATTTTTCTTGTAGCCTTTTATGATACAGATCGGCGGCCATTTTCTTGTGGTTTCTCATTGAAAATAGGGGTGGCTATGTTTTTGGAGCCGGATGGGCGGTGATTCGGCGGTGGGAGCCTCTCCTTGGCCTCTAGTGCTGATCCCTGAATATTCCTCTTCCTAATCGCCGCATGGTGTGCAGTTAGTTCGGTACTGAGAGTACCTGACATGTGGCGGTGAGTCTGTTTGTAGGGTTCTCTCTCCCTCTCTCTACTGTTGCAGCGGTAGTGCTCTGTGCTTGGCCTTGTGGTGCCGCTGGCACGGTGGGGTATTCCTTGCAGTGTTCTAAACTTTTTTGTGTGGGTTCCCCTCTCCAATAAGAGTCCCTAGAGCATATTTCACCACCTGATCCTCTCTCTGAGGCTGTTGGGGCCCTCCGAGTCCCACAAACGGACTGCAATGATGGCGGTCCTGGAGTCCTTGGTGTCAAAGGTAGATTTGATCCTGGGCAAACGGGCTAGCAAAAAGCTTCCCCTGCCTTCTCTGTCTCATCAGATCCAGAATCTGATTCGGCTGCCGCAAATGTGAGTTACTCTTCGGGGTCTGAGTCCACGCACCCTGCGTGCTCAGATAGCGAGGATAGTCCTCTGCTCCTCTCAGACTCAACAGGATCAGATCGTCCAGCAACTGCAGATCCTTGTTCCATTTGGCAAGAATCTCTCTTTGCACAGGTCTGGAATGAAACTGAGGAAACGGGACCACCTTGAAAGTGGAGACCATCACTTGCATGCACGTCCTGAGTGATGACCGATGGTTGGACAACAGGAGCCAAATTGCATCTTGCACCTTCAAAAGTTTCGTCTGAGGAAGAAACACCTGGGCCGATGTGGAGTCCAGCGTCAGTGGACGGAGTCAAAGCCAATTTTTGAAAATTCAGTGTCCATCTGAACTCCTGAAGAGTTTGCACAGTAATGTCCAAGGCGGCTTCTAGAGCAGAAGACAACTCTGCATGCAGAAGCAGATTGTCCAGGTAACCAAGTACCGCAATCCCCTTCTGCCATAGCAAGGCCAGCACTGGGACCAAAACCTCTGTGAACACCCGAGGAGCTGAGGCAAGAGCTGAGGCAAGAGCTGAGGCAAGACCAAAAGTTAACGCCACTAATTAATAGTGCTCCTCGCCCACGGCAAAACTAAGAAAACGCTGATGTCCAACATATATTGGAATGTGAAGGTAAGTGTCCTTGAGATCGATAGAAGCAAGCAGATCCCCTTGATGAAGGAAAGCTACTACCGTGCGGATTGACTCCATCCGACATTTCTGATCCCGTACAAAGTAGTTCAGAGCCTTGAGGTCCAAGATCAGGTGAACCTTGCCTTCCTTCCTGGGAACTGTAAACAGATTTTAATAAAAATCTTGAAAACGTTCTGACTCTGGAACTGGCACAATGACTCCTTGTGCGAACAGGTCCTGCATTGCCCCACAGAGGCCCTGTAGTTGATCGTGAGACAGGCGCAAGTTGGAAGGAAAGAATCTTGCCGGAGGCAAGGATCAGAACTCAATCTTGTAACCAAACCGAATCAACTCGTGGACACATTTGTCCCGAATGAGCAAGGTCCACGGGTCCAGAAAAAGGGGAAGACTTTCCCCCACCCCAGATACGGGTGAGGGCTCCCCCTTTAGGCTGGGGAAGGCTTGTCTGCGGAACCGATAGTGCACGCTTTCGACTTACCATTCCAGGGTCTCTTGGAGCCTCCCGCGAAGTTATGGGTGGATCTCAAACCCTTTTTCTGCGATTCAGATGGACAAAAGGGCCGCTTGTGAGCCGAGAAAAAAAGGACCACGTTTACGACAAGGTTCCTTGCCCCATAGCAACCTGCGGAACTAATGCACTCTTACCTCCAAGGCCCTTAATGATCTCTTTCATAGAAGCACTGAACAAACGGTCATCTACAAAAGGTAGATCAGTCAGCCAATTTTTAGAAGCCTGGTCAGCTGACCAGTACTTCCACCAAATCACGCAGGGAAGAATCACCACCGTCACAGATACCCTGCCGACCAAGAGGGGCGCATCCAAAAATGCATCAAAAATGTACTGTAGCCCCTGGATCAACTGATCCGCCAGCTCAGGAGGGTGTTAACCCCCTTCCAGATCCTTGCATAAAATTTTTGCCCATTCCGTTAAAGTCTGGTATACCAAGGTGATAGCAAACACCGGCCTCAACATTGAAAGTGCCATGCTGAAAAGGTAAAGGGCCAGAGCCTCAGCTCTCGTCCACAGGATCCTTAAAGGATGAAGAATCCTTCACTGGCAAAAGTGTGGCCTTATTTAGCCAGAAAACCTGAGAGTCCACCGACAGTGGAACCGTTCGTTTCTTCAGGAGAGACTCCTCAAAGGGATATTCCCTAGCGAAACGCTTAGGTATTCCAACCATGCGTTTCAGGGAACCCCACTGATTAGTGACAATCTCGTCAAAATAGACAAGAAAAGGGAACAACTTTGTCACCTTGAAAGATTTACGGATGCCAAACTGCACCAGCGTCACCGACTCAGCAGCAGCTAAGCCCTCCAACTTTAAACTTTCCTACACTGACATAAAGCCTCCACCAGCGCTCTTTCATACGCGGCTGCGGAGCAGGCGGATTCGTCCTCATGGTTAGAGTACTCAGGGTGCATAGGACGCAGACCCAGTGGGCTGACTCTTGTCCGCGGCAGCCAAATCCATCTCAGACTGTGAGGAGACAGAGGATACAGGTGAAGGCGGGGGGGGCGCTTTTTGGTAGGCCGCCATTGCAGGGCCATATCAACCTTTCACACGAGTGAGTGCAGGTTCGCTGTCATGGCCGCCAGGGCAGACTGAGACCCAGAAGATCCCGCGGCTTCAAGGAGTGGGTCAGGTGGTGATACACTCTCCAGAGGCCCCATGGTTAATTGGAGCCGCACTGAGCATAAAAAAAAAAAATGGATTTTTGTAAAATCCTTTTCTCTTAAGTTCATTGACAGACGTAGTCCTCGTTGATTAATAACAACTCGGGTTATACTGCCCTCTACAGGAGTAGGACTAGACAGGAAAGAAAACGTTCTGGCCACACCCTAGGGGCAGTCCTAGAGGGTATATCCTCTCACTTCCTGCTACAGCAAATCAGTTATGTCACAAAGCAGTGTTTAGAGAATTTAACCCAACCCAACTCAAAAACAGAGGGGCGGGTACTACGTCTGTCAATGAGCTTAAGAGAAAAGGATTTTACGGTAAGATTTTACAAAAATCCATTTTTCTCTGTCGCTCATTGACAGACGTAGTCCTCGTTGATTAATAACAACTCGGGACGTCCCAAAGCAGTACCACAAATGAGGGGTGGGATAACAGAAATCAAAATCCAGAAGGCCCAACCGGAGCCAACCAGAAGCATCAAGGACTCATCGAGCAAAAAGAGGAGACCTAAGTGAAACACCCAACAAACCCTTGAGGTAGACCAACAGTCTCCTCAGATTGCGGCCTGCAGAACCTTGTGGCCAAAAGAGGCATCGGATGATGCCATCACATCAACTTTATAAAATGTTGTAAAGGTATGAACCGACGATCAAGTCATCGCCTTGAAAACCTGGATCGCTGACGCCTGATGGCGGAAGACCCAGGAGACACTAGGCGCCCGAGTAGAGTGCGCCTTAACAGGGAACAGAGGATTCCGACCCTTAATAGAATAAGCCTGTACCACCGTCTGACTGGTCCATCTAGATATGGTCGCGGCAGACACAGGCAACCCCCTTCAAGGGCTATCCGTGATCACAAAAAGTGAGTCCGTCTTACGAAAACAAGTTCGTAGTAGTCAAGTGTATCCTTCTGAACCCCATCCAAGGAGTGTAATGCAAACTCCCAAGGATGGCTAGTCTTAGGACACGGGGAAGGTAACACAATATTTTTATTCAGATGAAAACTCTGAAAACCACTTAGGAAGGAAGGATGGATCTGGAAGAACCACCTTATCCCTATGAACCACCAGATATGGGGAACGTCAAGATAATGCGGCCAGTTCTGACACCCTGCGTGCAGAAGTAATGGCCACCAAGAAGGCCACCTTCTGGGATAATGTAAGCAAGGGAATCTCCCTAATATCTTCAAGAGAAGTTTCTGAAGAACCGACCACACTAAATTAAGATCCCAGGCGGTAAGGGTGCGCGCACTGGCGGAGCCAGATGTCGCACCCCCTGGATGAAATTCCGCACCAAGGAATCATTAGCCAAAGGTTTCTGAAAGAAGATTGCTAACGCCGAAACCTGACCCTTGATAGTGCTCAAGGACAGTTTCTGGTCAACCCCTTGTTGCAGACAGACCAAGATTCGGGTCACCGAATAGGTATGTGGGGGAAATCCAAAAGATTCACACCACGCCATATAAGACTTCCATGTGCTGGAAGTCGCTTTCCTTGCTTTAACTAGAGGTAGGAATAACTGAAGCTGACACTCCCTTGTCCTTCAGTACCTGGGTCCTAATGGCCAGGCCATTAAGCCAGCGATTGTAAAGCAAGATGGAAGATCGGTCCCTGAGACCGCAAATCCTCCCTGAGAGGAAGTCTCCAAGAAGCGTCCGCGACTAGCCTCACCAAGTCGGCGTACCAGGCTCGACGAGGTCAGTCCGGAATTTCCAGAATAACTGGAATTCCCTCCACCTCTATCCTGCGAAGAAGTTCCCGCAGTAACTTGAGAGGATGGAAGCTGATCGTAGCTGATACTGCTCCCACGGGGCAATCAGCGTTTCTGCTGCGTCCGCTAGAGGATCGCGGGTGCGAGCTACAAACCTCCGCACCTTCCTGTTGAGCCAAGGTGCCAACAGATCCACATCCGGGGAGCCCCAATGAAGAGACAGCTAGTGAAAAACCTCTGGATGAAGAGGCCATACCCCTTGATGCAGAATCTGATGGCTGAAATAATCTGCCTGCCGATTTCCCACCCCCGGAGGGAACACTGCGGGGAGATCCGGAACAAACCGTTCCGTCCAATGAAAAGATGCTAGTCGTTTCGATGGCCACCAGGACACTCTAAGTGCCCCTTTCTTGACATAAGTCACGACTGTGGCATAGTGCGATTGGATCCGAATCGGGCTGCTCTAGAGCTGCTCGGTCCAGTAAATAAGACAAAATCTGATCGCTCTCAGTTCCGATACCCTATTGGTAACCTGGATGCTATCGGAAGGAATGACTTCCCCTGGTTGAGCATCGGAGACTTCCTGGTCCGCTCGCTCAACCGGATCCGATTGTCCAGGAAATCGGAATTCTGATTCCATTAGAAAAAAATCTCCTTCAGGAGAATTCGGGTATGAGACTGGGTATACGGTACTGCCTCTAAGAAGGCCACCATCAGTCCCAGCCAATTGACGGACAGCAACATCCGAATCGTTGACTGAACCTTCTGGAGTTTCTCCGCAAGGAGAAACTTTCTTGCCCAGGATGTATCCAACATTAGGCCCAGATAGTTCAGTCTCCTGGTGGGAACCAGGGATGATCTTTGGGAAAGCGAAGAAAACGCTGATGTCCTGCGATGATGGGGATATAAGGATAGGCATCCTAAATGTCTATGGACGCCAGGAACTCCCCCTGATGCAGGGAGGCCACCACTGTTCGGATGGACTCCATCTTTCCCCAAGTCCAGAATTGGACGCACCTTGCCCTCTTTCCTGGGCATTGTGAACAGGTTCGAATAGAACCCCTGAAACCGTTCAATGTTAGAAGGGAAGAATCGTACCGGTGGAAGTGATCGAAACTCGATCCTGTATCCCCCCAAAAAAAACACCCGTGCCCCCCAAAAGGGGGCTAAGGGGGGGGGGGGGAACAGGGAGCAGGTGATGGCGACCAATCCAGGGAAACCCCGTTAGGGATAGGGGGAAAATGTGAGGGGAGGAAAGACACCGAGGGGGCTACCATCCACAGGGAGGGCCCGCGACCACCCAAGAGAAACGGGGGGGGGGGACACTTCTCACAACACCTTGGCATTAGGCGGGCACCACTACCAGCAGTCCACCGCACAATCTTGGAATACGGGTGCTGTGGCCCGAGGTACGCTGTGACTCTGATCGTGACTGCTGTCGTGACCAGGGCTTTGCGACCTTGCGAGGCGTTTCACTCGCCGGCCAGCCCCCATCCAGTGGGGCTATGTGGCGGCCAACCTAGCACGGAGCAAATAGTTGGGTCGCGCTCGCAGGCCAGACTGAGAAGACCATAAGGATCTAGGATATCTAGTGTGTCGCCCAGTCCAGCTGTTGATTGTAGTTCACACAAGAACAGGTTGATTGTAGTTCACAAAGGAACAAAAATAATAAAGAAAAAAGAAAAATAATTCCATTTAAAAAGGAAACAAAGCCAGGACTGCAGATCCCAGCGGAGAGTCAGGTCCTTGCTCCTGACTAGGCAGAAAAAACTGAAGTCCTATAGCAGGAAATTATGGTATACCCCCTGGGACTGCCTCAGGGGCATAGCCAAAACTGTTTCAGCCTAGCCCTACTCCTAAAGCGAGAGCAGCATAAGCCCAAGGGTCTAGAAGACATGGAGCTGTGTCCGTCAGTGAACAAAAGAGAAAAGTATTTTTCCTAACAAATTCATTAAAGACCATGTTGCAAAAATTAATACACCCCAATGAAAGTCTTAGGAGCAACGCTAAATTTTACACAACAAAATCCTAATTAACAAGAATTCAACTACCGGTGAGTCAAAATATTCATTAAACAGGTATCCAGCAGACAGTGGATTATAATTATAATTATAGTTAATTAAAGAAAACCCCTTCCCATTTCATGCTGTCATCAATGGCACCACATGGAAGAGAAATGTCTCAAGGCCTGAGAAAGAAAATAATTTCTTTACACAAGAAAGGTAAAGACTACAAGAAGATCAGCAAAGATTTGCTGATCAGTCAGAATACTGTAGCAAAATTGATACAAAAATTTTAAAAAGTTGGAACTTTAACCATCTCACAGAGACATCTAGGCCGAGAAGGATTGAAGAAAATCGCCATGCAAGTTCACTGCAGTTAGCTAAAGAAGTAGAAAGGTAAACTTGGGTGATTGTTTCCGTGACACAATATGAACTACACTGCAGAGGAATGCCACGCATGTGTGTCATCCACGAATAAAGCCCATCCTAAAGCCCATGCACAAAAAAGCCTGCCTAGAATTTGCCAGGGCCCATGCTGAAAAGGAAGACTACTGGGACTCAGTACTCTGGAGTGATAAGACCAAGATAAATGTTTTTGGAACCGATGGCTTCAAAACTGTATGGCCTCGCAAAAGGTGAGGAGTACAAAGAAAAATGCATGGTGTCTACAGTAAAACATAGCGGTGGCAGTGTCCTTCTGTGGGGCTGCATGAGTGCTGCTGGTGTTAGGGAGCTGCTTTTCATTGACGGTGTCATTAGATTTATTGCTCTATATTGAAAGAGAAGGTTCTAATATCACTCAGGTGAAAGTGATTCAGTAGCCAAGTATGTCTCCTGATTTAAACCCAATCGAACACCTATGGGGAAATCTGAAGAGACAAGCTAAGCATAATGCCCCATACACACGTGCAGATTATCTGCAGACTTTTGTCTGCAGACTTACCTTTTCTATGTAGTGCAAGGGCCTGCCGGATTGCATACAAATTGAAAGTGTTTAGGTTTGACCTCATATTATATGGTTTTGGTAAGTCTGCAGACAAAAGTCTGCAGATAATCTGCACGTGTGTATGGGGCATAACTCTCCATCCAGTATCCAAAAGATGTAATTTTTTAAGAATGGAAAAAGAAAGATGTTGCAATATGTCGCTAACTTGTTCATTCCATGCATATAAAACTTTGTGTTGTCCTTACAAATCATAGAGGTCATACAAAATACTAGATGTAGTAGTTTTTGTTGTAGTGTGTATTTATTTTTGCATCAAGTAATTTGAGTAAAACTGAAGATTTTGTAATCGAATAATTTTAACCTTACCACAAATGTTCTATAAAACTCAGTTATGTGAACATTTGGGAAATTGTTCTTGTGTTCATTGAGATATTGATTAAAATCTTACTTTTCACAAGGGGTGTACTCATTTATGCTGAGCACTATATATACATATATATATAAAAAAAAAATGATATATATATATACATACATATATATATACACACTGTATATATATATATATATATATATATATATATATACACACACTGTATATATATATATATATATATATATATATATATATATATATATATATATATATATATATATATACACACACACTGTATATATATATATATGTAACACACACACATATTTTATATATATATATATATATATATATATATATATATATATATATATATATATATATATATACACACACACACACACACACACATATTATCTAAAAAAAGTGATTACAGTAGACCCCTCCCATTTTTGTAAATATTTTATTATACCTTTTCATTTGACAAAACTGAGGAAATTACACTTTGCTACAATGTAAAGTAGTGAGTGTACAGCTTGTATAACGGTGTAAATTTGCTGTTCCCTCAAAATAACTTCACACAGCCATTATTGTCTAAACCGCTGGCAACAAAAGTGAGTACACCCCTATGTCAAAATGTCCAACTTGGGCCCAAAGTGTCAATATTGTGTGGCCAAATCAATAAAGTGCTGGTGTATATGTGTTCCGTGTTCCTCCACCTTGGTAAGTAATGGCCAGTTTGTGTACAGTTTGTATAAGAGTATAAATTTGCTGTCCCCTCAAAATAACTCAATGCACAGCCATTAATGTCTAAAGTGAGTATACCCCCTATGTTAAAATGTCCAAATCGGGCCCAAAGTGTAAATATTTTGTGTGGCCACCATTATTTTCCAGCACTGCCTTAACCCTCTTGGACATGCAGTTCACAAGAGCTCCACAGGTTTCCACTGGAGTCCTCTTCCATTCCTGCGTGATGACATCACGGAGCTGTGGATGTTAGAGACCTTGCGCTCCTCCACCTTCTGTTTGAGGATGCCCCACAGATGCTCAATAGGGTTTAGGTCTGGAGACATGCTTGGCCAGTCCATCACCTTTACCCTCAGCTTCTTTAGCAAGCCAGTGGTCGTCTTGGAGGTGTGTTTGGGGTCGTTATGTTGGAATACTTCCCTGCAGCCCAGTTTCTGAAGAGAGGGGAACATGCTCTGCTTCAGTATGTCACACTAAATGTTGGCATTCATGGTTCCCTCAATGAACTGTAGCTCCCCAGTGTTGGCAGCACTCATGCAGCCCCAGACCATGACACCACCATGCTTCACTGTAGGCAATACACACTTGTCTTTGTACTCCTCACCTGGGTGCCGCGACACACGCTTGACACCATCTGAACCAAATAAGTTTATCTTGCTCTCATCAGACCACAGGACATTGTTCCAGCAATCCATGTCCTTAGTCTGCTTGTCTTCAGCAAACTGTTTGCAGACCAATTTGATGCAGTGTGCGGCGTATGGTCTGAGCACTGACAGGCTGACTCCCCACCCCTTCAACCTCTGCAGCAATGCTGGCAGCACTCATTCATCCATTTACCAATGACAACCTAAGGATAGGACGCTGAGCACGTGCACTCAACTTCTTTGGTCGACCATGGCGAGGCCTGTTATGATTGGAACCTGTCCTGTTAAATCGCTGTATGGTCTTGGCCACCTTGCTGCAACTCAGTTTCAGGATCTTGGTAATCTTCTTATAGCCTAGGCCATCTTTATGTAGAGCAACAATTCTTTGTTTCAGATCCTCAGAGTTCTTTGCCATGAGGTGCCATGTTGAACTTCCAGTGACCAGTATGAGTGTGAGAGCGATAACACCAAATTTAACACACCTGCTCCCCATTCACACCCGACTAGACATTAATGGGTGTGTGTTGAATTAATCTGAATTAAACTGAAGGGACAGCAAATTTACAAGCTGTACACTCACTACTTTACATTGTAGCAAAGTGTCATTTCTTCAGTGTTGTCACATAAAGAGATGTAATAAAATATTTACAAAAATTTGAGCGGTGTACTCACTTTTGTGAGATATATATATATATATATATATATATATATATATATAAACTCTTAGTTATTTTGACCCGTGGCATGATTGGCACTAGATGGTATCAATATTTCTGTAACTGGTGATTTCCTGGGATTTTCACACAAAACAGTCTTTAGGGTTTACTCAGATAAGTGCAAAAAACATCCAGAGAGCAGCAGTTTTGTGGGGAAAAAAACACCTTGCTAAACAGAGGTCAGGGAAAAATGGCCAGACTGGTTGGAGTTGACAGCTATGGCAATTATTTGTAATCAGCTTAAAAAACATCCCAGAATAAATGTTGAACTCTGAGGTAGATGGGCTACAGCATCAGAAGACTACTTCTGCCACCCGAGAACATAAAGCTAAAATTAAAGCTACAGTTGGCACCAGCTCACCAAAACTGGACATTTGAAGCCTCTAAAAATGTATCTTGATTTGATCTACTCTGGATAGTAAGCCAGTCACTGGATCTGAATCCAACAAAATACCTTTGGGATGTGGTAGAATGGTTGATTTGCATCAGGAATGTGCAGCTGACAAATGTGTGACTATTACACGATGCAATCATGTTAATGTGGACCAGAATCTCAAGGGAAGAAGGTCACTGATGCCTCAACTCTCCCTCATGCTATCATAGCCATCCAAACACTAAAAGGTGTGCCAACTATGCATTTAAATGTTTAAGAAAGCAAATGGGAAAGAGAAAGACCAACCTGTTAGTTCCAGTCCAGCAATTGGAAAGAAATTCTTAATATTATGAATCGCATGCTTCACCATTGCTAGTCGTATGAGGGTCCAGCTGGAAAAAAAAGCCCCAAAAAAACAGAATACGGTCATATGAAATGCATGATCATAATGCTTTAAATGTGTCATACTACAAGTAATACACAAATCTGCACACCTCATTAAGGAAGTACTTCAGAACTACTAGAGTGTTCATGCCAAATGCAGATGTTGCCAATTGAATTGAGTGCTGCTGAAATGAAAGCGTTCAAATTAAAGGAGAGTAGCTTTGGACAATAAATCGATGCATTTGACCTTTTTTGCCTGAAGTAAAAGTGCACCTCAATGCTGCATCCGAAGAAACACAACAAAGCCAATAAGAATTAGCTGACCTGCATCTGAATGCGTGTTTAAAAATGCATGTGAAGCACAGGTAAACACTGTATGTGTACATGAGTTCGTAGACTGTTGCCGATTTACACCTTGTAGTTAATTTTTTATTTAAATAACAGTTAAAATAAGGACTACAGAACATAAAATTTCTATATTTTAAGCTTTTATTAATTCCTTAATATATAGGCAGTCAACTCTATTAACCATTGATCTGTATGATGAAAAATCATAATCTGCGTGCTGAGTTTATAATCATATATCTACTCTTTTATGCCAACCATTTAGTGTTATAGCTGAACCAGTAAATAAAGAGAACCTATCAGAATGGCTGTTAGCTGACAAAGATAAACATCGTTTGACATGAGCCCTAAAGACTGTTGTCTCTTCAAAATATGTAGCTTTTTTTTTATCTACAAAAACTGGATTTTTGACTTAAAATCCTTTTCTCTTAAGCTCATTGACAGACGCAGATTCAATATCTTGATATCCGTAGGGTATTACTGCCCCCTACAGGAGTAGGACACTAGGCAGAAAAAAAGTTCTGGCTACACCTATGGGAAGTCCCAGGGGGTATACCCTCTCTCTCCCTGCTATAGGATGTCAGTTATGTAACAAAGCAGTGTCAGAGAAATCATACCAACCCAACTCAAAATAGAGGAGCGGGTACTGCGTCTGTCAATGAGCTTAAGAGAAAAGGATTTTACGGTAAGTCAAAAATCCAGTTTTCTCTGTCGCTCATTGACAGACGCAGATTCGATATCTTGATATCCGTAGGGACGTCCCAAAGCAGTGCCATAAATGAGGGGTGGGATAACAGAAAAAAAACCCAATTCCGAAGGCCAAACAGAGCCAACCAGAAGAACAGAGGACTCATCGAAACAAGAAGATGAGACCCACCTGAAAAAAACAGAACCCCCGAGGTAGACCAAAGGTCCCCTCAAACAGCAGCAGCAAAACCTTGCAGCCAAAAGAGGCATCCGCCTATGCCAGCACATCAACCTTATAAAATTTAGTAAAGGTATGAACAGACGACAAGGTAGCCGCCTTGCAAACCTGAAGCACCGACGCCTGATGGCAGAAAGCCCAGGAAGCACTAAGAGCCCGAGTAGAGTGCGCCTTAACAGGGAATGGAGGAACCCGACCCTTAATAGAATAAGCCTGCACCACTGTCTGCCTGATCCATCTGGAGATAGTCGCGGCAGACGCAGGCAACCCCTTTTTAGGGCCATCCGTGATCACAAAAAGGGAATCAGACTTACGAAAGGAGTCAGTAGTAGCCAGGTACACCCTGATTGCCCGAACCACATCCAAGGAGTGCAATGCAAACTCCTGAGGATGACTGGGCTTAGGAAAAAGGGAAGGCAACACAATATCCTCATTTAAGTGAAAATCGGAAACCACCTTAGGAAGGAAGGATGGATTCGGACGAAGAACCACCTTATCCCTATGAACCACCAGATAGGGGGAACGACAGGACAAGGCAGCCAGTTCCGACACCCTGCGTGCGGAAGTGATAGCCACCAAAAAGGCCACCTTCTGGGATAAGGTAAGCAGGGGAATCTCCCTAATATTTTCAAAGGGAGGTTTCTGGAGAACAGACAACACCAAATTAAGGTCCCAGGGCGGCAAGAGCGAGCGCACCGGAGAAACCAGGTGCCGCACCTCCTGGAAGAAATTCCGCACCAGGGAATGAGTGGTCAGTGGCCTCTGGAAGAAAATCGGCAAGGCTGAAACCTGACCCTTGATAGTGCTCAAGGCCAGCTTCTGCTCAACCCCCCGTTGCAGGAAGGCCAAGATCCGAGCCACCGAGTAAGAGCGTGGAGGAACCCAGAGGGACTCACACCACGCGATATAAGACTTCCACGTGCGATGACAGCTCTTTCTAGAAGTTGCTTTCCTCGCTTTAAGCAGAGTAGGAATAACTGAAGCGGACAAACCCCTGTCCAGCACCTGGCTCTCAACAGCCAAGCCATCAAAGCCAGCAACCGTAAAGCAGGATGGAAGATCGACCCCTGAGACAGCAGATCCTCCCGGAGAGGAAGTCGCCAAGGAGCGTCCGCGACCAGCCTGACCAAGTCGGCGTACCAGGCCCGACGAGGCCAGTCCGGAGCCACAAGGATGACTGGAATTCCTTCCGCCTCTATCCTGCGAAGAAGTTTCAGCAGCAACTTGAGAGGAGGAAAGGCATACAGCAGCTGATACTGCCCCCACGTGGGGCAACCAGCGCGTCTGTGGCGTCCGCCAGAGGATCGCGGGAGCGGGCTACAAACCTCTGCACTTTCCGGTTGAGCCAAGACGCCAACAGATCCACATCCGGGGTGCCCCAACGAAGGCACAACTGGTGAAACACCTCTGGATGAAGAGACCATTCCCCTTGATCCAAGGTCTGACGGCTGAGAAAATCCACCTGCCAATTTTCCAAACCCGGAATGTGAACCGCGGAGAGAGCCGGAACAAAACGTTCCGCCCAACAAAGGATGCCGGCCACTTCCACGGCCGCCAGAACACTCTTGGTGCCCCCCTGGTGATTGACATAAGCCACGGCCGTGGCATTGTCCGACTGAATCCGAACCGGGCAGCCCCAAAGACCCTCGGTCCAGTGAACCAGGCAAAGCCTGATCGCTCTCAGTTCCAATACATTTAATCGGCAACCTGGATTCTTCCAGGGACCAGAGCCCCTGAGCAGACAGCCTGCCGAGAACCCCTCCCCACCCGGAGAGACTGGCATCCATGGTGACAACTGTCCAATAGATCGTAAGAAATTACTTCCCCTGACTGAGCATCGGAGACCGAAGCCACCAAACCAGGGACTCCCTGGCCTGCTCGCTCAGCCGGATCCGATTGTCCAGGGAATCGGTACTGCCTCGAAAGATGCCACCATCAGTCCCAGAACCCTCATGCAGGTCCGAAGGGACGGCCAGTTGGTGGACAGTAACAGCTGAGTCACTGACTGTATCTTCTGGAGTTTCTCCGCAGGGAGAAACACCTTGGCAAAGGACGCATCCAAAGTCAGGCCCAGATAGTCCAGCCTCCTGGAGGGAACCAGGGATGACTTCTGCAGGTTCACAAGCCACCCAAACTCTTCCAAAGAGGTCATGGTGATCTCCAAGTTTGACAACCGAGCCGCATGGAGGAGGAGGTCGTCCAGGTAGCCCAGAACCGATATGCCCCGCTGCCGCAACAGCGCCAGAACTGGGGCCAAAACCTTTGTGAAGACCCGGGGAGCAGAGGCGAGACCAAAGGGTAACGCCACAAACTGATAATGGTCCTCTCCCACAGCAAAGCGCCGAAAACATTGGTGTCCTGCGTAAATGGGAACGTGAAGATAGGCATCCTTGATGTCTATGGAGGCCAGAAAGTCTCCCTGATGCAGGGAGGCCACCACTGTGCGAATGGACTCCATCTTGAATTTTTGCACCCGGACAAAAAAATTGACCGCCTTTAAGTCCAGAATTGGATGCACCTTGCCCTCTTTCTTGGGCACTGTGAACAGATTTCAGTAAAAGCCCCGAAAACGTTCCCCACAGGGAACCGGAACTACCACTCCCTGTTGTAACAAGTCCTGCACTGCCCCCAACAGAGCCCTTAGGCGATCTGGAGACAGTCGCACATTGGAAGGGAAGAACCGCACCGATGGAACTGATCGAAACTCGATCTTGTATCCCGACCGTATGACCTCGTAAACCCATTTGTCTTGAATCCTGGAGAGCCACGGGTCCGGGAACCGGCGAAGACGCCACCCCACCCCTGACCTGGGTGGGGCACACCTTCGGGCTGAAGCGGACTTATCCTCAGGTCTGGAAGGACCGGATTTTTGCTTACCAGACCAGGGTCTCTTGAAACCCCCCGGGGGGGGCCTTGGAGGACTTCGCCTTGTCACCCGCCCCGGAGGAGCGAAAAAACTTCTTGTGGGCTAAAAAGGAAGGTCCCCGTCTGCGACGAGGTTCCTTACCCTTCTTGCGCTACAGCGGAGGCAGAAAGGTCATCCTCACTATCAGAGGACACGGGGCGCGAAACAGCAGACCCAGAGGAGAGACCCGCATCAGCAGCGACTGGCTCAGAATCAGAATCTGAGGCATCAGACGAGACAGGGGTAGGCGGGGGATGCTTTTTAGCCCCCTGTCCCTGACAGGCCACCTCCACCCGGGACACAAACGACTCCAGGACCACCGAAAGTGCATCAATGGTGAGCTGGGGACCGGAGGGCCCTGCAGCCACCTCAAGGGGATCAGGTGGGGACACATGTGCAACAGGGTCCATGGTACACCAGGGGAACCCATCAGCAAATTATGACAAAAAAAAAAAAATTTTTTTTTGAAAATGTCTCCCAGTGCTACAGCGCCCCCCAGTGGCCAGGCAGTGTGCCTAGAGACCCCCGCAGAGAGAGAAGAGAGACCCCCAAAAGGCTCACCACCCGATGCACCAGAAGATTAAAGGACTGCTCTCAGCGCTGTCCGCATGAAAAGGAAGTCCTGTGGAGCGATGTTCCCGGGTCTAGGGAGGGGCTCCACCCCCTCACACGCCCCAGGAACTCCCACTGCAGCCCAGCTCTGAAGAAAAATGAGCTGGGTGTACCAAGATGGCCGCCACCATGCACTACACGAGGAGGCTACAAGAAAATGGCGGCCCCACGCGCTGAGGCGGGAAGGGGGTCCCCGGGGGCCCCCACCAACACCAACAGGTGATCGATCGGCAGGTAGGCCCTGGGGAGCCAGGGAGGAAGCCCCCCGCACAACAGCCGTCCGCACCGTCGGGACCCCCCACCCCCTTAGCGGCCTGCATACACTGCCAGCCACCCCACACACACACAAACACCCCGGGACACCACCGGAGGGGGGTGCACAGAGGAACAGAGGGGAACCCAGAGAAATTGAGGTCCGACTGTCCCAGGGAGGGGCCCGCGTCCACCCCAGAGTCAGCCATGAGGGAAAGGGGGAAACATTTACTCACCATACCGGAACAGAGCGGGCGCCACTCCAGACAAAACCCCTTGCCGCCCAGTGGGGGGGATGTCGGCCAAAAGGGACGCTGCGACTCGGTCGCCCACTGGTCGTATGCGACTCGGCGGGACGTTTAACCCAGGGGCCAGTCCCCGTCCAGTGGGACTATGTCGCGGCCGACCCAGTGCGGAGCTTGGGCCTGCACGCGCTCGTAGACCGGCTGGAGTGACCACTGGATCTCAGCATCCAGCCCGTCGCCCAGATCCGGCATAATTGCTTGTAGATCTCACAGGAACAATTCGGAGAAAAAAAGCTAGCTAAAAAAAGATCTAAAAAAACTTGCCAGGACCAGAGATCCCAGCAAGGAACTTAGGTCCTTACTCCTGACTAGGCAGAAAAAAAATGGATTTTTGTAAGAACTTACCGTAAAATCTTTTTCTCTTAAGCTCATTGACAGACGTAGTCTTCTTGATTCTCAAGAGCTGGGTTATGTTGTCTCCGCAGGAGTAGGACTAGGCAGAATGACAAAACGTTCTGGCTCCACCCTAGGGGGCAGTCCCTGAGGGTATATCCTCCCTCTCTCTGCTACAGGGAATCAGTTCTGTTTAAAGCAGTACAGAGAAATTAACCCAACCCAACTCAATGATAGAGGGGCGGGTACTACGTCTGTCAATGAGCTTAAGAGAAAAGGATTTTACGGTAAGTTCTTACAAAAATCCATTTTTCTCTATCGCTCATTGACAGACGTAGTCTTCTTGATTCTCAAGAGCTGGGACATCCAGAAGCAGTGCCACAAATGAGGGGTGGGATTGACAAAATCAAATCCAATCTAGTAGGCCCAACCGGTGCCAAACTAGAAGTTTTAAAGGCTCATTATAAACAAAGAATGAGACTAAAAGAAAAAATTTTCCAACGGAAAAAAAACCCTCGAGGTAGACCACTGGTCTCCTCAAATTGCGGCCTGCAAAACCTTGCGGCCAAATGAGGCATCAGACGATGCCATTACATCAACTTTATAATGTTTTGTAAAGGTATGCACCGACGACCAGGTAGCCGCCTTGCACACCTGGACCACTGACGCCTGATGGCGAAAGGCCCATGACGCACTAAGTGCCCGAGTGGAGTGCGCCTTAACAGGGAACGGGGGCTCCCGACCCTTAATAGAATAAGCCTGCACTACCGTCTGTCTGATCCATCTGGAAATGGTCGCGGCAGATGCAGGCAACCCCTTTTTGGGTCCATCTGGGATCACAAAAAGTGAATCCGTCTTGCGAAACGAGTCTGTCGTTTTCAAGTATACCCTGATCGCCCGGACCACATCCAAGGAGTGCAAAGCAAATTCCCGAGGATGACTGGGCTTAGGACACAGGGAAGGTAATACAATTTCTTCATTCAGATGAAATTCTGAAACCACTTTTGGTAGGAAGGATGGATTCGGACGAAGAACCACCTTATCTCTATGAACCACCAGATATGGTGAACGACAAGATAATGCGGCCAGTTCTGACACCCTGCGTGCAGAAGTAATAGCCACCAAGAAGGCCACCTTCTGGGACAACGTGGGTAGAGGAATCTCCCTAATATCTTCAAAGGGAGGTTTCTGAAGAACCGACAACACTAAATTAAGATCCCAGGGGGGTAACGGCGCGTGCACTGGCGGAGCCAGATGTCGCACCCCCTGGATGAAATTCCGCACCAAGGAATGAGTAGCCAAAAGCTTCTGAAAGAAGATGGCTAATGCTGAGACCTGACCCTTGATAGTACTCAAGGCCAGTTTCTGCTCAACCCCTTGTTGCAGAAAAGCCAATATTCGACTAATCGAATAAGACCGAGGACGGAACCCCAAAGGTTCACACCATGCAATGTAGGACTTCCATGTGCGATGATAAATCTTTCTGGAAGTCGCTTTCCTTGCTTCAACTAGAGTAGGAATAACTGAAGCTGACAAACCTTTGTCCTTCAGCACCTGGGTCTCAATAGCCAGGCCGTTAAAGCCAGCGATCGTAAAGCAGGATGGAAGATCGGTCCCTGAGACAGTAGATCCTCCCTGAGAGGAAGTCTCCACGGGACGTCCGCCACCAGTCTGACCATGTCGGCGTACCAAGCTCGACGAGGCCAGTCCGGAGCTACCAGGATTACTGGGATTCCTTCCTCCTCTACCCTGCGAAGAAGTCTTGGCAGTAACGCGAGAGGAGGGAAGGCATATATTAGCTGGTATTGCCCCCACGGGGCGATCAGTGCGTCTGCGGTTTCTGCTAGAGGATCGCGGGAGCGAGCCACGAATCTCTGAACTTTCCTGTTGAATCGTGATGCCAACAGATCCACATCCGGGGTGCCCCACCGTAGGCACAACTGGTGGAAAACGTCTGGATGGAGGGACCATTCCCCCTGATCCAGGGTCTGACGGCTGAGATAATCTGCCTGCCAATTCTCCACCCCCGGAATGAACACCGCAGAGATTGCTGGAACAAATCGTTCCGCCCAGCGAAGAATGCAAGCCACTTCTTTGGCCGCTCGGACACTCTTGGTGCCCCCCTGATGATTGACATAAGCCACGGCCGTGGCATTGTCCGACTGGATCCGAACCGGGCTGCCCTGGAGCTGCTCGGTCCAGTGAATCAGACAAAGTCTGATCGCTCTCAGTTCCAATACATTTATCGGTAATCTGGATACTTCCGGGGACCAAAGTCCCTGGACAGATAACTGACCAAGAATTCCTCCCCATCCGGATAGACTGGCATCCGTGGTCACTATCGTCCAATATATTGGCAGAAATGACTTTCCCTGGCTGAGCATTGGAGACCGAAGCCACCAAACCAGAGACTCTCTGGTCTGTTTGCTCAATCGTATCTGATTGTCCAGGGATTCCGGATTCCGATTCCATCAGAGAAGAATCTCTTGCTGAAGAATTCGGGTATGGGACTGGGCAAATGGGACTGCTTCGAATGAAGCCACCATCAACCCCAGAACCCTCATGCACGTCCGAAGGGAAGACCAGCTGTTGGACAGTAACAACTGGACTGCTGATTGAATCTTTCGAAGTTTCCCTACCGGAAGGAAAACTCTCGTCCTGACTGTGTCTAGAATTAGACCCAGATATTCGAGCCTCTGGGTGGGAACCAGAAATTACTTTTGCTGGTTCACCAGCCACCCGAATTCCTGTAAAGAAATCATAGTAATTTCTATGTTTTGTAGCAAGGTCTGAGGAGATTCTGCATGAAGCAGAAGATCGTCTAGGTAACCTAGAATCGATATACCTCTTTGGCGCAGAAGTGCCAACATAGGGGCCAACACCTTTGTGAAGACCCGCGGAGCCGTGGCGAGACCGAAAGGTAACGCCACAAACTGATAGTGGTTCTCCTCTACGGAAAAGCGTAGAAAACGCTGATGTCCTGCGAAAATGGGAATGTGAAGATAGGCGTCCTTGATGTCTATGGACGCTAGGACATCCCCTGGATGCAGGAAGGCTGCTACCGTGCGAACGGACTCCATTCTGAATCTTCTTATGTTGACGAAAGAATTGAGCGCTCTTAAGTCCAGAATTGGACGCACTTTGCCCTCTTTCCTGGGTATTGTAAACAGGTTTGAATAAAACCCTTGAAACCGTTCTGTCCAAGGAACGTGGACTACCACTCCTTGTTGTAGTAGATCTGTGACTGCTCTCCGCAGATCTTCTAGACGATCCGGAGATAGTTGGATATTGGAAGGGAAGAATCGCGCCGGTGGGAGAGATCGAAACTCGATCTTGTACCCTGACTTTATGACTTCGCAAACCCATTTGTCCGGGATTCTGGAAAGCCATGGATCCGGGAACCGGCGAAGACGTCCCCCCACCCCAGTTATGGGTGGGGGCGCACCTTCAGGCTTTGGATGGTTTATCTTCGGGTCTGGAGGGGGCGGGCTTTTGCTTGCCCGACCACCGACCCCTGACGCCTCCTGCAGGAGCTTTGGAGGACTTAGTTTTTTCACCCGCTGGACGAAAAAACCTCTTGTGAGCAGAAAAAGAAGGCCCTCGTCTTTGACGAGTTCCTTTACCTTTAAAATTTTGCAGGAAAAAAGGGGCTTTTTCCACCGGTGAGATCCTTAATGATCTCATCTAAGTTGGCTCCAAATAGACGCTCTCCTGAAAAGGGGATATTAGCCAATGCTTTTTTGGAACCTTGGTCGGCTATCCAACCTTTTAGCCACAGTGTACGCCTGAGAACCACTGCTGAGACTGATGCTCGCGCCATTAATGGAGTGGCGTCTAACGCCGCATCACATACAAACTGTAACCCCTGTATCATTTGTTCCAACAAATCTGATACCGCCTGAGGGACTTCTTCTAAGTCCCGGCGTAACCACTTGGTCCATTCAGTTACAGCCTGCGAAACCAGACCAATAGCAATTATTGGCCTGAAAGCTGATCCAATCAAGGAAAACATGGTGCGAGACATAGCTTCTATCTTGCGATCCACTGGATCTTTAAAAGACGGAGCGTCTTCTAAAGGAATAACCGTGGCTTTATTCAATCTAGCAATAGGTGAATCCACCACAGGTGGTTCTGTCCATTTCTTAATAAGGGTTTCCTCAAACGGATAACGCCTGTCAATGCGTTTGGAAATATTAAAAGTGCGTTTTGGCAGACGCCATTCTTCATCGATTGGATTGCCAAAACATTTGGGCAATGGAAAAACCTTTGCCACTTTGATGCGCTTTTTAGTCCCAAAAGGGATCTCAGTTTCAGCTATTTCTGATGGAATACCCTGTAACCTTAAAGTCTCTTGAACAGATACAATGAGTGCGTTTACCAACGCTTCCTCTCGGGCTATGGCAGATGCCGAAACATCCTCCTCACTGTCTGAAGAGACAGGACCCGAGACACCAATACCAGATGAAGTACCTGCAACTGCAGAAATAGGCTCAGAGTCTGAATCCAAGGTTTCAGATAATAAGGGGTTAGGCGGGGGTCGCTTTCTTGCGCCCTGTCCCTGACAAGCCACTTCCACCCGGGACACAAAAGTTTCCATAATAGCTGACAAAGATTCAATTGTCAATGGGGTGCTGGAGGATCCCGCAGACCCCTCGAGGGGATCCGGAGGAGATACATGAGTGGCAGGGTCCATGTTAATACAGGACACTTTGCCAGCAATAAACAAAAAAACGTTTTTTTTTTTTTTTTTTTTTTTGTGTCTCCCCCTAACGCAATAGCGCCCCTCAGAGTACCTGCTTCTCGATCCCAGAGAGAGGGACCCCCAAGGCTCACCAACCGATGCAGTGCAGTTTCCAACAAACTGCAGCCAGCGTCTGTCTTACACAGACTGGAAGGAGCTGTTTGCTTTTTCCCGGGCAGAAGGCGTGGCTCCGCCCCCTGTGTACGCCTTCCGGCGTTCCCAGCCCTCCACGAGGAAGCTGGGCTCACAAAACATGGCCGCCCCCATAGAAGAGACATAAGACTCCAAAAACATGGCGGCCGGCGTGACCCGAGGACATATATGTATTCGGTCTACGGAAAAATGGCGGCGGACCGCCGATATCGTCTTCCCAGCACATCCACCTGCACTCTGCTGAGAGGTGACATATGGATCTACAGAGATACACTGCACATAAGGTAGGATTATACCTCCTATGTCTGCTGTAATGTTACAGTCTGCTGGGTAGAGTGTTAGCTCTTGAACCAAGTCCACTTCCCACAAACACATGCTGTATTACAAGGGGGACTTGTAAGTGTCAGATATATACTGACCATATATGGAGGGGCCCATAATATATACTGCCTCATAAATGAGGAAAAAAAAAGGGAACGTTTTACTCACCATACAGAACCGACAGGCACCCTCTCTTCATAATACCCTCTCCACCGGGGTGGGGGTCTGTGGACGCCTCGACTCTCTGGTCCTGGCGTCCAAGCGAGCTTTAACTCGCAAAGTCAGTCCCCTTACTGGGACTCCGTCGCGGCCGACTCAGCGCACTGGTCTGCACGCGCCTTTTAGGCACGCGCCTTTTAGGCAGAAACCGGGGCGACCACTGGATCTCACATCCAGCCCGTCGCCCGGCCCCGCATACTTACTTGAATATGTCGCGGCCGACCAAGCGCAATGCCTGGTCTGCACGCGCTCGTAGGCCGGCTGGGGTGACCACAAGTGTCGCCCAGTCCGGCATTTTTGCTTGAAGATCTCACAGGAAAAAAACACTGGAGAAAACTACCTAAAAAATGTCTTTTTCTTAAAGAAAAAAAGTCTTGCCAGGACCAAAAGATCCCAGCAAGGAGCTTAGGTCCTTACTCCTGACTAGACAGAAAAAAACTGATTCCCTGTAGCAGAGAGAGGGAGGATATACCCTCAGGGACTGCCCCCTAGGGTGGAGCCAGAACGTTTTGTCATTCTGCCTAGTCCTACTCCTGCGGAGACAACATAACCCAGCTCTTGAGAATCAAGAAGACTACGTCTGTCAATGAGCGATAGAGAAAACTGACATTGTATAGCAGGGAGAGAGAGGGTATACCCCCTGGGACTGCCCATAGGTGTAGCCAGAACTTTCTGCCTAGTGTCCTACTCTTGTAGGGGGCAGTAATACCCTACGGATATCAAGATATCGAATCTGCGTCTGTCAATTAGCGACAGAGAAAGTTAAAATAAGGATATCAGAATGTACAATTCAATTTTTTTTAAACTTTTATTAATTCCTTGTCAGAATGGCTGTTATCCAACACATTTAGTTCCAAAGATTGTCCCTACATTGCGCAGGTCTACTCTGATTTAGAACTGGAATTGCTTTCGGAGGTTGCACAATAGCAGCCTGCAGCACTGTAAGCGAACTCTAGCTATGATGGATAACAGATGTCTTGCCAAGTTCTCTTTAACAGATAGTGGTTACAAAGTGATCTATCCATGCAGTTAAATAACATGAAATGCAATGGTCTAAGAATTATTCAGAGTATCTCAATGTCTCTCTGTCTGCTCTAAATAATTTTATTTCATATTACAGCTGTTTAAAAAAAGCTTACTTGTTTAAAGGTTTCTCTTTTTCTAAAGCGGCCTACAAGACAATTTTAGCCTTTTGATTTGTGACTCGAAGCAGAGGCGTAACTAGAACCTTCAGGGCCCCGGTGCAAGAAACCATGAAGGCCCCCCGGACCCCTGGCCGGGGCTCTTTCCTTCAAGCCTGGGGCTCTTCCTACTGATCCTGGGGCCCTTTACTCTCGTTTCGGGGCCCTTTATTACAGTCCCGCAGCGGGTCCCTTTCACAAGTTCTGCAGTGGGCCCCCTTCCTGCCATCTTGGGGCCTCCCTACGGGGGTGGAATGCCAGGGCCCGGTCGCAATTGTGACTTTTGCGATCCTGGAAGTTCACCCACTGGTGTCAGTAGTTTTTATTTTTTGGTATTTTAATTGTATTATTTTTTATCATTTTATTTTATTTTTTTTACAACGTCACTGGCTATGACTCTGTCCATTCAGAAAAGGAAGGAGCTGGTAAAGCATACAGAGGAACCAATCTCCTCCATTTTCCTCCCGCAGCTACAGGAGGAAAAAGGTGGACAGTGATTTCTCTACATGCTGGCGCCGCCCCTCCTATCCAGGTGTACAGGGGAGCCGCACAGGCCCCCTTCTTGGAGCATGGGGCCCGGTTGCAATCGCAACCCCTGTAGTTACGCCCCTGACTCGAAGTGTTTGTTAACCCCCCCCCCCCAAAAAAAAAAAAAAAAAAAGCAAAACTGGATCATGTTCCATTAAAGCATGTTATACAGCACGGTGCTTGTTCCATGTCATTTGGCCCCCTGTAACACCTAGCTGATCCTGTCTGACTATACCCTCTCCTCGGTAAACGGACCACGTTATATCATGGCTGCTGAGCCCTGGCACCGTGGTAAGTGAAAGTGCCTCCGTCATCTGCAGCCCTGCTCTCCTCTGTGCTCCTGTGTCCTCCTCCCCCCTCCCTACCTGTCAGCTCATACCAGTACCCCCCCCCCCCTCCTGCTGGTATCATAACTTATTGTTGTTACTACAATCTCCTCTGTTATAATAAATGCTGTGCCCCACTGTATGTGTTTTCTAAAAAAATACGCTAATACCTTATTTTATAGCGCCGATCGGTGGTCACGAGACCGGCCGTCTCTCTCCTCCTCTCCTCTCCTCCTCCTGGCTGACATCAGCAGGGGATTCTCAGCCCTGCCCGCTTTGCTGTCAGACCTGGAGAGCAAAGGGAAGGCTGGCCATGTGACCGCCAATCAGCCCTATAAAAAAAGGTATTTATTGGCGGATTTTTTGGAAAAAACATATAGTGGGGCACAGCATTTATAACAGAGGGGATTGTAGTAACAATAAGTGAGTTAACAATCACTTTAACATTTAATTCAGGATTTATCCATGACAATAAGCTTTACCAAGAATGCTCAGCTTTTTACTAAGAATGTTAAACACTGCCTGCATGTTTGTTGGCAGCCTCTGTATAACTGAGTAAACCAGTCAGTTTCCACCCTGCTAGGAAAGAAAAGAGAATGTCACCTTGTCTGAGTCACCCAGGAGTATTGTCTAATTTGATCTCTCTTGCTAGGTCTGTTTCAGTATAACAGCTGTTGAAGAACCTACAGACAATATATGTGATGATCTATTATGATCAGAATACCCACAATGCTTTGTCCAAGGGTTGTTCTGTCTTTACCTGCCAACATTGGCAACTGGCAGACTTTTGAGGAAAGAGGCAAACCGGTTTGAAAACCCTGTCTTGTGGCAGCACACCACCCATTCACCTTCCCATAAGCCTCAGAAGAATGTTGGTCTGTTATGAGATTTGTTTTTGGATCAAGTTTAAACATTCTACCATCCTCTAGTGCCTACAGGTACCTTTAAAGGGCTTCCAAAAATCATGTTCTCTGGCCTACAGCTTATTACCTTGCTGGCTGCAAGTGGTAGATATCAAATGTTCATTATTACCTGAATAAAAAGAAATGTATGTTTCTCTCGAAAATAATAAAACAAAATAGATATTAAACAGTGTACTGTATTAGCTTTTAAGGATATATGTAAGGTGAGAAATATGTAGAATAGAAATGCTGCTCTTTTGGATAGGTTAATTTCCTTCCTAAAACAACTAAACCTTTACATAACCACCACCTTAATATACTTGCTATCACTGAAAGTTGGCTAACACTTCTTCACCTGCTATTTATGCTTGAAAATCAGCCAAAATCTGGAAATGAAACCGGAAAAAGAAAGCTGGTGACTAGAAATTAAACTACAATCAATGTTGAAAGAAAATGACCAGATTCTCCCATACACAGTTTGATCTGGAGGGTGAAATCCCCCCGCGCTGCATTATTGTATTCTGACAGTGGGGAGACTTCCTCCCCATCAGAATATAATGATCAGCCCCCACCCCTTCTCCTATGGTCCCCATTTTGGATAATCCGGAATTCAAACTCTTACTCTGGCACCCATTTCTTCGGCTGCAGTCAGGTGACCGTCTTCACCTTTGGGACTTCTTAGGCAAAATATGGCAAAATATTGGCTTCTACTCTGGTCCCGGATTGTCTTGGGGGCCTGCGGCTTCGGCATTTCTTGCGTCGGTGATGTCGCTCCCAAGGTATCTCTCGACAACTCACGGGGTTTGAGACTTTGTGCCATAGAAGGGAACTAACTCGTCATAGTCTCTCTACCATTTATGCTGCCCTGATTCGTCCGGCGCCAGAGTCTACTCCCTCCTTTATCACACCCTGGAAATCCAACTTTGCCCTGCAGCTATCTGACTCCTAAAGGGAGAAAATTCTACACCTTGCCCAGAAATCGTCCATAGCCTCCAAGGTTAAGGAGACTTGTTACAAGAGATCCTGACAATTTTGTACAGGGTGCCCACAACCCTTCATTGAATCTTTTCACAGATTCCTGACACTTGCTGGCGATGCGGAGCTGGTCAGGACACGATGCTACACATATTTTGGGAGTGCCCTAAACTCAGAAATTTTTGGCAAAAGGTAGCTAGTACTATTAACTCCTCCCTAACTATTCAGCTTCTAAATGCGGCCAAGGTATGCGTTCCTCTATGCTGGAGGTCTGAACGCCCGCCCTTGATGTCTCTTTGGTTCTCTGGGGTCAACAAACTCAGGGACATGGAGGACCTTATGAATACTCTATACAATCGGGAGGAGGCTTTCCACGAGACCTGGAGGCCATGGCAACACTTTGTCCTTACCGACGATCACCTCAAAGAGATTTTGCACTCTGGCTGATCCCTCCAGGGCCTGCACTGTGTTCCTGGGTGAGAGATTCCCTCTCTTGCTCCCTTGCTCTGTTTTTCTGCCCTCACATTACCCTTATTCCCCTTTACTCAGATTTTTTGCTATCTCTTCACCTTTAATCCTCTTTGCCTCCCTTTTTCTGCCCTGCCCCCCCCCCCCCTTTTCCTTCTCTTTTCCCCCCCCTGACGTATATTACACCATTCAGTCCTGAAAACTATCCATTCCACTTCTTTGGTTACACTGGCCACCAGGGCCCCTTGTGACCCTGGACCTTTTTATTTGATACACCTTAATGGTTTACATCACTAATGGGCATCGATATTGAGTCTGGGACCCTTAAAGTTATCTATACCTGTGCTCTGTTAGCAATGTTAAGAGATGCCCAACATGCACATTTTTTCTCTTACCAGTGATTCACCCAATTGAACTGCCATTATGGTTTTGATGTTCTGTGTAATATCAATATTTCTACATGTTGATATTTTGCATCACTGTTGTTTTTGCTATATGTAATGCAATTTTTTTGAATGAATAAACTAAGAACTATAAAAAAAAAAAGAATACAATGATTAGTGCTGCCAGCTAACTGATCATTCAGGAAAAACTCAACAGGATAGTTGTACAGAAGTTGCTTTCTCTGGGGGCACCGCTCGAGGGGGAGGAGCCAGAAGCATCGGCAGGGGACCCGAAAAGAAGAGGATCAGGGCTGCTCTGTGCAAAACCACTGCACAGAACAGGTACGTATAACAGGTTTGTTATTTTAAAAAAAACCCCAAAGCTTTAGTATCACTTTAAATAAATAAGGGGCCTGATATGAGGCTGCTGACATTATCAAAATCGCTCACATACTGCCCAGTGTTTAACCACTTTAAGTCCACTTTAGCTTTTATCCCTTTACAGTCCAGGCCATTTTTCATCTCTCAGCGCTGTCACACTTTGATTGACAATTATTCAGTCATGCAACACTGTACACAAATTACATTTTTATCATTTTTTTGGTAGTATTTAACCACTAGCTGACCATATAATTTACATATACAACAGAAGGGCAGCTCTCCTGTGCTGAATCGCAAATCTGGTATGTGATCTGTGTGCTCAGGCAGGGGGCGAGCCCACGTTGGCCTGGCTGTGCTGTGATCCATTACAGCACATGCCGATCACAGGGTCCCAGCCATTGATTGACTGCTGCTGGTTAGCACTGAACACAGCTCTGTCATTTTAAACAATACAGAGCTGTGCTCCCGAACATGGGATCTTCTTGTTTTTTCATTCCCTAGTAAAAGCAGCATACATTACAATAGTTAGGCAGACAGTTAACCCTTTGATCACCCTAGACCCATTCCTACCTAGTGTCATTAATATAGTGACAGTGTCAATTAGTCAGTTCCCTCCAGCGTCACTTAGTGTCAGATTGCTTGTCGCACTAGCCCAGTCCCACTTTAAGTCGCTGATCACAGCTATTAATAGTTAAAAAAATAAATAAATAAATAAAAATTCCAGTAATTTATCCCAAAGTTTGTAGATGCTATAACTTTCACGCAAGCCAATCGAAACACACTTATTGGGATTTTTTTTTTTTTACCAGATATGTAGTGAAATATATGTTGGCCAAAATTATGAAGAGATTGTATTTTTTAAAAATGTTTTATTGGATATGTTTAATAGCAGAAAGTTAAATTAGCGCAGTCCCGAATAGCAAAACATGGCCTGGTAGAAGGGGTAAAACCTTCAAAAGAGCAAGTAGTTAATCGCTCCAGGGTTATTTATTTTTTGCTATATAAATTGAAAAAATACCAAACACACATTTTTCTTAGTTTCTGTTATGAAACTCTGAAAATAAATAATCTTTCTTCATAAATTTAAAGCCCCTTTCACACACGGAGTCCGTCCGGCGGACTCGGTTTTTCTCACCGGGGGATCGATCCGCCGATCCCCTGCTGAGCAGGCGGATGACAGCTGTATCTGCGTGCTGCGTGCGGAGACACAGCTGTCAGGTCCCCATTCTTCTCTATGGGGGAACTGGATGGGAACGGACCGTAGGGTTTCCATCTGTCTGGTTTTGACGGATCGGATTGGATGTCAGCAGACATGTCTCCGCTGACATCCGATGCCCCATAGAGATGCATGGGTCGTCCATTCAGATCCGCCAAAAAAACTGACAGGCGGATCTGAACAGACTCCGTGTGTGAAAGGGGCCTAAGTCAAAATAACCCAAACCAGTGTCTGTGTAAAAGTTAGAGTCTACAAACTATGGTATGTACAGTGTATTTGAAGATTGAGAACTCTAGATAATCCTATTTTTTGAGGCCCTAAAATGCCAGGAAAGTACAAATAACCCCCGTAATGAACCCTTTTTGGAAAGAAGACAGTCCAAAGTAGTTAGTAAAAGGCACAATGAGCTTTTTTGAAGTTATAATTTGTCACTTTTTTTGGAAAATGAAGAAATTATTACAATTTGTTTTAAAGTTATTTCTAACACATAGCACAGGCATACTTATAATTACACCCCATTACACATTCTGCTAAGCGCCTCCCGAGTATAGATGTGTGAAAAGTGTTACATGTTTTCACAGCTTAGAAGTATAGAAGGGCCCAAAATCAAAAGAGAACCCCCCACAAAATTACTGCATTTTGGAAATCAAACACTCTAATGTATTTTCTCTGTTGGCCAGAAGGAACGCTGCAACTCAGGTCGAGACCCGGTCGTATGCGACCTTGCCAGACGTTTAACTCGCAGGCCAGCTCCCATCCAGTGGAGCTATTTTGCAGGGCGGAGCTACAGTCCACACGCGCTCGCTGGCCGGGCTGAGGAGACCACTGGAACTTCCATAGTCCAGCTTGTCGCTCAGTCCAGCAGTTGCTAGAAAATCTCCACAGGAACAAAACCGGAAGAAATTAAAAAAAACAAACAGCAAAAATAAGACAAAAATGCCAGGACCTTCAGCCCGGCAGGAAGAATAGGTCCTATTATTGAACTAGGCAATCAAAAACTGAGTATCTCTAAGCAGAGAGGGGGGATTATGCCAGCTGAGGACAGCCAACGGGGCGTAGCCAAGCTTTTGTGTTGTTTGCCTAGTCCTTCTCCTGTAGAGGGCAGTCTAACCCTATGGTAAAGAATATGGAGCTGTGTCTGTCAATGAATGAAAGAGAAAATTAATCTCTTTCCTAGTAAAAGCAGCACATACAGTACACATAAACACTGGCTAGGCACACAGTTAACCCTTTGAGCGCCCTGGATGTTTAACCCCTTCCAAGGACGGTGTAATTATTACAGTGACCGTGCATATTTATAGCACTGATCACTGTATTAGTGTCACTGGTTCCCGCAAAGTGTCAAAAGCGGCAGTTAATGTCTAATTGTCTACCGCAATATCGCAGTCCAAAGTCATGGATAGCTGCCATTACTAGTATAAAAATAAATAAAAATTCCATAAATATATCCCGTAGTTTGTAGACGCTAGAATGTTTGCGTAAACCAAACGCTTACTGGGATTTTTTTTAACCAAAAATATGTAGCAGAATACATATTGGCCTGACATTTTTTATTGGATATATTTTATAGCAGAAAGTAAAAAAAAATATATATTTCTTTCCTCAAAATTGTCGATCTATTTTGTTTATAGCACAAAAAAAAAAAAAAATATGCAGTGGTGATCAAATACCACCAAAAGAAAGCTCGATTTGTGGGGAAAATAAATAAATAAAAATTCCATAAATATATCTCGTAGTTTGTAGACGCTAGAATGTTTGCGTAAACCAAACGCTTACTGGGATTTTTTTTAACCAAAAATATGTAGCAGAATACATATTGGCCTGACATTTTTTATTTTTTTTTATTGGATATATTTTATAGCAGAAAGTAAAAAAATATATATATTTGTCTCCTCAAAATTGTCGGTCTATTTTGTTTATAGCACAAAAAAAAAAAAATATGCAGTGGTGATCAAATACCACCAAAAGAAAGCTCGATTTGTGGGGAAAAAAATTACATTTTATTTGGGTACAGTGGAGCATGACTGCATAATCGTCCGATAATGTAAAGCAGTGCCGTATCGCAAAAAAATGGCCTGGTCATGTAGGGGGTAAATCTTCCGGAGGTCAAGTGGTTGGTTAAAGGAGAACACCAGAGACTGTAGATCCATTGGTTGAGAACATTCTGCAACAGATACTTTGTGGAATTTAACGTGAAACTACTAGAGACCACTGCCATTATCAATGTTCCACGTTTGCATTCTCTGTCCGCTCCTAAATGGTACTGGTGTCACATTTGTCACCAAGATACATTATTATAAGACAAGGAGACAAAAAAAAAAAAAAGCATACAATGAGAAAACAGGAACAGACAGTAGGTAAAGGAGACGTGTAAAATAATGCAAACCGTTTACCTAGCAAAAGCAATTGTATGGAATACTTTATATATACTGGCATAAATAAGCAAGACTACAGACTACTGGCAGCTGGGGCACCAAGAACTAATGGGCCTCTCCTAAAAGGGACAACCCTTACCCAAAATTCAATAATATTCAGTATCTCTTAAATCCCCTGCTTGATCCAATATTCAAGTTATCTTGTCCCTGGTAATGCAGTTACAAATGCAGTTTAGATTGTGCAGGATAAGATGATGCTCTGCTGGACCTGGTAATCTAAAAACCAAGCAGAGCTTATTACTAATGTTCATATAAAAGAACATCTGGGTAGCAGTGACCATAACATGATTTAATTTAGTGCTGGTTCACACTGCCGCTACCACTAAAGTAGCGTCGCTTCCAGCGCGACTTTGACGCGATTTTGACGCGACTTTGGCGCGACTTTGGCGCGACTTAGACGCGACCTAATCGCGAGGCAACTTTTTATTTGGCCAATCACAATCTGATGTCTTGTGACCTAATTTCCTTTTCCTGTGTTTTTTTTTTTACATATTTCCTTTTTCCCATGTGTGCAGTGTTGTGTGTCTCACATAGCTTTGTTTGTCTGTCCAGAAACGTAAAAAAAAAAAAAGAGCTTTTTTCCTATAATTTTTAAGAAGCACATGCCTCCAAAGACACCCAAAAAATGCCCGTAAAATGTCTGCAAGAAAAAAAGCCAGCCGCAGAGAAGCCGTATTCCTGAAAATATAGTAAAAATGCTGTTTTTTAGGGGTTCTGGACATGCTACAGAGCTGAAAATTGACAGGTACACTTTTTAGACCCCCCAGACACTAAATAAAAAAAATGACATGCCTGCCTAAAAAAATGCCCGCTAAATGCCTGCAAGAAAAAAAGACAGCTGGTAAGACACTACAAAAAATTATAAGAAAAATGATTTTTTTTTAGGGGTTCTGGACATGCTACATAGCTGAAACTTGACAGGGACACTTTTTTGACCCCCCAGACACTAAATCCAGAAAATGACATGCCTGCCTAAAAAAATGCCCGCTAAATGTCTGCAAGAAAAAAAGCCAGCCGCAGAGAAGCCGTATTCCTGAAAATATAGTAAAAATGCTGTTTTTTAGGGGTTCTGGACATGCTACAGAGCTGAAAATTGACAGGTACACTTTTTAGACCCCCCAGACACTAAATAAAAAAAATGACATGCCTGCCTAAAAAAATGCCCGCTAAATGCCTGCAAGAAAAAAAGACAGCTGGTAAGACACTACAAAAAATTAAAAGAAAAATGATTTTTTTTAAGGGTTCTGGACATGCTACAGAGCTGAAACTTGACAGGGACACTTTGTAGACCCCCCAGAAACGAAATCCAAAAAATGACATGCCTGCCTAAAAAAATGCCCGCTAAATGCCTGCAAGAAAAAAAGCCAGCCGCAGAGAAGCCGTATTCCTGAAAATATAGTAAAAATGCTGTTTTTTAGGGGTTCTGGACATGCTACAGAGCTGAAACTTGACAGGGACACTTTTTAGACCCCCCAGAAACGAAATCCCAAAAATGACATGCCTGCTTAAAAAAATGCCCGCTAAATGCCTGCAAGAAAAAAAGACAGCTGGTAAGACACTACAAAAAATTAAAAGAAAAATGATTTTTTTTAGGGGTTCTGGACATGCTACAGAGCTGAAACTTGACAGGGACACTTTGTAGACCCCCCAGAAACGAAATCCAAAAAATGACATGCCTGCCTAAAAAAATGACCGCTGATGAATGCCTGCAAGTATAAAAGACAGCTGGTAAAGACACTACAAAAAATTAAAAGAAAAATGTTTTTTTTTTAGGGGTTCTGGACATGCTACAGAGCTGAAACTTGACAGGGACACTTTTTAGACCCCCCAGAAACGAAATCCAAAAAATGACATGCCTGCCTAAAAAAATGACCGCTAATGCCTGCAAGAAAATTATGCTCTTTTCTTGTTCACTGCCATTTTTTAGCAAAGTCGGATGACAAGTCGGATTACAGGTCGCTTCAATTAAGATAAGGAGGCGACTCCCATTGAAGTATATGGGACAGGTCGGATCACTGGTCGCCTGAAAGTAGTACAGGACCCTTTTCTGAAGTCGGAGCGACCTTAATAGCGGCAATTAAGACGGCACTGATTCATTTACATTGGTTTGGTCATGTCAAGCGACCTGGGGCGACCTGGGGCGACACAAGTCGCCTCGTGAGTCGCCCTAGTGTGAATGGGGGCTTAATGTTAGCTGTAAGCAACAAACAAATACTGGAAAAATAAAACACAACTTTAGGAGATCAAATTTTCCAAGGATGCTGCTTTCCAAGACTTAGACTGGGAGGAAATATTGGCATCGATGAGCACAAAAAGAAATGGGAGTTCTTAAAAAGACTGTATGTGAACTCACTGCAAAGTATGGTTCCATGGGCAATACATTTAACCACTCGCCGACCGCTCACATTGAGCGTACTGCGGCAAAATGGTTCGTTATCGTCCAGCGACGTAGTACTACGTCGCTGGACTCCTCCCCCTGTAGGCGGCGCTCGCGCACCACCGGAGACGCGCTCCCGCTGTTTTCAGTCACAGCGGGAGTCGGGCCAGGGGAGGAGCGGCGGGGATCGCCGCTGCTCTTCCCTGATCGTCAGGGAATCTAGTTTGGAGGTCCGCCCGCCTGTGTAAACAGAGAGGGCGGATCTCCTAAGTGACAGATTGCAGGGCTCAGCATAGCTGAACATGCGATCTGTCCCTCACCTCCCCCCACACACATCAGTAAGCACCAGGCATACATTAACCCCTCCCTCTCCAATACAATTAACCCCTTCCCTGCCAGTGTCATTTTTACAGTAACAGTGCATATATATAGCACTGATTACTGCACTGGTACCCCCAAAAGTGTCAAAAATGTCAGTCAAGGGTCCGATCTGTCCGCCGCAATGTCGCAGTCCCGCAAAAAAAAAAAATCGCAGATCGCCGCCATTACTCGTTAAAAAAAACCCACCAAAAATGACAAAAAACTTTCCCTTAGTTAGTAAACGCAATAACTTTTGCGCAAACCAATAAAGATACGCTTATTGTGATTTTTTTTACCAAAACATAGGTAGCAGAAAACAAATTGGCCAAAAATGTAAAAAAATTTTGATTTTTACATTTTTTTGGGGGGGGGGGGGGGATTTCATATAAAAAAATGTTAAATATATTGTTATTTTTTCAAAATAAATGCTTTTTTTTGTTTATAGCGCAAAAAGTGAAAATCGCACAGTTGATCACATACCACCAAAAGAAAGCTCTGTTTGTGGGAAAAAAAGGACGTAAATTTTGTTTGGGTATGGCGTCGCACGACCGCGCAATTGTCAGTTAAAGTCGCACAGCGCCGAATCGCAAAAAAGTGGCCTGGACGTAAGACAGCAAAATCCTCCGGTGGTAAAGTAGTTAACAGATTGCAAAAGATAGCAGACCATATCCCCATAAAATGTTCAGATATAATAATAGTAAAAAGGTCAGGTCTGAGCATGTAGGCCCTTTACAAAATACTTTAGAGTAGGTGACTGGGGACAAAGAGAAGGCAAATGTAATAAATACTTTCTTCAGCTCTGAGTATAAAAAGGAGCATGGGGGAGCTCATGTCCATATAGGGGATGGATTGATACAGCCCCAAATGACCCACAATGGCTTAAAATGAATATGGTCCAGAAATATTTAGACAGCATAAAGGTGAATAAAGCACTGGGTCCAGATGTCATACACCCACGAATCCTTCAAAAATTGAGCTCTGTCATTTCAAGGCCATTGTTTCTAATTTTTAGGGACTCTAAGGACTGGAATATTACCACTGGATTGATGTAGGGACAATGTGATGCCTATATTTAAAAAGGGATCAAAGTTTTTACCAAGTAACTATAGACCTGTTAGTTTAACTTCTATAGCTGGGAATATACTGGGAATATAGAGATTAAAAAAAGATCACACAGATGAGTTCTTGATGAAAAAATTGGATTTTTGTCTTACTGTAAATCCCTTTTCTCTGATGTTCATTGACTGACAGCTCCAGAATCTTCTTGACCATTGGGTTATGCTGCCCCCTACAGGAGTAGGACACTAGGCAAGAAAAAAATGTTACAATGCCTATAGGGCAGTCCCAGGGGATATACTCCCCTTCCCTGCTACAGGCACTCAGTTTTGTTGCAAGCAGTGTCAGAAGAAATATAACCCAACTCAATAGAGGGGTGGGTGCTGTGTCCATCAATGAACATCGGAAAAAAGGATTTCACGGGAAGACAAAAGTCCAATTTTCTCTTTCGTTCATTGACAGACACCACTCCAGAATCTTCTTGACCATTGGTACATCCCAAAGCAGTGTCAAACATGGGGGGTGGGAAAAAATACAGCAGAAAAAAATTCCAAAAGGCTAAACCTAGCCATCCAATTAACATAGGTCAACCAGGAACAACTGGAGCTCACCTGAAAAACAAACATACACCCTCAAAGAACTAGTCCACAGCAGCCTGCAAAACCTTGCAGCCAAAAGCAGCGTCCGCAGATGCCATCACATCTATTTTGTAAAATTTTTTGAAAGTGTGCACAGAGTACAAGTGGCCGCCTTGCAAACCTGCACCATTGACGCCTAATGGCGGAAGGCCCAGGAGGCACTAAGCGCCCACGTAGAATGCGTCTTAACAGGGAAAGGAGGAACCTGACCCATGATTGAATAGGCCTGCACCACCGTCTGTCTGATCAATCTGGAAATGGCCGTGGAAGACGTGGCCAACCACTTGCGAGGTCCATCCGTAAGGACAAAGAGTGAGTCTGATTTCCTAAATGACTCGGTTGCCGCCAGGTACACCCTGATTGCATTAACCACATCCAGAGAATGCAAGGCAATCTTCTTAGGGCACAGGGAAGCAACACAATATCTTTATTCAGACCGAAACCAGAGACAACCTTCGGAAGGAACGACTGACAAGGGCGAAGCACCACTTTATCTTTGTGAACCAAGTAAGGTGAACAACAAGACAAAGCAAATCAGGAGAAGAGAAGCCGCTCAGGTGTAAGCCCAACCTGGTGCTGGTTAGATCCGCCATCCGGAAACATGCAGTGGAAATTGTGGAACCGCACACAGGTAGATGAAAGAAAATAGTGTCTTTATTCTTCAAAAAATCATGAACAGACAGACAGTGTAAGGAACAGACGAGTCCAAGGTTGAAGCGTTTCACGGCACGAACGGCCGCTTACTCATAACCACTAATGGTTATGAGTAAGCGGCCGCTCGTGCCGTGAAACGCATCAACCTTGGACTCGTCTGTTCCTTACACTGTCTGTCTGTTCATGATTTTTTGAAGAATAAAGACACTATTTTCTTTCATCTACCTGTGTGCGGTTCCACAATTTCCACAACAAGACAAAGCAGCCAGCTCCGACACCCTGCGTGCAGAAATAATAGCCACCAAGAAGGCTAATTTCTAGGGACAATGTGAGCAGAGGAATCTCACAAATATTTTCGAAAGGCGGTTTCTGAAGAACTGACTGTACCAAGTTGAGATCCCATGGGGGCCACGGAGACCGCACTGGGGGAGCCAAGTGGCGAACCACCTGAACAAAGGTGCGAACCAAAGAATGCGTAGTCAAAGGTCGTTGAAAGAAAATCGCCAAGGCCGAAACCTGGCCCTTGATGGTAACCAAGGCCAGGCGCTGTTCCACACCTTTTTGGAGGAATGCCAACATTCGAGCCACCGAAAAGGAACAGGAGGAAACCCCTAGAGACTCACACCACGCAATGTACGACTTCCAGACGCAATGGTAAATCTTCCTAGAGGTAGATTTTCTAGCTTTTAACAGTGTGGTGATCACAGAGTCAAACAACCCCCTATCCTTAAGCACCTGGCTTTCCACAGCCAAGCCATTAAAGCCAGCGACTGTAAATGGAAGATCGGCCCTTGAGCCAATAGGTCTTCTCTGAGAGGGAGTCTCCAAGGGACATTGGTGACCAGCCGTACAAAATCCTCGTACCAAGACCGGCGAGGCCAGTCTGGGCCCACTAGGATGACTGGAATTCCTTCTGCCTCGATCCTTCACAGAAGTCTCGGTAGAAGTTTTAGATGGAGAAAGGTGTATATATCAGACGATACTGGCCCTAGGGAGCCACCATTGCGTCTGTGGCGTTGGCCAGAGGACCACGAGACCTTGCCCCAAACCTCTGCACCTTCCTGTTGAGACGAGAGGCCAACAGGTCCACTGTGGGAGTTCCCCACCGGAGACACAGCTGATAAAACACCTCCAGGTGAAGCGACCATTCCCCCTGGTGCAACGCCTGTCGACTGAGGTAATCCGCCTGCCAATTTTCCACCCCTGGAAAATGCATGGCAGAGAGGGCTGGAACGAAACGTTCCACCAACCTAAGAATGGCCGCTACTTCCCGAGCCGCTGGGACACTTTTTGTGTCCCCTTGGCAATTGACATATACCACAGCATTGTCTGATTGAATCCGTACCGGGCACCCCTGAAGACGAACCGTCCAATGGGCCAGTATAGATTGGTAGTGCGGACTCCTCCAGAGTCCAAACCCCCTGAGCACAATCCGTGCCAAGACACCTCCCCACTCGGACAGGCTGGCACCTGTAGTGACCACAGTCCAGTATAGGGGAAGGAAGGATTTTTCCTGTCGAAGCACCAGAGAACGAAGCCACCAAATCAGGGACCCTCTCGTACCCAGTCTCAACAGAATCAAATTGTCTAGAGACCATGGATTCTTGTCCCACTTGGCAAGAATCTCTTTGCAGAGGTCTCGTGTGGAATTGTGCAAACGAAACCGCCTCGAAGGGAGACACCATCAGGCCCAGCACCTGCATATAAGTCCTGAGAGATGACCAACTGCAGGACAACAGAAGTCAAACTGCATCCTGCAGCTTCTAGAACTTGTCCAGCAGGGGAAACACCCTGGCTGAGGCCGAGTCCAGGGTCAGACTGTCAGGGCTCCAGTGGTAGAAGAGGGTCTCTAGGACCCAGCATCAGTCAGGACACCAATGGCAGGAGAAGGGCTCTAGGACCCAGCATCTCAGCCAGCACATCACATGGGCCTTTATAAGGAAGTGTGCCAGTGATTGAAGTTGCTGATTGATCTTCAGCTTGTACCGTGTTCCTGTGATCCTTGTTCCTGAAAGTTCTGTTACCAACCCGGCTTGTCCTTACTATTCTGCTCGTCTCCTGACCAGAACTCGGCTTGTCTTCAGATATTCTCTCCTGTTACCTGTGTCTGATCTTGGCTTCCCTATCTGACCTTGCCTGCTCTGGTATCCTCCCGGCTCTGAACTCTGGCTTGAACTGACTTCCCATTGCCTTAGTGCAAACACAGACCTGCTACCTCTCACAGGCGCCACCTGGCTGCAGCCACTACTTCGCACATCAGAAACCTTTCTGAGTTCTTCTGCAATCAACATCACAGGCGACCTGTGCTACTTTGAGCCTGAATCCTCCTGTTCTCACTTTCAGGGGAGTCTGGAACTTAGCCGCAAGGGAAGCCGTCTCTCCATTGGCCTCCACACCAGGTACGTGATACAGACCCAGAAAGTCCAACTTGGTGGACAGAACTAGAACAAACTTCTGGAAATTCAATGTCCAACCGAACTCCTGCAGAGTCTGCACAGTGATTTCCAGGTTGTCCCTTTAGAGCAGAAGAAGATCGTCCAGGTACCCCAGTACCGCATTTCCCTGCTGTCGCAACAATGCTAACACCAGGGCCTACACTTTCGTGAATACATGAGGAGCTGAGGTGAGACCAAAGGGTAACGCCACGATTTGATAATGCTCCTTACTAACAGCAAAGCAGAGGAAGCGCTGATGCACGACATATATCAGGATATGGAGGTAAGCGTCCTCGATATCGATAGAGGTCCTTGATGAAGGGATGTCACTACCGTACGAATGGACTCCATCCAGAACTTCTGTACCCGCAAAAGCGGTTCAGGGCTTTGAGGTCCAGGATAGGACGAACTTTGCTTTCCTTCCTGTGAACTGGAAACAGGTTTGAATAAAAACTCCAAAACCTTTTTGAGTTTGAAACCGGAACAATCACCCCTTGCAGTAGCAAATCTTGTACCGCCCTGAAGAGACCACGCAAGCGTTCTTGGGACAAACCCAGGTTGGAAGGAAAAAAACCTCTCTGGAGGACAATACCAAAATTCAATCTTGTAGCCGGACCGAAACAGCTCATGGACCCACCCATGTTTAACCAAAGACGTCCCCCCACCCCAAATAAGGGTGAGGGCGCCCCCTCAGGCAGAAGAGAGCTTGTCTGCAGGCCTGGAAGGACCTGCTCTCCGCTTACAAGGCCAGGGCCTCTTGGAACCACCGGAGGCGGACCTAACGGATTTAGATCCTTTGTCTTGAGATCCTGAGGAACGAAAAAAGCTGCTTATGCGCCGAGAAAAAAGGACCACGTCTGCGACGAGACTCCTTGCCCCTGAAAACCTGTGGGAGGAGAGTACTGTTCACTCTTAAGTCCCCTTATGATTTCATCCAGGGAAGACCCGAACAGGCGATCCCCCACAAAGGGGAGATCCGATAAGGCATTCTTGGAACCTTGGTCCGCAGACCAGCATTTCAGCCAAATCATGCACTCCGTCAAGGTCTGAGACACTAAGGCAATGGTGAACACTGGCACCGGCCATAGTAAACATGTGTCTGACAAAGGTCTCCACTCTCCTATCAAAAGGGTCTTTAAAAGCCGGAGACTCCTTCACCGGAATAACAGTGGATTTATTCAGCCTGGAAACCTGATGATCCACCACAGGTGATACGGTCCACTTTTTTAACAGGGACTCTTTAAAGGGATACCTTCTAGCGAAAGTACCACCACATTGCGATTAGGGCAACCTCACTGACTCGTGACGATTTTGTCAGAATAGGCAGGAAAAGGAAAAACCTTTGCCGCTTTTGAGGATTTTCGGGTACCGAAGGTAACCGGCGCCTACGACGCAGCTGCATCCTCCAATTTTAAAGTTTCCTGCATCTAAACAATCAATGCATCCACCAGCACTTTTTTTTTACATGCGGCTGTACCGGTAGTAGAAGGGGAATCATCCTCACTATCAGAGCACTTAATATTAATATATATATATATATATATACATACATACATAATAACAGCTGAGCATTGTGGGAGAACTTATTTGCAAAAAAAGATGCCCAAACAATTTTACTTTATTGTATCCATCTTTCCCCTATTAGCTATTGCTAATAACAATTCTAAACTTTCAGCCCTGCAGTTCTGACACCATCTGTTGACCTTACTGCCCTCTCCTGCTACTAAAGGCAAAAAAGTGGCACAATAAGATTTGTAAATAGCTTGCCAAGTACAACTGCATGTCTATAACAAATGTAATTAATTATCTCTTTTACCTGTAAGAACTTGAATTTGTGTGCTCTTGTATTTGTATATCAGAGAGAAATGCATCATCATCCTCATCATCATCACTTGGAATACTTTCATCTGAGTCGTAAATAACTCCACTGTCAGACAGAGGAAGGAATGGCTGAAATAAAGAGCAGAGGAAAGCAGTAGATAAGCAGTTAAGTGGAACATGTACAAAAAAAAAAAAAAATATATATATATATATTTTAAAAGTATACAGTAAGGCCCTTTTCACACTTTTGGGACCTGAAAGTTGCACGATTTTTACTGGACTTGAAGCAATGCCAGTGTAATCTTAAGGGCCATGGACCTCAAGTCGCATCAAAGTCGGACCAAAGTTGTTCAGGGACTACTTTGAAGTTGCACAGATATGAACAATACTTATTGGAAATCATGGAGTACGATTTGTCATGCGACGTCGCAGGACAAGTCGCACAAGTGTGAAAGGGGCCTTAGGTCAAATTAGCATATTAATGTGTCAAACTGATGAATAATTTCCACTTCTTAAAGTTATAAACCTGCACTATAAACCAAATATAGACACGGACCAGACTTAGGCATTGCTGTTACATTATTACAACCATCTCCTCTCTTTACTTCTCTCACTGTTGACTCTGTGACACCATATAGCAATTAAACCTCCAATGCTTACAATTGGAAGGAGGGTGTACTGCCAACGGTGACACCAAAATGACGACTGGAGGATTCCAGTGATTCACAATGACTAAGACTGAATGATTTCAACCAGTTACATGGCAACCGTGTGTACTGATGTTTCAGGGACACACAGATCCCTTTTATCAAAGTAACATTTTTCTTAATGGTAGAAGGTTCACTATACAATGGGTTTACATTGCAAGCAAGAAATGTCCTATTTTTTATTCTGGAGTCCATGGGAACAGAAGTCCATTATTTTCTACTACAAGTCCACAGTAGAAACAACTATATTGTTAATTTTGCTATTTAAGGCTTTTTTTTCTAAACCAGCATGACCCAATGTATCTACTTTTATGAGCAGAACCTATAGGACATTAAAACACAATGAATCACGGCAATGTAATTCACAGCTATAGATGTAAGCTATATAAATCCTTTATCTTAATTAAAGTACTCAAATGGAACCGAGAATGGAATATCACAGATCACTATCAAACACGTGTGGTGTGGTCCCTTATCAGAGGCAAATATTGTGTCTGATGGAGAAAACTGAGGCAAAGGGATCATGGTAGATTCATAACCTTCAGATATTTTGTCTGCTGAATGGGTGAGACAGTGATGCACAATGTAACTCCGTCAGTAGGCTCACTAAGACAATGAACTGTTACTTCTATTACCAAGATACTACAAATACCAAAAGACATGTTAAGAAAAATGTTTGAGTTCAAGAACACCTCTAACACTTCTGATTTATAGACATTTTTAATATCTTCTAAGGGAAAGGCATTACTACTTTTAATGGAAACACATCCCTTTATATATTACTGCATTGTATTACAAAGTTCGGGAAAATATTTTAACATGTATAAATCTAGACTATGAAAAATAAGAGGCAAACATACAGTACTCGTATAAAGGACATTTGCCTGAAAAAGGAAGTAAAAGTAAACAAGTGGTGAAATTACCCACATTCATAATTAAAGTGCCAGAGGCATGACTGAGTAAGGAAGTTAAAGAGAATGTATGGTGGTTTTGTACACAACTTCTGTCTTCATTATTAGGGTCAAGACTACATTTACAAGACTATTAAAAAACTGCATTGTTAAAGCAGAACTTTACCCAAAAGGTGTCATGCTGGTTTAGAAAAAGATCATCTCTGCGGTTTTTATTTTTTGTGCTATAAACAAAAAAAGAACCACAATTTTGAGGGGAAAAAAAACATTATTTACTTTCTGCTATAAAACATTCCCAATAAAAAAATTAAAAAATTCAAATTTTTGCATCAATTTAGGCCAATATGTATTCTGCTACATATTTTTGGTAAAAGAAAAATCCTAATAAGTGTAGACTGATTGGTTTGCGTAAAAGTTATAGCGTCTACAAACTATAGGATACATTTATGGACGGACTGCGGTGGACACATCTGACACTAAGTGACACTTTTTGTGGACCAGTGACTCCAATACAGTGATCAGAAAAAGAACTGTTACTGTATAAAGGACACTGGCAGGGAAGGGGTTAACACTAGGAGCAATCAAGGGGTTAAGCGTGCTCCTAGGGAGTGCTTTCTAACTGTACAGGGAGTGGATGTACTAGAGGAAAAGAGAGATGTGTTTTAGCTTAGCTGAAACACAAGCTCTCTCTTTCCTCCTTGACAGAACAGCGGTCTGCCTTGTTTACATAGGCAGGCTGTCGTTCTGTCATTCTGCTGAACCCGCTGATTGGCTCCCACTATGTCCAATCACAGCGGTAGCGGGGCACATGCCCTTGAAAACCTGTGCACAAAATCACGTACATATACGTGATTTTGCTCAGCTAAGCCGCCCTGCCGCAGTATATATGCGGCAGGCGGTCCAGAAATGGTTAAAGTAACACACAAATGAAAAGAAATTAGAGCAGAAAACTGTTTTACTTGCAACATGCAAGGACTGTAATTTGCGATATCTTCCAGAACCAAATGTACTTTAACATAAATAACTGCTTTATTTAAGAAAAGAACTTCAAGGAAAGCACAACATTTAATTCAAATGTTGTTTTTGAACTGAATGCTGGCTGGTGATAGGAAAACGCTAAAAAGACAATGCATTTTAAGCAACATATAACAAGCCTTAATGCTGATTTTTGTAAATGTACCCAGAAAATATAGTGTCAGTAATTACTTTTTACTTTACTGGCTTTAAGGAACTTAAAAACGTATGAATAGACATGTGCAACTACACACTTTTTTTTAAAAGCATATGTGAACCCTTACCTTGTAAAGCAAACTCATTAGGTTAAAATAGGCAAAACATTTGTGTACATATTTATATATATATATATATATATATATATATATATATATATATATATATATATATAATATTATATTATATACATATACCCTTTTTTCGATACCCTTTTTTTGATCATATGACTTCTCAGCTGCATAGGGAGTCTAAAGTGATTCTAAAAGCAGAAGTTTTTTTTTTATCTAAATGCATTCTATGCATTAAGATAGAAAAAAAAAAACATCAGTGTGCTGCAGCTCCCCTAAAATCTCCTAATACTTCCTTGAGCACAATCTCGATCCAGCGATGTTGCATAGGTACCTCAGCTGTTCGCGACTCTCCCTCCTGATTGGCTGAGCCACAGCAGTGGCGCCATTGGCTCCCGCTGCTGTCAAAGTCAGTTAGACAATGAGGGGAGAGAGGGGGTGGGCCAAACCGCGGCTCCATGTCTGAATGGACACACAGAGCTATGTCTCCGCTCGGGTGCCTTCATAGCAAGCTGCTTGCTGTGGGGGCACTCGACAGGAGGGAGGGTCAGGAGTGTCGGTGAGGGACCAGAGAAGAGGAAGATCTTGGCTGCTCTGTGCAAAACCACTGCACAGAGGGGGCAAGTAGAACATGTTTCTTATTTTTAAAGGGGAAAAAAAAACCAAAAAAAAAGACTTTAGAATCACTTTAAAGAGGTTGGGGTGGAGGCTGCAGAGAAGCATGACAGCAAGAGGCAGAAAAACAGCAGTACACTAATCTTCCCAGTTATGGGTGGTGCAGGGGGCATGTCAGCACAAGTCTTGGTCATTGGAGGACAGGCCGGCTGTTCTCTCAGTACAGCCTGAAAACGAATCACATTGGGAGGAGGGATGTGCTCTTATGCCTAGGATGGTCAGTTTGAAAAAGAAAAACAGGGGGACTGGCAGGGTTTCAAGGTATTTCCAAAGAAAGAATTAGCGAACAGGATACTTTTTAACTCAAGTACATGGTACAACAACCAGATATGAGATATATAAAATGTTAGGTTCAAATTCAAAAACATTGGAAGCTCCAGGGCTGTTTTTGTGATTTTGGTTTCAATATTTAACCACTTCCCGTGAATCGACGTACCTGTACGTCGACTCGGAGAAGTGGTTGTACCAGGATGATGTCTGCAGCTGCAGGCATCATCCGGGTACTGTTCTTTAGAGCCAGCGGTCGGCTTTCAAAAGATAACAGCCGATGCGGCTCAGGAGCCACTCAGTCGATATCTTAGCGAGCGGGAGGGGGCATCCCTCCCCTCCCGCGGTTCTGCCTAGGTCTCCTGTCCCACCGGGAGACCCGAGCCACCAGGTCCGCCGGCTGGTTGTAGTCCCGAACAAAGCCGGTTTCGGCTTTGATCGCGTCTCCAATGGTTTAACCCGGAAGTGGCGTCATGACGCCACTTCCGGTTTACTCAGCTGCTAATGGCGCCAAATTTAAAAAAGGGTCAGTTTTCAAAAAAGCCGATTTCTGCATTTTGAATACTTTGAAGTGCCATGGAGGGGTCTGGGGTCTTTTAGACCCCCGATCTCTCCATAAAGAGTACCTGTCACTGCCTATTACTGTCACAAGGGATGATTACATTCCTTGTGACAGTACTAAATGTGATCAGTTTATTTTATTTATTTTTTTAAATAAAAAATTAAATAAAATAAATAGAAAAAAAAAAAATAATATATATATATATATATATATATATATATATATATATATATATATATATATATATGTTTTTTAAAAGTGCCCCCGTCGCCGTGAGCTAACGCACAAAAGAAAACGCATAAGTCGTGCCCGCAAAAGAAAACAGTGTTCAAACTACACGTGTGTTCAAACCACACGTGAGGTATCACCGCGATCGCCAGAGCAAGAGCAATAATTCTAAAAATAGACCTACACTGTAACTCCATGTCCCCTATGGAGATTTTTAAGTACCGCAGTTTGTCGCCATTCCACGAGTGTGCACAATTTTAAACCGTAGCATGTTTGGTATCTACTTACTCAGCGTGACATCTTTCACAAGATACAAAAAAATTGGGCTAACTTTACGGTTTAGTTTTTTTAAATGATAATGGTGGTTCAATTATTTCTATTATGACAGTTTCTCTTTAAAGTGGTTGTAAACCCATACATATATCCAGTGAAATGACTGGCCTTGGGCGATACACACAGAATAAACAAATCCTCCTAAATAAGTTGTACCTCTTTATCTGCGGTCTTCTCTTCTATACATCTGTTCAAAGTGCAGAAAATTATAAAGCTTGTCTGAGCTGTCTGAAAAAAAGGGGCAGAGAGCTGAAGTTCTACTCTGCAGAGCTCAGTGAGGAGAGCTGTGAGAGCACATTGGAGGGTAGGGGTGGGAAGGGACACTCCCACCCCCAAATTCACACAGGAACAGAGCTGAGGTTGTCAATGAGCTGGAGTTCCCTCCTGTCACCTTTTCTCTTATGGTGTCAGGAAAACATGTCAGAAGTGACTCATGTCAATAGCAGAGGAAGGAAGCAGCAGACAGAACTTACACTTAGTGCTCTTAATAGACAAGTACACACTATAGAGGGATATGCTTTGTTCATATTTCATGTCTGAGGTTTACAACCACTTCAAGTTTTAAAATTGAAAAGTACACATTTTTGTCTTGTGTAGATTACCCATTTACAGTGATTATACTGAGAGCTTTTTTAATACTGAAAATAAGATGCACCCACCCAACCAAACGCCAGCTTCAGCCTGACATATAACATTCACTATACCGTTGATCAAAACTCATCACCTACTTTTGCCACAAAATAGTCCCACATGCTTAGTTCTGGAGGAATAAATTTCTCCTTGTATGTTGGTCTCTCAGTAGGAACTGGGGGCGGAACAGCCACATCCTTAACTGGTCTACCAGGCACCAGCATCCTCATGTTAAACCGACGACGATGCTTATCGATTTCTTCTGTTAAGGCAGGTATAGCTGTCATGAGAAACCAGAAAACTCACTGGACTTATAATGGAGCAGCCACAATTTCCTAATAACTCTGCATGCGCAATTAAACATCCACTTAAACAAAAATATAGATATGAAAGCCTAGATGTGGAAAACACAGTGATTGTGTGATATTGTATTCATTTGATTTATCATGCATTATTTTCAAAGTGCTCTTTCACAGAACAGTAAGTGATTGAAGGAAGGAAGGCATACAGTTCAGACTCTGAGCACAGCAATCATCAACACTGGTTTCTCACCATACACTTGAGACTCTTGTCCCATATCAATAACAGAAGCATTGCCTTTAATGTTTAGCATTGCAGTGTCTGCTGTGGGTTGTTCTTCATTTGGAAAAGTGAGAGCACACTGAGTTTTTTGTTGCTCACTACCTGGATGAGATACATTAAGTATAAATATGAGCAAAACTTAAAATACTGGCTGTGCCTTATTTTTTGTACTTATGCTCCATATATTCAGAATTTTGTAGGAAAGGAGACGAAAACCTCACTACAAGTTCACCGCTAAGACAGCGAGCGTAAACAGACCCACCACTTAAGTAACTGAAAAGCAAAGTACCTGGAATGCTCTCTGGTGGTTTTCTTGGCTTTACAACAAGCTTGACTCCACCTCCAAAAACAGCTGCCCACATTCGACCATTGAGAGGATGGGCAGCCAATCGAAACAATTCTGTGCTTGAGTCAGTAGCAAGGGCATGTATTAACAAGCTCACATAGACTGCAACAACAGCTTCACACAACAAGACATTGAGCTTGGGCTGGTCTTCATCCTGAGCTGTGTTTAATAGGTTTATAAGGGAACTAACACCTGGGGGGGAAAAAAAAACTAAAATGATTAAGGAAGAAACAAAATGACATGGTAAAAATAAACTGGAAAAACAGAATCTTTTCTTCGCAAACTAATGGGTGAAAAAGTTGTTTTCATTTGGGGCCAATTTACAGAAAGTGGTGCGTTCAGTGCGCAAATCACAAGCGAACATGATGCCCTTGGGAGACGTGTGGGTGCAATTTATAGTTACTGGCACCCTAAACACATCTCGTAAACCCGCATGGTACCGCAGTACAATGCAGTTTGGTGCAATGTGATTTGCAAAACTAGCGCCTGCACTACCTTGAAATTAATGGACTGTCAAAACCAAAACATGTGTGTTCTAGTGTAAACTGCCCGTCAATCAGACAGTAAAGAGGTGTCCCTCTGGGACATTTCATTCTAACAAAGTCACCCTGTCAGAATACACTAATCAACAGCTGCAGCGGCTGATCAAAAAAAATTTTCCAAGATGTCCCAGGAATGGCCACACAAATTTTGCTGGTGTATGACAAGCTTTAGATTTAGTAAATGATCTTCGCTTTTATCATTGGACTTCTGAAAAGCCTTGCATTTCACATTTAATTTACGAAAGACAAATGTCATCTGTCTGTCATTGTTTGGTTTTTCAAGCTGTTTATAAAAGTGTTCCGATCGATAACTGCAAATGACTGTTAATATTTTGAATAATCATTGATATTGCAAAATAAGTAGTGATCATATCAGAAATTTTGAGTTGTCTTGTGTGTTATGCACACTTTCTGTGTAATTTCAAGGAAAGAAGTTAGCCCTCTTTGTCCTTATCCTAGGACAACAAAATGATTAACCATTATGTTGTGTAGAAGGGAGAGTAGGTGGGTCTAAGAAGTTTAGCAAAAGTAAACTGGGCAAGGCTACCACTACTCGGTGACTTAGGCTGGCTAGAGATCAGCCAGTGGGCTGTTTGGTAAAAATAAAAATGTAACGGGATCCCCCATCCACACAAACAAGGTGGATGGAGAAATCCTTCCCACTCTGCAATTGTAATCTGACAGCAGGACTCCTCTGCTGTCAGAATACACTGATCAGCGGCCACAACAAATTGGTTGCAGCTGCTGATCGACAAAAGTTTTGCAAAATTTCCATTCAGTCGAGAGGGAATGGCTATCCATGGATCAGTTTTAGGAGCAGAGTGCACTTTCTGTACTTGTGTATCTCTGCATACATCTCTACAAAAACTGGATTTTTGTCCTACTGTAAAATCCTTTTCTCTGATGTTCATTGATGGACACAGCTCCATGTCTTCTTTGACCCTTAGGTTATGCTGCTCACCATAAGATTAGGACTAGGCAGAAACAAAACTTGACTACGCCCCTAGGGTAGTCCTAGGAGGTATACCTTCCCACTTCCTGCTATAGGAGTTTGTAACAAGCAGTGACAGAAGAATACATAACCAAACTCAACAGAGGGGTGGGTGCTGTGTCCGTCAATGAACATCAGAGAAAAGGATTTTACGGTAAGACAAAAGTCCAGTTTTCTCTTTCGTTCATTGACAGACACAGCTCCATATCTTCTTTGACCCTTGGGACGTCCCAAAGCAGTGTCAACATGAAAGGTGGGAAAAAACACAGCAATGCACATAATTCCTAAAAGGGCTAAGCACAGCCAACCAGGTAAACGAGGAGCTCAACCAGGAACAACTTAAGCTCACCACAATAAAAATACACCCTCTGCAACGGCAGCCTGCAAAACCTGCGGCCGAATGTAGCATCTGCAGATGCGAGTACTTCCACCTTGTAAAACTTTGTGAATGTATGCACAGACGACCACACCTGATGGCGGAAGGCCCAGGAGGAACTAAGCGCACTTGTAGAATGCGCCTTAACAGGGAAAGGAGGATCCTGACCCTTATGGGAATAGGCCTGCACCACTGTCTGCCTGATCCATCTAGAAATGGTCGCAGCAGATGTGGCCTGCCCCTTATAAGACCCATCCGTAAGGACAAACAAGGAATCCGATTTCCGAATCGACTCAGTCGCCACCAGATACAACTTGTTTGCCCGAACCCTTGAGACAAGAGAACTTCTCTGAGGGGGGCCTCCAAACAACATCGGCTACCAGTCTTACCAGGCCTGTGTACCAAGACCGGCGAGGCCAGTCTGGAGCCACCAGAATGACTGGAATCACTTCTGAAGAAGCTGTAGTGGAGGAAAGGCGTAAATCAGACGACACTGACCCCAAAGGGGCCACCAGAGCGTCGGCCAAAAGATCCCGAGATCTTGCCACAAACCTCTGAACCTTTCGGTTGAGATGAGGAGATGAGAGGCCAACAGGTCCACATCGGGAGTCCCCCACTGGAGACACAGTTGTTGAAACACTTCCAGGTGAAGAGACCATTCGCCCGGCTCCAACGCCTGTCGACTGAGGTAGTCCGCCTGCCAATATTCAACTCCTGGAATGTGCACAGCAGAAAGGGCCGGAACATATCGTTCTGTCCACCTTAGAATGCCGGCTACTTCTCTGGCTGCCGGGGCACTTTTGATGTCCCCTTGATGAATGACATACGCCACAGCCATGGTATTGTCCAATTGAAACCTTACCGGACACCCCTGCAGACGATCCGTCCACAGGGACAGGCAAAGCCTGATCGCTCGAATCTACAGGATATTGATCGCCAGACTGGACACCTCCTGAGCCCAAAGCAGTTGAGCCGGAACAGTGCCCAAGACACCTCCCCACCCAGACAGACTGGCGTCCATGGAAACCACTGTCCAAGTACAGGGGGAGAAAGGACTTCCCCCTGTCAAAGCGCCTGGGAACTGAACCACCACATCAAGGATCCTCTCGCACCCCGGTTCAACAGGATCAGATAGTCTAGAGATTGAGGATTCTTGTTTAATTTGGCAAGAATTTGGCAAGCCTGGTATGGAACTGAGCAAACTGAACCGCCTCGAAGGTGGAGACCATCAAGCGCAGCACTTGCATGCAAGTCCTGAGGGACAACCGACGGTTGGACAACAGGAGCCAAATCACATGCTGCAACTTCAGCAGTTTCGCCTCCAGAAGAAACACCCTAGCTGAGGCGGAATACAAAGTCAGGCCCAGGTAGTCCAGGTTGTTGGACAGAGTCAGAGCTGATTTCTGAAAATTCAGTATCTAGCTGAACTCTTGCAGAGTTCACACAGTGATGTCCAGATTGTCTTTTAGGACAGACGAAGACATTGCTCACGGAAGGAGATCGTCTAGGTACTGCAATCCCCCTCTGCCTGAACAAGGCTAACACCGAGGCCTACACTTTTGTGAACACAAGAGGAGCTGAGGCGAGACTTAAGTATTACGCCACAAATTGATAATGCTCCTCTCTAACAGTAAAGTGAAGAAAACTTTGGTGCCCGACATATATTGGAATATGAAGGTAAGTGTCCTTGATATCGATAGAGGCCAGAAAATTCCCTTGATTAAGGAATGCCACCACCATGCGAATGGACTCCATCTGAAATTTCTGAACCTGCACAAAGCGATTCAGGGCCTTGAGGTCCAAGATTGGATGGATCTTGCCTTCCTTCCTGGGTACAGTAAACCGATTTAAATCAAATCCCTGAAAACATTCCAACTCTGGAACTGGCACAATTAATCCCTGTGATAGCAGATCCTGCACCGCCCCATAAAGGCCCTGCAGCCGATCCGGGGACAGGCGCAAGTTGGAAGGGAAGAACCTTGCAAGGGGCAAGGACCAAAACTCGATCTTGTAACCAGACTAAATCAACTCGTGGACCCATTTGTCTTGAATGAAAAAGATGCACGGGTCTGGAAAGAAACATAGGCGTCCCCCCACCCCAGAAACGGGTGAGGGGTGCCCGAGGAGGGCTTGTCTGCAGAACCAGTGGAACCCGCTTTTGACTTACCAGCCTAGGGCCTCTTGGAACCTCCCGCGAAGTTCCAGGTGGATTTTTGTCCTTTGTCCTGCGAGCCAGTGGGACGAAAGTGCCGTTTGTGAGCCGAGAAGAAAGGAACATGTTTACAACGAGACTCTTTGCTTTTGGCAACCTGTGGAAGCAGAGTACTCTTCACTCCAGTAAGACCTTTAATGATTTCTTCCATAGAAGCTCCGAATAGGAGATCTACAAAAGGGAGATCAGTCAATACCTTTATGAATGCTTGGTTCGCAGACCAGTATTTCAGCCAAATCATGCTGCAAAGGGTCACAGCTGTCACAGACACTCTGCAGGTTAAAGGGGCTGTATCCAAAGAGGCATCACAGATATAGTTCAACACCTGTATCAACTGATCCGTCAGCTCAGGAGGATGTTGACCCTCTTTCAAATCCTAGCGCAGAAGCTTAGCCCAATCCATTAACGTCTGGGAGACCAAGGTGATGGCAAACACTGGCCTCAAAATTACTGATACAAAGTGTTGTGACCCCTAGTGGTCGAATACAGGAGGTGAGAGGCTGTATTATCTGTGGTGGAGGAGTCACGTTTGCAGTGTCGTTTTAAATATTCCTGTTTTTCACTTTGGAAATCAGCTTTTAAGGACTTTATGATTTATGATCCACATGCTTTTTATTGTGCATTTTATACATTTTAATGTGAATGATTTTATACACTATTTGTAATTTTATAGCGCTGCACTTTATTTTCTTTTATTGCATATTATAGGTTTTGGTAGGTTTGACCTATCCTGGTGTACAGCTGCTTACCCATCCATTTGATTTTAAGCGCTGAATTTTTATTTTTATTGTTCAAAATTGAACCTGCCACAGTGTAAAGGTATCAGACCAGAGCCTCAGCTCTCTTGTCCACAGGGTCCTTAAAAGACGGGGGAATCCTCCACCGGAAGAAGCGTGGCTTTATTCAATCTGGAAACCTGAGAATCCACCACTGGTGGAACTGTCAGTTTTTTTTTAAAAGGGACTCTTCAAAAGGATACCCTCTTAGCGAAATGCTTAGGTATCCCAACCATGGAAAAACAAAAAATTCTGCGCTAGGATATGAGATTGATAATATAAGCAAAAATAGGAAATGGCTGCAGCCCGCCTCTTGTCTATAATCCAGAGGATGTATAGTATGATAGAAAGAATGGGGGGGGGAGGCAGTGGGGCAGTGGCGCTGCCTAGAAGTGTCTATCAAATAATATTGTGACCAAGGGAACAAAAAATGATAAACGTGAACTGCCTAATGAAATTGGAATGGGTTCAAAGGAAAGTGTCTAGTAGTCAAATGGAATGTCCAATAATTTTAGGTTTGGAGATGTGAAATATAAATAAATAAATAGATAAATTGGAAACTTATAATTAGATAGTGGTACAGGGAATCAGATCCGTTATATATTAACAATAATAAGTCATAATGGATAAAATCCCATAAAAAAAGTGCTTCAAATCAAAGGTATCAGAAGAATGGTACATAATAAAATGTCATATATATATAGTACTGCATTAAAAAGAAGCGGATCCGATAATGCAAATATAATATACTGTAATAGAATTGCACAATTTCTTAAAACCTTAATTAAATATAAAGTGCAAAAATTGACAAGTAGTGCAAATAGTGTATAAACTCAAGTGATAGTGCAAATATCACATATACCCAAAGTATATTAAGTATTATAAGTATATTAAGTATTAAGGTGACCGGAATGTGGTTCCGTATGAATCCGAGAAGTGTAACCAAAATAAACTAAAGTGCTGGAGTGCTGTTGGACCAGACGGTGTGTATATTCTCTTATAAGCAATAAATAGATATTATAACCCTCATTATATTTACCAGATCCGATTCCTTGTACCACTATCTAATTATAAGTTTCAAATTTATCTATTTATTTATATTTCACATCTCCAAACCTAAAATTATTGGACATTCCATTTGAGCACTAGACACTTTCCTTTGAACCCATTCCAATTTCATTAGGCAATTCACATGTTTATAATTTTTTGTCCCCTTGGTCACAATAATATTTAATAAATACTTCTAGGCAGCGCCACTGCCTTCCCCCCTTTCTTTCTATCCCAACCATGCGTTTCGGGAAACCCCACTGACTTGCGACAATCTCGTCAAAATAGGCATGGAAAGGGGAACACCCTAGTCACTGTGGATGGTCTGTGGGTACGAAATTGCACCGATGCAGAATTAGCTGGGTCCTCCAATTTTAAAGTTTCCCTCACTGAAACAACCAGTGCCTCCACAAGCCCCCTTTCGTGCATGGCTGTAGTGGAAGAGGATTCATCCTCACTGTCAAAGCACTCAGGTGCGTGGATGCAGACCCAGTGGGTCAGATTAGACTCAGAATCTGAGGAGGCAGATGAAGGCGGGGGTGCTTCTTGCTAGGCCGCTTTTGAAAGACCATATCAGCTTTAGACACTAGTGACTGCAGGACCACCTTCATGGCCGCCAGGGAAGACTGAAAGCCAGAGGGTCCAGCAGCTTCCGAGAGTGGGTCAAGTGGTGAGACATGCTCCGTGGTCTCCATGGTTAACCCATATGTGAAAAAAATTGCAATACAAACCCCCCCACTGCTGCAGCGGCAGTACTACAAGTCCCAGCGCACCTGCGGGGCTGCTATAGCAGAAAAATGAAACTGTATACCCGCAGGGACTCACCACCGACTTAGGGAAGGATGCAGAGCGCCAATCTGGTTGCCATGTGACGATCAAAGAAAAGGAGGAATTGAAGTCCTGCCCCTAGAGACCCACCACTGCAGCACTTCTCCACAGGCTACATGAAAATGGCCGCCACATTGATCTCAATGAAACTACAAAAACATGGCCGCTGGGCTACACAAACATGGCTGCCAAAGCTGTAAAACAACCATCCTAAGCAAAATGGTGGCACACACAGCGCAGCACCCAGGCCCCCAACGGCCCTCCAGGTACTTGCAGTCAGCTAGGGCGGCTCTAACAGGGACCCCCACTCTGACATTGCCACATAAAAAATGTTCATTGTGAGCCGCCGGTGGCGTGCTCCCTCCCCCCCAGCACAACACTGCATGGATCCCGTGCCTGAAGTAGCCAGGCCACCCCGGGGAGGGGGGGACTGAGAGGGGTAAGGGAGGGTACATGGCAGGGGAACCCTGCTAGTGAGGGGGGAACCCAGGCAAGAAGTAAGGACACAGAGGGGGCCTACCAACCTGTGAAAAGGGCCGTATCACCCCAAATTTTTCCCAGTGGAGGGAGGGGGGACAGGTTACTACTCACCACACCTGGGCACCTCTACGAGTAGTCCACCGCACCATCTTGAAATGGGGGTGCTGCAGCCAGAGGTACCCTGCGACTCAGGTCGTGATTAGTGTCATGACCATGGCTATGAGTCCTCGCGAGGTGTTTCACTCGCCGGCAGCCCCCGTCCAGTGGGGCTATGTCGCGGCTGACCTAGCGCAGAGCTAAAGTTGGGTCGCGCTCACTGGCCAGACTGGGAAGATCGTAAGAATCTAGGATATCCAGTGCATCCCCCCAGACCGGCAGTTGATTGTGGTTCTCACAGGGACAGAAAATAATAAAAGGAGAAAAAAATAAAATTTCAAAAAGAAAAAATGCCAGGACCAGAAATCCCACCAAGGAACCAGGTCCTTACTCCTGACAAGGCAGAAAAAAACTTAAGTCCTATAGCAGAAAGTGATAAGTATACCCCCTAGGACTGCCCTAGGATGTAGTCCTATAGCAGGAAGTTAGAAGTATACCCGCTAGGACTTCCCTAGGGGCATAGTCAAGTTTGGTTTCCACCTAGTCCTACTCCTAGAGAGCAGCATAACCCAAGGGTCAAAGAAGATATGCGCTGTGTTTGTCAATGAATGAAAGAGAAACCTATTTTTTATTTTTATTCTGCCCTAACATACCTTCTATGGCAGAAAATGTGTCTTAAGGGAGGTTGGTTGTGGACGGCCTGTGTGTATTATATGTAAATACCCACTAAATTACTTAGATTTGCTTCTCCTGCCTGCCAGAATTAATCTTTTTACTTTAGTGGTCAAACCTTTTAAAGTCCCAATATAGTTGAATAAGCAAGTGAAATCTTCACATGTTCCCTTAAATCCTTATTCATTATCTAAAACCAAAATTAATTGTTTTGGACGTATGTCCTCTTTAAAGAGGAAGTAAACCCCTCTCTGTAACTTTTACCTATAGGTAAGCCTATATTAAGGCTTACCTATAGGTACTGTAAATATCTCCTAAACATACACTGTTTAGGAGATATTTACCTTGCATGCAGCCAGTGACGTCACTGGCGCATGCGCTCTGAAGGAACGGCTGCTGGTGCCGTTCCTTCAGAGTCCCGTGCTTTGACCATCGGCTCCCGCGCGCGTGCGTGGGAGTGACGTCACCGCGGCTCCGGCCAATCAGATGGCCGGATGCCGCGATCCCGGAAGATGGGCAACTGAACATGTCGCCCGTCATACAGGTGAGTGAGCGGCACGGCGGGGGCTCGTTGTAAGGTAAGTATTTCATAATGAGCTAGTATGCGATGCATACTAGCTCATTATGTGTTTGTCTTTCAGGTTGTAAAAAAAAAAAAGTTAAACGAGTTTACAACCTCTTTAATGGCTTAACAAGGGGAAAGATGTAGAGCAGAAATTCTCAACTCTAAAGAAATGGTGTGGTCAATTCTTAACAGTATGTATAAGCATAGCTAAATAAAATACTAAAACATAGCTATGAGCAATTAAGAAAAATTTAGGATGTTAATAGCATTGACCTCACCTGGCCAGGAGGCAGGAGGTGAATTTGGAGTAGCATGTTCTTCAATGCTCTCGGTCCTAAGCCGTCTTCGTTCACTTAAAAGAAGTCCTTGATAAACCATTCCCGTAAACTGATTTGCTTCTGCTTGACTGCTGCACAATAATTGAATATGATCAACCAAATAACCACAAAATGACATTCCTAATTCATGAATATATTAGTTTAAATTAAACATAACTAGCTGTACTGAGGACTCTGCTTGGGTTGCAGGAAATGGGAAGGAATGAGGATCATCTATGGCTTACTAAGAGTTTTCTCATTACAAATAAAAAAAAAAAAGAAAAAACAACAAATGACATTTAAGGCTGGATTGAGGATGAAAATGATGACCAATAAAACATAATTCACAAACCCTGAGGTACAGTAACATAGCAGAGGGTGGGGAAAATTGGGCTCAAAAACAACTTAGGGATATTATTTTGTGTTAAGCATAAATAATTCTCTTTAGCATGATTATACACAATGAGTTTATCCTGCTAAACAGACAAGACATTTTACACAAAATTTACCTATTTTGTTTAAAGTAAATATACAGCTCCAATTCCACAAAAGGTGGGATGTTGTGTAAGATCTACACAAGAACAGAATGCAATGATTGCAAATCTCATAAAACCATATTTCAATAGAAATCATATCAAATGCCTAAACTGAAAAAATATACAATTTTAAGAAAAAAATTAAGGTAATTTTAAAATTACTGGCAGCAACATATCTCAAAAAAGTTGGGACAGGGCCATGTTTACCACGGTGTAGCATTCCCTCTTCATTTAACAACACTCTGTAAACGTAACGTAACGCAATACTCATTAGGGTCCTTTCACATGGGCTTTCCACCCAGCGGACTCCATTTTGCTCAGTGGGGATCGATCCACCGATCCCCGCTGAGCAAACGGATGACAGCTCCATCTCCGCTTAATTTACAGAGTCAGATCCCCTCTCCTCTATGGGAGATTGGATGAAAAAAGACCGCAAGTGCGTTTTCATACGATCCCATCCGATCATATCCTCCAGACAGATGGAAAAACAAGATTTTTGTAAGATCTTACCGTAAAATCTTTTAATAAAAAATGTAAATATACACGCCCACGGGGCCGTCCCCACAGGCATAACCCACATACCCTCTGCTCAGCAAACCAGTTTAGTTGTAAGCAGTGAAGAAAAAAACATCCCCATATCAGAGAGGCGGGTGCTGCGTCTGTCAATGGACTTCTTACCATAAAATCTTTTTCTCTGATCTTACAAAAATCTTGTTTTCTCTATCGTCCATTGACAGACACAGCCTCCATCTTCATTAGCTGAATGGGATGTGACAAAGCAATGTAGGCATGAGGGTGGGAAGAACACAACCAGAAAGTAATGTAAACTCCAAGGCTAAACTTAGCCCACTGGGTAACATGGAGCTCAACCAAACAGGAGATCACCCAGGTTAAGGACCCCTAAGAGAAACAAAAAAACATTCTCTTATGAAACAGCAGCCTGCAAAACCTTGCGGCCAAAAGAGGCATCCGAAGATGCCAACAAATCCACCTTGTGAAAGGTGTGCACAGACAACCAAGTCACTGTCTTGCAAACTTGTACAACCGAGGTCTGATGGCAAAAAGCCCAAGAGGCACTCAGCGCTCTAGTAGAATGTGCCTTCTATTTTCTAAAGGACTCAGTAACCGTCAGATAAACTATTATCACCCAAACCACATCCAAAGAGTGCAAGGCAAATTCTTTGGGATGCTTAGGCTTAGGACATAAGGAAGGCAACACGATGTCTTCAATAAGATGAAAATCCGACACCACCTTAGGGAGAAAAGATGGATTAGGTTGGAGAACCACTTTATCCCTGTGGATCACCAAATAAGGCGAACGACAGGACAGTGCCGCTAATTCAGATACTCTGCGAGCAGAAGTAATAGCCACTAGGAAAGCAAACTTCGTCGACAAGGAAAGCAGAGAAATTTCCTTAATATTCTCAAAAGGAGGCTTTTGAAGAACAGACAAAACCAGATTGAGATCCCACAGAGGTAATGGAGATCTCCTCGGAGGAGCCAGATGATGCACCCCCTGAATAAAAGTGCGAATCAAGCTATTAGTAGCCAACGGGTGTTGGAAGTAAATAGCCAAGGCTGACACCTGGCCCTTGATAGTGCCCAACGCCAGGAGCTGCTCAACCCGTTTTTGTATAAAGGCCAAAACCCTAGCTACAGAAAACAAGCGAGCGTGCAGCTGCAGCGATTCACACCATGAAATGTACATTGATAGATCTTCCTGGACGTCGACTTCCTGGCCTTCAAAAGGGTAGGAATCACCGAGTCGGAAAGGCCTCTATCCCTCAACACCAGCTTTCAACAGCCAAGCCGTTAAAGCCAGTGACTGCAAAGTAGGAAGGAAGATCGGTCCCTGAGACAGCAGATCTTCCCGCAGAGGAAGTCTCTATGGAGAATCTACAACCATTTTTACCTGGTCTATGTAACAAGTTCGCCGAGGCCAGTCTGGCGCCACCAGAACGACCGGAATGCCTTCCACCACCACCCGGCGAAGAAAACTGGGCAGGAGTACGGGCGGAGGGAAGGCATAAAATCAGTCGATATTGGCTCCAAGGAGCCACCAGAGCGTTTGTGGCGTCAGCCAGAGGATCCCGAGACCTGGCCACAAACCTCTGGACCTACCTGTTGAGGCAAGATGCCAACAGATCCACCACCAGATTCCCCCACCGGTCACATAGGGGGTGAAACACCTCCAGATGAAGGGACCATTCCCCTTGATCCAACACCCAATGACTCAGGTAATCCGCTTGCCAATTCTCCACACCAAGAATGTGTACTGCGGAAAGAGCTGCAACATTGGCTTCTGCCCAAACCAGAATCTCGGCCACCTCCTTGGCCACCAGGACACACTTGGTGCCCCCTTGATTGATGAAAGCCACAGCTGTGGCATTGTCCGACTATATCTGAACCAGAGAACCACGTAGCCGGCTTGTCCAGTGGAACAGGCAAAGCTTGACTGCTCTGAGCTCCAGAATGTTGATCGGCAAAGAGGACTCTGACGCCCAAGTCCCCTTGGCACAGAGCTTCCCCAGCACTACACCCCAGCATGACAGGCTGGCATCCGTGGTGACCACCGTCCAGAACAGCGGCAGGAAGAACTTGCCCTGACAAGGCAGGAGACTGGACCCACCAGGATAGGGTCAAATTCGTGAGATGACTCAAACAAATCTTCTGGTCCAATGACCAAGGGTCCCTGTTCCATTTTGCCAGTATCTCTTTCTGCAGAGGCCTGGAATGAGACTGAGCAAACGGGACTGCTTCGAAGGACGACATCATGCAGGCTCGCAGGGAGGACTGATCGGCTTCCATCAGCAACCTGATCGCCCTTTTCAACTTCTGAAGCCTGTCCAAGGGGAGAAAGACCCTCGCAAGAGCGGAGTCAAGAGTCAGCCCCAGATTAGTGACCTGTACAGATGGCGATAGAGCAGATTTATTGAAATTGTCCACCAGAATTCTTGAAGGGTCTGAAAGTGGAGATACACATCCTTGATCTCGATGGAGGCCATAAAATCCCCCTGATTCAAGGATGCCACCACCGTCGAAAGGACTCCATTCGAAACTTCTGCACCTGAACAAAGCAGTTCAGAGCCTTGAGATCCAGGATTGGACGCACCTTGTCCTCTTTTCTGGGCACTGTGAACAGGTTTGAATAGAAACCTTGAGAGCGTTCCTGTGAAGGAATCGGCACGATCACTCCTTGAGCCAGGAGGTCCTGCACAGCTTCCCAAAGATCTTTCAAATGCTCTGGAGACAGGTGAATATTTGTCTGAAAAAACCTGTCCTCCGGTTGGGACCAAAATTAAATTTTGTACCCAGAACAAATCAGTTTGCAAACCCATTTGTCTTGAACGAAGGAAGTCCAGGGTTCCTGAAAGAAGCACAGATGTCCCCCCACCCCAAAAATGGGGGAGGGTGCCCCTTCATGCTGAAGAGGACTTGTCCGCAGCACCGGACTGACTAGTCTTGGACTTGCCCCAGTGCTTCTTAGACCCTCCAGAAGCTCTGAATGGCTTACCTTTTTCTTGCGCCCCGGGGACACGAAAAAAAAACGTCTATGAGCAGTAAAGGAAGGACCCCGCTTAGCTCGGGGTGTTTTACCTTTAGAGGATTGAGGAAGAAGAGTACTCTTCCCGCCAGTCAGACCCTTGATCCACTCAACCAGTGAGTTGCCAAACAAACGCTCTCCCAGAAAAGGGAGATCCGTCAGGGCTTTCTTGGAAGCTTAGTCAGCCGACCAGCTCTTCAGCCAAACCATGCGCCATAGGGCAAACCCCACAGCCGAAACTCTGGCCACCAGGGGAGCCGCATCCAAGGACACATCACACAGGAACCCCAGGGCCTGGGCTATCTGGTCCACAAGTTCCATCACTTCTGGGGGAACTACATCAGGGTCCAAGTTCCCTTTCAGAACCCTAATCCATTCCGTAACGGTCTGTGATACCAAAATAGACACAAAGACCTGTTTCAAAATGGAACTCTCCAACAGGTGAAGATGGCGGGAAAGGGATTCCACCTGCCTGTCCACCGGATCTGTTAAAACCAGGGAATCTTCCACAGGCACAATAGCAGATTTATTCAACCTGGAAACAGGGTGGTCCACCTTAGATGGCACCATACAATGGTTGGAGACCGTATCAGCAAAAGGATACCGGCGTTTAAAGCATTTTGGCACAACTAGCACGTGCTTAACGCACCGTCATTGGTCATTCACTATATCATGAAAAGTCTCGGGACAGGGAAAAACCTTGCCAGACTTTTGGGTTTTGCGGGAGCCAAAGGCCACCAGTGTCCCTGCTGGTGTGGGCTCATCAGCCAATTTCAAAGTTATTGGCCGATTAACCTTTTTCATGAAAAAATCAACTTTTGTTGCCAGGCTTTTCAGAGCTGCTGAAATTGCGGACTGTCCGGGAGTTGCACAGAGGGGGTCTGAGGGTGAATTTACAGCCTGGGACTCCATATTCAAAGTTACAGAAAAAAAGTACTGTCACTTCAAGAAGCGCCGATCGTGGTTCCCACCGCTGATCGCAGCAGTCTGCAGAGCCCCCCCTTAAATATACACTAACTGCAGAGTGTGCAGCGATATGTCTGCAAGGACCCCAATACTACCACCTCCAGAGAGAACAATACTGAACGGCCTGCAGCAGGAAGAAGAATCACAAAAAGTGACCTCAGCCTGGATGTAAAAGGTCACGCTGCTAGTGCAGTTTAAAAGGACTACACAAAAATGGTTGGCAATGCATTTTAATAGGAAGCTCAGGAAAAATGGCTGCCCCATACAAGTCTATGGGAAAAATATACACATTGCCCACACTTAAGATGGCGGCGCCCAGGTCGTGCCATGCGGCCAGGAACCCCCACAATGAAGGCCTCAAGGATCTACAAGCAAGCAGCAAGATACTATTGCCACCCCCCTCAGGACGCCAGGTGCCCCAGTTACATACCCCCCCCCCGCGGGGGTGAGAGAGGGAGACAGGCCGGGTACCTGACAGGCCAGGGGGATCTTTTAGGAAGTGTACAGGTCCTATTATCCCCAGGAGAAGGCCCAAATCCCCCCCCCCAAGGCCACCAGGGGCAAGGAGGGTCACATTTACTCACCATACCATGGACCGGGTGGGCTCCGCTCTGGGCAGACCTCCTCCCTCCCAAAGTGGGGGTGCTGCCAGTCAAGGGGTATGCTGCGACTCAGGGCATTCCAGGTCGTCGAGTCCCGGCGAGGCATCCGCTCAAAGGCTCGTCCGCATCCGTGGCGAGGCCTAGTGCGGGACTATAACCTGCTCAAGCTAGTAGGCCAGGCTGGGGGGAACATAAGGATCTAGATTATCCAGTGCAACATCCCAGCCGGCATTCCTTGCAGATCACCAGAAAGATCCCCCTGAACACTGGCTAGCAAAGTAAGTAAAGAGAAATAAAACAAAATATTCTGAAAAGAATAAAAAACTGAGACCGAAGTCCCAGCAGTAAACCTAGGTCCTACTGCTTCTCTAGGCAGAAACAAACTGGTTTGCTAAGCAGAGGGTGTGTGGGTTATGCCTGTGGAGATGGCCCCTTGGGCATGTACATTTAAATTTTTCCTGCCTAGACTACTCTTGCAGGGGGGCAGCATAACCCATTCAGCTAATGAAGATGGAGGCTGCGTCTGTCAATAAACAATAGAGAAATAGGGTTTCCATCCGTCTGGATTTCATGGACCTCATCGGATCGGATAGCAGCAGGTGTCAGCGGAGAAGTCACCGCTGACACCCCGTGCTCCATAGGGGTGAATGAAGCATCCGATCAGGTCTGCCTGAAAAAACTGATAGGCGGACCTGATCGGAAAGGCCGTGTGAAAGGGCGTCACACCATGCAATGTATGTCTTCCACGTACGATGGTAGATCTTCCTAGAAGTAGATTTTCTAGCTTTCAACAGCGTAGGAATCACCGATGCAGACAAACCTCCATCCTTTAGCACCTGGCGTTCAACAGTCAAGCTGTCAAAGCCAGCGACTGTAAAGCAGGATAGAAGATCGGTCCTTGGGACAGCAGTTCCTCCCTGAGAGGAAGCCCCCAAGGAGCATGGGCGACCGTACCAAGACCGGTGAGGTCAGACCGGACAGAAACCCTTCTGCTTTGATCCTGCACAGGGGTTGTGGCAGCCCTCCCCTTCATGCAGAGGCAGCTCTGTCTGCAGGTCTGGAAGAGCCCGCTCGTGGCTTGCCAGACCAGGTCCTCTTGGAACCTCCAGTGGAGGCACTGACTTTTGATCCCTTGTCTTGAGACCCTGAGGGACGAAAAAACCTCTGAGCCAAGAGGAATGGCCCACGTCTAAGACAGGGCTCCTTGCCCTTGGTAGCCTGCCAAAGAAGAGTACTCTTCCCCCCCCTGTGAGACCCTTAAGGATATCATCCAAGGAAGCTCCAAACAAGCAATCCCCTATAAGTACGTATTCCAATTGAACAATGTGCAAATAGTTGCTCCAAAAAATATAAAGTGCTTTGTGCTTTCACTCTTAAATCAATATAAATTAAATTAATAAGGTGCAGTGTTCATTAGTGTCCATTAAATATCATCCACAATATTTTGTGTTTGGGCACCACATGTGAAGGGAGGCAACAGAGATGCCCAAACACCACATGTGAAGGGAGGCAAACAGAAGCACTGCAGTAAGGAGTGATTGCAGCATTCTGAATTGGAATTGATAAACCTGCTTTAAACTTAGTGAAGATAATATTAGGAGTCCTTCTAGCTCTGTATAAAGCCTGCAGCCACCTCCACCATCCATCTCCACTAAACCCAGGGATTGAACTATCCTGCATACCTCCTAAAAAGACTACCTACAGCCACATAACGGACAGAAAAGGATTACCCGGAAGCAGGAATAGGATATTGGAAAGAGTGAAAGCCCCTAATTATCACCCCGAAGGCTAACCTATATACACAGGCGTATTTTACACCTTATCAAGGTGAGAGTTTAGAGCACCTAGATGTGACACCTGGTGGAGGCAGCAAGTCACAGCACTTTTATCTGCACAGAAGCACGTTTTGGTTTTTAAAGTTGAAGAGATTGAGTTGAATTACACCATATTGTGGATGATATTTAATGGACACTAATGAACACTGCACCTTATTTAATTTATATTGATTTAAGAGTGAAAGCACAAAGCACTTTATATTTTTTGGAGCAACTATTTGCACATTGTTCAATTGGAATACGTATTTATTGGTTGTCTTTAATATTTTTTGAAGATTGAAAGCACTCAGCACTTTTAAATATGTTTAACACGGTATAGAGGGAACACAGATTGTTTATACATTTATTTATTTACGTCATCACGTTTATATTTGAAGTGGAAATATACCCCAGCCAAAAGAATATGTCATTTTAAAAAAATAGCACTTTATTGAGTTTAATAATTTAAATATCTATCACATCATCTAATATTTTAACATTTCACTTCTGAAGCGCGCCACAAACCCACATTGTTTTAATTCTGTATCAACTGGTTCCTGGTACCAGTATCGTGGTGCAGCAATAAGAAGGAAACATACACTACCTCAGATAGCGCAGGAACCACCCATACACATAAAAAAATCCCCTATGAGGCCTTCTTATAAGCCTGGTTCGCAGACCAGTATTTCAGCCAGATAATACGCCGAAGGACCACTTCTGATACAGACAGCCTAGAAAGCAAAGGAGCTGCACCCAAGAGGCATCACAGATGAACTGTAGCCCCTGGACCAACTGATCCGCCAGCTCCAAAAAGACAGGGGGTAGCGGTTTTCCCTCCAGGTCCCAGCGTAAAAGTTTAGCCCATTTGGTGAGAGCTATTTTTTTCCCACAATTCTATGGAAAATTAAGAAATTATTTTTTATTTTTTTTCACAAAAATGTCATATTAACAAGTTGTTTCTCACACAGGGCATTGCCATACTTGCAACTACACCCAAAAACACATTCTGCTACTTCTCTTGAGTATGGCGATACCACACGTGTGAGACTTTTTCACAGCCTGGCAACAAAGATAAGCGCAACGTCCAAATAGCACATTCAGCCATAATCCACTTTAAGACCAGGCCTTCTTCTGACCCTTTTTGTTTACAAGTAAAAACCTATATTTTTGCTAGAAAATGACTTAGGACCCCTAAACATTATACATTTTTGTAGCAGAGGTCCTGGAGAATAAAATGGTGGGTTTTGCAAATTTTTATGTCACACGGTATTTGCGCAGAAGTTTTTTTCGAATGCAATTTTACACACTAATGCATAAATACAATTTAATAAATTTCAATGCACACAGAGACAATATAATACCCAAATAGATATAAAACATATTACACTCTAAATTTGCGCACGCTAGTGAAATGGCGCCAAACTTCGGTATTTGAAAATCTCCTTAGCGCGTTATAAGACTTTATTGGTTACCAGTTTAAAGTTGCACAGGTGGTCTGGTAGTAGAATTATTTCTCTCACTCTGAGGTTCGGGGCGATACTTCACATGTGTGGCGTTATAGCTGTTTACGTATGCGTACGGGACCAACTGTACGTTCGTCTTTACACGCGAGCATGGGGGCGCTTTAAATGTTTTATTTATCTATTGGTAGGACACTGTTACACTGACAGATGTTGACTGACCACCGGCGGACACTGACAGATGTTGATGTCACAATGGTGCACTGTTGCCGATGTTTTGTGCACTGGTACAGATGTGATCGGGGACTGACAGATGTTTTGTGCACTGGTACAGGTGTGATGGGGGACGGACAGATGTTTTGTGCACTGGTACAGATGTTTAATGGGGACACTGACAGATGTGTATGGGAACAGGGGTAACAGTGGTGCTTGGTGTACTGTTTGTGTGGGATCTGTGACACCTCTGTGTGTAAAATCATCCTCACACACAGAACTGGTGTTACTCACAGGTCTTGCAGATTCCCCCTGTAGGGGAACGTCCACTCAGAATGACGGAGCTCCCACTCGGCCACTGCATATAAACGGAGGTTAAAGTGTCACGCACTGACACAAACAGTGCATCCACCAGCGCCTTTTCATGCACGGCTAGAGGAGCAGAGGAATCATCCTCACTATATGAGCACTCAGGGTGCGTGGACGCAGACCCAGTAGGGTCGCTATATACTAAGTTCACCTGGAAAACATATCAGGGGAGGCTGCCAACTGTGATCTAGCAAAGGGGACGCCGACCAAGGGCTAGCGAATAGACCACCTACTGGACCCTGCAAAAAAACAAGTGGGTCGCCCTCCACAGAGGGCAAAATAGCAAATAGCCCCCTAAACAGGGGATGCCTGCTGTGACGCGGACGCGCAGGCAGGGCACTCTGATGGTCCCGCAGTGCTAAAAAGGGGCAGGGGCCCCACACAATAATGGGGACAAGGCTGTCATTAAAAAATGATGTACCCCCACAGCGCCAGCCCTTCCAAGGGAAGGGCCAAGCTAAACACATGGTCTAGCAGGCTGCAAGCCTACATTTTTGTGGAGGCCCAGCCCCAAGTGCACGTATCCCAGCCCGGCAGATGCCCAAAGGAAGAGTGGGGACTTCAGCTAAACACACTGGGGCCCCGCCCCCAAACAGAAGTGCCCAACTCTGCCGCATTGCCTAGTGGGCCGTAAGCCGTGGCCTAAATTTTTGTTGGCACCCAGCCGCTTGGACGCGAGCCCCAGCGGAACCGACCACCAAGGGGCAGCGGAGGGGAGGGTGGATGCCCAAATGGGAGGTGGTGGCTTCAGCCATCCTCACAGGGGCCGCCTTCCGGTAGTTTCTGACTAGTAGGTCGCGGCCTAAATTTTTTTGGCCGGATCCGGCCGCATGAGGCACTTACCCGCGGATGCTAAACTATCTGCTCCCCCAGCCCAACAACTGCCGCAGGGAGTCCAGAAGACATCCCTGCCTTAGTCACCAACAACCAGGGTGGCAGGGAACCCTGCTTAACCCCCGTTGCATATTAGGAAAACTCGGTTGGCAGCAACTCCAACCAACCCCCCTTAAGAGCATTTGGCAACAGCAAGCTCATAAGCTCACCCAGGGAGGGGGGGGGGGCAAAAGACCCACAATGACCACCAATATTTTAGAGGGGCTGGGGGGAAGAAGGGGAACTGGGGGGAGGGGTCCCCACGTCAACCTCAAAACTCTCCAGGAGTAGAGGGGGGACAGCTACTTACCATACCAGGAACAGGGTGGGCACCACTCCGGATAGACCACCACTCCATCATAATATGGGTGCTGTCAGCCAAGAGAAATGCTGCGACTTAGGCCGAGGCCAGGTCATATGCGTCCTCGTGAGATGTTTAACTTGCAGGCCAGCCCCCGTCCAGTTGGGCTATGTTGCGGCCGACCTAGCTCTGTCGCTCAGTCCAGCAAGTCATTGTAGATTTCCCCAGGAACAAAAAAACAAAGATAGGAAAAAATTATATTTAAAAAGAAAAAAATGCCAGCACCAGAGATCCCAGCAAGGAACTAGGTCCTTACTTCTGACTAGGCAGAAGAAAACTGAGTGCCTATAGCTGAAAGTGGGTGTATACCCCCTGGGACTACCCATAGGCGTAGTCAAGCTTTTTCCTGCCTAGTGTCCTACTCAGGGAGGGCAGTATAACCCAATGGTTAAGAAGAATCAGGAGCTGTGCCTGTCAAAGAACGAAAGAGAAATATTTTTCTCTTCATCTTCCAGGAACTGGCTGCATATTCTCGCCACATGAGGCTGGGCATTGTTGTGCACCAGGAGGAACCCAGGACCCACTGCACCAGGGTCCAAGGATTTCCTCCCGATACCTAATGGCAGCCAGGGTGCCATTGTCTAGCCTGTAGAGGTCTGTGCGTCCCTCCATTAATATGCCTCCCCAGACCATCACTGACCCACCACCAAACCAGTCATGCTGAATGATGTTACAGGCAGCATAATGTTCTCCACGGCTTCTCCAGACTCTTTCACGTCTGTCACATGTGCTCAGGATGAACCTGCTCCTATCTGTGAAAAGCACAGGGAGCCAGTGCGGACCTGCCAATTCTGGTGTTCAATGGCAAATGCCAATCGAGTTCCACAGTGTCGGGCAGTGAGCACAGGGCACACTAGAGGACCTCGGGCCCTCAGGCCACCCTCATGAAGTTTGTTTCTGATTGTTGGGTCAGAGATAATCACACCAGTAGCCTGCTGGAGGTCATTTTGTAGGGCTCTGGCAGTGCTCATCCTGTTCCTCATTGCACAAAGGAGTAGACACCGGTCCTGCTGATGTGTAAAGGACCTTCTATGGCCCTGTCCAGCTCTCCTAGAGTAACTGCCTGTCTCCTGGTAACCCCTCCATGCTCTTAAGACTGTGCTGGGAGACACAGCAAACCTTCTGGCAATGGCACATATTGATGAGGCATCCTGCAGTAGTTGGACTGCCTGTGCAACCTCTTTAGCAGGGGTCCTCAAGCATGCGGCCCGCCAGGGTCCTAAACCCAGCCCACCAGCCGGGATCGGCATAGGGCTGACTGTCGGTCACTCACTGAAGCTGTAATATGCTTCAGAAAAGGGTGGACCCAGGGCGCAGAGCGCTGTGCCCTAGCCCACCCATTTGTGTGACAATAGCGAATGAAAATTTGCTATTGTCACATGGATCCTCCTCCTGGCCAATCAGATTGGCCAAAAGGCAAACCCATGCCATTGGCCGAGGAGGAGGCGGGAGGACTCGAGGAGACGCGGGGGACTGAGGAGAAGCCGCCCGCCACTGCAGGTAAGTGCACTGGTCTCTCTGGCAGTCTCTGCACGCTGGTCACTCTGGCATTGAAAGGGGGCACGCTGTGGTCGTTCTGCATTGAAAGGGGGCACGCTGTGGTCACTCTGGCATTGAAAGGGGGCACGCTGGGGGTCACTCTGGCACTGAAAGGGGGCACGCTGGTGGTCACTCTGGCATTGAAAGGGGGCACGCTGTGGTCACTCTGGCATTGAAAGGGGGGCACGCTGTGGTCACTCTGGCATTGAAAGGGGGGCACGCTGTGGTCACTCTGGCATTGAAAGGGGGGGCACGCTGTGGTCACTCTGGCATTGAAAGGGGGGCACGCTGTGGTCACTCTGGCATTGAAAGGGGGCACGCTGTGGTCACTCTGGCATTGAAAGGGGGCACGCTGTGGTCGCTCTGGCATTGAAAGGGGGCACGCTGTGGTCACTCTGGCATTGAAAGGGGGCACGCTGTGGTCACTTTGCCATTGAAAGGGGGCACGCTGTGGTCACTCTGGCATTGAAAGGGGGCACGCTGTGGTCACTCTGGCATTGAAAGGGGGCACGCTGTGGTCACTCTAGCATTGAAAGGGGGCACGCTGTGGTCATATATATATATATATATATATATATATATATATATATATATATAAATAAAACAATAAATATTGTATTGTTTTTTGTGCACTACAAATAAAATATGGGAAATAGGGAAAAAAAATGTCAGTGGCCTCCATCTGTAAATCCATTCCTGTTTTGGAGTCTCGTTATTGCCTATCTAGTGCACCTGTTGGTAATGTCATTAACACCAAAGCAGTTGAAACTGATTAACAACCCCCTCTGCTACTTAACTTACCAGATCAATATCCCAGGAGTTTAATTGATTCGAAGCTATACTCTGATTAAAAGTGTTCCTTTAATTTTTTTGAGCAGTGTATTTTGTAGATCAAAAGAAGAATTTTCTGTTTATAGTGAAGGTAGCCTCCATCCCAGTCAAAGAGAGTACTGCAGGATGAGGTAAGGGAGCAAGGAAGTGGTTTTCTCCCCTCTCTGCCCTTCAGCAACTGCAAGATGCAACACAGGACACCCACGTGAGGAGCGGATTTTCTCAGAGAGGGTCATATAGGGACAGGGGTGAGAGGGGGCAAAGCTGGGCTGCCTTCCAGTATGTAACTGATAAAGCACCGAATTCTTCTGTACAAAGTTGGGAAAGGAGGACGACCAAGCTGGAGAATGCTTGTAGCTGTAAGAGAAACTTATTTCTACTACATAGCACTTCTAGATTGTTTCCATGTTTCTTATTAAGTAGGTAAGTGATGAACATAGTGAGGCAAGATAGACTTTTAAGAGACCCTGTCACCACATTTAACAATCTATATTTTCTTATTATAGGGGTTATAGGGAAAATGAAAGCATTATACTCACTCCCTATTAAGATGGCCATTTCACCTAATAAATATAGGGAAAGTGATGCGCCAGATAAATGTGTTAAAATTTAATTTATATTCGTGCATACGCAATCAAAGAAATGTCCATCAAACAGTCCATATAATAAAACGTGTTCTGTGTCCAAAGTGTTAACAGGAACCCAATAACCCCATAGGATATAACAAACACCTCTTGTGTGCAAATCCCTTCACCAAATGAATTGGCCTCTCAACTCAGCACAGGACCCAAACGGGTCAGCATCAGCTTATATGCAGATATACAGGACCAAGAGATCTCTTTCCAGCCTGTCACCTCCGGATTGAGGACATATAATATGGGGATAAAGAACAAAATCTAGTGCTCTCTGCTTGCAATATAGTGAACTTTATTGATGCAGCAAAAGGTACTCCTATTTTACAGGCACTCAGCCGTGCCTGCTTGTATGGCAGTAAGGCAGTAAAACAGATAGCGATACCCGGAAGAAGGTCGGTGTCAGGCGCGCAGGCTCCGCCCCCTATACGCGTTATGTCAGAGCTTCAATCTCTCATCGACTTCTTCGGTAGGGGTCAATAGGGGCTCCCTATATTGATTACTTTGATTGTGAGGTGTGGACACGATTTAGTGTATGCTGCCGGTCTCTATATATCACTACATATGCACATATATTTTTGCACTGTATGATTTTATATCATTTAGCCCTGCAATTTTTTCGTTTGATAGATTATAATCACTGAATGGTTTGCGCTGATAGTTTTTGTTTCACATTTCACCTAATCAGCTGCAGGCACTGTTTGAATATTCAGACAGATGGCGCTCTTGGCTGTATGAATACAATAGCTTGGCAGGGGAGTTTGTTCATCTGTGCTGTTAGTGGATGGAGGAATCTGCTAGATTTCTTTTGTTCAGCCCACAGGCTGAAAGAAAGAAATCGATTATTTTATGACCAGCTTAAGGTCCACTGTTGAATCAAACTCCTGGCATGCTGACAAGCTACAGGCTCTTTTAGGGCCTGTGTCAATGGGCTTTTGTTTGGGTCAGGCAGGTTTTGCATTCCATACAAACCTATGGGAGTGCAAAACTTGCTTGAAGCTGGTCAAATAAAAATTAGAAAGAGGTTAACTGCAGGTGAAATGCACCTGTAAATCAATTCTTAGATTTGTGTTAACCCCTTGGAGACAAGGGGTTTAGAATGCCAGGAGGCAGGGCATGGCTTGTGGTCATATGATCGAAAAAAGCTCCTGATCGCAAGCAGCGAACGTTAAACTTACCTGAAAATGAAGCCTTCCTTTGCCGCGGTGTCACCACTGCAGGCACCCCCACTTTCACCTGGTCTTCCTTCCGGTTTCACTCTGGCTGTGTAACTGGCCTGAGACAAAATGACGTTACTCCCGCGTGCATGCACAGGAGCCGCCATTTATGGCGCAGGACTCTGAAGGAACAGCCCGGGTGGCCGTCCCTTTAGAGCGAATGAGTCTGAGATGTCATCGGCTGCATGTACAGTAAATATCTCCTGAACGGTGCACTTTTAAGAGATATTTACAGTACCTGTAGGTAAGCCTTATAGGCTTATGAAGCAAAAAGAGATGACCGCACTCCGATGTAAATCAAAAATTGGAGTAAATTTATTCCACATCAAAGAATAGGCAAACTGGAACAACACACTGTGGATGCAGGACACAAAGGCAGACGCGTTTCACGACTTAGAGATGTCGCTTACTCATTGCCAAGTCCATTCTGTGTGTGCAACAACCACAGATAAACCCATATATGCAGCTGAAAACATTCAGGTTCATTAGCTGATTAATCATCTGAATAGGCTGCGGCTACAAGTCTGTGGTTTTAAAGTGTACAAAAACAGGATGGCCCCAAACGAAAACAAATTCAAATACACAAAAATAGTGATATATGTGACAAAAAACATATATTTCAAAATATTCATTGATTAAGTCAAAAAAATTTGCATTTATGTTGAACAAAACCCAATATTTTTAAATACATGAATATAATTGTGCTAATAAAACCTGTATATAATATATATATATATATATATATATATATATATATATATATATATATATATATATATATATATATATATTTATGTAAACTGTGAAATATTCAGTGTAAAATTAAAAAATAATATTAAATGATGTGAGTGTGTATCAACATACTGATCGGTGCTCGATCAGAAAAGTTTTCTAAACGATATATATAAATCCCCAATATGGTGATTGTACGGAAACGAAGTATATGTACCATGTTGGAATAATATATAGAATATATGTGGTACTAGATGAATAGACTTCGATCCAAAATATGAACATAAAAACACTGTGAAAAATTATTGAAAAAATGTATATATATATTCAAAAAAGGAAATAAAAATTATATATATATATTGAAAAAATATATATATTGAAAAATTGTATATATATATATATATATATATATATATATATATATATATATATATATATATATATATATATATATATATATCTATGTGCATGATATTACATAATTAAAACGTTAGAAAGTGATATACGTGGAATGTGTATGGAAAAATCATAAAAAGTGTATAGGAAATAGTTGGATAAGGGTGTATATATATATATATATATATATATATATATATATATATATATATAATTGAGCATCATGTTCTAAATTAATTAGATGTAAAATATACATACACATATATATCATGTTCCAGCATTCCACAACTATGAAGACCACATAAAATATCTTATGTGTTATACACAAGATATATTCTTTCAAATCATTCTATAAACAGTGTTTAAAACCATAATAGAAAAAACTCACAGTATTACAAGTGTTGTTGGAGCTAATTAGCAACCCAGATATATAGTTCTGTGAGAGGGGGAAGGGGATGGAAACGGGGGAAAGTTAGCCCATTAGATCAGATAGCTAGCTGCTATCCGATCCAATTAACCCATAGTTGGATGGCTAGAGAACCCCAGATATCTGAAATCGGTTTGTGTGTGGAGAATAGTAAGGGAAAACATCCAATATAATCCAAATCTGACAGAAACATAAATTTTGAATGGAACCACAAGATATATTGATGTATAAGAAAGAACTCTCTAAATGTAACTAGTCAGATTGTAGATCATGGATGAAAAAAGCCATAATATTTTTATGTGCTCAATTGCTGAAAAATGTATATATTGGAAAGGCTACTATTTTTTCCCATTCCACAAGGGGGAAACAAAGATTATGAAAAAATCTTCTTGGATGAACCTATATCGAGATAGAAAACAGACTAATTGGCTAATTGTATTAAAAAATATATATATTCAATTAAGTATTAAATTTATTACAATGGAAGACATATCCATACAATATAACCCTTTCGTGTATATTGCAGAGCACTTTTTCCTATATTGGCGGCTCATTAAAGCTATATGCTTTGAAAATGGACTACAAAGAATATAAAGAACATGGGGTATGACCAATTTATTTATATGTATAAACATATAGACATATATTTGTCGCTTGTAGCCGCAGCCTATTCAGATGATTAATCAGCTAATGAACCTGAATGTTTTCAGCTGCATATATGGGTTTATCTGTGGTTGTTGCACACACAGAATGGACTTGGCAATGAGTAAGCGACATCTCTAAGTCGTGAAACGCGTCTGCCTTTGTGTCCTGCATCCACAGTGTGTTGTTCCAGTTTGCCTATTCTTTGATGTGGAATAAATTTACTCCAATTTTTGATTTACATCGGAGTGCGGTCATCTCTTTTTGCTTCATATGATTCTGGATTGACGGATCCGACCAGCACCTGATACCTAGCCCACCTGGAGCGGTCTTTCCCAATTGGATTTCAGCTATCTCTCCGTGTATTCAGACCAGCTCGGTGAGTGAGTTTTCCGGACATTTATATATGTTTCTTGGAGTTTATATTCCGATACATCATTGTTTACAATAACAAGGCTTTTGAACACATCTAATACACCTGTGAGTTTGCATACAAGGACATGGATGAACCTTCTACGAGTAGAACTCTCAGAAATTTAAATACCAATCCTCTCAGGAACGATGCACACGCCACCTTAAAACAGACAAGAGAAGATGGCTCAACTTCCATAAAATCACTATTCCATAAATTGGAAAAATTTATGGTCAAAGAAATAAAGGCTTATTGGGAAAAGACCACAATTACTGAATATCTGGATGTGGAACGTATCCCAAGAGGTCTACGGATAAAAAAGTTCCCAACATTTGATCTCTTCAATGAAGAACTAAAAAAGCAATGGACAGACACTCTTTCCACCTGTTCCTTTAACCTCATGAAGCTCATAATAGACTCAAAAACTTTGGAACTAAAGAGGTTACAGGATGAAATCGCCAAACTACAAGAAGAAATATCTCCATTAAAAAGTAATTCTCTATTTACGGAACTTGACCGCAAGCTAAATGATAAAATAAACAAGCTAGAAACGAATACTATCAGCGGTAAAAAAAAGAAATTAATGAGAGATAAAGTGGATTACGAGACAAATAATGTCTATATTTGGAAAAAACCGAACACTTGGAACCGTCATCATCCAAAGAAAAAAGTGAGTTTCTCGGATCCAGAAACAGCAGGCACGGATACATCGGTTGCCTACACGTCATCTGACACTTCTGTTGACTACACACATGCATCTAGATCCAATTCTAGTCCATACAACGGGTCAAAAAACGAGCAGAAGAGGGGCAGGAATGTAACAAAAAAGAAAAAAACAAAAAAGCCAAAACAAGGAGAGGAGGAAAGAAACACCAGCGAAAATTCAAATGGCCAATACAATTTGAGGACACACCGCAGATAACGTCTAGAAATGTGTTAAATCTATCTCAGAGAGTCCTCACAACCAATGAGATTTCTCTATTATCCAAAGGACTGAATTTTTGCCCCCATACACCTCTAGATCCCTTTGATACGATTTTACATATTAATAAGTTTATTCGTAACCTTACTTTGAAGAGACATTTCTATGTTGATACCGATCAAGATATCATAGAAGGATCCGATCAAGATCTCAATGCTTCCACACAGGGCCCTACAAATGCTCCAATTCTTTCCTTTCGGGAACAATGTGCTGTATCAGAACTAGAAGATTTGATCTATGAGTCATCTACATCCTATTCTGATAGAGAAGAAGGAACCCGTCGGGTCCTCTTAAAAACACCATCTTCGTTTTATCCCATACAATCTCGGTCTGCAGAAATGGACAAATTCCAAAAGCTAATTGAACCCGATATCTTCAAGTTGGCATCCAATTTACCTCCATATGTTAAGTCAAATATGGACAATCTGACCACAGAGGAAAGAAAATCTTTGAAACTTCTACAGGAAGACCCTTTAATCATCATATAAAATGCAGACAAGGGAGGAGCTGTTGTGGTTTTAGATAAAGCACAATATAAAGCGGAAGCTATGAGACAATTATCGGATTCTAAGACCTATCAAACCCTCAAGAGTGACCCAACCAACAAATATAAAATTGTCCTAAGTGAATTGGTGAAAAAAGGGGCCACTATAGGAGCTTTCTCCGTCAGAGAGTTTGAAAACATGATCCCTGAGTTTCCAGTAACACCGATATTCCATCACTTACCGAAGATCCATAAGGGATTGGACCCAGTACAAGGTCGGCCAATAGTAGCAGGCATTGGATCCTTAAACGAGCGATTGGGAGAATGGCTGGATGGACAACTCCAACATATAGTACACACACTTCCCAGCTACTTAAAGGATACTAACCACTTGCTAACAATTATGGATTCTTTTGTATGGTCAGACGACTACAGCTGGATCACATGCGATGTATCCAGCCTGTACTCGTCTATCCCACATGCTTTAGCTTTGGAAGCGGTGAGATATAGCTTGGAAACCTTCACAGAAATGTCTACTGTTTTACAAGATTTTGTGGTGGAAGTTCTTGAGTATTTACTCACACATAATTACTTTGCCTTTGATGATGTCTTTTACCTCCAAAGATGCGGGGCTGCGATGGGAGCCAAGTTCTCACCCTCCCTAGCCAATCTCTACATGGGTTGGTGGGAGAGGTCCCGCATCTTTGGAGGTAATAACCCATACAGGGAACTAACATACCTATACTTTCTTTATATTGACGATCTACTGTTTGTATGCCATAGATCCATTGACCTTGACACATTTGTTTGCTTTTTGAATAACAACGATTTAAATCTCACTTTTACTGGATTTTCCAACCCAGATAAAATAGAGTTTCTTGATGTAACCTTACAACATGAAGGAAAAAAGTCACTTCCACTCTATACAGAAAACCCCAGGCGGGTAACAGTTTACTACATGCCAAATCAGGACATCCTCTCCATACAATAAAAGGTATACCTGTAGGACAGTTCCTTAGGCTTAGGAGAATTTGTAGTGACATCGATACCTTCAAAGAAGAATCGTTCTATCTGTATCAGCGGTTTCTCCAGAGGGGATATCCCAGATGGATGCTGGACAGAGCATACCATCTGGCCCTCCAGAGGAACCGAACTGATTTACTATTTCCATCAGCGATCAATCAAACAGCGGTAGATTATCAGTCCAACTCTAACAGTTTAAGGGTGCCAACAGTAAACAAAAAATTATACAAAAAGAACATCAAAAATAAGAATAAAAATACATTCTCTGTCACTTTGGCGCTTCCTTATAGCTTGGAATTTAATGAGATAAAACATATCAGGAAACATCTGCCAATCTTACATGTAGATCACATATGCGATAACATTTTAAATAAGGGTGTCAACATTGTAGCAAAGAGAGCGGTTACACTGGGGAATACATTGTCTCCCAGTCTTTTTTCTACAAAAACTACCTCCTCATCATCGACATGGCTACACTGTAAGGGCAACTTCAAATGTGGAATGCAGGACTGTGTTACCTGTCCCCACATTTTGAAAAGCCCGAATTTTCAGTCTTCAAGTAGTGGGAGGAATTTTAAACTCAATAAATTCTTTAACTGTAATACAGAATATGTTATATACTTGATCACCTGTAAAAACTGTTTGAAACAATACGTAGGTAGAACTACTAGGAAACTGAAAGACAGATTTAGGGAACACCTAAGTGACATTCGATGTATAAAATCAACAAATGTGGCCCGTCACTTCAATGACTTTCATGGAGGTGACACTTCACTAGTAATGATTCAAGCCATAGAAAAAGTTTTTAAACCCAAGAGAGGGGGAGATTTATTCCAGATCCTCTGTAAAAGGGAGGTTTTCTGGATATTCATGCTCCGTACACGAATACCCGAAGGCTTGAACTTCGAGTGGGACGTGACACATTTTTATACATAATATTAAAAGATATATACATTCCATCTGCATATCCCAAAATAAATATCCATATATTATATATGACTTTGATAGTTGATATTTGAAGTCAATATATACTAAAGGATTTTTTAAACATGAGGATATGTTTAGACACAGTATATATCTATATGTTTATACATATAAATAAATTGTTCATACCCCATGTTCTTTATATTCTTTGTAGTCCATTTTCAAAGCATATAGCTTTAATGAGCCGCCAATATAGGAAAAAGTGCTGTGCAATATACACGATAGGCTTATATTGTATGGATATGTCTTCCATTGTAATAAATTTAATACTTAATTGAATATATATATTTTTTAATACAATTAGCCAATTAGTCTGTTTTCTATCTCGATATAGGTTCATCCAAGAAGATGTTTTCATAATCTTTGTTTCCCCCTTGTGGAATGGGAAAAAATAGTAGCCTTTCCAATATATACATTTTTCAGCAATTGAGCACATAAAAATATTATGGCTTTTTTCATCCATGATCTACAATCTGACTAGTTACATTTAGAGAGTTCTTATACATCGATATATCTTGTGGTTCCATTCAGATTTATGTTTCTGTCAGATTTGGATTATATTGGATGTTTTCCCTTACTATTCTCCACACACAAACCGATTTCAGATATCTGGGGTTCTCTAGCCATCCAACTATGGGTTAATTGGATCGGATAGCAGCTAGCTATCTGATCTAATGGGCTAACTTTCCCCCGTTTCCATCCCCTTCCCCCTCTCACAGAACTATATATCTGGGTTGCTAATTAGCTCCAACAACACTTGTAATACTGTGAGTTTTTTCTATTATGGTTTTAAACACTGTTTATAGAATGATTTGAAAGAATATATCTGGTGTATAACACATAAGATATTTTATGTGGTCTTCATAGTTGTGGAATGCTGGAACATGATATATATGTGTATGTATATTTTACATCTAATTAATTTAGAACATGATACTCAATCATATATATATATATATATATATATATATATATATATATATATATATATATATATATATATATATATATATATATACCCCCTTATCCAACTATTTCCTATATACTTTTTATGATTTTTCCATACACATTACACGTATATCACTTTCTAACTTTTTAATTATGTAATATCATGCACATAGAGATATATACATACAATTTTTCAATATATATATTTTTTCAATATATATATAATTTTTATTTCCTTTTTTGAATATATATATACATTTTTTCAATAATTTTTCACTTTAAACAGTGTTTTTATGTTCATATTTTGGATCGAAGTCTATTCATCTAGTACCACATATATTCTATATATTATTCAAACATGGTACATATACTTCGTTTCCGTACAATCACCATATTGGGGATTCATATATATCGGTTAGAAAACTTTTCTGATCGAGCACCGATCAGTATGTTGATACACACTCACATCATTTAATATTATTTTTTAATTTTACACTGAATATTTCACAGTTTACATAAGTATATATATATATATATATATATATATATATATATATATATTATATACAGGTTTTATTAGCACAATTATATTCATGTATTTAAAAATATTGAGTTTTGTTCAACATAAATGCACATTTTTTTTACTTAATCAATGAATATTTTGAAATAGATGTTTTTTGTCACATATATCACTATTTTTGTGTATTTGAATTGGTTTTCGTTTGGGGCCACCCTGTTTGTGCACTTTAAAACCACAGACTTGTAGCCGCAGCCTATTCAGATGATTAATCAGCTAATGAACCTGAATGTTTTCAGCTGCATATATGGGTTTATCTGTGGTTGTTGCACACACAGAATGGACTTGGCAATGAGTAAGCGACATCTCTAAGTCGTGAAACGCGTCTGCCTTTGTGTCCTGCATCCACAGTGTGTTGTTCCAGTTTGCCTATTCTTTGATGTGGAATAAATTTTCTCCAATTTTTGATTTACATCGGAGTGCGGTCATCTCTTTTTGCTTCATATGATTCTGGATTGACGGATCCGACCAGCACCTGATACCTAGCCCACCTGGAGAGGTCTTTCCCAATTGGATTCAAGCCTTATAGGCTTACCTTTAAGTAACAGTCAGAGATGGGAGTTTATTCCAACTTTAATATTGGTTGGACCCTGGGCAAACATTTTCTTAGACTCCCCACACATACACTTAAGCTGCCCATAGATGGGGAGATTTTCTATCATGCAGCCACAGGTTGCAGGAAAGAAAATCACTTGATTCCCAATCAACACAGACAGTGTTGACAGAGGATTCCCTCCCGCGGAGCTATTGTGAACACAGTGATCATTGCTAATAGCGATAACAGTCGCTAGTAATAATCACATGCAGCATCTAGCAAGATCAATCAACTTGGGTATATTCAGCCTGCGCATACATGGTTCGAATCTCGGTCGGTTCCTGCTGACCAGCCAAAATTCCAACCATCTATTGCTAGCTTTAGCTAAAAAAAAGAAAAAAACCTTTACTAATGTAAACATAAGTAACTGGTCCACACTGATTGGTCAAGGCTCATTGATTGGCTGCTAGAGGTTACTGCACATCCTTACCACTCATTGATTGGTTGCTAGAGGTTACTGCACATCATTACAGCATACCCATTAGTTGCTGAAGGTTACTGCACATCATTACTGCTCACCCATTGGTTGCTCAAGGTTACTCCACATCATTAATGCTCAACCATTGGTTGCTAGAGGTTACTGCACATTATTATTATTTATTGATTGCCTGCAACTCACAGCGTCTTCCTCTGCAAGCTGCTACCGTCCTGCAGCTGCTTCATTAATCTCCCCTCGCTGCTGACAGAGGGTTAGGGAGAAGAATCCACACACAGTCCGCACTGTGTGTTTGATCTACGCGTTGCTGACTGGATTGGGGGGGGGGGGTGTGAGTGGGGGAACATAGAGGGCCGCTCTGCCTCACGCCCTGTCACAGCCTTCCCAGCCCTGAGAGAGGGAAGTGCGACTTGCTTGCTCTAGTACATACAGTCCACGACTCTGCCTCTCCCTGTCACAGTGTGGGCGCTTGAATTAACCAGGCAAACGGGGGGGGGGGGAGGGTAGGGGGTTGTACCCGCTACACCTGGAAAAATATTTCTGGGAAGAGCGGGCTCAAGGGGCAACTGCTTTGGGCTCCACAACATTGACTGGGGCCAGGGCAGCTGCAACTTTTGTCCCGCATTAAAGACAGCACTGCATGCCCTCTAAGTTTCATACACTGCTCTCACTGCCTGATTCCACTACGCTCATTATTCACCCACTCTATAAGGTCTATCTGCAAACTCTTTTCAGCGTACCTTTTATTATATACTCACTCCCACAGCCCATCTGATGTCACACTACATTACCTGTCTGGAGCCTAGGTGAGCCCTTGCCTTCCACCCTCCATCCTAATGGGCAGTACTATTACAATATAGAGGTGGGAAAGGCCTTTGACAGAGCTTTACATTACAAGCTCTTGATGTCCACATTTCCTGCAACCTGCATTACAATCTTATCTTATACACTTTGTTATATACTCCACTTTACACACTGTGCTGTACGTAAAGAACAACTAAACCTAACATTTCATATTCCTGATATGTGCCTGGTCTTCCATGTACTTGTATGGAAAAGTACAGTGGGTACGGAAAGTATTCAGACCCCCTTAAATTTTTCACTCTTTGTTATATTGCAGCCATTTGCTAAAATCATTTAGGTTCATTCTTCTTCCTCATGAATGTACACATAGCACCCCATACTGACAGAAAAACACATAATTGTTGACATTGTTGCAGATTAAAAAAGAAAAACTGAAATATCACATGGTCCTAAGTATTCAGACCCTTTGCTCAGTATTTAGTAGAAGCCCCCTTTGGATCTAATACAGCCAGGAGTCTTTTTGGGAAAGATGCAATAAGTCTTTCACACCTGGATTTGGGGATCCTCTGCCATTCCTCCTTGCAGATCCTCTCCAGTTCTGTCAGGTTGGATGGTAAACGTTGGTGGACAGCCATTTTTAGGTCTCTCCAGAGATGCTCAATTGGGTTTAAGTAAGGGCTCTGGCTGGGCCATTCAAGAACAGTCACGGAGTTGTTGTGAAGCCACTCCTTCGTTATTTTAGCTGTGTGCTTAGGGTCATTGTCTTGTTGGAAGGTAAACCTTCGGCCCAGTCTGAGGTCCAGAGCACTCTGGAGAAGGTTTTTGTCCAGGATATCCCTGTACTTGGCCGCATTCATCTTTCCCTCGATTGCAACCAGTCGTCCTGTCCCTGCAGCTGAAAAACACCCCCACAGCATGATGTTGCCACCACCATGCTTCACTGTTGGGACTGTATTGGACTGGTGATGAGCAGTGCCTGGTTTTCTCCACACATGCCGCTTAGAATTAAGGCCAAAAAGTTCTATTTTGGTCTCATCAGACCAGAGAATCTTATTTCTCACCATCTTGGAGTCCTTCAGGTGTTTTTTAGCAAACTCCACGCGGGCTTTCATGTGTCTTACACTGAGGAGAGGCTTCCGTCGGGCCACTCTGCCATAAAGCCCCGACTGGTGGAGGGCTGCAGTGATGGTTGACTTTCTACAACTTTCTCCCATCTCCTGACTGCATCTCTGGAGCTCAGCCACAGTGATCTTTGGGTTCTTCTTTACCTCTCTTAGGCTCTTCTCCCCCGATAGCTCAGTTTGGCCGGACGGCCAGCTCTAGGAAGGGTTCTGGTCGTCCCAAATGTCTTCCATTTGAGGATTATGGAGGCCACTGTGCTCTTAGGAACCTTAAGTGCAGCAGAAATCTTTTTGTAACCTTGGCCAGATCTGTGCCTTGCCACAATTTTGTCTCTGAGCTCTTCAGGCAGTTCCTTTGACCTCATGATTCTCATTTGCTCTGACATGCATTGTGATCTGGAAGGTCTTATACAGACAGGTGTGTGGCTTTCCTAATCAAGTCCAATCAGTATAATCAAACACAGCTGGACTCAAATGAAGGTGTAGAACCATCTCAAGGATGATCAGAAGAAATGGAAAGCACCTGAGTTAAATATATGAGTGTCACAGCAAAAGGTCTGAATACTTAGGACCATGTGATATTTCAGTTTTTCTTTTTTAATAAATCTGCAATAATGTCAACAATTCTGTGTTTTTCTGTCAGTATGGGGTGCTATGTGTACATTCACGAGGAAGAAGAATGAACCTAAATGATTTTAGCAAATGGCTGCAATATAACAAAGAGTGAAAAATTTAAGGGGGTCTGAATACTTTCCGTACCCACTGTATTTCCTGATCTCTATCTATTGCTTCCTTTGTGTGAAATTCCTGGTGATCCTGCCAGTCCCTTTGCTTTTTCATCAAAAAGGGACCACACTAGGCGTGAGAGCACAGCATGGTCAATTTTCTAGCTGTGATGGGAACTCAGCCTACTCCTTCAATGATCAGACTTGTCCTGACACCAAGAAGATCAGTGTCCTGCTGTTTCTCCTCCCCCAACTCTCTGAGCCCATTAAGCAGAGAACAGAGGTTATATCATCACAAAAAGGCATATATAATGAATAAATGTATAATATATTTAATTATGTGTGTGTGTATATATATATATATATATATATATATATATATATATATATATATATATATATATATATATATATATATATATACATATATATACAGGCCTCAACAAAATAAATAATAATAATGTTTTCTTTTTTTTTAATTATTAAAAAAAAATAAAAACATCTTTTTTTTTTTTTTCAATTCTATTAAAATTTTTATATATATATATATAGTCTTTTTTTTTTCCCCCTCATCGCCGTGCCACAGCTGAAGGCCCCTTTCACACGGGCTGTCTGATCAGGTCCGCCTGTCAGTTTCGATCGGACCCTTCAGTCTCCTCTATGGAGCGTTAATCTGCCGCCATCTGATCCTGTCTGCCAAAAACAGACGGATGGTGGTTCTATTTTCTATCCATCCCGTGGATCGGATCAGATGGCATCGGATGGAAACAGACAGACAGTCTGTTTCCATCCGATTGCTCTATAGAGGAGAGTGGGGTTCTAGTAGTCTTTATGTGTAAATTTAGTACGTTATTTTTTGGAAATAAAGCTTGGTCGTTTGTTTAAAAAAAAAAAACTAGCTCCTAACTTTTTTAGCTGGCTCCTAGATTTCAGGAAAATTTGTCAAGCCCTGTATATATATACATATATATATATATATATATATATATATATATATATATATATACACACACACACACACACACATATATATATATATATATATATATATATATATATATATATATATATATACACACACACATATAATTCTTTGTCTTTCATTTCTTTTTTAAACTAAATGGAATCATTTTACAAGGTGAGGATTTAGATATTGTTTAAAGCGGAGTTCCGGCCACAAATTTTTTTTTTCAATAAAAAATACCCCCCCGACAGTCAGGGCTAGTACATTCCACAATGGATAGCCTCTGTACTGTCCCGGGTCGCACTTACCTTTTAGAAGAAATACTTAACCTGAAAATTTCTTCTCAGGGCGCTGCCATCTCAGGTGTGGGCAGCTGAAGCCAGCGCGTCCTCTTCTGCGTCCTCTTCCGTGTCCTCTTCTCCCAGAATGCGCCTGCACCGGTCCCACTCGTCACTTCCGGTGCGGGCGCGTCATCCCTCCACAGCTTCTGGGCATGCCCAGAAGCTGTTTAGCAGGCAATGAGGCGCCCGAACCGGAAGTGAAGAGCGGGGCCGGTGCAGGCGCATTGATTCCTGGGAGCGATGACGTTCAGCTCTCAGGAATCAATGCAAAGAGGAAGTGACGGCGCGGGCCGCGGCCGAAGAGGGAGGAAGTGGTAGAAAGGTGAGTATATTTTTCTTCAATAACAAGGTAAGTAAACAAAAAAAGAAATCGTAACTATCCATTTATTTTTCAGGTGACCAAAAGCAAGCGGATGGCCCAAAATCGATTATGTCGATTTTGTGGCCGGAACTCCACTTTAACATAGTGTCTACTGCTAATCATCATGTAACCAAAAATGAAAATGTAATCAAGGAATCCTTTTAACAAAATATATTCTAAATATATTTACTTGTCAAAGTTGTACACCTACATATAACAGTTGAACACAGTACCATTGGCTGTTATAAACTTGTCTTCTGATTCTGGTATGAAACCTTCTAGAGGTTTCTTTAGTTTTCAAGTGTCTTTTGATGAGAGGGACATAGCTATGATATAGGTAGGAAGATGGGAGACCTAAACTGTCACACTGCCTCATTAATTTATGGTGTGTCAACCCCCCCCTTGCATGCGCTGTGGCTTTTGCTGCAGACACCTACATCAGTGATCTAGGGGCAGCAGAAGGAACCAATAAGTGTTGCAGGGGACACAGGAGGTTGATACTTCCAGAATAATCAGTAAAGACAACCATACAACGACCAGCTATAACCTTTTGACTACTTACCTAATGTTCCCCTTTTTCCCACCAAAACAGCCCTGACCTGTCAAGGCATAGATTTCACTAGACCTCTGTAGGTATGCTGTAGTATCTGGCAGAAAGCTGTCGGTAGCAGATCCTTTAAAGTGATTGTAAAGTCTTATTTTTATTTCCTATTAAAATAAACATATTCAGCTGAGGCACTTGTGGGCATCGCTGGATAGAGAGGCGGCTCAGGAAGGGATTAGGGGGGCTGCTGCACACAGAAGACTTTATCTTAATACATAGAATGCAATAAGATAAAAAAAAACCTTCCGACTTTACAACAACTTAAAGTCCTGTAAGTTGTGAGGTGGGGCCTCCATGGATCAGACTTGTTTTTCCAGCACATCTCACAGATGCTCGACTGGATTAAGATCTGGAGAATTTGGAGGGCAAATCAACACCTCAACTTTGTTGCGTAACAATTCTTTAACCATGTTTGCAGTCTGGCAGGGTGCATTATCCTGCTGAAAGAGTTTACTGCCATCAGGAAATACAGTTTCCAAGGGTTGTACTTGGTCAGCAACAAGGTTTAGGCAGTTGGTACTTGTCAAGTAACATTCAAATGAATGGAAGAACCAAGGTTTCCCAGCAGAACATTGCCCAAAGCGTCACAAATATCCCCTGGCCCACCTTCTTCCCAAAACGCATCTTGGTGCTATCTCTTCCCCAGGTAAACAATGCACATGCCCTCCCCCCGTTCATTCACATGTTGTAAAAGGAATGTGATTTATCAGACCAGGCCACCTTCTTCCATTGCTTTGTGGTCTAGTTCTGATGCTCACATGACCATTGTAGGCAATCTTGGCTGTGGACACGGGTCAGCATGGGCACCCTGACCGCTCTGTGGCTATGCAGCCCCATACACAACAAACTGTGATGCCTACTTTTTCTGTTTTCAACACATCAACATCATGGACAACATGTTTACTTTCTGCCTAATATATCCCACCAACCTTTAGATGACATTGCAATGAGATACTCAACATTATTCACTTTACCTGTCAATGGTAACACAGTTAGGGCTGATTGGTGTTGTATCTAGCAGCACAGGTATTTACAATCATTGTTACAGGTAAACCTTTTGCAAACGTAAAACCCTATCTGTAGGAATGCTATCATTTTAAACAGTTCATTTGGAACATGCCTTCCTCTAATTGGCTAAGCTGGAAATCTTGATGTAAACGACCTACCTCACCACCTCAGCCAATCAGAGGAAGCATTTTATACATTTATAAAATTACAAGGCATCCTGTAAATGACAGGGCAGTGCTCATCCTGACTCAACTTTGTTTCTGGAACAGGAACTGGAACACAGTGCGGTAAAACTATATGTAGCTGACACTACATACAGTCAACACAGCGCTGACAGAAACAGTTTTTTTGGGCCATCTTGGTCCAAAACATATTTAAAATCATATTATTCCTGGGATTAAGAATTGAGCAACAGAGTTTGCACATCTGAAGTTGTTGCACTCAAGAAAAACCTACTGAGCCAACAGTATTTTTATGCACGTGTACTATAATAAAGTTTTAACATTGTTTTGTGAAAAAAAATATTTTTTTTGCCCAAACTAACCATTTATACGGATATGGGGCTCGTTCACACTGGAACATGGTGTAGGAAACTGGCGTTTCGTGGGCGTTTCCTGCGCCACGTTCAAAACACACTGGGTATGCGATCTGCTGTGGGTGTCAATTTAATCCGAACACCACCCAGATCGCTAAGGCAGTGACTTTGCCTGTACCAGATAGTATAGTACCACAGCATACACCACTTTTGGTGCAATCCAGTGCGATTTCAGCCAATTCGAATGAATGGGCTGGAGATCTTACTGCACTGAGTCGCATAGGAATTACATGGGAGCGCATTCATATGCAATTCAGATGTAAACTGGCCCACATAACAGAATAAATAAATTATAAACTGACCAAGAACTGGCTAAAAGGGTAACTCTAAGGCTCCGTTTATATCTGAGCAACTCAGAAGCATGGGCAGAATTAGCGACTTTGCTGTGAATCTGGATCATGCTAAAATCACAGCAAAACACATGATAAGCATTCTGGTGCTATTCATTTTTAATGTCACCCCAAATGCACCATAACAGGCGTTTTTTCGCACCAAACAGTGTGGCCCAAAAATGCACCAAAAGGGTACAGAAGTTACTTTGCCACTTTTAGTGGAGGGCTGCCAATTCAATTAAACGGTGTCGCTCCAAACACCACAAAAAAACAAGGCAAAAAAAACGCACAAAAAATGCAACATTTCGGTGTCGCTGGATGTCAATGTGGCCTAATGGTTGTGTGCCAATTTTAAAAGCTTTTTAGTATAGAGTGTTCCAATGACAAGGATTCCCAGAAAGTAAAAAAAATAAAAATCTACTAGTCTTAAAGTGTCTAGATTCTGGCACGCAGCGCGCAGAAATATTCACTTTTACCTGTAGCTATGACTGTCACAGAGTGCTTGATATATAGATGCAGACAGTGAAGCAGCCAGTAAGTGAAGAGTGGAGACCTGGAAAAAAAAAATTAAATTTTGAGACTCAGTTCTGCATAAAACAGTCTGCAGGTATACCATACAGCAATTGGACATTTGAAATCATGGCTTTATTAATATGAATAAAATTGAAAAAAAAAATCTGAAATTGAGAAAACATGGTGGCTGCTATTGCTGATCCTCGCCTACTGAAAATGATAGTTGATTAGTTGCCATAGCAGTTCAATGGTTTTAGTACTATCTGAGAATTGAAACGGAAGCACCACACCACTGCTTAGAGGTCCAGATACAACTTTATTCCATTAGAAGTCAGGGGTACAATTCAAAAAAGTAGTCAGCATGTTTCGGGGGTTCAAGCAACCCCTTCATCAGGACTTGACTAACAACAATGTAAAACAGCAGCAGTGAACTGGACCTACAATGGTATTTTTTCCAGTGTGATATTCAAGCACAGTCCTCATCAGCAGCTTGTTTGTTGCCAGCCAAGCCCTGATGAAGGGGCCACTTGACCCCCAAAATGCATTAACTACTTTTTTGGATTTCACCCCTGACTTCTAATGTAATAAAGTTGTATCTGGACCTCTTAGCTGTGGTGTTTCAATTTCAATTCTCGTTACATTACACTACAAGCCAAAACAGTGGCGGTCCTCTGTTGTGTAGAAGCTGCCTGCCTAGGAACCAGATCATTTACACCAGGCATGTACAACCTGTGGCCCGTAGGCCGCATGTGGCCCGGGAACCACAGCCAATGCAGCCCACCGCCGGCAGCTCACGGACACCCGCAAGTGCCGTGCGATCTCCTGTCTGCCACGGGAGACTTAGGATGTCTGCAGTCATTGACAGAGCCGCTGCTTCCTGTATAGTTCCGGCTCTGTCATAGGCGGAGTGATATGAAATGCACTCCGCCTGTGACAGGAGCCATACAGGAAGCAGTGGCTCTGCACTCTACTGCAGCTGCTGCTTCTACCAGCAGTACCTGATGTCCTGACCAGCAGTACCCGCATGACCAGCATTACCCGCCAGGAGTGCCAGCAGTACCCACCAGAAGTACCCGCCAGCATTACCCAACAACACTAACCGCCAGCATACCCACCAGCAGTACCCGCCAGCAGTAACCACCAGTAGTACCCACCAGCACTACCTGCTAGCAGTAACCATCAGTACTACCCACCAGCAGTACCTACCAGCAGTAACCGCGCCAGCAGTAACCGCCAGGAGTCTGCAAAATAAGTAGAAAAGGTATGTGCATTAGTGTGTGTAAATTGTTGCAAACTGTTTTTTAATAACTAGTTATGTTTTGTCATAATATGTCAAGTCCTTGTTCATACATGTATGAATAAGGACATGACATTTTCTGGATGCCTAAGTCACATGTGCCAGGGGTGCAACTAGCCCTCAGCAGATAATTGTAAATATCCCAGCATGTGCAGTGTTTCTGACTCTTACCACCATGACCACTTCAAATCACTGATCGTCCTCTAGTTGTGTTAAATTAGTGCGGGGGGGGGGGTATCAGCGCAGCAACGCAGGAAGGGCGCAACATGGTTTTATTACTTATATACCTTAACTATAGTATATATTTTATATGCGGCCCGAGAAAAAAAAATTCTCCACACTCAATGTGGCCCAGAGAAGCCAAAAGGTTGGACACTTATGATTTATAGTTTACACAAACATAAATACCTTAAGATAACAATATCAGTAAGATAACCCAACAGGTACAGCTTTATCTTTCTACTTAGTAGAACGTAGTAACTGTTAGTACTTTCGGAGGATCTGATCAGGAAAAGTTTGTAGAGCGCGATTTCTGCGATCAACAAAACGTCTGAATTTGCATGCTTGTACCAGGTGAACAACTGCCATAGGCGGACAGAAACAAATATTTTATAGGAGGTGGTCAGCAATGGCAGCCCCTGAATTTCTCCAAGTACAGGCTTTCTTAGTAAAAAAATCCAGAATTTATGACATGCATCAAACACTCTTGAGGATTATGGACATCCTGGCACCCATCATATAAAAAAACTTATCTTTGATTCCGTAGAGACCCAAAGTAACCAAGCATGTTAACATTTGGCAGTTCACTGAAACTTTGGAGAAAAAGAATCATATTTTCTAGATATTCTATTATGATTTTTTTATGTGTAATAAAGCTTATAACAACTAGTAAATACAGCTAGTAACGCTGAGTATCTAGTGGGGCAATTGCTAATATACACAGACCATTTTTAGGTCATTAGCTTTGAAAAAAAAGTGCAAGACACTTTCACCGCACCATTTAAAGGAGAAGTATAGCCAAAGCTTTTTTGGCTATACTTCTATGGATCACAGGAGAGCAGTTTGTTCTGCACTCCTGTGACCCGTTTTAAGACATTAGTGGGCTAAAGCCTGCTGTTGTCGATATCACATAGCCAGCCCAGGCTCTGAAAAGATCCTGACCATATGGTCGGAATCCATCCAGAAGCCTGGACTGACAGCCGGCTCAGGCTCTCAGCGATCCACTGAGAGCCTGAGCTAGGCACTCCCTCCCCCCTCCACAGCCCAGCGCTCCAGTGAGTGCTGGAGGGGCAGAGCAGAGAAACACCAACTGACAATTTTGGATCTCTGCTCAGAGCAGAGGGGGGAAAATAAGCGTTCAGCAATGTTTGATCGCTCAGTTATTGGGGTAGAGCCAGCAGGTGACAGCTGCAGCTGGGATCAGTGCTGCAGCCATCAAGGTATGTTTTTTTTTCTGTATTTCTGACCTTCTGTTTTACGTTATTACAGAAATGACACCATCAATGAATATTTGGACATTAATATTCGAAGTATCAAACTAAGGGCAAACTGGCTCCTGCAAATACCTTGAAACCCTATAAAAACATTGATGTCTTTATTATTATAGACTGAAACAATGGTGTTAACAGGATTGTAAACCAAAGGCATAAAGTAATGAACCTGATTCTTTAACATTGTGCAGACTACGTAAAGTGCATCCACTTACCTTTGGATCCTGGTTGTCAGGATGTGGAGCATTCTTCATCTGAACAATGGTATAGAGAATATCATGTATATGATTATTCAGGTAGAGCACAGGGTTAGCTATTACAGTCTTTGTCACAGCAATGCTCGCAGATAGTAATGGGAGAGTTGTAGGCAATGGGAGAGGTGACTGAAGCTGCTTTACAGTTGTTTCCTGTATGTAACGAAAATAATAAAGTGATTTTGGTTAGTAAAAGTCATGTTTTACCCTTTATCTGTATATTAAACAAGTCCTACTAACTGCTTAAAAGATCAAATACTCATGGACCAGTCACTGTGCCATACTTATCTTTCCTCTGCACTTCCCACATCCTCTAAAAAGCACTAATAATCAATAGAACTGGCCAGAATGCGGAATAATCCAAACAAAGGCAAAAGAAAACAGCATGTTGACAACCAACTAGTCCTCTAAAGTATTCATGACTAACAGCCAATCAGGAAGCAGCCTGAAGATCCCACCCAACCTCATTTCTACTGAAGCCTGACAACATTGCTAGCTGCATCTATCCTAATTTCATAATAGAAACTTGCAAAGAGAGAATTATGGTGACCTCCACCTAAATATACCAGCTGAATAGCTGTCTCTAGCATTAATATCTTGATTATGTGACCCAGAACAAGCATGCGTTCAGGAAAGTCAGAGTGATGCAGAAACTGTTAATCTGCAGGCTTGTTCCAGGTCTGTGTCTCAGAATGTACAGCATATAAGCCATTTGAAAAACCTGACAGTTGGGTAACTGTCATTTCTGGAAAGACAGATCAGTAATGGCAGCCTTTGTATTCTCTCAGTACATCTCTTGCAGCAAGTCCACCTAAAACAATAGATTTAGTTAGCAGTGAGATGCTGAACCCTAGCTGCAGGCAACATTCTTGGAATCTGAATAGACACTGAAGAGTACCATTTTTCCAACTTTGCATGCTTGGAGTTCTGTTGTAAAGAAAAGGTGAAGTTTTCCACCTCTCCCCTCCCATGGAGATCTTCACTGTGTGGCCTGCCCAGTGCCACATTGCAAATCCTTAAAATCCTCCTGCTGCTCATCCTGGGGCATGCATGAGTGACCTCAACTCACTTTTTAAATGAGCAGTCTTTTCATATAATTGTCAAACTGTACAAATGCTTGACATGATTGTCCTTTCTTGCTCAAAATTTTGCAAACCCTTTTTATGGGGTAAAACATCTTGGGGCTAAAAACATTATTCTCCTGTCAAAGTCATGTTGATGCTAAAGCTGGAAATATATGGATCGATATTCAGCCAGTTCTGCAGGGACTGGACAAATTTTGATCCTTGTATGGGCGTATCGAAGTCGATTTACTGACAAACTTCAGTACACCCTCCCTTTTGGATTTTCCCCACTCGATCAGTGCTTCAGGCTATGGCTTGCAATGTTGATCACTGTATTCTGATGTTGGGGTAGTCTCCTCGCTGTCTGAACACAATAGCTCAAGGGGAGGATTCCCCCATCACCCCCAAATGTACGTGTAGCAGGTGTCCCGCATCTCCCGCGACTGTCCCAAGCTGACCGAGGCTCTCACTGAAAGAAGAGCACACCTGTCAGTTCCTGCGGGGGATTTTCCCCCCTCCATCTCCTCTTCTCACTGTACAGTGATGACAGACACACAGAACTGCTCACTATGCTCCCTCCCCTGTTTCTTCATTGGCAGGGGGAGGAAACCAATGACACTCTGAGTACTGCAGCAAAGCATCATGGGACCTGTAATTCCCATTACAAAATGGCCCCATAGCTTTCTATGGGGAAAGAACTACAGAGACCACCAGCCAAAGACAGAGAGGGACCACCAGCCAAAGACAGAGAGGAGGCTTTGTGTAGCAGAGGCTTCCTAGGAGAAAGGGCAGACCACCATGAGGAGGGGGAAGAAGAAAGACGTGTCCAGGGAGGCTGCTATGATCCTTGGAGTCGATTGCGGCCTACTGCGACACCCATTGTTGCCACGATTCCAGCCCAGCAAGATAAACTTTGCTCCGCCACGCCAGGGGTATCGTAGCAACATCGCTGACAGCAGAGGTGCCAGATAGATCACGATTCAGCCAACCAAGCAGCTGCCTCAACCTAATTGTCAGATGGAGAATCAACTTGCATCGCTTGCAGTATAGTCGCTGTGTCATCAGGATTGGTTAGCGGGTAGATGCCCAAAGTTCCATTGTCAACCAAAGTATCCTTGCACTGATTGCTGATCACTTTTGCCATACTTAAGGATCCTTTGCTTCTCTGAGCGCCAACTGACGGTGAAGATAATTGCAAGGCCCTTATATTCAGAACACTATCCTTTTGCTCTTAAAGGGGACACGTTACTGGTACCTATAATACTTAATCTCTCATTAGGATTAGAGGTACTATAGGCCGGCCTAGGTTTTTCTTTTAGTATTAGTGGTGGTATTGATATCAACGAATGACCCTTTGAAACTCCATTTGCTTAATGGTTGTTACAGTCTGTTACTTTGTATACGATTGTCATTCTTTTGTTATTTATATTTTAATTTAACTGCTTTGAGAGTTGCCTCAACTAAGTCTTAGGCCCCTTTCACACTATTGCAACGCAATTTTGCCGCGATTTCGCGGCGCGATTTTTGCCGCGATTTTGAAAGCATGGGCAAGGCTATATGCCTCAAAATGCATTAAAATCGTGGCAAAGTAGTGCAGGAACTACTTTGAAGTCGGTGCGACTTCAAAACGCACTGATATGAATGGGGCTCATTGAAAATAATGGAAAACGACTTGTCATGCGATTTTGCGGTCCAAAATCGCGGGACAAGTCGCACTAGTGTGAATGGGGCCTTAATTGCGGTTTTCAGGACTTGGCTGATTTGACACTCCTATGTGGCCTCTTTTTCTGGTTCACACCAAAGAAAAGCAGTCTGGATGCGTTCCATATGCTTTTCTGCATGCGCGTTTTTGATGCAGTCCAGTGCATTTTTCTCCCCTCATTTTTTTTTTTTTTTTTACCTTGAATAAGGACGTGTGTTCCAGTGCATTTTTGTTGTGTTGAGGTGCGTTTCAGTGCATTTTTGATGCATTTTACAGCGTTCCAGTACAGTCCAGTGCAGGAAAAATGCAGCCTGTTCTACTTTTGTTTTCTGGAACTGGAACACACCGGAACTGCAAGCACTTATGTAAACTATGCCATTAGAAACCATATAACCTACTTTCTATGCATTTTTGATGCAGAAAAAAACGCACTGGACTGCATGTGGCGTGAACTGGCCCTAAGTAAAACAGTGAAGGCTGAATTCAGTTTGAACTGTGTCTGTGGGTCAGTTATTGAGGTATTACACTGACATTGCCGCTAAGTGTGCCAGAGGGGCTAAAACGGTTCTTGGGGTTGATAGACGGAGTAAGGAACCAAACATATTCAGCTACTCATTCGGGGGGTATCGCTACATATGGATAGGGGAATCGGGTCTGTATTTTTTGTTCAACTTGCTGGTTAAACGGAAAAAAAAAAAAAAAAAAAACGTATCCATCTATGGGCTGCATTACTTCTACAAATTTGGAGTATTTATCTAGATCCTCTTTAAAGCATCTCAAATGATTTACAGCTAAGAGAGATAAAGGCAACAGATGAAAAAAATTATGGTTGATATGTATAGTTAGTGAAGGCTGAAAAGCCAACATTCACGAGAAGGCTCGGTTCACACAAGCCGACTCCAAAGTTTTGCGATTTTCAATTCAACTTTGGAGACCGACTGATACAACATTGAAGTGACTTTGATAAGACTTTTACACACTCTGACATTGAAGCCATGCCAAAATTGGATCCATGCAGTGCAGGAACCATTTCTGAAGTCAAAGAGACCTCAATAGTGTCAATTGGAACGGCTCTCATAGAGATACATGTCCTGCGACTTTGGATCTCACAAGTTGGATCCTAAGTCGCTGGCGTGTGAACCAAGCCTTACTCTGCTCCTATAAAAGTACCTTAGCAAAAATAAAACACAGATACAAAAAAACTTAGAGCTCTGAAAAAAATAAGTAATCAAAAACTATTTGCATTCAAGACTGCATAATTTGTTATACCAAACTCAATATACTTAATGTAAAACGCATTTGATTGAGTAGCACAGGCCTGCGTCTCATTTCTAAATGATATAAAAAGTAAGGATATAGAAAACCGAAAAGAAAAAAAAAAGATTTTTACAGTAAAATCAACAAATCTTTTTCTCTGATGTCCATTGACAGACGCAGCCTCATCTTCATGAGCTGTGTGGGTTATGCTGCCTATTTGCAGGAGTAGTCTAGGCAGTACGTTAGTACAAAGTTTTACATATACGCGCCCAGGGGGCTGTCCCTCCAGACATAACCCCACAGACACAGCCCAGCACATCAGTTTAGTTGCAAGCAGTGAAGACACAAAAATCATCCCCATCAGAGGGGTGGGTGCTGCGTCTGTCAATGGACATCAACCCTAAAAAGAAACCTTGAGAGTGTTCCGGCGGAGGCACCGGCACAATCACCCCTTGAGCCAGGAGATCTTGCACAGCCTCCCGCAGATCCCTCAAACGCTCTGGAGACAGGTGCAGATTTGACTGAAAAAACCTGTCCCCCAGCCAGGACGAGAATTCGATCTTGTACCCAGAACAAATCAGTTTGCGAACCCAAATGTCCTGAATGAAGGAAGTCCAGGGTTCCCGAAAGAAGCGCAGGCATCCCCCCTACCCCTGGTTAGGCCTTCATGTTGAAGAGGACTTGTCAGCAGGACCTTACTGACCGGCCTTGGGCTTGCCCCAATGCTTTTTAGCCCCTCCAGAAGCTCTGAACAGCTTACCTTTTTCTTGCACCCTGGAGGTACAAAAAAACCGCTTGTGAGCAGAAAAAAAAGGACCCCACTTAGTACGGTTAGTCTTACCCTTGGTGGATGAGGAAGAAGACTACTCTTCCCGCCAGTCAAGCCCTTGATCAACTCATCCAATGAGTCACCAAACAAACGCTCTCCCAGAAAGGGGAGGTCAGCTAGGGCCTTCTTAGAAGCTTGGTCAGCTGACCAGCTCTTGAGCCAAACCATGCATCTCAAGGCAATGCCAAGAGCCGAGACTCTGGCCACCAGGGGAGCCGCATCCATGGACCCACCACACAGGAACACCAGTGCCTGGATCACCTGGTCTAACAGTTCCAGCTGTTCCAGAGGACTGAGAACTGTATTTTTTCAGAGAACAGAGAACAGACTTGGGGTCCAAAGACTCTCGCAAACCCCTAATCCACTCTGTCACAGTCTGTGAGACTAAAACAGACACAAATACTGGTTTCAAAATGGAACCCGCCAACATGTGAAGTTGGCAAGAAAGGGATTCCACCCGTCTGTCCACTGGGTCCGTAAAGGGTAGATTTGTTTAATCTGGAGACAGGATTGCACACTTTAGGTGGCACCGTCCGATGGTTGGAAACCTTTTCAGCAAAAGGATATCGGTGTTTAAAGCGTTTTGGCACAACACACACATGCTTAACGCGCCGCCATTGGTCATTCACAATATCATGAAAAGCGTTGGGACAAGGGAAAACCTTGCCAGCTTTCTGAGACTTCTGGGAGCCAAAAGCCACTTGCCTCCCTGCCGGCATGGGCTCATCAGCCAACTTCAAAGTGTCCCATACTGAAATAACCAGGGCTTCCACTAAAGCGCGTTCCGGAGCTGCAGCTGAAGAAGACAGGTCCTCTTTACCTTCTGACGCAGAACAGCGACTCCTCAGGTAGGGGAGCGTCCGGGGCAACCTTTTCAGCCTCTGAATTAGAGGACACCTCCATAGATGGAGAAGGCAGCGGCCGTTTTCGGCTATCAACCTTTTTTATGACTAAATCAACTTTAGTTGCCAGGCTTTCTAGAGCTGCTGAAATCGCGGCCAGAGACTGCGATCCGGACTGTCCAGGAGTCCCACAGAGTGGGTCTGATGGTGATATCACAGTTTGGGACTCCATAATGCTATTCGCAAAAACCGGAGTACTGTAGCTTTAAGAGCGCGGATCGCGGCACCCACCACCGAACACAGCAGTCTGCAGGGAACCCCTTTAACTAAACTGACAGTAGAATGTGCAAGGAGACATCCGCAGGGACCCCAAGTACTGTACCACCTCAGACAAACCGGCCTCCTGATCATTCCAGCAGCATGGAGAGAAAGACAGGAAGTGACCTCAGCCAGCAGAAGGAAACGAATGCACAGGAAGTGATGTCGTCTGAGGAAAGGTCACGCTGCTCAGCATAGCACAAGAGCTACACAAAAATGGTTGCCCACACAGATCAAAAGGAAGCTCAGGGAAAATGGCTGCCCCATACAAGTCTATGGGGAAAAAAAATCACATTGCCCACACTTAAGATGGCGGCACCCAAGGCGAGCCATGCGGTCAGGAACCGAAACATGGAGGCCTCAGGAACCACAACAGGAACCAGTAAGCCCAAGGTACCATGTCACCCCCCCCCCCCCAGGGCGCCAGGCGCTCCAGACACACAGTCACCGCAGGGACAGGGGAGGGGGAGGATAGGGCACACAGACCGGTTAGGCCAGGGAGGAGATCTTTTGGGAGGCACAAATCCCATTATCCCCAGGAGAGGGCCCACATTCCACCAAGGTCAGCAGGCGCAAAGGGATGCACATTTACTCACCAAACCATGGGCCGGATTTGCTCTGCTCCAGGCAGACTGCCTTCCACCCGAGATGGGGTATGCTGCGACTCAGGGCGTTCCAGGTCATCACATCCCGAGGAGACATCCACTCGCAGGCTCGTCCCCACCCGAAAAGGGGCACAATCGTGGCGAGGCCTAGTGCGGGACTATAACCTGCTCACGCTTGTAGGCCAGGCTGGGGGGACCATAAGGATCTAGATAATCCAGTGCGAAGCCCCAGCCGGCATCGTTGCTTGTAGATCACCAGGAAAATTCTTCCCTGAACACTGGCTAGCGAGTAAAGAGAAATAAAATAAAATATTCATAAAAGAATAAAAAAAACTGAGACCGAAGTCTCAGCAGGAAACCTAGGTCCTACTCCTTCTCTAGGCAGAAACAAACTGATGTGCTGGGCTGTGTCTGTGGGGGCTATGTCTGGAGGGACAGCCCCGTGGGCGTGTAGATGTAAAACTTTGTACTAACGTACTGCCTAGACAACTTCTGCAGGTGGCAGCATAACCCACACAGCTCTTGAAGATGAGGCTGCGTCTATCAATGGACGATCGAAAAACAGCATTTTAAACTGTCCTCATTTAAGAGACACATTTGGGATTTGAAATAGATGAAAGACTTACAAGTGCTTTGCTAAAGAGTCAACTCTCCTATTTTTTTTCTCTTTTTAGAAAATTGAAAAGGAAATTTAAAGACCAGGGCAGAGTAACAATGCTGTTAACTGGGTCATCTGCAGATTAAATGTAGTCATACATAACCAGCAGAATAAAATGTTCTAGGGCACCACAAGTTATTTTGTAAATAGGATAGCAAAAAAATTAAAAATTTAAAGAGAAGTGAGGTAACTATGGCAACCAACATTATATATAAGATAGCAGCATGTAATCCACCAAAACAGTTCTGGACTGCGCTATCTTCATCAATATAAATTAACACAAACTGAACTAAATTTATATTTTTTTAACCCTATTTTTACCTTATTTTAACCATATGAATGAAGGAGTGGTGAACCATTATTTACCCACCGCCATTTATAAATGTACTTTTTAAAAAAAGATTGCGGGCGGGCAGCAGGTCCCTGAAGATGTGGTTTGCCAGGAAACGTGTTGGGCGGAGCTAGCTTGTGACATCACTGTGCATGCCGCCAGCTGGGAGGTTCGGCTGTTACATGCTGTTTTCTCATCGGATGTTTGTGAGTACATTTTACCTTGATAAATCTTGCTGGTTTTAGACATTGGGCAATGGTCTACTGGTTTGTTCTCTCTGAGTGCTGTATAAACATCCCTGGTGGCGTAAGGCGAGTTTGGGAGTGTTGAGGAGAGCTACCAACCGCAAATCCGTGAGGAGTATTTCTGCTGTGTTAACCTCTAATTATCTGGAGGTTAATTATTTGGTAAGCAGACAAATTTAAAGGTGGTGGTTCACAGAGGTGGAAGACAGTGAAGATTGACAGCACTGTTATTTTATAGAAGATTTATTATGGACTTGGAATCACTATAAATTAGTGTTGCACTTGAGTATTTTGCGGACTGGTTACACATGCACATTGGCACTTTGCTAAACCACATACCACCCAGCCTATAGCAAAATAACGGCTGGGTGGTGGCTCTCCTGTTCTGACCGGATGTCATATGATGTCCTTCAGAACGACCCGATCGTATGTGCCCCCAGGGGTGCACATGCACAGCGGGGCGATCAGTAATGCGATGTGCCGATCCCCACACACAGCATCTCCAATCATGGTAAAGAGCCTATGACGTAGGCCGGGGGTGCCCAGTATTGAAGTAGTGAAGTAGATGTATATGTATTTATTATTGTACATGAACACTTTGTAATATGAAAAGTTTTTTTATTCATATTTTTGTGTTGAGGCACTTTAGAGATAATATATATAACAGTGCAGAGACTGGTGATATTACCAGCTTGGGTGCAGTGACAGTCCTTGTCTGTCATTTATCCTCCGGGTACAATGGGCTCCTCTGCATTTATTGGGAAGGGGGTGACAGACAGTCACAATGTCTGTAAACAAGTCTACAGGCACAATAGGACATTAGCCATGTTGCTAGGAGTGACATCATCCCCCATGGTTCCGCTTGCCTGCTTTTGCTGGAACAGAGCCATATTGTAGTACAGTGGTCTCCATACTGCAGCCCAGGGGCAAGATGCAGTCCTTTGCTTGCGTTTATCTGGCCCTTGGGGCATTATTTCCCCCCACTGTTAGCAACAGATGGGACATTGTTTACTCCCACTGACATCAGGACTTCTACTTCCACTGGCCACAGTCTGGCACCCCTAAAGTTTGAAGAACAGTAAATTGCTCTTTGTTTAGAAAGTTTTGAGACCCATGTTCTATTCTCTACCATAAGAGTAGTGTAAGTGGAGTCTATTTTTTGGCTATGAAACATAATGCATTTTTAAAAAAGATGCCCATTGTTTTTTCTTGTTAGGTTGGCTTTTTATTTATTTATTTATTTTTTTTATTTATTATGGCTGGTTTACCTAGTGTCTTTTGTACCTGGGCCCTCTGTGGCAGGCACAAATATGTCCTGATAAATGCAAGAGACAAATGTTCCAAGCATCACTTGTGAAATTGGGGTTTTGTAGAGGTGCAGTAACAAGTACCTGGTGGTCGGACCCTTTAGCGCTAGTTTCTTAGGTACTCCTATATGTTAGATAAATCCAACAAAAAGCAGGCAACTCTGTGCTTCTTCTTAAAACAGGCTTATTAATGCACAACAGCAACTACAATGTCCATTGATGCCAACGTGTTTCCGCCTCAGCCTTCCTCATAGCATACATGGAAAAATATAAAACCACATATAAATGTTTCCTAATGCAACCACTCTCATTAACTAGGGTGGCTTGCCGAATTAAAATCCTAATTAGTATACAATTAAAACCATGTGAGAATGATCACACAGAGAAGAGATCCTGTAATAGTCAGACTATGCTAGAGAAGCAGAGAACATTTAACCATATAATATACAATATGCAACAATGGATGAATATCGAATCCTCATTAAATTAACATTCAAAACAATATAGATAAATAGAAACCTATTTGAGAAACAAACACACACCTCCCGCTGTAAAAGCATTCGATGCAGGTCACCCCCACTCATTGGTTTCTTAAATTGCTCTAAACCAAGAAAGGAAAAATGATCAAGGCACCCTCCTAAAGTGTTTAGATACATTTGAAAAAATTTTTGCATTTGTATTCAAAGTATCATTATAGTTTTCAAAGATCCTAGTTCTAAGGCAGGGGTAGGGAACCTATGGCTCGCGAGCCAGACGTGGCTCTTTTGATGGCTGCATCTGGCTCGCAGACAAATAGTGTCTCCTGCTAAGAGTATATCATTATTAGCCCAGAGTCGAGTCCATGCCTGTGCGCTGCGGCCACACTGGTTGCTAGTATGTTGCTTGGCGTCTAGCAACCAGTGATGTCACGTGATGTCAGCACGTCACGTGACAGTGGGAGGGCGAGGGCAATGGTCAAATTCCTCCTCTGCTCCTAAATTTACTCCACCCACCACTGGCCACCTCCCTCTTCTCCAGGCGGCAGCGCAGTCTCAGCGTAGAGCCGAGGGAGGTCCTGAAGCGACAGGTCAGTCAGACTCGTCAGTGTAAATATTTTGCGTTCTGTGCTTTCCCTGTCTCAAGTAATTGCAAATACTCTTTCAGAAAGAGTATTTTGCAATTATTAAGTTGAGACAGGGAAGCACAGAAAGCAAAAAATTATAGGCTAGCCTGCTCCTTCTTTTTTATATTTTATTCACAGTTTATAGAGGCTCCCAATTCCCTCACTGAAGAAGTGCTGCAGGCCTGCAGCCGTATATACAGTGGAATTTTTTAATAACATTTCCCCAGACATTGACATTTTGGCATATATGGGCTACACATCCACTCTGTTTGCGCTAAGGTTATTTCTCCTTTCCATTGTCGTGCCCTGCAAATCGCACTAGTGTGAACAGGGGAAGTCAACTTTAATATTTCAGCTCCTTTAACCACTTCAGCCCTGGAAGATTTTACCCCCTTAATGACCAGGCCATTTTTTGCAATTCGTCACTGCGTTACTTACTTAAATAAAGGTTCCCGACCCCTGAAATATAGTGTATGGCTCTCACGGAATTACATTTGAAAATATGTGGTGTTCGTGGCTCTCTCAGCCAAAAAGGTTCCTGACCCCTGTTCTAAGGTTACATAGTTACATAGTTAGTGAGGTTGAAAAAAGACATCAGTCCATCCAGTTCAACCTATGATGTATGTGTGTGTTTGCTTTTAACCGTACATTGTATACCCCTGTATGTTGTGGTCTTTAAGGTGTCCATCTAATAGTTTTTTGAAACTATCAATGCTCCCTGCTGATACGACTGCTTGTGGAAGAGAATTCCACATCCTTACCGCTCTTACAGTGAAGAACCCCTTACGCACTTTAAGGTTAAACCCCCTTTCCTCAAGTTTTAGCGAGTGGCCACGTGTCTTATTGTATCTCCTTTCTCTGAATAGTTTGTTCCTTATGCTCCGGTCGCCAGTACAGTATTTGTACATTGATATCATATCCCCCCTCAATCGTCTCTTCTCCAGAGAGAATAGGTTCAGTGCTTGTAGTCTTTCCTCATAGCTGATGTCCTCCATTCCCCTAATTATTTTTGTTGCCCTTCTCTGGACTTTCTCCAGTTCCAGCACATCCTTTCTGAGGACCGGTGCCCAGAACTGGACAGCATACTCCAGATGTGGCCGGACCAGAGTCTTGTAGAGCGGGAGAATAATCTCTTTATTTCTGCAGTGAATCCCCTTTTTTATACAACCCAGTATTCTGTTGGCTTTGCTTGCGGCGGCTTGGCATTGCATGCCACTGCCAAGCCTGTTGTCTACCAGTACCCCCAGGTCCTTTTCCATCCTAGACTCACCCAGAGGTTCCCCCCCTAGTGAGTAGCTTGCTTTCTGGTTTCTGGCCCCCAAGTGCATTACTTTACATTTTTCAACATTAAATCTCATCTGCCATGTAGTTGCCCACCCCGTTATTTTGTTCAGGTCCGCTTGCAAGGTTTCCACATCCTGCATAGAAGATATTGGCATGCCTAATTTAGTATCATCCGCAAATACTGAGATTGTACTCGATATCCCCTCCTCCAGATCATTTATGAATAAATTAAACAGGATTGGTCCCAGGACAGAACCCTGGGGGACCCCACTTTCCACACCCGCCCAATCCGAGTACTCCCCATTAATCACCACCCTCTGTACTCTCCCCTGGAGTCAGTTCTCTATCCAGGTACTCACCTTATGGTCCATACCTACCTTCCTTAGTTTGTGCAGTAAGCGTTTGTGGGGAACGGTGTCAAAGGCCTTTGCAAAGTCCAGATACACCACATCCACAGGCTTACCTTTATCTAGGTGGCAGCTCACTTCATCGTAGAAGGTTAATAGATTGGTTTGGCACAAACGATTTTTCATGAATCCATGCTGATTACTACTTATAATACCGTTTTCATTACTAAAGTCTTGTATGTGGTCCCTTAACATCCCCTCCAAAATCTTGCAGACTACTGATGTTAGGCTGACCGGCCTATAGTTACCCGGGATATATCTCGGCCCCTTTTTAAATATTGGTACCACGTTGGCTTTTTTCCAATCAGCTGGCACCATACCTGTCTGTAAACTATTCTTAAAGATCAAGAATAACGGTCTGGCAATCACCTGGCTGAGCTCATTAAGAACCCTCGGGTGCAAGCCATCCGGTCCCGGGGATTTATTTATGTTAAGTTTCTCTAGTTTAGCTCTAAGTCTATCCTCTGTTAGCCATGGCGGCACTTCCTGAGGTGTATTATTTAATTCGGCCTTACAAGCTGGGTTCGTGTAGCCCCCCGATTCCTTTGTGAAGACTGAAGAAAATAAATTATTTAACACTTCCGCCTTTTCTCTGTCCTCAGTGGCCATTTTTCCTTTATCATCTTTTATGGGGCCAATGTGCTCTGGCCTCGCTTTCCTACTGTTTATATACTTAAAGAACTTCTTGGGGTTCTTTTTGCTCTCCTCCGCTATATGTCTCTCGTGTTCTATTTTAGCCGCCCTGATTTCGTCTTTACATTTCTTATTACACTCTTTGTAGTGCTTAAATGCTGCCAATGACCCCTCAGTCTGATGGTACAACCTACATACTGTAGTCCATTGGTCCTCAACCCTGGTCCTCAGGGTCCACTAACAGGCCAGGTTTGCAAGATAACTGAAATACATCCCAGGTGATATAATTTGCTGCTCAGTGATTGCAGTACTCTAGTCTGCATCTCTCCAAGGTAATACTTAAAATCTGGCCTGTTAGTGGGCCCTGAGGACCGGAGTTGAGGACCACTGCTGTAGTCGACAAGCACTACATTGCACCAAGTACACCACTGTTTTAGAATTGCAATTAACGTAGGTTTTAACCACTTGCCGACCAGTCACGTTGACTGTACTGCGGCAGAGTGGCTCGTTCCCGTCCAGCGATGTAGACCTACGTCGCTGGACTCCTCCCCTTGTGGGCGACACGCGCGCGCCGCCGGAGGCTTACTCCCGCTATATTCAGTTACAGCGGGAGTCGGGCCAGGGGAGGAGCGGCGGTGATTACTGCTGCTCTTCCCTGATCGTCATGGATCGAGTGTGGAAATCCGCCCGCTTGTGTAAACAAAGCGGGCGGATCTCCTAAGTGACAGGCAGGGTCAGATTGCAGGGTTCAGCATAGCTTAACCTGTGATCTGTCCCTGTGTCACTCAGTCTCCTCCCCCCACACACGTTAGTAAGCACCAGGCATACATTAACCCCTTGATCACCAATAAAAGTTAACCCCTTCCCTGCCAGTGTCATTTTTACAGTAACAGTGCATATGTATAGCACTGAATACTGTAGTAATGTCACTGGTACCCCCAAAAGTGTCAAAAATGTCAGTCAAGGGTCCGATCTGTCCGCCGCAATGTCGCAGTCCCGCAAAAAAAAAAAATTGCTGATCGCCGCTATTACTAGTTAAAAAAAAAAAAAACAATAAAAATGACATAAATTTCCCGTAGTTAGTAGCTGCGATAACTTTTGCGCAAACCAATCAAAATAAGCTTATTGCGATTTTTTTAACCAAAAATATGTAGCAGAAAACAAATTGGCCTAAAATGATAAAAATTTTAGATTTTTACATTTTTGGGGGGGGCGAATTTCATATAAAAAAAAAAATTTGAAAAAACGGAATTTTTGTAAAATCTTACCTGTAAAATTCCTTTCTCTGAGTCCTCCGACAGTCGCCGCCTCTTCATATTCGTCACATATGGGGTATTAGACTTTGCTCCGAAGGAGTAGCTAGGCAACAGAATATGTTAACATTAAAGCTTTTAACATATCCCACCCTCAAGGGGTGGTCCCCTCAGTCAATACCCTCCTACTTCCTGCAACCATATCTCAGTTTCAGTGGAATAGCAGTAGAGTATACAACCAAACCCCAAAAGAGGGGCGGGGGCGGCGACTGTCGGAGGACTCAGAGAAAGGAATTTTACAGGTAAGATTTTACAAAAATTCCGTTTTCTCTTACGTCCTCCGACAGTCGCCGCCTCTTCATATTCGTCACATATGGGGACGTCCCAAAGCAGTGCAAACATGAGGGGTGGGAAACGCATTCGCGCCGAAAGGCAACGCAGTCTCCGCATCAAAGAAAGGAACATTACCAAAAGGAAGGAAACCAGCTGGGCTACAGGAAAAATAATTGCTCAACAGGAGCAACAACCCAGGAAAAGACAAATAACCAGGGGATAAAAAACTTATCCCAACAGCCAGAGGTCCCCAACAAGGGACCCTAGGGAATTGCCGCACTAAGAACCTTGCGGCCAAAGGAAGCATCCGCCGATGCCTGAACATCTACTTTGTAGAATTTTGTGAAAGTGTGCACGGTCGACCAGGTCGCCGCCTTACACACCTGGGCTACAGAAGCCCCATGACGACAGGCCCAAGACGTACTCAGAGATCTAGTAGAATGCGCCTACACAGGCACAGGGGGAACCTTCCCCTGCAAAGCATAGGCCTGTTCAATGGTCTGCCTGATCCATTTGGCGATGGTAGAGGCCGACGCCGCCATGCCCTTCCGAGGACCCTCTGGAAGAACAAACAAGGAGTCCGTCTTTCGAAAGGAATCAGTCGATTTAAGGTAAACCCTTATCGCCCGAACAACATCCAAAGAATGTAGTCTCACCTCCTTTGGATGTTTAGGCTTCGCGCACAGCGAAGGCAAGACAATATCTTCATTAAGATGGAATTCCGAAACTCGCTTCGGAAGAAAAGAAGGATTAGGTCGCAAGACCACCTTATCCAAATGAACAACCAGATACGGAGACTTGCAGGACAAAGCCGCCAGCTCCGACACTCTGCGAGCCGAAGTGATCGCAACCAAAAAGGCGACCTTTTTGGACAACATAGACAACGAGATCTCCCTGATCTGTTCAAAAGGAGCACGTTGTAACACAGATAGAACGAGATTCAAGTCCCAAGGGGGCAGAGGATCCCTCCTAGGAGGAACCAGATGCCGCACTCCCTGAACAAAAGTGCCAACCAAGGAGTTGGAAGCCACGGGACGTTGAAACAGAACGGCCAGCGCAGACACCTGACCCTTTATCGTAGCCAGCGCCAAACGCTGATCGACACCCGTTTGAAGGAAGGACAGCACTCGGGAAACCGAGTACGTGCGGGGTGAAAACCCCCTGGACTCACACCAGGCAAAATAGGCCTTCCAAGTACGGTAATAAACCTTCCCCGAGGAAGACTTCCTCGCGTTGATCAAGGTATGAACGACCTCTGGGGAGAGACCCTTCTCCTTCAGGACCTCGGTCTCAACAGCCAGGCCGTCAAAGCCAGCGACTGTAAAGCAGGATGGTATATCGGCCCTTGAGACAGGAGATCGTCTCGAAGAGGCAGACGCCACGGGGCGTCGACCGCCAGATTCACGAGGTCTGCGTACCAGGACCGGCGAGGCCAGTCCGGTGCCACAAGAATCACCGTGCTGCGTTCCGAGCGTAACCTGCGAAGGAACCTGGACAGCAACTGAATCGGTGGAAACGCGTACATCAGCTTGAACTGATGCCACGGGGCCACTAACGCGTCCGACGCGTCTGCCCGAGGGTCGCGCGTCCTTGCCACGAACCTTCTCACCTTGTTGTTGAGACGAGACGCGAACAGGTCCACATCTGGAAGACCCCACTTCGCGCACAACATCTGGAAGACAGCCGGGTGGAGAGACCATTCCCCCTGATCCAGAGTCTGGTGACTCAGATAGTCCGCCTGCCAGTTCTCCACCCCTGGAATGTGAACCGCCGTTATCGCCGGGACATGAGTCTCGGCCCAAGACAGAATGTCGGCCACTTCTCGAGCCGCTCGGGCACTCCTGGTGCCCCCTTGGTGGTTGATGTAGGCCACCGCCGTGGCATTGTCCGTCTGCACCCGAACCGGGCAGCCCTGCAGCCGGTCCGTCCAGCGATGAAGACAGAGATTTATCGCACGCAATTCCAGAATGTTGATCGGAAGGGAGGACTCCCCCCTCCGACCAAGTCCCCTGGGCGGACAGAACGCCCAGAACACCACCCCAGCCCGACAGGCTGGCATCCGTGGTGATTACCGTCCACGAGATAGGACGAAACAACTTGCCCCCGGACACCATCGGGGACTGGAGCCACCACAGAAGGTCTCTTCTGGTGCGATGACTCAACGAGATTTGAAGATCCAGAGATTGAGGTCGCCCGTCCCACATGGACAGGATCTCCGCTTGGAGACCCCGCGTGTGAAACTGGGCGAAGGGAATCGCCTCGAAGGCCGAGACCATCAATCCCAGACATCTCATGCACGTCCGCAGAGACGAGTGCGGAACGTCCCTGAGGGACCTGACTTCCTCCTGAAGAGTTCTGAGTTTGTCTTCCGGCAGGAAGACCTTCGCCTGCACCGAGTCCAGGATCATTCCCAGGTAGGGAAGACGAACCGACGGACTCAGTGTCGACTTTGGAAAATTTATCGTCCAACCAAACTCCTGCAGAGTTTGCATCGTGACAGACAGGTCCTTCTCCAGACCCTGGCTGGTCGCAGACCGAACCAGAATGTCGTCCAGATACCCCAGGACAGAAATGCCCTGGGCCCTCAATAATGCCAGAACCGGTGCAAGCACCTTGGTGAAGACCCGCGGAGCCGAGGCGAGACCAAAAGGCAACGCCACGAACTGGTAGTGATCCTCCGCAATGGCGAATCGAAGGTACCTCTGGTGACCCTCGAAAATGGGGATGTGAAGATACGCATCCTTCAAATCGATGGAGGCCATGAATTCCCCCGGAACCAGGGCAGCCACCACCGACCGCAGGGATTCCATGCGGAACTTGCGAACCCGCACAGAGCGGTTCAGAGCCTTCAAGTCCAGAATTGGACGAACCTTGCCCTCCTTCCTGGGCACGGTGAACAGATTGGAATAAAACCCCCGAAATCTGTCCCGATGAGGCACCGGAACCACCACTCCCTGAGCCCTCAGGTCCCGCACCGCCAGGTGCAGGTCCCGTAAACGCTCTGGAGACAGTTGAAGATTTGAGGGAAAAAATCTGCTCTCCGGCCGAGAGAGAAACTCGATCTTGTAACCAGATCGAACGATCTCCTGAACCCATCTGTCCCGCACGCGGGCCAACCAGGGTTGAAGAAAACCGAGCAAGCGTCCCCCCACCCCAAAACTGGGTGAGGGCGCCCCTTCAGGGCGCACTGTTATGGGCTGCGGATCCGGATTGACCGGACTTCTGTTTTCCAGACCAGGGCTTCTTCTGAGAGCCTTGACCTTTGAACGGTTTGCCCTTGTAGTGCGACCGAAAGGCACGAAAGGACCCCTGAGGGGGCCAAAAATTAGCATGCTTCTTCCCAGAAGCCCCCTTAGCCTTTGGGAAATGGGGCAAGAGAGTGCTCTTACCTCCGGTGATCCCCTTAATCAACACATCCAAGGACTCCCCAAAAAGGCGAGACCCATCATAAGGCAGATTGGCTAAGGTCTTACGTGAAGATTGGTCCACCGACCAACATTTCAACCAAACCAGGCGGCGAGACAACACCGCCACGCTGTGCACACGTGCAGCCAACGGGACTAAGTCCAAGTCCGCATCACACAGATACATGACACCCTGGTGGACTTGATCCACCATATCCAGGGTCGCCGGCGAGGCCGAATCGGCCACTAGGACGCGCCTAAGCATCTGCGTCCAACTTGCGACAGCCTGGGCCGCCATGAGAGAGGCAAACAGAGCCTTAAGCATAGAACCCGTAACAGAATAAGTATGACGGGCAAGAGACTCCAATCTCCTATCCGTGGCATCACGGAACACAGGAGAATCCTCTGCAGGAATCGCAGTGGATTTGTTTAAAACCGCAATTGCGTGATCCACTGGGGGTGGCACACACCACCTTTCATCAGTGGAAGGCGAGAAAGGATAACGCAGCTTGAACCTACTTGGTACAGCAAAAGGTTTGCGTAGATTGCGCCATTGTTCCCTAACAGCGCGCTGAAAATCATCATTGCAGGGAAAAACCTGCGGCGTCCTGCGTTTTTCTCTGCGTCCCATAAGCCGCCAAGGCAGCGGGGGGACACACTTCATCCTGCAAACGCAGCGTTTGTTTTATGGAAGCAATCAATTCATCCATGATTGCAAGCTCTTCAGGCGAAGCAGGGGGAGAATTATCAACCCCTTCAACTTCAGCCTCCACCTCGGACCCCACTAGATCCAGGGAGGAGCGGGACCCCGATAAGGAGGCCCCCGCTATAACAGCCCCATCACCTTCACCCTCAGAATCAGAGGAAAGAGAAACTCTGGGTCTCTTAGTAGATTGAGCAGCCACCAGCATCTGCACCTGAGCAGCAAGGCCAGCCACAATAGTGGCTAAATCCCCCCCTGGGGGGGAAACAGCGGTCCCCTGGCTTTCCACCAAGGCGGTAGGAAATTTGCCCTCCTGAGAATCCATTGCCCCAATATCAAATGCCGGATAATAAAGGGTTAACTGCCCCTTTAACAAGCGCGGCGAGCGCAGCCCACCGCACCACACACAAGCACAATGAGACCCCCACAGGGACAATAAAACTGACACAGGCAATGGATAAGAAGGATATAACCTGAGGAGACCCTCGCCGCTGCTGCTGCCTCGATCGGTGTTTCCTGGAGAAGAGGAAGTGATGCGGCCAGGGCGCTCTATTAAAGCCTATGGGAGGCTACAAGAAAATGGCCGCCATGCATGTAGAACATGCGGCCGGAGCGAGTGTAGGCAAAATGGCGCCTTTGGCGCCGAAACCGCCGCTCCACAGTACAGTAATGCACACGTTATCCATGTATAAAAAAACATGTTAGATCGCCTCAGCGATCGCTGTATAGTGCCCAAACATGCCACAAAACATGCCCCACAGCACACAGCTTCTCACACTGACAAGGCTGACACACACAGTGTCACACAACTTCCCCCCCCCTTGCAGCCCACAGCATGCAGCCGAGTGATAGGGAGACAAACAGTGAGAACAGAGGCAGGTTACACAGTCCCAGACTGACACCCCCCCAGACAGACAGGTCCCCACACAGATACACTTACCTCACAATGGCGTGGGGGACCCGCACAGGCGAACAAGCCGCTGCACATGAGGCAGGGAGAGTCGCATACAAGACGCACAGAATGGGGGTTAAGAAACCGCACAGCGTCCATTGAGGTAGCCACCTCACCAATCATCCCTGCACCGAACAGGGATGGGTCGTTCACTGTGCCAGGAGCGTTACCTGGCTGAACGCTCGATGGCAGGCTGGGAAGCCACTGACCCACGACCTGCGACCAGGGGGATCAGCCCGAGACCCAGCCCGCATGATCCTCTTCATCCGAAGAACTAACTAATGCTGACAAAAAGAACAGCTAAGTAAAGGTAGAGAGAAAACTCAAACAAAAAATCAAAAAAGAAGAAAGAGTCTGGGGCACAAAGCCCCAGCACAGAGAGAGCCAGCTACTCCTGACAAGCTAGACATTGAAACTGCGATATGGTTGCAGGAAGTAGGAGGGTATTGACTGAGGGGACCACCCCTTGAGGGTGGGATATGTTAAAAGCTTTAATGTTAACATATTCTGTTGCCTAGCTACTCCTTCGGAGCAAAGTCTAATACCCCATATGTGACGAATATGAAGAGGCGGCGACTGTCGGAGGACGTAAGAGAAATATTGTTATTTTTTCAAAATTGTGGCTCTTTTTTTGTTTATAGCGCAAAAAGTAAAAATCGCACAGGTGATCAAATACCACCAAAAGAAAGCTCTATTTGTGGGGAAAAATTTGGGTACAGCGTCGCACGACCGCGCAATTGTCCGTTAAAGTAACACAGTGCAGAATCGCAAAGTATGGCCTGGTCAGGAATGGGGTAAAACCTTCCGGTCATAAAGCGGTTAAAAATACGCTCATTGAGAATTTTTTTTGTCAAAGACATGCAGCTAAATACATTTTGGCCTAAATATATGACAAAAATTGAATATATTGGATATTTTTTAACTGTCAAAGTAGAAAAATATTGTTATTTTTTCAAAATTGTCGCTTTTTTTAAAATATCGCAGAAAATGAAAATCGCACAGGTGATCAAATACCACCAAAAGAAAGCTCCGTTTGTGGGAAAAAAAAGGACGTAAATATCGTTTGGGTATGACGTTGCATGACTGCGCAATTGTCAGTTAAAGTCGCACAGTGCCGAATCGCAAAAAGTGGCCTGGACGTAAGACAGCAAAATCCTCTGGTGGTTAAGGGAATAAGATTTACCTGTGAAAAAAAGAGGTAACCATTTTACTCTTTTTATGTTTACTACATTATTTACAAGTTCTATAGCCACAGGGATATGAGCCCTGAACACCAAGCCCACTACACTTTTGAGAAGAATGATTAGAGCAAAAAAAGGCTGGGGGACAAAAGGGATCCCAATGTAGGAGCCCGTCTGCTAGAAAAGCTACAGCCTTGTTGTAAAATGTCATATAGGGACTTATCCGAATACAAGATCGGGAGACATTGTTTCATTAGGTTTACAATTTGATGGTATTGTGAATATGCTGTAACAAAATGAACAGATTTTTTGTTTTTATGGCTAGACGATTTCCTACCTTTGTCCCTACTTTTATGTTTACGTTTACATTGGTCCCTAGGCACAATGGTACCTTTGATCAAACTATCATTATATTGCTCCATTACGGACCCACACTACTTCCTCCCCTCCAAATATTATGGATCACTGGTGATATATCCAATTATCTCATTTGGTCAAACAGCTGCCAAGACCACTATGTTCCTTCTCCAACCTCACCCCAGTGGAACAGATTTTTGCCCACGCATGATCCCCTCCAAAGGACCTTATCACAATTCTACAAGGCCCTTCAGGATCTTGGATCCCAAACTGTTCCTCATTTTCTAAAAACCCAGGAAAGGAAGCTGCAGAGTATTCTCACCAATGCTCAAAGGTTCTACAACTGGCTCATACTACATCCACCTCTTCGAAAACAGCTGAAATGAATTACAAACCGTTGACACATTGGCATCTCACCCCAGCAGCACTCCATTGTATCTTTCAGCTCACCTCAGCCCAATGCTGGAGGGGCTGCGGTAACAAGGCCACACAAGCCCACATCTGGTGGCACTGCCCTGTGATACAAGATTTTTGGTCGGAGGTTCTGTATTGGATTGAAAAAATTCAAGGTATCCCTATCTGTAGAGACTATTGGGTAATTCGATTTCACTGTGTAGACGAGCCAGCCGGCCAATATAAGCGCTCCATTACGCCTCATCTCCTGAATGCAGCGAAATCTCGTATACCCTGATTTTGGGCACAACCCACTATCCCCACCCTTCAACAATGGTTTCATAATCTAGACCATACCTATTGGATGGAAGATTTGACCTATTTCCACAAAGGTCTCTCCTCTGTTGCGTATAAAATATGGGCCTGCTGGCTTGCCTTTACTTCTACACAAGAATATTCGGATCTCATGTCCCCGTCCAACTGTTGGCATTTATTCACTTATTGATGATGTAACGTTAATTGTGTCTCTATGCTTAATGGCTTTTCAAGAATCTCAGCCGGGGTCCACTACACTACACCTCTCTCCTTCACTCCTCTTTTGCTCCCTCCTCTCTTTCATCTTTCTTTCTTCCTTCCCCTGTTACATTACTTACATGTCTACTTGGATCTGTCAACTGGATAGTGAATATGGTTTGTGATTGGTTACACTCTGAGGATGATTTTATTGTCATACACCTCCTTGCTTCACCAGCATTCACGACATTATTGGTTGTTATTTTATAGTTCCAAGTTCTTAGTTCTTTTGTGCTACAACATGTAATATGGCACGCAAGCCACAAACCTGTGAAGTTTTGTCTGTTTGTAATATTTACGTTTTTTCAATAAAAATGTATTAATTAAAAAAAAAGTAAAATGGTTACCTCTTTTTCCACAGGTAAATCAAATTCCCTTAAGGCTCGGTTTCCACTAGTGCGACTTGCGGTGCGACTTGACATGTCAAGTCGCACAGCAAGTCAAAACCCATTGTTTTCAATGGGGCCCGTTTCCACTGCCGCGGCTTCAGTTGCCGCGACCTCAAAAGTAAATCGTGTACTACTTTTGAGCGCGACTTCCCTCTATATATGAGGGACAAGTCTAACTGAAGCCGCGGTTTACTTTTGCTACGAAGTCGTGCTAGAAGTAGCACGACTTCGTAGCCACACTAGTGGAAACCGAGGTTAAAACCTACGTTAATTGCAATTCTAAAACTGTGATGTACTTGGTGGAATGTTGTGCTTGTCGACTACAATATGTAGGTTGTACCATCAGATACCTTAGAACTAGGATCTCTGAACACTATAATGATAGTTGGAATACAAATGCAAAAAATGTATCCAACACTTTAGAACAGTACATGGAGGGTGCCTTGATCATTTTTCCTTTCTTGGTTTAGAACAAATCAAGTAACCAATGTGAGGGGGTGACCTGCATCAAATGCTTTTACAGCGGGCGGTGTGGTGGATCCACACTCTTTATACTAGGACACCGCTTGGAATGAACAACAGAATGGATGTTAATTTGTTTCTCAAATAGGTTTCCATTTATCTATATTGTTTTGAATGGTAATTCAATGAGGATTCGATATTCATCCATTGTTGTAGATTGTATATTATATGGTTAAATGTTATCTGCTTCTCTAGCATAGTCTGGCTATAAATGGATCTCTTCTCTCAGTGTGATCATTCTCACATGGTTTTAATTGTATACTTATTAGGATTTTAATTAGGAGTGGTTGCATTAGGAATTCGGTTTTATTATTTTTCCATGTATGCTATGAGGAAGGCTGAGGCTGAAACGCGTTAGCATCAATGGACATTGTTGTTGCTGTTGTGCATTAATAAAAGCCTGTTTTAAGAAGAAGCACTAAGTTGTCGGCTTTTTGTTGGATTTATCTAAAGTGGACTTTTTAGCCTGAGCACTGGCACTCTATCTTAACACCATTCATATGGGAGCTTGGGTGAGTTTTGTATACTCATATATGTTAGGCACCATTCACCCCTGAGCTAAATGACTATGTTTATTTCAGGCGTGAGTGTTTATTTTTTTATTTTAGCCAGTGGAAACCTGGTTACTAGGCAACAAAATGTGCAAAAAATGCGTGTTATGCAAATTTTTCATAAATCTTCAACACCAGATTTTGGTATAGTGGTAATATTGTCCTTTAGTCACAAAGTAACAGGCACCACAGGCTGTGCTGGAGAAGATCCCTATTTTACAATGGTGGTGCCATCCTCCAATTTACTACAGCACCCTATACAAACTGTGGGTGAGCCTGTAAGGAGCACGAGTGGAACAAAACAACATCTCTGCTCATTTTTCAAGTACTCAATTGAAGCCTGTTGGAGCCAAATGTGTGACTATGCCGCAAAAGAAGCTGTAGTTTTTGAACAACAAGCTTAAAGGTTCAAGCAACACTATGCTGAAGTGTGAAGGGGAGTCATGGAATATAATGGAAATCCTTGCACCAAGTGTTAAAACACTTCTGGTGATGCTTCAATTCCCTCATCAGGTGGGAACAGGGCCTTAGTTAGTTAGTATGTTCACCGCCACTTTCCCTCTGGTCTATGCAATACTTTGTCAATGCTTACCTTGTTGCAGCTTTGTTTGTTACTTGCTAAAGACCTGAGGGGAGAAGGCGGTGGAGTACTTTAGAAAACATTGGTTATATAGGAGTGCAATCATTTTTTATTAATAAATTATTTTATATGATTTACACCCTTGGGTCTCCAAACTGCAGCCCAGAGGGCAAGATGTGGCCCTTTGCTTGCCTTTATCCAAGCCCTTGGGGCACTATACCTCCCACTGATAAAAGGCAGGAAAGTTAGGAATGTTTGGTGACCCCTGACCTAGTGTGATGCTGGGCATTAGAAAGGATATATCAGCAGGAGCGAACACATCCCATAGACATATACATGGGGGCATCCCAGGCCCAGCGGCGTCCCCACAATCCGAGACATGCAGAGATGAGAGTAGGGTGGGGATAGAAGCGGGGTCTGCACAGGCTGGTATGGTGAGGTATGCTGGTGTGTGAGTTAACAGGGCAGAGAGACAGTTTGCAGGGACTGTGCACAGGGAGGATGTGGAGGGGGGAGTCTTTGCGGTGAGCAGCCTTTGTTGTAAAGGGAGAAGTCTGTAGACTATACTGACTGATCCTGGATATCGAGACACAAGCCAGGACACAGATGCAGCAGAACACATAACTGAAAAACAGGACTGTCCCAGAAAATTCAGGACTGTTGGTAAGTATGCTGTCTATCTAGTGACCTGCATATCAACTCTTCAACTCCCTTACCCTGCACATAAAACCTCTTTATCTACATGCTGCCATTGTATGTGACCTCTTCCTTAACCACTTTACCACCGGAGGATTTTCCTGCTAAAAGACCAGGGGTTATTTTGCGATTTTTTACTGCGTGACTTTAACGGACAATCGCGCGGTCGTGCGACGCTGTACCTAAACGAATTTCACGTCCTTTTTTTCCCACAAACAGAGCTTTCTTTTGGTGGTATTTGATCACCTGTGCGATTTTTTGATCACGCGCTATAAACAAAAAAAGAGCGTAATTTTTGCAAAAACAACAATATTTTTCACTTTTTTTTATATGAAATTCCCCCCAAAAAAATGTAAAAATCAAAATTTTTTAAAATTTTCGGCCAATTTGTTTTACGCTACCTATGTTTGGTAAAAAAAATCGCAAAAAGCGTATTTTGATTGGTTTGCGCAAAAGTTATCGCGTTTACTAACAAAGGGAAAGATTTTTGTCATTTTTGGTGTTTTTTTTTTTAACGAGTAATGGCGGCGATCTGCGATTTTTTTTGCGGTACTGCGACATTGCGGCGGACAGATCGGACCCTTGACTGACATTTTTGACACTTTTGGGGGTACCAGTGACATTACTGCAGTAATCAGTGCTATATATATGCACTGTTACTGCAAAAATGACACTGGCAGGGAAGGGGTTAACAGTATTGGACAGGGAGGGGTTAAGTGTGTCCTAGGGGCGTGATTCTAACTGTGCAGGGACAGGTCTACTAGTGTAAAAACAAAGATCAACAGTTCTACATAGTAGAACTGTTTGATCTTCACTTTTACACAGGGAGAACTGACAGGTGGCTTGTTTACACAAGCCGCTCTGTCTTTCTCCCGCTGTAGCGGCGATCGTAGTGTGACCGGCGGACATCGGGTCCGCCAGTCATACTCCCGCACTCCTCCGTGAACGAGCCGAGGCGGGCGCGCGCCTCGGCGGGCGCGCGCCCGCCCGCTATTGGCTCTGGAAGGAGTGACAGGCGAGCGACGTAGGCCTACGTCACTCTGCCTGGCCGGGGCCGACTGCCGCAGTAAATATACTGTGCGCAGTCGGCAAGTGGTTAACTGTTTTCTTCATCTTCCTCAATTACAACCTTATCTTTCTCAAGTACAACCGATACAATAATGTATTAACAAATTCCATGTTTAACCAACTAAGAGCATGGTTATTTATTAAAAAAAATAAAATACATTGGCAAAAAATTTAATAACCTGGATGCGTTCACTTTCAAATGCCTTTTGAGGGAATTTTCATTTGAAAAGAAAGAGAAACCAGTGCACTGTCAACATCTTTGTTTTTTTTTTCTTTATATAGCATTTTTGTAAAAAATAGCGGCTAATAAATGCCACTGCTCCAAGTTCTGTGTGTCTCAAAAGAAGTTATATAAAATTTGTTTCGGTACAGTGTTGCATGAGCGAGTAATTGTCAGTCAAACTATTACAGCACAGAAAACTGAAAAATTGCCTGGTAATGATGAAGTATTACAGGGAATCGTCAAAGCCCAGTGAACTTTTTTCCACCTGTTTCTTATCCAAGAGATTCCCCTTCACTTCCTGTTCTGAACAGGAAGTGAAAGGAAATCTCTTCAAAGAGAAGTAAATCCTCACTTGTCAATGAAACAAGTGTCACCATTAGAATATTTTCCTCTATTCCAGTTCTGGTGATAGCTCAAAATTCTGGATTTATTTTACTTATAGTTCTAAAGGGCGAAATGCTTTTTACATTAATGCATTACCAGTATTAAGGTAAAGAAAATGTTCCACTAGGTCTTCTTTCCTCAACCCACCTACCCTGCACCCTTAAACTCTTACCTGACACTGCCCATGATCCAGAACTGTCCCTGCTAGTAGCTCCTTTTCCTCTTTGCCTGCATATACAGAGTAGTGGGAGCCATAGGCACCTGCTGCTGTCAGTCAAATTCTGAGAGGAGGGAAATGGCCAAGCTTGGCTGTGTGTGTCTATGGACAAACATGGCCCACCTCAGGAGCTTGCCTGGGTGAGCCAATAGCATACCGCTTGGTATGGTGGCAGTTGCAGGGAGGAAGAGAGGACAGCGCCAGTGTGGGACTGCCAAAGAAGAGGTAAGGGATCGGCTCTGTGCAATATCATTACGAAAAGCAGATAAGTATACAAAACTTTTAGAATGATTTTAAATAATGATAAAGTAAACTAAATGAAGACACTGGTCACCAGGACAAATAGACAGTGAATCTCCCTAGCAGAGATACAAACAGCAATAAAAACCTGACAAAGGTTCTATCCCTTCTCCACTCTACCCAAAGCTAGAAAAACACTGGGTGTGCTACATTTAGTATACAGCACTGAGTTCTGTGTGCGTAAGGAGACCTTCCTGTTTCACGCCTGGAAGAAAATAGCACTAGTATGAGCGACACCAATGAATACAAAGCTTCCTCTGATTGGCTGAGTCAAAGAGGTGGGCTGATGATGTCACAATCTCAAACTCAACCAATCAAAGGAAGCTTTGTATTCATTGATAGTCAACTTAAATAAAATGGGCTCAATTATGCTAATTTATTGACTCTACTAGGTAAAAATAAAACATGAGAACTTCTTCTTACCTGCTGAGATTCTTGCAACAAAAATTTTAGCTCCATTCTTACAGAGGCTAAGCCGCCACCTTGTGCACCATGTAAACTGCAGTAGCTTAGAAATACTCTTAGAAGAGCTTGGTTCTTTTGCAGCCACCATTTCCTCTTTTCAGCATGTTCCCTCTTAGCTTGTAATCTGCGACGTTCTATTTGGTGACGTTCATACGATCCAATATCACCTTTTTCAGAGATTTCTTGGGTATCCAAAATATCTGTAGGAGGTGGAGTTTCAATGGTGAAATCCTTGCTGTCAGCTTTATGGTTAAATATTTTGTGCATTGCAGCAATTTCCTTCTCCAGCCAGTTATAAAGTTGAAACCTCAATTTTCCACCATCAACCTCATGCCCTGTAGCCAGCGTTCTTAACTCAGTCATAAGAATTTTTAGGCATGCTCGGAATTTTAGCTGTTCAGCAATTACATCTGGTTCACTTCCAGTCGGTGCGCAATTGTCCACTGTTGGCGTTTCTGAACTAATATCTTTTAGGCTTTGACTTTTGTGGTCCAAGTTCAAATTCTTTAAAACTAATCCCCCATCATCTTCATCACTCCCTTTGTCTTCTTCCCAATCCAGCTGAAGAGGTTCATCCTCAATTGTCACTACTGGCGCACCCCAGTCAAAATCAGCTAAAGAGTCTTTTGCTGCCACTGAAGCTGGAGTGATCCAACCTGGTTCGCTTAATTCTTCCAAATTGTTAACTTTGCCTATGGAATGCATACTATCCTGTCCAACAGAACTGAAGCTCAACAGATCTTCATAGTTAGTGGTTGATTTGCTTAGTTTTGGAATCTTGGATAGAACTTCTAAAGCAAGCACAGGGCACCCCACTTTGAAATGAGCATTAGCAGTGGTAAAAAATAATTTCCTTTCAATAAGATTTATTTCATCTACATAGTTTTTGTCAGTTTTCAAGCTGGGTGTTACAAAAGTAGCTTCGGGGGTATTAAAATGCCGGCGGATTAGCAGAGGATGAGTCCGAAGGTAGTTGTAAAAACTGAAGACCACGGGGTTGCACGATTTGATGAGGACTAAAATAAATATAAAAAAAAAGTACAAATTAATTTGATTGTGACAAGTTCCTTTACACATGGCAGCTGTTACACTGCCGGAATTGCAGCATGTTGGAGAAGGCTTTTTACTTAATGTTCCTAACAGGTTACATGCACTAGGCTTAGGTAAGGGAGGCTGAAAGAAAACCGTTTACAAAAAAAAAATATATATATATCCACTAAAATTTATCATGTTTCATATATTTTCATTTAGGTGGACCTGAGCTCAAAAACTGAAGATTTGCTATGTTATAGGGAACAAACAGAAGTGTTAATTAAGCCTAGGGAAAGCCCCAAAAAATGTACCTTCCTTTTGTCTGCAATTCCTGCTAAAAATAGCAGTGCACTTCCTGGTATGTGAGTGTGTCTAGGCATTCCTGTACCTGCAGTCTCATTGCTGTATATCTGCAGTGTGTGATCTTGGGCAATATTGCTGCTGACTAGTAAACTCAGAAGATCTGATGATATATCACTGCAGTACTGTTCACCTTACCTGGAGGCAAGGAAACAAAAGCACCACCTCTATCAAGATGGCTGCCTCTATGTAGACACAGCGCAGAGCAAGACTTTGTAAGTCAGTAACAGGGAAAAATCAACTGCAGCTAGGCCACAGGCAATACTGGTAAAATGTTATTTACCATTGGCCTGTCTTTTCTGGGCACATCTTTCAGCATTTCGTTCCTTTTTAAAGGAGTTCTATAATCACAGCATACACTTTCTTTTTTTTTTTTTTTTCAGTCAGAATTGTAATTTTGACAATTACTTGAAATAAATCTTTTTTCATGTTGTGAATTCCCTGCATGCTACTCCTCTGTTTACTTTCAATTTCTAAGGACTACATATCCCATGGTAATTTGCTGCAAACAAGCAGTGATTCTTGTACTGACTCCACCTCATGAACATTCCCCTCTCAGCACTTTAGTAGTTCGGGCTCTGAATTCTGTGATGCAGCAGAGCCTACTCACAGGGCATTTTTTTCTTTTTTAGTTGTCAGATACAATAACATTTAAGAAGCACAAAGACTTACAGGCAGTTGACTGGGTAACAGACACAGCTTGCTTAAATCATGTGTCAAAAAACATACGCAGTTTATCACTGGAAGACATGCACATTTCACACATCCTGTGCAAGTAGGTTCCTTATTTCTGTTGTAAACTGACAATACACAGCATTTTTGTGGACTGAGTGTTGTCAGTACTCCCAAATGTCTTTTGCTAAACTTTTCAGACCAACACCCTAGGCTGCCAAATGATCTGTAGTGCCACGATAAGAACTAAAAGGGCTAATCAGACTCTTGGAGCAGACACAGGACAATATTGAATTTCTGTCAATATTAACAGGTGTTTGTTTATGCACTTATCAAACAGATGTAATAAAACACTTTCAATAGTAAATTTAAACAAACCAAAAGGTAGGAAATAAGAGAAGATCACTGTTAGGGTTTATATACACTTTAAAGTGTAAGTTCACCTTTCAGATTCTGATAAGCCCCCCACCCCCACAACCACAGCCCAGGGTTGTCGGGAAGAGGCGCTTGTCCCCATTAACATGGGGACAAGGAGCTTTGGGGGGCACCGCAAAGCATCCTCCCTATGTTGAGGGCAAGCAACCTGGTATGGTTCAGGAGGAGGGGGGGGGGTGCCCGCTATTCCCCCCCTCTAATCTTGGCCTGCCAGGCTGCATACTCGGATAAGGGTCTGGTATGGATTGGGGGGGGGGGGGGGCACGCCAGTTTTTTTTTACTATTTGGCGAACAATACATTATAGCCGCAAGCAAGTTTAAATTATATTTTTTTTCCTTTAGAAATGTCAGTATTGCTCCAAAAGGCTACATACATCGTACAGATGCACCACTTTACAGGCACATTCAGGAGACCCCTTAAGCACTATATTTAAAGTAATTTTTCATATTTATTGTTTCACTTTAAGCATTATTAAAATCACTGCTCCTGTAAAAACGATAGTTTTAAAAACTGGATTTTTTGTCTTACCGTAAAATCCTTTTCTCTGAGGTTCACTGACAGACACAGCTTCACATCTTCACATCTGAAGACCATTGGGCTTTGCTGCTCTCTCTTCAGGAGTATGACTAGGCAGAACCTTTTTGGTTACGCCCCTGGAGCAGTCTCAGAGGGTATACCACCACTTCCTGCTGTAGGACTCCAGTTTGTAACCAGCAGTGTCAGAAGAACAAATAACTCAACCCCCAACAGAGGGGTGGGTGCTGTGTCTCTCAGTGAACCCCAGAGAAAAGGATTTTATGGTAAGACAAAAATCCAGTTTTCTCTTTCGTTCACTGACAGACAGCTTCAAGTCTTCAGACCATTGGGATGTCCCAAAGCAGTGTCAACATTAGGGGTGGGGAAAATAAACAGCAAACTCAGAATTCCCAACAAGGCTAAAACATAGCCAACCAGGTAACAACAGGAGCTCAACGTAGGAACAACTGGAGCTCACCACCAGGAACAATTTTCACCCTCAAGAAGCGGAAGCCTCAGCAACCGCAGCCTGCAAAACTTTGCGGCTAAACGCTGCATCCGAAGATGCAAGTACATCTACCTTATAAAATTTTGTTTATGTGTGTACAGACAATCACGTAGCCCCCATGCCCACCTGAACCACTGATGCCTGATGACGGAAGGCCCACTATGCGCCCTCGTAGAATGCGCTTTAACAGGGAAAGGAGGAACCTGAACCTTAATAAAATAGGCCTGCACCACCCTCTGCCTGATCCACTCGGAAATAGTCACAGCAGATGCGGCCTGCCCCTTACGAAGTCAAAACAAAGAATCAGTTTTTCGAATCGGTTCAGTCACCACCAGGTACACCCGAATCGCCCTTACCACATCTAAGGAATGTAAGGCAATTTCCTTAGGATGTTTATGCTTCGGACATAGGGATGGTAACACAATGTCTTCATTTAAATGAAACCCAGAGACAACCTTAGAAAGGAACGCCTGACAGGGCCGCAACACCACTTTGTCCCTATGAATCACCAAGTAAGGTGACAGACAGGACAATGCAGCCAACTCCGACACCTGGACGAAGTAATAGCTACTAAGAAAGCCACCTTCTGTGACAGAGCGAGCAGAGGAATTTCTCAACTGTTTTCAAAAGGAGGCTTTTGAAGCACCGACAGAACTAAATTGAGATCCCAAGGAGGTACCAAGGATTGCACAGGAGGCGCCAGATGGCGAACACCCTGCACAAAAGTGTGAACCATGGACTTCGCTGCCAACTGCCTTTTCGAAAAAAATAACCAAGGTGGAAATCTGGCCCTTAATGGTGCCCAGAGCCAAACGTTGATCTACACCCAATTGTAGAAACTCCAACAGGCGAGACACAGAAAAAGAGCGCGGAGAAACCCCCACGACTCACACCGAGTAACGTACGCCTTCCAAACTTGATGATCAACCTTCCTGGAAGTAGATTTTCTAGCCTTCAACAGCGTAGGAATCACCGACTTGGACAGCCCTCTGTCTTTCAGCACCAGGCTTTCAATAGCCACGCCGCTAAAGCCAGCGACCATCAAGCAGGATGGAAGATTGGTCCCTCAGACAGAAGATCTTCCCTGCGAGGAAGCTTCAAAGGCTTACCACGCCTGCCCACCAAGACCGGCGAGGCCAGTCTGGTGCCACCTTCTACCTCGAATTCCTTCTACCTCGATTCTGCGTAGCAGTCTCGAGAGAAGTTGTATTGGAGGAAAGGTGTAAATTAGACGATACTGACCCAAAGGGGCCACCAGAGCGTCTGCGGCTTCGGCCAGAGGATCCCGAGACCTTGACACAAATCTCTGTGCCCTCCTGTTGAGACAGGAAGCCAGTAGGTCCACATCAAGGGGTCCCCCACCGAAGACACAGTTGATGAAATACCTCCAGGTGAAGAGACATTCTCCCAGATCCAACATCTGCCAACTGAGATAATCCGCTTGCCCATTCTCTACCCCCGGAATGTGCACAGCAGAGAGGACCGGAACATATTGTTCTGCCCACCTCAAAATGCCGGCCACTTCCCGGGTTGCCAGGGCACTCTTTGTGCCCTCTTGATGACTGACATATGCCACAGCCGTAACACTGACCGATTGTATCCGCACAGGGCGTCCCTGCAGATGATCCATCCATGGAGACAGATAAAGTCTAATCGCCCGAAATTCAAGGATGTTGATCAGCAACCTGGCCTCCTCCCGAGTCCAGACACCTTGGGCCGAACACACTCCCAAGACACCTCTCCATCTGGACAGACTGGCATCCATGGTGATTACAGTCCAATACAGGGGAAGAAAAGATTTTCCCAGACGTAGGGTCAGGGAGCATAGCCAGCATAGGAGAGACTCCTTCGAACCCTGACTCAACAGGATCAGATTGTCCAATGACAGCGGATCCTTGTTCCATTTGATCAGAATCTCCCTTTGTAAGGGTCTGGAGTGGAACTGCGCAAACAGAACCCCCTCGAAGGTGAAGACTATCAGCCCCAGCACTTGCATGCAAGTCCTGAGTGATGATCGATGGTTGGACAACAGGTGCCGAACAGCATCCTGTAGCTTCAGAAGTTTTGTCTGAGGAAGAAACACCCGGGCTGATGCTGAATTCAGCGCCTGCAGGGTGCGCACCATAAAGTCCAAGTCGGCTTCTAGAGCCGAGGAAGACTCTGCACGCAGAAGCAGATTGTCCAGATAACCTAGTACTGCAATCCCCTTCTGCTGTAAAAAGGCCAACACTGGCCAAAACCTTTGTGAACACCCGAGGAGCTGAGGCGAGACCAAAGGGCAAGGCCACTAATTGAAAGTGCTCCTCGCCTACGGCAAAACGAAGAAAACGCTGATGCCCGAAATATAATGGAATATGAAGGTAAGCGTCCTTAAGATCGATAGAAGCCAGCAGATCTCCTTGATAAAAGAAAGCTACTACCATGCGAATGGACTCCATCCGAAATTTTCCAACCCGCACAAAGTGGTTCAGAGCCTTGAGATCCAAGATCGAACAAACCTTGCCTTCCTTCCTGGGAACTGTAAACAGATTTGAATAAAAACCTTGGAAACCTTCTGACTCTGGAACCGAAACAATAACTCCTTGTGCTAATAAGTCCTGTACTTCCCCGTAGAGGCCCTGCAGCCGCTCTGGAGACAGGTGTAAGTTGGAAGCAAAGAAACTTGCCGGAGGCAAGGACCAAAACTTGATCTTGTAACCGAACCGAATCAATTTGTGAACCCATTTACACTTAACAAGCAAGGTCCACGGATCCGGAAAGAAGCGAAGACGTCCCCCCCACCCCAGACGTGGGTGAGTGCGTCCCTTCAGGCTGGGGAAGGCTTGTCTGCAGAACCAGAAGTGCCTGCTTTGGACTTACCATTCCAGGGTCTCTTGCAGCCTCCCGTAAAGTTACGTATGGATCTCAAGCCCTTTTCTTGCAAACCAGACAGGCGAAAGGGCCGCTTGTGAGCTGAAAAGAAGGGACCTCGCGTACGGTGAGGTTCCTTGCCCTTAGCAACCTGCGGAAGTAATGTACTCTTACCACCCGTTAGACCCTTAATGATCTCTTTCATAAAGGCACCGAACAGACGTTCACCTACAAAAGGAAGATCAGACAGTACTTTTTTAGAAGCCCAGTACTTCAACCAGATCATGTGGCGAAGGATCACCGCCGTTACAGAAACCCTGCTGTCAAGGGGGCCGCATCCAGGGATGCATCACAAATATACTGTGCTTCTTGCAAGGTCTCCTTCGCAGGGCCCTATCTACTTTGACTACTAGCAACTGTAGGGCTGCCGTCATGGCCGCCAGGCAGACTGAGACCCAGAGGGTCCCGCAGCTGCCAGGAGTGGATTGGGTGGTGAAATGCGCTCCACAGGCTCCATGACCACACAGAGTTAAATGGTAATGCTCAGCAAAGAAAACATATATATTTTTTTTTTTTTAGAAAAAAAACGGGAGGCCCCTCCCCCCTGTGCACCACAAAAATCAGCACACCCGCGGCGCTGTATACAGCAGACCCGACTGGAGAGCGCCAAAACGGTCTGCCACACTGCAGGAAGAGGAAATGCTGACCTGACACTAGAGGCCCCCGCAGCCTCAGCACTGCATCACACTACCGGAAACTCTATGGGGAAACCAAAAACATGGCGGCTGGACTAAACAAACATGGCTGCCGAAGCCAGGAATACAGAGACCACAGCAAAATGGCTGCAACGCGTGGCGCTGCACGGGACTCTGGACCCCAGGGAAAAGTTCACAGACCCAGGAGGGGACCACCCCTTCAGCACCCATGTATGAACACCCCCTACAGGGGGCTAACAGCGGCATCACCCACCGCTCCTCCAGCCCAGTACCATGCAGCCCCCCTACCCAATTTCACCCATGCCCCCCCAAAAGGGGCCGGGGGGCAGATGAGGGCACCAACTTAGGGGGGAACCCCGCAAAGGAGAAGGGGGGAAGCACAAGGGGGAGGAAGGACAAAGGAGGGGCCTACCAACCCAAGGAAGGGGCGCCCGTGACCACCCCAGAAATTCCACAGGAAAGGAGGGGGGACACTATTCACCATACCGCGGTCACCAGGCGGGCGCCACTCCCAGCAGTCCACTGCACCATCTTAGAATGGGGGGTACTGCGGCCTGAGGTACACAGCAACTTTGGTCGTGACTGTTGTCGTGACCAGGGCTATGCTACCTCGCAAGGGGTTTCACTCGCCAAGGGGTTTCACACTGGTCAGCCCCCATCCAGTGGAGCTCTGTCGCGGCCAACCTAGAGCATAGCCAATAGTTGGGTCACGCTCGTAGGCCAGACTGGGAAGACCGTAAGGATCTAGGATATCCAGTGTGTCGCCCAGTCCGGCTGTTGATTGTAGTTCACACAGGAACAGTTGATTGTAGTTCACACAGGAACAAAAATAATAAAGAAAAAGTTAAAAAATTCCATTTAAATAGGTATGCTCATGCATTAATCACTGCTACTATGCAGCATCACTGTCAGTTGCCAACCCCTTTTGGTTAAGTACAGGTCACGTTAAATATCCAATGATAGCCAATATGACAAAAGCTTTGGCCACAGAAATCCTCTTTTAACTGCTTCCAAGGCGGACGCTGCATTGTGCTATAAAGGCTTATTAACTTCAAGTGTCTTGAATACTATTATTTCTTTATCTGCTTCAGAGAAGATATTTCTTATTTGGCAAACAGCTACTCAACGATCTGAGCGAGGTGACCCCCATTGAAAATCGACAGGCTATATGAAGAGGTGATGTCCACCTTGCAGCTAAAAGAAAATAAATCTCTTAATACAAAGTAAGCAATAATATTTAGTGACATGGAAAATTCAGCACACAAGGCAAAGCATTAATTCAATGCAAAAAAAACCCACCGGGGTTTTCATCATCCTCTTTAGGCGTTTGCTCTAACAACGTGTCCAGGGCCTTTGTATAGTCCTTCATGATCCAATAAGCAATGCTTCTCAGGAACGGATCAGGATGAAGTTTTGTACAGCAGAAACCTGATCCATCTTTCTGACATCCCAGCACTCTCTCATACAGAAGAGACTCGTGTGTAGAAGAGGTATCGAACTCAGACTCATACAGTCTGGCAATAACCATTGCTAGCTGAATGTCTTCCATTTTTTCTAAGCACACCTAAAAGAAGAAAATCTTTAGGTCATTTAAATAATCACATGACTGCGACTTTTTGTGTTACAAAAAGTAAAATGTGATTTCTTTATACCTCAATAGCATCCTTTAGAGAGCCAGCTAATAAAAAGAAAGCTGCAGATTGTTCAAATCGCTGCTTGCCAAGTAATGAGAAGGCATTCTTTAAAGCTGCTTTCCTCCAGCGGTCCTCCTTAAAATTATGACTGAAGAATTGAGTCATCTTTTCATCATGCTGTGACCTAAAAATACCAATGTCAGCCTCAAACTATTGTAAACTAAATTGCATTTAGATTGTTCTTAAAATTTCCTTTATACCAAACCATCTTCAAACTATACAAGTAAGAAACCAGATCAAGTGAAGCTGCAACTACATATGAGTTACACACTAGGGCTTTGAAACCTTCAAACTGTGCCTGATCAGCACCACCCCATGCCTATTTATAATCTCCACTAAGGCCGGCCATAGACAGAGCAAATTTATTTTCTGCAATCACAGGTTCCCCCATCAACACAGTCAGTGTTGACAGGGAAATCCCTCCTGCAGGGATGGGTGGGGGGCGGAGAGGGGGCGGGGGAAGCAGTCCACGCTGGAAAAACACAGTGATTACTGCTAGCAGCTATAACAGCCGCTAGCGCTATTTGCATGTAAAATCCGGCAGGCTGGTTGTACCCAAGTAGATCAATGAATCAACTTGGGTACATTCAACCTGCCCATCAATTGTTCGAGATTTGAACTGACTAGGGCCGACTTAACTAGCCTGAAGTAACAGATATTTTAGCCAATAACCAGCTTTCTATACTCATGCTCAAACACAGCAGGGCAGACAGGTCTCTCATTGGTCATGATCCACAAGGAGCTGCGCTAAAGCTACCCACCTACTACCAACATAGATTCTGAGCAACAAGAGGGATTATTTTGTTCAACTGACAGCTTTGGGACTACATTCCCCCCTTTTAAAGGTATGTGTACATAACATTTTCTACTTTTACCTGAATAAGCCCCAGAGAACAGCTTTCTTTTTCATTGCAAGGTAGAAAATTGCAGCATCTAGTGGGTCATTGTTTCTTTGGAAAGCTGCTTTACCAACCTGTAAAAACAGATCACATCAAAGTAACTGGTCACTTTTTTTAAATCAAAAGTTTATTTTTGCAAACTACATTCTCCAACAGCAAAAACTGAAATAAGGACAGACAGATGTAACGTTGTCTGTTTAGAAGTACATACTATATATATTTAATCATTTATACAAGGTGATGTCCAGCTAAAAGTATGTTTTGGGTGCTCCCCACCAACAAGGGTTTGTTATTTTTACCACCACGGCCATTTAACCCTTGCCTGTCCCCCTTCATAACATCCTAAAGTAAAACCAATAGAGTCCTGAGGGCTCATTGACACTTGCTTCGACTTCAACACAAATTAAACCGCCTACAGCTTCAATATGCTTTTTGATGTGTTTTTTGATGGTGGTGGCCATCGGTGGCACTTCAATAAAACTTTAGTGGGGCTTCAATGATGCTTTCGGTGGTGATTTTTTTAAGCTTTAATGAAGCTTGGCAGATGGCAAGTGTGTGTGGATATATTATACCTGCAATTTCTCCAAAGAAAAGCTAAAACTGAATTAAAGCCTCTCAAAAGCTGCAGGTGCTTCAAGTGAGCTTTGTCATAGACTTCTTCAGAGGCTTTAGAGATGCTTTAAAGCACCACTAAAGCATCATAGGGTATAATTTTTGAACCAAAGCAAAAGCAAGGTGTAAACAGGACTTTAGGCTAACCTTTTTATTTAGTGACAGGGACTTTGGCATGCGTTCAGAGAGCTTTAAAAAAAGCATGTCTGAAGCCATGTTTTGAAGCAAGTGTAAATGAGCCCTGTGACGTGAGTCACTTTGGTTGGGGGGCTTGTGGAACCCAGATTGCTTTAGGGAGGTTGGGAGACTCCTCGTCCAGTTTCCCCAGTCCATCCTATGTGTAAGTCACCCTGTGTCTATTAGTGGCACAGGGTGACCAAGAACCCCAGTCAGGTCTGCTCTGCACTAATCAGACTCTTGCTAGTGGGGTGGGGGTTTGTTGTTGTTGAATACCTGCATTCAATTGTTCTATTCCTGTCTGCCTATAGTAAGCTTATTATGGGATGTGTATGTTTGTTTGGCTAAGGGGGAGGCGTTGTCAGATTGTATATCTCTGTGAGCATGTGTTTTGAATAAACAGTTTGATTCTGGTTGACTCAAAAACTTGTACTGTCTAGTTCTTGGGGTAACTATAGCTAGATTCACGGATCCCGTGTTCCAGAGCTTAGGTAGCAGTTTACTGGCGGAGATACCCAGTCGCGGTGTCCGGATTCTGTCACGAGCCCTAAGAGTCAATACCTTTTTGTTTGTCCTTCTTTAGGATACTGTGTTTGCATAGGCCATAATTACTAGTTTGTTTGCCACCGATACTACAATGCTTATTGGAGAAATTATATATTTTTTTTCAAATATGAAATTTTTTTATTGAAACGATCAAAGAGGAGTAACAACAGGGTACATATAAAACAACCACAGTAAACAATCCTCCAGTAAGGTAAGGCAAAATGAGAAATTATATTTTATATCTATATTTTTCTTTGGAATCTCTGGAACTAAACAAAATGTATCATATGGTGGATTTTAAGATAAAAGTGCAAAGAATCACCTAGATTGACAATCTAGGCATTGACGATCAAGGATTTTCTGCCCACCTGTGATGGAACATGTCAGACAGAGCTTAGCGTTGATGTAATCACGTCTGCTCTGATAAAGCAGCACTGCTTTTACTCTGCTCTTTAAGCTGAAATGCAAGGTTTCTTTTATAATAAATGGGGTTCTTTTAAATTACACTGAGTTCCTTTGCTTTCTTCTTCATACTGGATGTGATCTAAACGGATTTGGCTGAGATTATAAGTGGCAGAGGTTTATCTGGACTACTAATGGGAATACCTTGTTACAGTTTAAAGTGATTGTAAAGGCAGAAGGTTTTTTTTATCTTAATGCATTAGGATAAAAAGCCTTCTGTGTGCAGCTCCCCCCCTCAGCCCCCCTAATACTTAACTGAGCTCCCTCTTGATGCAGCAATGTCCACAGCAATCTATAGAGTCCTCTGTCATCTGGGACTCTATACATGGAGCTACGGCTCGGCTCCCATAGCAATGCGCTTACTGTGGAGGCATTCAACAGGAGGGAGGGGCCGGGAGCTCCAGCCAGGGACCCGAGAAAAGGAGGATCCGAGCTGCCCTGTGCCAAACCTCTGCACAGAGCAGGTAAGTATAACAGGTTATTTTTATAGAAAAAAAAAAAAAAAACAAGACTTTACAATCACTTTAAGCACTGTTAGACCTCCTATGACTAGGAGGCTAAGTATCTGATAAGCAATGAAATTGCATGTTGGTGGAACACTGAAGCAATTGCATCGAGAAAAACACTGGACAACGTGGAATGGCGACAAATATTGGTACTTAAAAATCCCCATAGGCGACATTTTAAATATTTCTACAGGTTACCAGTATAGAGTTACAGAGGAGTTCTAGGCCTCAAATTATTGCTCTCACCCCAAGGATCCCGATGATATCTCACATGTGCGGTTTGAACACCGTTTACATATGTGGGCTCGACTTGCGTACGTGTTCGTTTCTGCGCGCGAGCTAACGTGGGCGGGGCGCTTACATTTTTTTATCCTATTTATTTTATCTTTTATTTTTACACTGTTTTTTTTTTTTTTTTATTAATTTTCTGATAATTTTTATTCCTATTACAAGGAATTTAAACATCCCTTGTGATAGAAATAAGCATGACAGGACTTCTTTAATGTGAGAGCTGTGGTCAAAAAGACCTCAGATCTCACATCTACACTAAAAAAGAAAAAAAAAAAGTAATTTTTTTTTTATAAAGAAAAAAAATGGGCTCTTTAAATCCGTTGATTGGAAGGGAAGTATGACAACGCTCCTGTCCTCCAAGGCCATAGAGTCGAGTGAGGGCCACCTTGCCCTCATTGGAGAGTGGGCCAGATCATTTTCCCTGCTACCAGCGAGTCCGGTAAGCCGGGAAAACGACTGGGAAGCAGCGGTAGGGGGGGGGGGAACGACTACTCTCCTGCCGCCCATAAGGGTGATCCCGCAACAAATCTGCCGCTGAGACCACCCTTATGTTAAAGGGGACTGCCCGCCGTTTAAAAAAAATATCGGGGTTATGTCAGCTATCTGCTGCTATAACCCCACTATTTAACATCAAAGTACCGACGTCAATACACGGTGGGTGGTCCATAAGTTAGCATAAGCATGCCATATTATTTTCGTTTTTTTTTTACTTCCCTCCACCTAAAAATTTTCAGTTTGTTGTTCAACTGAGTTGTACAGTTCATAGGTGCCATTAAAGGTGGAAAAAGTTCTGAAATTATTTATCTTTGTCTAATTTTTTTTACATCACAGAAACCTGACATTTTAACAGAGGTATGAAGACTTCTTATATCCACTGTATAAGATTCTGTGCATATGGACAGAAAGGAGAGCCATTAGGAAAATTGTTTTATGGCATCAACACAGAAAAGCAAGGCAGACCGGCAGTGTTTGTAAGTGTTGCACCAGAGTTAGGTCCTGAAAGACAGGATCCTGCTGATTGTTCATTTGCTAGTCCAATTAACTCCAGTAATCTTCCTCTTCTGATGTAACAACTGAGGAGCTGTCATAAGCACTCAACTGTGCTTGCCTTTTCTGTGCAGCACCTTCATGCAGCCTCTATAAATAAAACACCATCTATGAATGGAGGCCGACAGACCTTTCAATCACTTTCTCGCCCTCCATTAATACGTAATTTTTCATTCACAGAAGCTTTTGTTAAGGATGCTATGAATGGTGCAATTGCGCGGAAAGGGAGGGCATAGTTGGGCACACTTTATGAGTGCACGTGACAGCAATTCAGGTCTATTAACCCCTGCCGATCCAAAAGGTGTATGATGATGGTGGGGGGAGATTACTCCTGAGTTAGAAGACAGGAGCACAAGGGGCACATCCCAAAGAATGGGAAGCTAAGCATTAAGGATTGAGAGGGCAGGGTCTACTACTTGAACAGTCTGCTTTTATTTTTTACTGGATATACCTTGGTAATGATTCTCGGAGTGAAACCTTTTCAGAAGAAACCAAATCATCAAAATGCTCACTCTATTTGTTCATGAATGGGGAAACGTCTTTTTAGACTCAGAGGGGCTTGGCAAGACTGGGGAAAATCAAGTGCGACTATACCAAAGTTTTTGCATTGGCAAGCATACAGCATGAAGCCATAGCATCAGGTGTAAGAGAAACTGGGGCGAGAAATCTTGTGCAACCTCCTCCAACACCAACTCAGCGTCTTCTAGGTTTTCCACGTCTACTATTTCTAAGGGAGGTAGTTCCACTTCCACCTTAGGTCAAGAAAGTGGAGGTGGAGAAGAAGCCTGATGCTTTTGGGATCTGGACAGTGATAGCTAAATGATGGCCTGTTAGGGGTCTGCGAAATTATGACATAGTTGCAGAGAAATCTTCCTTTGTTAGATTTTACTGTGTTTGCACTGATTCAGATGCACAGTTTCTAGTTTATTCTAGACGTTAGTGCAGAGGCTGATTGAAGAATCCAAAGTAAAAAAAGTAGCTAAGCATGACAATTCTACATAAGGGAGAAGCGGCCTATCACCTATGGGACACTACCAAAAAACAGAGGTCTCACGGAGTGGGGTAGTGTTAAAGGGGTACACCCACAGAAGGCATGTCAAAAAGCTTTGTCAGTTTCCAATCACCTGAAGGTAACAGCCTATAACCCAGGGGCTATAAGTATCCAGCCTGTGTCCTGTACTGTACAATTACAGATAAACAATTTACCACAGCTATTTAAAATTTGGCTTAGTCTCCCAAATGGTTACTCAAATAGGAGTTCACACACTTTATGCAGCCCAGCTAATTTAACAAAGATTCTGATAGATGCTAAAATGTAACCTGCAGACTCCTCAAAACACAAGCTGCATTTACTATAACAATGTAGGGAATTTTTTTCAGGACAACAGACTTATTACTAAGCCTAGCTATTTTTTTTTTATCTTCTTAGCTGCTTATTGCTTTGATTTTTTCCTAAATTTTCTCATTCCCGTTTCTGACCCTCATTCGTAGTTCCTAAATAGGGATGGGCTTAGGCATGTTCGGATCGTAGTCCCAACCCACCTGAGCAATCACACCAGGAAGCCCTCACTGCACACTGCCAATCATAGGCAGTGAGGCATTTTCCGGCTGGCAGCTGCACATACACACTGCCTATGATTGGGGGTGTGAAGTGACGGCTCCCTGGTGGGATTGCTCAGGTGGGTTTGGACTACGATCCGAACACACCTGAGCTCATCTCTATTCCCAAACACCCACTATTACCAAAGCCCTCCCTCCCCCACTTGGCTCTACAAACTATTTAACCAATACAGATGTAGGTACAAAAAATGGCACAAGAAAAAAATTAGCTGTGTGCATTTTGTCTATTAGAGCCATCCAGGGGCTTGGTTTAAAAGAATGAAAGTGATGCAGCATTAAGTCTTCTCCTGACCCTTCACTGTTGACCAAAAAGACAACTGGAGAGAACCAAAGCAACAATGCTACATCCGACCTTTGTTTACTAAAACCAGTGACTGTATTTTACAGCGGTTGACTCCAAATCCTTCAATTCATACCCATCGCCACATGCATGGTCTTTGGACTACAATTTGAAAACTACAGCTCTAAACTGTGGCATATTTAAGGTTTCAGACACCATTTTACAAAATAAGGTGTAACATAAGTGATAAGAAAATGCCTACCTTTTCAATGCATCTGCGGAGTGTGTTTATATTCCTTACCCACCAACCAATTCCCATTGCTCTAAGTTCAGACCACTGTGGGTCACCTTTTTGAATGGCTGGAATCATGTTGATTAATTCTTCTTCTGCCTCCGAGTGAAAAGCCCATGCAAAGTGACAGGTTGATAACCCTAAAACATGAATACAATTGTTGAAGAAATGTTGAATAACTACTGGAATCTTAGCTCTTAAATGGGAAATACACACCTTATTCCCAAACAAGTGTACCCTCATGATGGTCATACACCCTTCAATTTTACTATCCAACCAATGTGCGATTTATTTAAATCAGAAAGCGATCGAACAGCCATAACTTCCCTTCCGATTGATTTAGATTCTGTCTAGATCAGATTTGATCAACCTGAGTAATTGAGTCATATCAGCAGGGTGTAAAATTTATAATAATTTAGTATCAACCAGCAGCACCAAAATGATTTTCTCATAAACTTGATTGTATTTAGATCGATCAAATTATGAGGTTGCATAGTGGAAACAGAAACACGATGGATAACTTGCAATCATAACTATCACTCAAATTATACTTCGTTGTGTGTGGCATATCGATGGATTGTGTTGTCAATTATCAATTATTACTACTGGAAGAGATCAATCTTTTATCAAAGCATGTATGGTCACCAATACAATAACAGTGAGCAGCTAATGTAAAATAAATCTACTGATTGCAAAATATACATGGCTGATATGCAACCTTTACCATTTTCCGTCAACAAATTGGGACAATCTTACTATTGAAATGCCCTTGTGCTTCGTGTCATCAGAATCTATATAAAAGTCAAAGAAGTTTTAGTGTTCTGATGACCAGGACAATAACCGATAGATTTACTTACTGACTGACTGACTGTTGTTTGGGGGGGCACGCCTGTTTATAAGCTTGCTCAGTTAATCAACCCAAGTCTAAAAAATTATGCTTTGTATGGAAGTCAAGGTAAATGCAGATGGAAAATAAGCACCTTGATGAAGCAGCTGAATACGATACAGTGGAGGCAGGGATGTTAGGAGACATGTGTGCAGTCGCATGGCCAACAGGTATCTTAAGCCACACTCATCAAGATTGTCACCTCCTGCAAACAAAGATTTAGACAAAGTTATATAAAAAAAATAACTGCAACTTGAAAAGAACGGCAAAGGGAGGCAGAAAAAAATAGTGCTATAGCCTATCAATGCTAATTGAGTTTGAGCTTCTAGACATTTCATCCTATTGTACTGATAAAAGCAGACCTGCTGCTAGTTGATACAGTTAACAGCCCACCAATGGTCTCAGCGTCAGTGTAAGAAAAAAGAATCCCGGCTAAAATTTCAATTTAAATGTGGCAAAGCCACCTTATCATCAAATATGTTGTTAATTTATATCAACATTAAAACTTTTTTCCTAGTTTTGATAAGCTATTAAAAAATAAAAACCTCTGTTGCTTTGTATTGTTGTCTATGTCCTGGCGGAAAACTTTTACACATTTTTCATGGTGGTGCTGGTCACAGAGACAGATGGTAAACCAATCCAATATATAACTTGGGTCACCAGCACAAGAGAAGAAGGGAAATCTAATAGGGACACTTAGTCTAGTGATAACCAAGAGAGGATTTCCCGGTTGTGTCTATAGGACAGGAAGTTAAAGGAACTCTCCCCAAAGGATCTAGGTTGTACATGGGCTAGGTCTTCTGCCTAAGACAAGTTTCAGCCATGCTCTTCCTTTTGAATGATTGGGGAAAGACTTCACACCATGAAGGGGCAAGGTTTAACCTATTCCTTGACTGCCCAAGTCAAGATGGAACCCACAGCCGTGGTGCTCAGGTTAATTTTAGAATGCACTAGAAGTGGATCCTTTTCCCAGTCAAGTAAATTAATGACGGTGATCAGAGAAATATGTAGGATCCCATTTCGGTTTCTGAAAATGTTACTTGCATGCTGATCTTGCTGATAAGCGTAACTGTTTTCTGACACAAAAAAAATGATATAGACATAGAATTCTGACAATTTTCTGACACTGGTTGCTGTATGCTTGTCCTGGGTCTGCAAAAAAATGACTGGAAAATTGCCATTGTTTAGAATGAAGCCCACATAATTCTCAGATATGTCTACTTTCAGCCACCAGTACATAGATGTATGCTAGTTGACAACTGTCTTGAGCCTAGGAGCACTTACAAGAACAGCACAGAAATATTCACATTCATGTACACTTGCTGTGGCCAGCTCTTTACTAACAGTGATGGGTATATTAAGGGGGTCTGGAACCGAAACATCCACTCTCTACTAATTATACAGTGATCCCCTGACAAAGTTGTGCTGATCAAATAAAGGTTGCAATGAGAGACACATGAAGGTTTTTACTGTTGATCACTTGTTCTGGAAAAAATATTTACTTGGCTATCATGCTGACTGACTTGGCTACCAATGCTTGGCATTGATATTTGCCCTCTCACTTCTCTCTTTCCTGATCCGCATACTTGCTCAGTGATTCACAAAGTAATTAAGCAAATGGGTTACAGCATATCAGTTAAAGTGTTTAAAAAAAAAAAAATAATAATAGAGATCCTGTTTCCTTATAGCAGGTTAAAAAGCACAGTTCTTGTGCGGTCTAACCTGCCCCTCTGGAAACTGTAAAAAACCTGGCTGATCCTGAAACTTCCTGTGCCCCCCTCTGTGTGCTGACCATGATAAATATGGCTAATGAGCCCTGACTACCGTTGTCTGCCTGTGCACCTCCATCATCCGCTGTGTCTCCTCTCTGCTCTCCCTCATCCTCTCCCCGCTCCCCTCCCTTCCTGTCAGCTTGGGAGTCCGTGTCTCTGTCTCTGCACCCCTGCTTCTGTTAATAAAAAAGTAAAATGTCACTGCCAGCCCCTCTCTTTTAAGCGCCAATCCTGTACTGTATAAGTGTTTGTAAGAAACAAAGCCTCAAAATACCTTTTTGTGAAGCAGCTTCATGCCGGTCACGTGACTCCCGGATGCTTTAATACTACAATCCAGGACTATAGCGGGAGGGGCCGAGCGGCCACGTGACTCCGGGTTGATGTAAGAGGGAGAGCTCGGCTCCTCCTGCTGTAGCCCTGGATAGCAGTAGCAGAGTGGCCAGGAGTCATGAGACTGGCTTGAAGATACTTCACAAAAAGGTATTTAGAGGCTTTGTTTCTTACAAACACTTATACAGTGCAGGATGGGAGCTTGAACGAGAGGAGCTGGCAGCAAAGCATAATTAAGGGTTACAAACCCTTTAGGGTCCAAGCGTTTTCAGAAGCTGGTCAGTAATGAAATCCCCCAAATTTCATTAAAAGAGAAGTTTGGCTTCTTTTTTTTCAAAAATTATACATACCTAGGTGGATCAGTCGGTCCAATGCTGCATTTGTCCCCCAGCGCCTCTACACTGAAAACTCAACGTTCAAACACCGCTAATCGCTCGGTTCTGACAGCTCTTACAGCAGAGTGCTGCTGATCTGCTCTGCCCCTTCCTCGCTCACTGGAGCGCTGGGCTGTAGAGGGGTGGGGATTGGCTGGCTCAGGCTCCCCGAGAGGCTGAGCAGGGTTTCAGTCCAGGCACCTGGCAGATCCCCACTTCCATTGTCATGATGACCCGGTGCCTGGACTAACTTCCATGACATCAGCAGAGAGCGGACTTCAGGCAGCTCTCTAATAAAAACAGGTCACAGGAGTGCAGAACGAACTGCACTCCTGTGATCCATAGGAGATGTACAGCCAAATGAGCTTTGGCTGGAATATCCTTTAATGACAAATCTATTTTGCATCATAAATATTTGCCTCCCTCTGCTCATAACAAAAAAAATTAATAAAAAGACAAATCACATGTAACCAGAAATCTTCTAGTGACAAAGAAGCTAAGGTGCCAGTCATTTACTTAGTTTAGATTAACACCTAGTCTTGCAATTTGTGTAATAAAATATCATTTTTAAATGTTCATTTCTAAACATACTGTATCTCTTAGAAAACACACAGACTATTCATTAATCCCTATTTATGGTGGTTATTTTGTGAGATGTGATTATTACCTGAATAGTTGTGATCTCTGCTTTCACCAAGCTCTGTGCTGGTTGTGGCCACCGTATCAGCAAGAGCCACTAGGAACATCTGCTCCAACCGTGTCAGACCAGGTAAACTAGAGTGCATGAGATGGCTTGAGAGTACGCTGGCATGCTCGCGGCCAAAGTAAGCAGGCCCATACTGAGAAAGGTTGATCACTTTGGATTTACCTTCTTTTTTCTCAGTTTCAAACCCAATGAAGTCATCCGTTGTTATATTCTGCACCTGGAACAAGTCAGAATATTGGTCATCGACTTTACTACCAAAACTAAGCTTTGCTTTCTGGGACATCTTTGTGGTTTCTTCAGGAGCAGAATATCCAGTATCCTTATCTGCAGCAACCAGAGCATATAGAGGTAATGGTGGTATGGAGTCGATCTCTGTGTAATCTCGTGTTCCATCTTTTCCAGTGATAATCATGTCCTTAGCCGTGCTGCCACTAACACTAATTGTCCGTGACAGGTGACGTTTTGGAGCTCCCTCATCTCCAGCATCTAAATCTTTAACAATTGCCACCTCCCCAGCAACGCATTTGACTAAATGTGAAAGAATGGCTTTGGCTCTTCTAACTTTTCCCAAGTCCATAAGCTCCAGCAGTTGTGTTGGATGATACTGTGGAAGAGTTGGAGAAAGCACATGAGCAGCCTCAAAAAGCCCCCCATCTTGAACTACAGTAGGACTACCAAAGACATCATCTACAATAGCTGCCCCGTCAATTACGCTGGTCTTCTTAGAGATCTGGACTGATTCAGACTGTGTTGCATTGTCTTCAGAGACCAAAATGTCACTGTTGCTAGACTTCAGGTTGTGTTTCCACTGGGCATATACATGCATTTCACAATCCATTCCAACAACTAAAATCCCATCTCTAACCCAGGACAAAGATACGGGCAATGAAGGTGTCCCATCTACAGATGACACCAAATCAATTGATCTGAGTAGCACCCATTTGGATTTTATGCCTTGTTTTATACTACCACCTAGTGGTAAAGTGATAACAGCAATGCCATCCTTGCTGTTGGTCTGATCGGTAACAATACCGGAAAGTCGTCCATACATAAAAATATTAGAACCAACACCGACTGTTAGTATATGAGAGCCATCCTCCTTTGAAACCCAATCCAAATGCACTAAATGCTTGATGTTGGGAACCAGATGTTTGTCTTTGTTTAAAAATACATCCGATTTAAAATAGACAAACAAATTGCTATCAACGCTCACATGAGGGTCAAGCATGCTGCCAACTCTTAACAAATCATCAAGATGAATGGTTTGCTCTAAGACCCATTCTGATCCTCCTGTGGATTCACATTCGAAGAGACACACATGCATAGAAAACTCTTTGGAGACATAGCCATTATGTTGAATAGGCTGCTTGTAAGCCACAGCAAGTCTTCCTGTATAAGAACAGCTCACTGCAACCGGCTTTCCTGCCACAGGTATGGTACTGCTGTTTTCCTCTCGCCCTTCGTTCATCAATGACCATTCTTTCCAGCAAAAGCTTTGCTGTTCCTCGTTACTTACACAATCTTGAAATGTTTGCACATTGCATTTCCAGAATCGCACTTTGTTATCTGAACATGTAGTAACCACTAAATATGGTGCAAGGCACACTGGGTAAATTGAAGAAGAGCTGAGATGACCTATGTGGATGGAAAAAAAAAAAAAACAACTTGGAGTGAGTTCTTATTTTATATTGTGAGAAATCGTATTCAATTAGATCATATAAAGGGCAATCAGCAGAGGAAAGATTAGGGTATTTTGAACATGAGTTACATAGTCTGGTTGAAAAAAAAGACACAAATCCATCTAATTCAACCAATAAAAGGGAAAAAAAATAAAATAAAATACAATTTTACAATCCTATGTATAATATAATCCCATACCCACAATTGATCCAGAGAAAGGCAAAAAACATAGCAAACCATGATCCAAATTGCTCCAGCAGGGGAAAATAATCTGATCCCTCAAGAGGCCATCGGATATTCACCGGATCAAGTTTACCTATAAATGTTAGTATCCAGTTATTTTATGTACATTTAGGAAATAATCCAGGCCTTTTCTTAAAAAAAAACCTTCTGAGCTAGACAGAAGCAGCTTTTGAGGGAGTCGATTTCACATTTTCACAGCTCTTACTGCGAAGAAGCCTTTCCATATTTGGAGATTAAATCTCCTTTCCTCCAGATGTAAAGAGTGCTCCCTTGTCCCCTGATGACCTAAAGTGAATAACTCAACACCAAGTTCACTATATGGACCACTTATGTATTTATACATGTTGATCACATCCCCAAATAATCTCCTCTTCTCAAGAGAAAAACTCAGTTCCTCTAATCTTTCCTCATAGCTGAGCTCCTCCATGCCTCTTGTCAGTTTGGTTGCCCTTCTCTGCACTTTTGCCAGTTCCATGAAATCCTTTTTATGAACTGGTGCTCAAAACTGAACTGCTTATTCCAGATGAGGTCTTACTAATAATTTGTACACATAATTTGCAAAATTATATCTCTCTCTCTCTGTCTGCAGTCTATAACCCTCTTAATACAAGAAAAGACTTTGCTCGCTCTGGAACCACAGCTTGGGATTGCATATTATTAAGCTTATTATCTACCAGAACACCCAGATCATTCTCCACCACCGATTCCCTCAGTTATCCTCCTCCTAGTATTTATGATGCATGCATATTCTTCGCTCCCAAGTGCATAACTTTACATTTATCAACATTAAACCTCGTTTGCCACATAGTTGCCCAATTAAACAGTGCATTGAGATTGGCTTGTAAGTTAGAGACATCCTGTAAGGAAGTTATTCCACTGCATAGCTTGGCATCATCTGCAAAGATTGAAATGGTACATTTTTAATCACAGACCCTATATCATTTATAAAGATATTAAAAAGTAAGGGTCCCAACACTGAACCTTGGGGTACACCACTGATAACCTTAGACCATTCAGAGTAAGAATCATTAACCACTATTACTGTTCCGGGGACAACCCAAAATTTGGGGTTTTCCTTTAATTTCACTCTTAGTGATAACAGTAAACATGACAAATAAAGAGGGTAAATCTTCCTAATAAGAGCAGAGACAGCAATAAAAACCTTTTTTAGAAATTCATCCAGCACCAGATCCATATGTTAAAGCAGAGTTGCACCCAAAAGTGGAACTTCCGCTCATCTGCTTCCTCCCTCCGTTGCCACATTTGGCACCTTTCAGGGGGGAGGGGGGGGGACCTGTTTTTGACAGGTACCCTTCCCCACTTCCGCGAGACAGCACCGCAGGGCGCCGTCCCTTGGAATTTCCGTCCCCTTTCTTCTTCCCCGTCGCCGAGCCATTGAGAACATGCAGCACGCTTTGCGCACACACAGTAGGGGACCAGCTGTGAAGCCAAAAGGCTTCATTGCCGGTTTCCCTTAGAGTAAATGGCGGCGGCAGCACGCGGCAACCAATCAGAAAATCGGCTGGGATGCTGAATCGCAGGCTCCCTGGACAGGTAAGTGTCTATATATTAAAAGTCAGCAGCTACAGTACTTGTAGCTGCTGACTTTTTTTTTTTACACAGCTGGAACACCACTTTAACTTCCTTAGTGGGGGAGCGCACCTCACTTGGGGACACCATCGACAACCATTAGATAAAAGAATACACATCGCAATTTAAATGAGGTGATATTGAAGAAGTCAGAAACTAATGCAGCCACTACATCTGCCACTGGTAAGCTGCAATATAGTAGGATTTTTGTCTTGCCTCCAAAATCCCTTTCCTAAATTACAAAATACAGAAAGGTATTCGGAAAAGTAGAATTACGCTGCATGTGCATTCACGTCCTTGAATTCTGTGACACATTCCCTATTGCCGCTTTTCCACTGCAAGGAACCGAACAGTCCGGCTCGCTTTTGCGCTTTTCCACTGCATGGTACGGTGTTGAACGGTTCGGTACGGTACGGCGGCGCTTTTCCACTACATTGAACCGAACAGTACGGCTCGCTTAAACAGTACCGCCTCAGTTGTGGTTCCAAGAGGGCCGTACCGGTACCATATCCCACAATCCTTTGCATGCAGCCTTGACTGTTTGTCACTACTAGCCACTGATTAGTCAGAGAATCGTTGTTATCCCACCCACTTACTATTCGTGGAAAAGCAAACCGTACCAAACCTTTTCAACACCGTACCATGCGGTACCATGCAGTGGAAAAGCAAACCGAGGCAAGCAGGGCCGAGCCGGTACTTGCAGTGGAAAAGTGCCATATGTTCTCCAAGTAGGCACTGCTGTGTCACAGAATTCACAGAGCCTGCCCTATCTGAACTACAGGGAAAAAGAGAAGGTTCCCCTGGGGGCGGGACTTTTTAGGCAATTGACCATCAAAGTAGTAAAAGTATATGCACAAATGTAAAACTATATAAATTTATTGAAAACATACAAGTGAGAAATAACATACAAGAATAAAAAACATTGAGTATAATATGTAGTGAAAATACATCACTGAGAAAACTATAAGGCGAGAATATAGGAGTCTCCCAGAACTAGACCTGATGCGTTTTGGGCAAAACCCTTTATCCGAAGGTCAATTGGGATACAATTCTATGTAAAAAGACAAATTAGTTCTATCTCACAAAAACAGTACTTTAGACAGTAAGAGAATATACATTGCATTTGTTGTCCAAAGAAAAATCTTTTGTGAAGGAAAAGACAAAGCGTAAAATATAAAAATCAATCAGTAATAAATAATACAAAAAAGGTATGTATATATACGCACCACTCGCCGAGTTTCCGGATGATTGCAACCGCATACAAAAAAGTGCAGCAGTCCAAAGAGTCTGTGGCGCTGAATAGGAGCGCACCAGTCAGGGGGAGGCGAGAAGACCGAGGGGAAAGAGGGAGTAGGAGAGCCAACAATAAATGGATCACATAAAATAAAAGTAGTGTTGTAGCTTATTTGTTGGTTTTATTATGTTTGGTTCCTCCGTGGCCTATCCTGCGAGGATCTCAGAGGGCAATTGGCGAGGCACAAAAGAGTATCTAAATAAAAAATATATAATAAAACATTGAAGAATGTTTTAAGTATAAATGAGAAAAAAAGGAAAAAATTAACATATGTATTGGAATGTGAGTAGGAAAAGAAAAGAAGAAGAAACGAAAGGGAGAAGAGAGAGGGGTGGGTGGTAGTGAGGAGGGGAGGGGAAGGAAAGATAAAGATGGGGAAAGGAAGAAAAGAACAGGGGGGGGGGGGGAAGAGGGAGGGAAAAAAGAAAAGAGAAGAAAGGGGGGAGGGAAAGGGAAAGAGGGGGAGGGGGGAAGGAGGGAAGGAAAACAGGGGAAATAGGTGAGTGGAAGGGGAAAAAAATGAATGTGGGGTGTGTGAGGAAAGATGGAGGAACCGAGGAGAAGGTGAGGAGTGAGTGCATGTGATGGTGCCAGAATGATGGGAATGAGGTGGTGAAAAGGAAGTGGTGGCTAAGGGAAGGGGAACAAGCGGGAGGGAAAGAAGAGGGAAAGGAAAGAGGGAGGGGGGAAGGGGGAGCAGGGAAGGGGAAAAAGGGGAAGACAAAAGAAAAAAAATGGGAAACACTAGGGAACAAAAAAGGGAAGGGTGGTGGAGAAAAAAAAGAGGTAAAAGAAACCGTGACAATTCCTGGTAAAAACCATAAATGTGAGGAAACCTCCACCACATGTGAAAAGGTGCAAGAACGGGGGGATGGTCCGATAGGAGTGAGGAAGTGATGGGGGTGTGAGAATGAGATCCACACAAGGAGTTATTTGAAACATAATGATGTATACCGACCTATATGTAAACGGAAAGCAACGGGAAGTAGTGAGGCTAGTAAGGGAGACATATAAATGATGTACTTAAAATCTGATCATAAAAGGCTCCATATCATGAAAAAAAAAGGGGTTTCGATAATGAAGTAGGATAAGCGAGGAGCCTTCAATAAGATACCTGTTGTCTGCGGTGGTGGTACGCTCTTCCCCCGGTGCGGCGAGATCCAATAGTGCCGTCCGCGCCGGTTAAAAGGACGCCTGCGCATGCACCGATGGACCCAATCAAGCGTGTCAACGCAAGGAGCCAATAGGATCCCCCGTGTCTGGAACGCACAGCCCCGTCCAGTCTGTCAATCGGACGGAGTCCTGCGCTCCAGGCACGCCGACCAGTGTTAATTTCGTCGACTAAAACCGACTAAAACGTTTTCGTCGACTAACACAATTCAGATGACTAAAATACGACTAAAACTAAAATGGCATTTTAGTCTTAAGACTAAAATATGACTAAAACTAAAATGGCATTTTAGTCAAAAGACTATAACTAAAACTAAATCGAAATTTGCTGCCAAAAATTAACACTGGTGCATGCTCAAAGCATAAATAATAACATATTAGATTTTTCACTCCAGGACCAGCAGTAGTATATAATGAGTTTGGAAATTGTAGAGAAATGCTTAAATAATGCATTACAAATTACAATTGAACTACACCCATTTGATTATAGATGACTAAAATTAGTTTTAGTCGACTAAAATGTAGGGCGTTTTAGTCGACTAAATTATACTGGAGTTTTAGTCGACTAAATACGACTAAAACTAAAACACTTGCAGAAGACTAAAATGGGACTAAAACTAAAATGCCATTTTAGTCCTAAGACTAAGACTAAAACTAAATTGAAATTTGCTGCCAAAATTAACACTGACGCCGACGCAACAAATCCTGTAGGGGAGAGTGAACCACTGAGTGGCGCTCTACCCTAATCAGGAAAGAAACAGGGGACAAGACAGAAGAAATCGATCCCGTCCCCTGTGTGCGTCGGGGGGATAGGAAGAAGCAAGCACGGAGGAACAATGGCAAAAATGTAATGGTGGGCCCCAAATGCAATGTTTACAAATATCAAATGTTGATAACATTCAGGCCCCGTTCACACTGGGGCGATCTGACTTCCCAGGGCGACCTCACAGGTTGCGGCGCGCTGCTCGCACCGCGACCTCGGAGCGGCCGGCACGGACTTCATAACATTGAAGTCAATGCAGGTCGCTCCAGGTCGTCCCAAAGGTCGCTCCAGGTCGCTCCTATTAGAACGGGTCCACAGCTTCTCTATGCCAGGCGACCTACGGCGACCTGTCAGACCAGGTCGCCTGACAGGTCACCCCAGTGTGAACGGGGGCTCATGATAAATCGTTGATGTGGTTCTAAAAAAAACGAAACAACATATATATATATACAAAAATTATGTCATATACAAGTATACAACATAAAGTGTACAAAATTGGATAATTGAAGCATATTACATGCCCAGCATTTTAGACAACACAAAAAATAGTAGTTAAAGGAACAAGGTAGTAAACGGCTCTCAATTAGAACTCCCAAAGTCACATATTAATAGCGGATATATGGATATCATTAAATGGATAAATCCCATTGGATGTCTCTCAAGATATCATGGCCAAAAAGGAGAAGGGGGAGGGGGGATGGACAATAAGAGGGGGGTGTAAAACCAAAGAGCATATTATTGGGATCTCTATTAGAAAAGTACACACTATATTATTAGATCCAATCCATTAGTCTTCAATGTAGATCTATGGATGAAGATGTTCAGGTGAACAGAGCATAGTGACCTATCTATGATCAAAGTCCCCTAAACTTTCTACAAGAGAGAAATTAAAAGAGGCCGATGTAGTTGCTTGTTGTATTAAAGAGGTTGTAAACCCATCTCACAAACTTTTACCTATAGGTAAGCTTATATTAAGGCTTACCTATAGGTGCTATAAATATCTCCCAAACTTGCACTGTTTAGGAGATATTTAGAGTGCATACTGCCGATGACGTCATCGGCGCATGCGCTCTGAAGGAAAGGCCACCCGTGCCGTTCCTTCAGAGTCCTGTGCCATGAACGGCGGCTCCCGCGCGCAGGCGCGAGAGTGATGTAATCGCGCCTCCGGCCAATCAGATGGCCGGGGGACGCGAACCCGGAAGCAGGACGGCCGGACATGTCGGCCGTCCTGTCGCTGAGCGGGCGGCACGGCGGGGGCTTCGTTTTAAGGTAAGTACTTCATAATGAGCTAGTATGCGATGCATACTAGCTCATTATGCCTTTCTCTTTACAGGGCTTTTTTTTCTCTATTTTTTTTAGGGACTTTACTTTCTCTTTAATGCATTTGATAAAACTTTATATATATGGTGTATATATGATGCGCTACAGTCCACCTACCATATTCTAGTTTAGTGTCGAGAAACTCAAAAAACCTCACCACTAGGAAACGTCTCTAATCAAATTTTATAAGATGCACCCCAACAGATACCGCCAGGACTATGTGTGTCATATGGGTAAAAATTAAAAACTTTTTTATGAAAAGAAGATCAGGGAAATCTCATGTACGAGTATTATTGTGAAAGTTTTAAGGTTCCCAACTTCCTGAGGAAAAGCCCTCTAGGAATGGTTTGAAGTTGATACGGTCATTTAGGCATGGCGGTATAGTGGCCTGTAGGTAGTAAATCCATTTGGATTCCCTTTGAAGAAGGGTCTTGTCCCAGTCTCCTCCTCTGCTGCTGGGGTGCACTCTATCCAAGATGGTAAAATGAATGTATGGAAATATTCCATCATGGATATCACGGACATGTCTCCGGAGAGGGAGATCCGGGTTACACGTCCGCATATTAGAGATATGGCGCTGAGCTCTTTTGATAAATTCTTGTTTCGTCTTACCGACGTAAAAGCACCCACAGAAGCAGAGGAGGAGATAGACGACACCTATGGTCCTACAGTTGGCGTAATGCGTTGGTCTATATTGTTTACCATTAGGTAACAAGATGTTATTATTAGTATTCATGTACCTACATAGATTACATCCCTGCACCTGAAGGTGCCCGGTCTTTTGCAGGGGTCACATCTATATTCAGCCACGAATTAGCTATAATACAGTAGGTGATCTGTGGTCTGTCTGAGATGAAGGCGTTCAGATTTGGATCAACTGTAAGAAGATGCCAATGCTTGTTGATAATTTTATGTATCTGTCTGTGTTGTTTGGTGTACTTAGTAATAATGCGTGTTGGATGAATGGTTGGACTTTGAGAGTCAGATCTCTTTTTGGTTTTGAAGATGAGGTCTTGTCTAGTTGGTAAAATCGCTCTAAGGTAAGCTTTTTTAAGACGTGCATGGGAGTACCCACGTTGTAGGAGTCTATTTCTGAGGCCATCCTCTTCAGTCTTAAAAGAGGACTCATTGGAGCAGTTTCTGCGAAGGCGCAGGTATTGGCCATACGGTATCAACCTAATTAAAGTGTAGGGTGGGAGCTTGTAGCATGCAATATGGTGTTAGCTGCTGTAGGTTTGCGGACAAGGGTAGTCGAGATATGACCCTCTTTGTCCTTCTTGATTGTGAAATCCAAGAAGTTAATGCAATGTGTATCACATGTCATGGTAAAAGTTTAAGTTGTATGCATTGATGTTCATATGTTTGATACAATTCAGCAATGTTTCTTTGGTGCCCGTCCAAACCCTCAGTACATCGTCGATGTAACAATGCCAGGAAAGTATGTGACACGTAATTTGAGACCAATGTTCATCTGACAGAAATTAACTCTCCCATTCCCCCAGGTACAGGTTGGCGTACGATGGGGCACAGCAAGTCCCCATCGCAACGCCCTGTACCTGGAGAAAGTGGGAGCCATAAAAAGAAAAAACATTGTGCGTCAAAATGTATTCTAGGGCTTGTAGGATAAAGTTGTGTATTGGTGGTGGGTCGTAGTTGGATTGTGTTAGGACTTGACTAACAGCCCGGATGCCCTGCTGGTGGGGAATGGAGCTATTTAAAGCTTCCACATCAATTGCCACCAGCAGGGCATCCGTGGGTACGTACAAGTCTTCAAGTATCTGAAGAAGATGGATAGTGTCCTTTATGTAAGAGGGTAGGCTTTGGACAAAAGGAGATCGTTTATTGTCGATGTATTTGCTCAAATTTTCAGTAATGTTGCCTTTTCCCGACACTATGGGTCTCCCGGGGGGATAATGGGTGTTTTTATGTACCATGGGGAGGCTATAGAAAGTTGGAACCTTGGGGTATTTAATCCTGATGAATTCCCAAGTGGGTTTGTCCAAGATGTTAGTTAAATAGGCATTGTCGACCAAGGTATAAAATTCAGTATAAAATGTGTCAATTGTCTGTCTAGAAATTTTTTTGTACAAATTGGTATTATCCAGAATTCGCTGGCACATATTTTTATACTGATCATTAGACATCACCACAATATTTCCGCCTTGTCCGAAGGCTTAATGGTAAGGTGAAACTGTTTGGATAGGGTATCAAGGGCAAGTTTCTCTTGGAAATTAAAGTTCGAGAGGGACCGCAAGGGTTTTAATCTTTCAATTTCAGCGGAGGTCAGCATTACAAAAGCAGCTAAGTTGGTATTTTGGTTAAGAGAAGGAAACTTGTTTGATTTTTTATGAAAAGGAGCAGCTTGCACGCAAAGAGGTTCAAATCTTTTTTTTACTTCAAATATGTTGAAATTCGTATCGGGGCAGAAACTAAAGGCCCTTACGTAGAAGCGATTTTTTGTATGGTGTTAGTTGGTATGTCGAAAGATTGATAATGTCACTGTCGATATATTCACGTGGTATAGTGGGTTGATGTTTAGAGGAATGGTCAGTTCATGAGGGATCATCGCGAATTGTCTCCTCAGGGGCCATGGCATGTCTGAACTACAGAGGTGCTGAGAGGAGGAGTTTCAGGAGGCGGAGTATATGAATTACTATACAAGTACCATGGGATATGTACTAGTCCTTAGAAACCAAGAGTAAACAGCAGAGAAGCTGCAAAGCATGCAGGGAACCCAGGAAGCTGTGGAAACAAATGGCCAGCAGACAGGGGAGCAATCAACATTCGCAAGTAAGATTTTTCAAGATTATATTAGAATAACAAAAAGGTAAATTTTGGCTTACAAGTAAATTCCTCATCTTGGAATATGGTACATGATAAAGAGCAGTAGTCATAGACCATGGGTTAATATGCAAATTACCTTCAGGTGATTGGACACTGACAAAATATTATTAGGGCCATACCTAGTGCACACACTCCTGTAACCCCCACCCACTCTTTGAGACTTGGTTTTTGGCAAGCAATTAGGAGTGGTTAAGGAACAGAGGGGATGGCCATAAGAGGTTAAAGGAAGATGCAGATGAGTGTTGCAACTCCGGTAAGTGACAGTAATCTGAGCTTATGACATCAGGTTCCTTTAAGGATACACTGCAAGCCCTCCTGGTGTTGTGGGTGGATCTTAAGCCAGCCAGTCCCACAGTACTGCTAACTTCGGAGCTTATGATCCACCATTACCATACAAGCAGAAAGCTTTGCCTCTATGGGTACTCACAACATCTGTAGAGCAGAAATTATTAGTAGCCAAATAAATCATGTCACTAAAGGGAGCAGGGAGCCCAAAGACATTCTGCAGGGGGGGGGGGGGGGGAATGGTGCGCACCTGTGCAGGAGGTTGCACAGATCCAGTAGGATGCTTGGCCTGTACAGCAGAAAATAGGGCACAATTTAAACCAAGAATATGTGCCACCCACTGCTACTGGGAATATATGTTGCAGCCAGCTTTAAGCCCAAAGACATTCTGCAGTGTGTGAAAAATGGTGCGCACCTGTGCAGAATTACCAGGGAAAAGGAGGTTGCACAGATCCAGTAGGATGCTTGGCCTATACAGCAGAAAATAGGGCACAATTTAAACCAGGGATGTGTGCATATATGTTGCAGCCAGCTTTAACCCCAGAGCTCCCCAATAAAAGCTAGAGAGCCCCACTCAATATGGCTATTGAAACCCTACTCCATATAGCAGAATTGGAAAGAGATAGCCTGGCTGCTGTACACCTCACCCGACCCGATAGGTTAGCAAGTAAAACCAACCGATCCCATATAGACCGATTTTCCCCCAGGCTTCTCCCTCGCAATGGGCACATGCCTTCAGGATTTTTCATGGGCAGGGGACCTTTAAAGTGTGAACCATGGGCCTGAACCTGTAATGCACTCTGTGGTTTCTACTCAGGCTGAACTATTGGTACCAAGGAGTTGCCGTCAAACACAGGGTCCAGCGCATAGGGCACATTACAGGCTAAAATATATAAACAGTACAGCGCTATCAAAACAGATGAACCAAAAATAATAATACATATACAAAATAAATTGTTATATATAAAACAAAAAGTTAAGGGGTAAGTGAAAAAAGTGCAGGTGAAAAAAAGCCCAAATAAATCCACGTGAAAATAGTGACTTGAAGAAAAAGGTCCCACACCACAGATATTTCAAATGTGCTCACCAGATGGTATGGACCCAAGTTACTATACAGTAAGTGGGTCATACAGGCTGAATGTGAAGATGTCCACAGCACCGAATCATGGGAACTTCTACAGCATCTCTGGATCACAGACTGAGACCAGGTGAAAAAATCCACAAACCGCTCCAGAAAGTTATGCCAAAAATCCCAATTCATATAGAAACCATCCAAACGGTTTTACACTATGTTGTCCCTTGGTTTATCCCTTTATATCCGTCCATGAATTGGGATTCCTTGGCATAACTTTCTGGAGTGGTTTGTGGATTTTTCAATACTTTCATATAAGTTTAAGTTTTCACTTACCCCTAACTTTTTGTTTTATATAGAACAATTTATTTTGTATATGTATTACTATTTTTGATTCATCTGTTTTGATAGCGCTGCACTGTTTATATATTTTATCTTGTCACAATCTATGTCAGTTGGAGTGCTAGCTGCTATTTCCACTTTCACAGTATTTATTTTTATTTGTTAGCGCAGTTTGACACACCTTTTTACACCTTTGGTGTCTTATTCCCAACAGGGTGTGAGAACAGGCCAGGGATCGGTAAATCTGGAAAGCTGCAAAATGATTCCTGGGGTCTCTGCAACAACTGGAGAAACTTGCTAGAAGACTAAAGGATCTTTACAAAAAGTAAAAAAGATTTGCTTCTCTCAAAGCTGAGAGAATATGGTTGTCTAAAGACACTAGAAAAAAGTTAGGTACCTGGTAACTTTTTTTCTAGGGAGTCTTCCAAGGCAGCACCTGAGAGATAGGCTCCTCCTACCTGAAACAGGAAACATTCGTCCACCATTACAAAAAAAGTCAGTCATACCTTCAGCCTCAGTAATATCAAAGTACTGAAGGACCCCTCAGTAAGCTCACTGAATCTTCAAAGCCCGTTTTATAATGTTGTATAGGGCAGGAACGGATGCTGCCCAGGAAGACATCTTAGAAAAACAGTTACCAGGTACCCAACTCTGTTTTCTCTAATCGTCTTCCAGGGCAGAACCTGAGAGGATGTCTCAAGCAATACTTACTAGGGAGCGGAAAAAGTCTGTAGCACCTTGCGACCAAAAATCTGGTCTTGGCTGGACAGCTGGTCGATACGGTAATGCCTTGCAAAGGTATTGAAACTCGATCAGGTTGCTGCCCTGCAGATCTGCTCCGGTGTTGCCCCGGCTCTTTCTGAACTTGATGATGCCCAAGCTCTGGTTGAGTGGGCTGTGACACTGCTCGGCGGGGTGAGGTTTAGTGCTTGGTAAGCTGTTTGAATAGCAAGCTTTATCCATCTGGCTATCGTACTTTTGGAAGCCAACTTCCCTTTATTCACTCCTGCATGAAGGATGAATAGCGTGGTTGTTTCGCCACACTTTAGTTCTTTCGAGGTAAGCTATCAGGATCTTTCTTACATCCAGCTTGTTATAAGTGACTCTTTTCCTACTATCCATACAATTTGGAAGGGAGGAAATAACCACCTCCTGAGTTCTGTGGAAGGTTGAAGAGACTTTTGGTAGAAAAGAAGGGTCAGGTGTGAGAATAATTTTATCTGACAAAATTAAACAGTAAGGTTCTATCATGGATAGAGCCTGAATTTCGCTGACTCTTCTTGCTAATACAAATGCCACCTGGAGTACTGTATTTGGTGTAAGGTATTTATCTGAACTATTCTCCAGTGGTTCAAAGGGTGCCAGGAGGAATCCCTTGAGTACCGTGGCAAGGTCCCATGTTGAGCTCTGCTGCATTTCATGGGTGTGGCTTTCCTTAATGAGAGAAGGAATCTTTTTATGAGTGTCTTCCGCCAGCCTAATATCTAGGTGGGAAGATAGGGCTGCCACTTGAACCTTCAAAGTGTTATAAGAAAAGCCCTTGTCCGCTCCTTCCTGCAAAAAAATCTGAGATTGCCGATATAGCCCCCTTGACGGGGTTTCCTTTGTTCTCGTATCAGAAGACAAACTTTTTTCTCACTTTCTCAAAATTGGCTCTAGTCACCGGTTTTCTGCTAGCTAAGATGGGGTCAATCACCCTGTTAGACAGATCTTTGTTCTGCAACCTTGTCCTTTCAGGCACCAGGCCGAATACTTCAAACCCTCGTGGCTCGGGTGGCTGATCCACCCTTGCGACAGGAAGTTCTGTATGCCTGGAAGTATTAGATGAGGCTGTATGCCAAGGTTCCTTAAGTGACTGAAGCAAGATCCTTTCTGGCTCACGTCTGTATGGGGTCTCAGAGATAGTAGCAGCTTTACTTCATCAATGCTCAGCTCCTGCAAGCAAGATATGCTTTTTTGAAGATTGGCATTTTGTTCACCTACTGATTCACAGAATAGCAGCTCGTCTGGCCCTGGCCCTATAATTAGCTGTCTTAGCTATTATAGGGCTTTGAAGCTTAGCTGTGAGCAGATCCTGGGTACTGACAAGATTCCAACCGGCAGAGCTATGTATGGAAAATGAGGAGGGGAAGCTGGCCTTAGCACCACAAATCTTAGGTATCTTAATTAGCTTTTTTCTATCAGTACATGTGGATGCGCTTCCTGCCGATCCACCGTGGCTAGGAACATTCTCAGGTACTTGGTCGGAGGGGGGGGGGGGGGGGGGCGAGAGGAAAACCCTATCAAGTAACCTACTGCTACCGGGCCAAGGAAAAACTGCGGTTTCCCGGATTTCCTCCCCTGGAGGCGAGGAGCTCCCCCCTTCTCCCTGCCCAGTTTTTCTTTGGGATGGAACTCCTCCTTGCCAGATTTGTTTTGTTGTGTCCAGCGCTTTTTTGGACCCGTCTTATCGAATCCTCTGGATTGGGGAAAGGGTGTTTTTCCCTTACTCTTTTTGGTTTGGGTAAATCCCTTGTTTTTGCCTGCGGTTCTAACCAATACCTTTTCTAGGTCAGGTCTGAACAGTAAATCGCCCCTGAAAGGGGTGCCGCAAAATCTGTTTTTGGAGGAGATGTCTCCCTCTCATGACTTCAGCCACAGGCTTCTCCTATCTGAATTAATTAGGCCAGTGGTTCTGGCTGATATCCTTAAGGACTCTGCTGATGCACCCACCAGGAAAGCTGCCACTCTGGTTTTTACCAGTTCCTCTCTTGGGGTGTCTCCCTCTAGCAGTTCTTGCAGCTGTGTCAGCCAGACCAATAGGGTCCTGGCCGTGCAGGTGGAGGCTATGCCTGGATTGAGATTTGCAGCTGCGGCTTCTTAGAAGCGCTTCTATCTTTTTATCCATAGGATCACTAAGAGTTCCGGAGTCGTCAAAAGTCAGGTTTGTTAGCGATTCTGGCGAGCGAGGTATCTACCTTGGGGCATTTGGCCCAGGGTTTAGTATCCTCCTCTGTGAACAGATACCTGCGTTTAATTGCAGCTGGGGTAAAGAGCTTCTTTTCCAGTTCTGTCCATTCTTTTTTAAACATGTTTTTTTTAGGGACTCATGTACCGGGAATGTTCTAGGTTTTTTTGGTCGTAAACCTTTGTACATCTTATCATGTAGAGAATGCTCTGCGATTTTTTGCTCTTTGATACCCAGTGTATCCGTAATGGCCCTCAGTAAATTATAGGTGTTACCCCCTGATGCTGTGTCCTCATTATCTGAGTCCGAGCAAAGGCCGCCTTTGTGATTTGATTCCGAGCTATCTGCCTCAGATCCCTGCTCCACCTGATCCACTTCATCCCTGCTGCATGAGGGGATGGGTGACATGCTGGTAGATGGCGTGCTGGCCTGGCTGGAGCTTGCAGGAGCCTCCAGTTTTTCTATGGCTGTACGAAGGGAAACAAATGTGCTTTTAATCTCCTTTTTTAAAGAATTAAGCATATCTTTCATGAACCCCTGTGACTCTTTGGCCACATTTTATTGATGTATTTCTGGCATAGGGGCTTTCTCTATTCTGGAAGGAACTTTTGACCGCAAGAGGCGCATGCCTTGCTACTGGTCTTTGTCTAAGTAAGCACAAAGGACCCAGTGAGGCAGGCAATCGCCATACACAACAAAGAAAAATCAGTTTGTTGGTGAATAAATACAGAGGGAACTCCAGAGTGCTCTGGCTTACCTTGGAGCTGTCCTGGCCAGCAGGATCTGTAGGGCAGGGTGGTGAGGCATCTGACATGGTCAGTCTCGGAAAAGGAACCACAACATAGGGGCCTTTAACTGCTTCCTGCCCAGCTCCAGCCCCACCCCCAGCTGCCCCAATACAGGTTGGTGGACATACCTGTATTAACCCATCCTGGTATCCTATTGGTCAGCCTTTCTGTTAATTTTCATTTGCAAATCCCCCCCCCCCCGTACAACCGTGTCCACTGGAGAGATTGTTGTGGCTGGCCTGGAAAAACTCAGGGCCATAACCAGGTATGGCCTTTGGGGGGGGGGGGGGGATACCACTGGCAACCTGACAGCTGGGGGGATAGTTGCATACCTCTCAGCAGGGTGAAACCTCAGGTGGGGGCCTGCTCACACCAGTGCCGAGCTGAATGGGAGACTGGTCAGGGAGCCTCCTGCAAATAGCACAGAGACTGCAAAAAATAAACTGTTGCAGCTCCCATGGGTCCGGAGGAAACACAATTAAACTGAGGCTGAAAGTAGGACTGACTTTTTTTTATAATAGTGGACTAATGTGTTTCAGGTGGGAGATGCCTATCTCTCAGGTGCTGCCCTGGAAGATGATTAGAGAGAAAAAAAGAGGCTTGCTAGGAGTGGAAATACTTTTCCAGTATTTAATCTCCTGAGTATTTAATCTCCTTTTTCAGGTTTTATAATCTCCAGAAGTTGGCAGCATAACCCTAAGTTTATGAACACCATCCTGTGTCCTGTAGTGTATGATTAAGACATTAAAGCCATATCAAACCAACAACCAAAAATATAACAGTATATACCAACATACCAATCATTAGCTCTTTACCCCCCTCTGTTTTCACCTGGTGATCTGGTCAGTAACACACCTCCTCTATTACAGTGCTCCCACTCTGGATGAAGGGGCAAAGGGGGCACATTTGGACATGAACATTTGTCAGTCTGGGGGGGGGGGGGGGACGACTAGTGTTAGATGTACTTGCAGATTTAGATACACTAACAAATTGCAGCTAAACTCTAGTTTACACACTTTATAGGCAATTAAAGCATTTTTTTTTTCTTTTGGGATAAAGGTTTCACGTAAATGAAAGCTGATCATTGTACGCACCCCTAACCCCTGTCAGTGGTGAATGGTTTGACTCACCCCTGTAACTGATGCAATCTGCTAGACAGTGTGCACTTTTGAAAAATAACAGGCTTACTGGCTGGATTACCAGATGAAGATAAACAAAAGAAAGCATAAAAAACCTAATGCAGCCATCACATGTAGGAATTGGTACGCTGCAATATAATAAAATGTTTGCTTTTGGGTTTAATACTGCTTTAAATGTTGCTCTTTCTTTTAGATACCCTTAACTTTTAATGACCTACATATGACTTCAAAATACACGGAGGGCTGCACCAAAAGCAGTGCATGTACTACTTTTGGAAACTCACATCGCATGATACTTCTGTACCATGCAATCCAGTGTGGACAAACACACAGTGTTTTTTCGATCTGCGTTTGGGTTGTCATTAACTTAAAATTGATACCCGCTATAGATCACAACTGCAGTTTGTTTTGAACACAGTGTGGGAAATGCGCATGGAGCATGGGTTTCCCGCACCACCTTCTGGTGTGAACTAACCCGGAGTACAGAGAACCAAAAAACTAAAACCTACTATTGCAAATATTTTGTTTCTAAAGCTAAGACTCTCTAATATTTCACACAAAAATACCAACAAACAAAAACAAAGTGATGAAGCAACCTCACCTGCCGAGGGTGTTGCCCTTATTACTTCTACACCACTTGGTATATCCAGTGGCTGGCTATAAACAAGCCTGGAACTCAGAATCAGTTTGCTGGCAGTCTGAAGATTAGCAATTGATGCGGAGCGTGTCATGGGGCTGGCGCCAGGAGATGTCTCTGGAGATGACTCTGCATTGATTTGCCCAGGAATGGTAAGCAGATTTTCAGATAGGGTTGTTACGACAGGCGTGGCTGTGAATTAAAGAGTAAAAGAAATATATAAATTGAAGAATTGTGCATTAAGAAATGCAAAAAGACCTTTAACTGAAAATCCAGGAATCCCTCCATGCAGCAGATATCTATATACTGTAGATGATCAGAAATTGAAGCTTACATTTTCAGGTATGCACAAGACTACTGCAGTATTTCTACCAATGTTCCCTGTATCCTTTTAAAAGTCTGTAAGTGGGCTGGGCCTGGCCATAGAGGATAATGGAGCATGAGCAGAGCTTTATCCGGAAAGACACTGCTGTTATCAAAAGCGGTACTTACATAAGAAATGTAATATGGAACATCTGCTTTAATTTTACGACTGATGCATCGTTCATTCAAAATAACTTTTTTCTCCTCTATGGTTACGGTCTTCTCCAGAAGGTTTAGGACTTTACTGGTACCGAGGGAAGGACGATCACATAAGAAAATCGCAATGTTTATTACAAAATCTACAGGAAAAAAAATTATTATATATATATATATCATGTATAAAATCATGCTTTCATATTAACGTGGGACAATACACGAAACATATATTAAAATCAACATGTCTTTGCTATGTGCTCCAAGAGGTTAACACATTTCACATAAACGCTTTCTCAGGACCTTTGTATCTTGGCAGCAAAGAAATATAATCTTTTAAAAAAAAACATTACATTACAATTGTGAATACATTGGCATATGTCAGAGATCTAGGTATTATTTTGTGTCTCATATCAACTCATGCTGTCCCAGGACAGTTGCACAAGGATGGTGGGAAGAAGATCATGCAAACAACAATGTATATTGTATAAGGCAGTAAAACAGTATACAAGGTGTAATGGGCAAAACCCTGTATTTTAAAGAGATAAAGAAGGATGAGCACTCAAAACCCAATACTAAAAATCAGTATACGGGATGGTATATCCCAGGGTATGTCACACTTACATAGTAATAGATGGCCTATAGATAAAGGGCCAACAATATAGGGCTGGTAATTTAATATTCATACACAAGAAGAGCAAACCTACAATGGCAAAAATATCTATATTAAGCATCAAATACACCTGGCTATAGGCAATTAAGTATAGAACCCTATAGACAAAAAAGCATAGTTTACCAATCCATTGCCACAGTGTCTTCTATGATCACTAAGGAGGAACCAGTCAGACCCAGTATCCCATGCCACAGACATAAACCAATCCTTAGGTATGACCAATCACAGATGAAAAGCCATCTGCAATAATGAAATGTTAAAAGATATATAATATCCATAATCAGATCTAAGATGACATAAAGAAACAGCTATATATGCCACATACCGACTGCCCTTTACTCCTGGTCCACGATTACAATCCATCCACCAACAATGACAACAAACAACTACAGCCTTCTTAGTTATATAACCGGATATTAGCACCAAAACCTGTGACATAATAAACCTGCGTGGGCACCGCCTTGATACCGATCTAACTAAAGACATGTATATCACCCTAGCCTCCGCCCCCCAACGGCAAGTATGCCCCAGTACAACTCCATCCGCTATGGCAGAGGACACTGGCAATGGATTGTCCAATAGAGGTTGACATAGGAACCTTTCCTATGTTTGGTGGGTTATTATTTTGCCATAATTTAAGGGCCCCATTGATGCCTGCTATATTGGCACTGCGGTGAACGGTTTGGCACCCATAAGAAGCCAGCGCTGATTTTGTAGATTGTGCTGGGGTATTGGTGTGACTTGCTGGTTTATTACTGTTGTTGTTGTATTGTTCTTGCGTTCCCGAGTACCGACTCTGTTGCGCATGCGCGAGTTACGCCGTGCTGCACATGGGCGGGAGTTTTTTATTCTGCGCAGGCGCAAGGTGGTGGCATCCAACCTAATTCAACCTCTATTAGATGATCAGTTGCCGGCGTCTTCTGCCATAGCGGAGGGAGCTGTACTGGGACGTACTTGCTGTTGGGGGCAGAGGCTAGTGTTATATACATGTGTTTAGTTGGATTGGTATCCAGACGGCGCCCGCGCAGGTTTATTATGTCACAGGTTTTGGAGCCAATATCTGGCTATAGAACTGAGAAGGTTGTAGTTGTTTATTGTCATTGTTGATGGATGGATTGTGATTGTGTACCAGGAGTAAAGGGCAGTTGGTATGTGGCACATATAGCCGTTTCTTTAGGTCATCTTAGATCTGATTATGGATATTATATACCCTTTAACATTTCCTTATCGCAGATGGCTTTTCATCTGTGATTGGTCATACCTAAGGATTGGTTTATGTCTGTGGCATGGGATACTGGGTCTGACTGGTTCCTTTTTAGTGATCATAGAAGACACTGTGGCAATGGATTGGTAAACTATGCTTTTTTGTCTATAGTGTTCTATCATCAATTGCCTATAGCCAGGTGTATTTGATGCTTAATTAGATATCTTTACCATTGTAGGTTCGCTCTTCTTGTGTATGGATACTAAATTACCAGCCCTATATTGTTGGCCCTTTATGGTCTATAGGCCATATATTAGTATCTAAGTATGACATATGCTGGGATATACCATCATGTATACTGATTTTTAGTATTTGCTATTGAGTGCTCTTCCTTTTTTATCTCTTTAAAATATAGGGTTTTGCTCATTGCACCTTATATACTGTCTTACTGCCTTATACAATATACATTGTTGTTCACATGATCTTCTTTCCACCATCCTTGTGCAACTGTCCTGAGAAAGCATGTGAGTTGATATAGGAGACACAACATAATACCTAGATCTTTGACATATGCCAATGTATTCACAAATGTAATGTAATGTTTTTTTCTTGAAAATAATATATATTTCTTTGCTGCAAAGATACAAGGGTCCTAAAGGAAGCAAGTATGCGAAAGGTGTCGTCCTCCTGGCGCACAGAGCAAAGACATGTAGATTTTCATATAGGTTACGTGTATTATCCCACATTAGTATGAAAGCATGGTTTTATACATGTTTTATATATATTTTTTTGTAGATTTTGTAATCAACATTGCGATTTTATCATAATATGTATCGTCCATCCCTCGTTACCAGTAAAGTACTAAACCTTCTAGTTTGTAAATTTATGTATGACACGGATGAGGTACCCTATATATAGCCCAACCTTTCTCTTTTTAATTCTTCTCCATACCAGTACACGCTCTCTGGCAGAGTGTTGGAAAAAACAGTACCTTTGTCTGTGTCTCCTTTTGATATTTCAAAGCCAGCCTGTCCCTCTTTTTAAAAATCTTCATCATGTTCTATAATCTCACATGGGATCCACCCTAACATCTCCATACTTCCCCAAATTACTGAATCCATGGAAAATTTCTGGACGTTATGACCCCTTAGAAAGTTTAAGCAAACCCATCAGAAACTTGTATTATTGGAATAGTGTATGCAATATAAGTGATATTCTTACACAGACTGCTTTAATCTTAGGAAATGATAGATAAAAAAATTGACGTTTAGAGGATGTGTGTGGATCATCTGTTGGTTTCTGAATAATGGAATCCAATAGTCTTGTGTTAGAGCTTTTTGGCGGTAACAATTGCAAATGCACTTTTCTGATTATATCATGGAAAATGTACTACGGAATTAAATTGTACTTCTTTGCGCAATGTCCAGAATAATGAGTTTTTAAAAAGTCAGCCTAAAGATGATGTACAGCAATATCTGAATCTATGCATATTTGGATTTCATTTTTGCGCACTCTGCAGTGTTTCCCAGGTGACTGGCTGCATCACTCCAATGCTGAGCATGCACACTGTGGTATCTAACAGATGCCAGGAATGCAGATCACTCTATGCATGCTCAGACTTGCTTATGCTTAGGGGTAGAAAATAACAGCTTAAAAAAATCATTGTTTACTGAAACAGCATACATGTTTTCAAGCATTTTTATTCCAAATTGTTACTTATGAAGAGGGGAACGTCAGTACCAGTACAAAAATATTAACTGTATAAATGGTTTAACTTCTGAAGAACAAATAACGGAATTTTTGTAAAATCTTACCGTAAAATAACTTTCTCTGAGTCCTCCGACAGTCGCCGCCCCTCATATAGTCATCACCAATGGGTATTGACTTCCACTCCACAGGAGTAGCTAAGCATTAGACTAGTTAAAAACAAAAGCATTTAACATAGACACACCCATGGGGGCTGTCCCACTGGTCAATACCCCCCTGCAGTAAGTCATCCCAACTCAGTTTGGTAGCATAGCAGCAAGTGTACAAGAAAACCCCAAAAGAGGGACGGGGGCGGCGACTGTCGGAGGACTCAGAGAAAGGAATTTTACAAAAATTCAGTTTTCTCTTACGTCCTCCGACAGTCGCCGCCCCTCATATAGTCATCACCAATGGGATGTCCCAAAGCAGTGTAGACATGAGGGGTGGGAGACGCAACCGTATAAAAGGCAACGCAGTACCCACATCAGAGAAAGGAACCTTATACACACAGTAAGAGAACCGGCTGGGCAACAGAAAAGGCTCAACAGGAGCAACAACCCAGGAAAGCAAATAACCCAGGGGATAAATAACCCCAACAGCCAGGGACCCACAAAAAAACAGGGATCCCCTATGGCACTGCCGCACAGAGAACTTTGCGGCCAAAGGAGGCATCAGCTGATGCCAGAACATCAATCTTATAGAATTTGGAAAAGGTGTGCACCGACGACCAAGTCGCAGCCTTGCACACCTGGGCCACCTAAGCCTGATGCCGGTAGGCCCAGGACGTACTCATCGATCTAGTAGAGTGCGCCTTAACAGGGAAGGGTGGAACCCGTTCCTTCAAGGCATAGGCCTGGACAATCGTCTGTCTGATCCATTTGGCAATGGTCGCAGCAGACGCAGCCATGCCCTTCCGAGGTCCCTCAGGAAGGACAAAGAGGGAATTCGATTTCCGAAAGGATTCAGTGGACGACAGGTAAACCTTGATCGCCCGGACAACATCCAAGGAATGCAAGGCAACCTCCTTAGGATGCTTAGGCTTTGCACAGAGCGAAGGCAAAACAATGTCCTCATTAAGGTGGAAGTCAGACACCACCTTAAAGAAAAAATGACGAGTTAGGTCGCAAGACCACCTTATCTTTATGAACCACCAGGTAAGGAGAGCGGCAAGACAACGCCGCCAACTCAGACACCCTGCGAGCCAAAGTGATCGCCACTAAAAAGGCAACCTTCTTAGACAGCAGGGGCAACTATATCTCCCGGACGTTTTCAAAGGGAGAACGCTGTAACACGGACAGAACCAAGTTCAAGTCCCATGGAGGTAAAGGCTCCCTCTGGGAAGGGGCCAAATGTCGCACACCTTGAATGAAGGTGCGAATCAAGGAATGAGACGCCACAGGGTGTTGAAAAAGAACCGCCAGTGCAGATACCTGGCCCTTTATCGTGGCCAGCGCCAGGGGCTGGTCCACACCAGACTGGAGGAAAGCCAACACTCTCGTCACCGAGTATGAGCGAGGAGAAAACCCCCTGGACTCACACCAGGCAAAATAAGCTTTCCAGGTACGGTAATAAATTTTACCAGACGAGGCTTTTCTAGCCTTGATTAAGGTAGGAATGACCTCTGGGGAGAGACCCCTGTCTCTCAGGACCTGGCTTTCAACAGCCAGGCCGTTAAAGTCAGCGACTGTAAAGCAGGATGGAAGATCGGGCCCTGAGACAGCAGATCTTCTCGCAATGGCAGCCGCCAAGGAGGTGCGACTGCTAGGTGAATGATGTCCGCGTACCAGGACCGGTGTGGCCAGTCCGGTGCCACCAGCATCACCAAGTTCGGTTCCGAGGCACCTGCGAAGGAACCTGGATAACAACTGAATCGGAGGAAAGGCATACAGACGATACTGATGCCAAGGGGCCACCAGCGCATCCGAGGCATCCGCCAGAGGGTCGCGCGTTCTTGCCACGAACCTTTCCACCTTGTGGTTAAGCCGAGATGCGAACAGATCCACATCCGGGGATCCCCACTTCGCACACAGCATTTGGAAGACCTCCGGGTGTAGGGACCATTCCCCTGATCCAGGGTCTGGCGGCTCAGATAATCTGCCTGCCAATTCTCCACACCCGGAATGTGAACTGCGAAATCGCCGGGACATGAGCCTCGGCCCAAGACAGAATGTCGGTCACCTCCCGGGCCATCCGGGCACTCCTGGTGCCCCCTTGGTAGTTGATGTAAGCCACCGCGGTAGCATTGTCCGTCTGTACCCATACAGGACGGCCCCAAAGTCGATCCGACCACTGGAAGAGAGACACAGTTTGATCGCTCACAATTCCAAGATGTTGATTGGAAGGGAGAATTCCTCCTCCGACCAAGTGCCCTGGGCAGACAGGTTGCCCAGGACTCCACCCCAGCCCGACAGGCTGGCATCCGTGGTAATCACCGTCCACAGTAACGGATGGAAGGATTTTCCTTCCGACACAGCCGGGGACTGAAGCCACCACAGAAGAGCCATTCTGGTCCGGCAACTCAACGAGACACTCAGATACAAGGACTGAGGTAGTCTGTCCCACCAGGCCAGGATCTCCGCTTGGAGAGACCGCGTGTGAAACTTAGCAAACGGTATCACCTCGAATGCTGACACCATCAACCCCAGGCACCGCATGCAGGTCCTGAGCGACGAAGATTCTTTGTCCCTGAGAGACCTGATCTCGTTCTGAAGGGTCCGGAGCTTGTCCAGAACCATCCCCAAATAGGGAAGAAGGAGACAAAGTCGAAGGAGACAAAGTCGACTTCTGAACGTTGATGGTCCAACCGAACTCCTGGAGCTTCTGTACCGTAGTCGACAGATCGCGCAACAGGCCCTGACTGACACTCGATCATAACAGGAGAACATCCAGATATCTCAAGACCGCAATGCCCTGTGCCCTCAACAGGCCCAGAACAGGCGCCAGCACTTTTGTAAAGACCCTTGGAGCCGAAGCGAGACCGAAAGGTAACGCTACGAACTGATAGTGGTCCTCCGCTATGGCAAACCGGAGGTACCTCTGATGACCCTCGAAAATGGGGATGTGCAGGTATGGATCCTTCAGGTCGATAGAGGCCAGGAATTCCCCTGGACTCAGGGAGGCCACCACCAACGAGCGGAGGGATTCCATACGGAACTTTCGAACGCGCACAAAGCGGTTCAGAGCTTTCAAGTCCAGGATCGGACGCACCTTGCCCTCCTTTCTGGGCACAGTGAACAGATTCGAGTAAAAACCCCGAAACCTGTCCCGATGAGGCACCGGGACAATCACCCCCTGGGCGAGGAGGTCCTGCACCGCTTGATGCAGGTCCTGTAGGCGCCCTGGGGTCAAATGAAGATTTGAGGGAAAGAATCTGTCCGCCAGCCGTGAAAGAAATTCGATCTTGTATCCTGATCGAATGATTTCCTGAACCCACCTGTCCGGAATTCGGAGCAGCCAAGGTTGGAGGAAACCGTGCAAACGTCCCCCCCACCCCTGAAACGGGTGAGGGCGTCCCTTCAGGCAGAGGCGGATGGAGCCGCCGCACCGGCATGGCCCAGACTTGTGCTTGCCCGCCCAGGGCTTTTTCTGACCACCTTGGCCCTTGAAAGGCTTGCCCTTGTTTTGTGGCTTGAAGGCACAAAGGGACCCCTGATTGGGTCTAAAGGCGGGACCCCGCTTGCCGCGAAAAGGCTTGTTCTTTGGATTTTGGGGCAGCAGAGTGCTTTTGCCCCCAGTGACTGCTTTCACCAAAGTATCTAAAGCCTCGCCAAAAAGTCGAAACCCTGCATAGGGAAAGTCAGCCACCATTTTCCGTGACGTCTGGTCAGCCGACCAGCTCTTCAGCCAGATCAGTCGACGGTTAAGTACCGCGACACTAGACAGGCGTGCAGCTAAAGGGGCCTCATTCAAGGCCGCATCGCACAAATACATGACCCCTTGATGAATTTGGTCCACCATGTCCAGTGTAGCAGGTGGGGCAGAATCAGACACAAGAGTGCGTCTAAGCACCTTAGTCCAATCTGCCACCGCCTGAGCCACCATGACAGAAGCGAAAAATAGGTTTTAGCATGGAACCCGCCACCATGTAGGCATGGCGGGCAAGAGACTCCAACCTCCTGTCCGTAGGATCCCGGAAAACCGGGGTATCCTCAGTGGGAACCAAAGTAGCCTTGTTCAACACGGCCACAGTGTGATCCACCTGGGGGGCCACACACCAGCGCGAATCCGTAGAAGGTGCAAAGGGGTAGAGCAGTTGAAATCGTTTAGGCACCGTGAAAGGGCGTTTCAAACTGCGCCATTGTTCATTCACTGTGTGATAAAACTCAGCGGGGCAGGGAAAAACCTGCGCCGACTTGCGGGTCCTATGTGTACCAAAGGAGGACACAATGCCCGGAGGATTGGGCTCATCCTCCAAATGTAGTGTTTCTTTTACAGAAGAAATCAACACATCCATAGCTGTGCGTTCTTCAGGCGACCCCGGGGGAGAATCATCTACCCCCCTCCACTTCCCCCTTAGACCCCAGCGGGTCCAGGGACGAGCGAGACCCTGAAAAGGGCACGCCAGCCACAGCAGCCACATCACTATCTGAATCAGAGGAGAAAGATAATCTAGGCCTTTTTCTAGCAGCTCGTTCAGCCATCAGCACCTCCATTTTGGACATTAAAGTCGCCACCACAGCGGCCAAATTAGGTAGGGTTTAGCAGAACTGGGGTCCCCCACCAAGGCTGGGGGGAATTTGCTGTCCTGAGATTCCATTGCAGAAAACACCATGAAAAAAAGTACTGGCCCTTTAAGAGCGCTGCTGACTGCGCAGCCCACCGCTAGATACACTGTGTACACAGACCCCCCAAAAGGGACAAAACTGAGCCAGAAGGAATAAAACAGAAAAATATGGAAGAGACAGTCTGCAGAGCCCAACAAAGTGTTACCACACCGATCGCTGCTCCAGAGGAAAAGGAAGTGAGGTCACCAGAGGCTGAACTATATGCTGCAAGGCTAAGGGAAAATGGCTGCCCATAGGAAGTAATGGGAGGATTCGGCAAGATGGCCGCCGACATGTGCTTGGAACAATCGTTCTGCCACACACAAGATGGCGTCGGATGGCGCCAAAACCACTACACAGCAAGCTGTTAACAAGCCCATAGTGAAGCCAGACATGCTTGCCCACACCTAAAATGGTGGACCGCGCGGTTTTTTAACCGCTGCGGCCGCCGCACACATAGTCTGCACCTCCAAAACCCAGAAGTGACACAGGAGAGGGGCCCCCAAACCCACACAGCGCCCGCAGTGTAATAAAAGAGACCCCCGCAGGGATCGCATCAGGGAGCCCCACTTGCAAATAAAAATCATAAGAAAAGATTAGAAGGCTGAGACTGTAGCCCCAGCACAGGGAAGCCTATCTACTCCTAACGCTAGGCAGAGACAAACTGAGTTGGGATGGCTTACTGCAGGGGGGTATTGACCAGTGGGACAGCCCCCATGGGTGTGTCTATGTTAAATGCTTTTGTTTTTAACTAGTCTTATGCCTAGCTACTCCTGCGGAGTGGAAGTCAATACCCATTGGTGATGACTATATGAGGGGCGGCGACTGTTGGAGGACGTAAGAGAAATTTCAGTTTAGAGTCTAATGAGTTGCATCAGTCAATTGGTTATTACATATCCCAGGGATCCTGGTGGCAAATTTCAGCATGCAAGTTCCCGGGTCTATTAATCCGCAGTAGCCCCCTATAAGGAAAATTCTTACACCTTTTATATCTATTTTACCACAGTGGCAGTATAGTAAGATGGGCAAAGTTCTATGGAATTGAAAGAGCACAGCAACAAGGAAGAGGATTCTAAAACACCCACCTTGGGCATTAATTAGGCTGGTACTTACCAACACATGCTTGAACAGACTTTAAATGAAGATGCCACATGTTTAGGACTGAACGGTTGTCTGCATCTTTTTCTATGACAACAAGGAAGAACTTTTCTGAAAAGGGTGGTGGACGGTAACCTGTTAAGAAGCAATAATACATTAATTTTGTAATGCTGATTTGGGAACACAACCTAACATTATTCAAAGTACTTTATTCTATGTACATGAAAAAAATGATTATATTTTAAATCACCAACATTTTTATTTTGTTAGTTTTCTAAATTTGTAGCACTTAAATATTGAAGCCTTACTTTAACTCAAACTATTTGCAGTAAGTATCTCAAGGTGGCCAAGGATTAAACACAACAGTCAAGTGGGCAGGCAAACATACATGTTTGTGTTGTTGGAACATTCCAAGTTTATTCTTTAAAGGTAGGGAGTGGACAAGAGGCAATTTGCATTGTGGGCTTATCTTGATAAAGGTGGTTTTAAATTCATATCAACCACCTTTACTCCCCAGCGCAGCCCTGAGAAGGGGTGTCTGTAAACTAGTATGTGTAACAAAGTGACCTGTTCTCAGAAACCACAACAAAAAAAAAACAAATCGAATAAGGTATACTTTGTGCTGGGCAGAAAAAACATAGCAAAAACAAGTACAAAGGTATATTGCTAGAAAAACCTACAAGCTTTACACAGGATTGAAAAGCCCACACTTCCTAAAGTGATATTTCTGTTTTATAGGTTTACATGCATGCTTTATAATCTAGTTTTGTCTCATGATGTAAGTGTATTATTGCCCTAAAGAATTCTCCATAATGGGAAGTCCATATGTTGGGGGGACACCGTTACTTTGATTATGGGAAGGGGCAGAGAAACAGACGGCTAGGAGGAAAACTTGGCATTGCATTTTTGGGAAATTGGGGTGTGGTTTAGGAAGCAGTTACCCAATTTAACGAATGATATGAATATTAAAAACCTTTAGCTGGAATTAACTTTCAAAAATCAAAAGGTGGGAGATTTTTTATTCTGCTTTTCAGCAATTCTCTGCAAAAAAAAGTGGTTAACCAAGTCTGAAGAAATGGATACATACAGTGCATCCAGAAAGTATTCACAGTGCTTCACTTTTTCCACATTTTGTTGTGTTACAGCCTTATTCCAAAATGGATTAAACTAATTTTTTTCCTCAAAATTCTACAATTACCCCATAATGACAACGTGAAAGAAGTTTGAAATCTTTGCAAATTTATTAAAAATAAAAAACAAATTAAATCACATGTACATAAGTATTTACAGCCTTTGCTCAATACTTAGTTGAGTTGAAGCACCTTTGGCACCAATTACAGCCTCAAGTATTATAAAATATGAGGCTACGAGCTTAGCACACCAATTTTTGGGCAGTTTCTCCCATTTTTCTTTGCAGGACCTCTCAAGCTCCCTTAGTTCGGAAGGGCAACGTCGGTGCACAGCCGTTTTGAGATGTTCAATCGGGTTCAAGTCTGGGCTCTGGCTGGGCCACACAAGGACATTCACAGAGTTGTCCCATAGCCACTTCTTTGTTATCATGGCTGTGAAATCACACCCCATTCACACTACCGCGACGCTACTTCCAGGGGCGACCTCCGAGATCGCGGTGCGAGCAGCGCGCCGCGACCTCGGAGCGGCCGGCACGGACTTCATAACATTGAAGTCTATGGCGGTCGCCTCCTGGTCGCCCCAAAGAAGCTCCGGACCCTTTTTCTAAGTCGGAGCAACTTGTGTCGCTCCTATTAGAACGGGTCCGCAGCTTCCCTATGGAAGGCGACCTACGGCGACCTGTGAGGCGACCAGGTCGCCTCACAGGTCGCCTTAGTGTTAACGGGGGCTCAGGGTCGTTGTCCTGTTGGAAGATGAACCTTCGCCCCAGTCTGAGGTACAGAGCACTCTGGAGCAGGTTTTCATCAAGGAAGTCTCTTTACATTGCTGCATTCATCTTTCCCTCGATCCTGACTAGTAATGATAAAAAGATAGACCCAGATTTCTAGGCTTAAAAAGGATTTGTCATGTCCATACTGTATACTACAAAAATTAGAAACAAACATAGTTTGCCTCATGGGCCCCTCAAGGACTAATTGACAAATACCAATGTCATAAAGTATAACTTTTATTGAGTAGATATATATACAGATAAAAATAGTAGTACAACGCATGTCACATCGTATTTGTGGACATGTGTAATTATATACATTCATCAACATGTACAATGTAGAATTGCCTGAAACCAATGGACTAGGTGTATCCAATGGGATAAGTTGTCTAACAAAAAGAGTGACACCTGACATGTTTCGGACTTGTATATGTATTGTCCTTTTTCAGAGGTGACGACAAAGTTTGACAACGTATATAGACAAATGTAGATATTAGTGCATACAATGAGTAAGTATATCAAAGTAATACACATGTATACTGTACTGCTAATACTAGATAACACAGCACAGTACTTACATGCCAAATATGGATTAGTTCAGTAGTCCAATCATAGTTCTCAAAAACAAAAGAGATGATGGATTCTGAAGCTTGTTGTTAAGGAGCTCAACACTAAAAAAGCCATAACAGGCAAGAGGTTTTGCTGATGGACCAATAATGGTACACAGGTCTCAAGGATCCGGGGCTGGTAAATATTACCTAATGCCCTATAGAGATCAGCTGCTGTATAAAAGATGAAAAATTTGGCAATATTGATGATGTATATAATTGGGTGCAAAATAAGTGTCATAAATTAAAAAGCTGTATGGAATGTATGCTTATACAAGCAAGAGACTGCAACCAATTAGGACAGTTCCTTTAGTACAAGATGTTTGCTATTTGAATAGTGCTGAAACATATTGAGCTTGTATATGCAGCATACAAATCATTCAATATGACAATGTTAGTCAATATATAAATTGGAACTGGTAATGAGAAAGGAATTTCAAAAAAACATATTGATAATGGGGCTGGGTTATGCCGTGCTCCATCGCATCGGGGGATCCGCAATATGCTGATCTTCAGAGGATCGGATATTCATTCGACTTGATCTGCATTCATGACCAGCTGTTCATCATTCATTGACTGCCTTTGTGACGCCCTCAGGCAGATAAGTACTTCTATTATCTAGCTACCACACATACCAGCACTAGCTGATCAGTAAAGCAGCAGCATATATTTTTTGCATTTTTTCCACTTGGATGAGATGTTGGTGTATGTATACAATTACAGTGTCTTACGAAAGTATTCGGCCCCCTTGAACTTTGACCTTTTGCCACATTTCAGGCTTCAAACATAAAGATATAAAACTGTAATTTTTTGTGAAGATTTAACAACAAGTGGGACACAATCATGAAGTGGAACGAACTTTATTGGATATTTCAAACTTTTTTAATAAATAAAAACTGAAAAATTGGGCGTGCAAAATTATTCAGCCCCCTTAAGTTAATACTTTGTAGCGCCACCTTTTGCTGCGATTACAGCTGTAAGTCGCTTGGGGTATGTCTATCAGTTTTGCACATCGAGAGACTGAAATTTTTGCCCATTCCTCCTTGCAAAACAGCTCAAGCTCAGTGAGGTTGGATGGAGAGCATTTGTGAACAGCAGTTTTCAGTTCTTTCCACATATTCACGATTGGATTCAGGTCTGGACTTTGACCTGGCCATTCTAACACCTGGATATGTTTATTTGTGAACCATTCCATTGTAGATTTTGCTTTATGTTTTGTATCGTTGTCTTGTTGGAAGACGAATCTCCGTCCCAGTCCCAGGTCTTTTGCAGACTCCATCAGGTTTTCTTCCAGAATGGTCTTGTATTTGGCTCCATCCATCATCCCATCAATTTTACCATCTTCCCTGTCCCTGCTGAAGAAAAGCAGGCCCAAACCATGATGCTGCCACCACCATGTTTGACAGTGGGGATGGTGTGTTCAGGGTGATGAGCTGTGTTGCTTTTACGCCAAACATAACGTTTTGCATTGTTGCCAAAAAGTTTGATTTTGGTTTCATCTGACCAGAGCACCTTCTTCCACATGTTTGGTGTGTCTCCCAGGTGGCTTGTGGCAAACTTTAAACAACACTTTTTATGGATATCTTTAAGAAATGGCTTTCTTCTTGCCGCTCTTCCATAAAGGCCAGATTTGTGCAGTATACGACTGATTGTTGTCCTATGGACAGAGTCTCCCACCTGAGCTGTAGATCTCTGCAGTTCATCCAGAGTGATCATGGGCCTCTTGGCTGCATCTCTGATCAGTCTTCTCCTTGTATGAGCTGAAAGTTTAGAGGGACAGCCAGGTCTTCGTAGATTTGCAGTGGTCTGATACTTCTTCCATTTCAATATTATCGCTTGCACAGTGCTCCTTGGGATGTTTAAAGCTTGGGAAATCTTTTTGTATCCAAATTCGGCTTTAAACTTCTCCACAACAGTATCTCAGACCTGCCTGGTGTGTTTCTTGTTCTTCATGATGCTCTATGCGCTTTAAAAGGACCTCTGAGACTATTACAGTGCAGGTGCATTTATACGGAGACTTGATTACACACAGGTGGATTCTATTTATCATCATTAGTCATTTAGGTCAACATTGGATCATTCAGAGATCCTCTCTGAACTTCTGGAGAGAGTTTGCTGCACTAAAAGTAAAGGGGCTGAATAATTTTGCACGCCCAATTTTTCAGTTTTTTATTTGTTAACAAAGTTTGAAAAATCCAATAAATTTTGTTCCACTTCATGATTGCGTCCCACTTGTTGATTCTTCACAAAAAATTCCAGTTTTATATCTTTATGTTTGAAGCCTGAAATGTGGCAAAAGGTCGCAAAGTTCAAGGGGGCCGAATACTTTCGTAAGGCACTGTACACATGTCCACAAATACGATGTGACATGCGTTGTACTACTATTTTTATGTGTATATATCTACTCAATAAAAGTTATACATTTTGACATTGGTATTTGTCAATCAGTCCTTGAGGGGCCCATGAGGCAAACTATGTTTGTTTCTAAAAAAAAAAAAATTCTCGATCCGGACTAGTCTCTCAGTTCCTGCTGCTGAAAAACATCCTCACAGCTTGATGCTGCCACCACCATGCTTCACTGTAGGGATGGCATTGGCCCAGTTTCCTCCAAACATGACGCTCGTCATTCAGGCCAAATAATTCAATCTTTGTTTCATAAGACCAGAGAATTTTATTTCTTATGGTTAGAGAGTCCTTCAGGTGCATTTGGCAAACTCCAGGTGGGCTGCCATGTGCCTTTTACTGAGGAGCTGGCTTCCGTCTGGCCACTCAGGACTGATTGGTAAAGTGCTGCAGAGATGGTTGTTCTGGAAGGCTCTTCTCTCTACACAAAGAAATGCTGGAGCTCTGTCAGAGTGACCATCGGGGTCTTGGTCACCTCCCTGACAAAGGCCCTTCACCTCCGATCACTCAGTTTGGCCGGGCGGCCCGCTCTAGGAAGAGTCCTTGTGATTCCAAACTTCTTCCATTTATGGATGATGGAGGCCACTGTGCTCATTGGGACCTTCAATGCTACAGACATTTTTGTGTACCCTTCCCGAGATCTGTGCCTCCATACAATCCTGTCTCCGAGATCTACAGACAATTCCTTGGATTTCATGGTTTGGTTTGTGCTCCAACGTGCACTGTTAACTATGGGACCTTATATAGACAGGTGTGTGCCTTTCCAAATCATGTCCAATCAACTGAATTTACCACAGGTGGACGCCAATCAAGTTGTACAAACATCTCAAGGATGATCAGAGCTCAATTTTGAGTGTCATAGCAAAGGCTGTGAATACTTGCGTACATGTGATTTTCTTTTTTTTTTTTTTTTTTAATAAATTTGCAAATAATTCAAATAAACTTCTTTCACGTTGTCATTATGTCATAATAGTTTGTAGAATTTTGAGGAAAATAATGAATTTAATCCATTTTGGAATAAGGCTGTAACATAAAATGTGGAAAAAGTGAAGCGATGTGAATACTTTCCAGATGCGCTGTATGTGACTTGCAACTGCTTCCTTAACACTGGAATGAGTCTTTGTGGAGTTTACCTCATCAGTGAGTGAACTGTGTGACTATTTCTTTTGTTCCTACAAAAATGTTAAAAGCATTGCCTTAAATCTGCAGCTAAAGTCATAAGTAAATAAAAGCCCAACTCCAGCCATTTTGTGTTAGCAAACACAGTTGGAACTTTTGCCAGGTTTTTATTTAATTTCATTTTTTTTTATACACTATACACTGTACCTTTATTTTTTTTTTTATCGACTTCAAGGGATGAATATGGGCTGTGACAGGTCCCCTTTATGGAGAGATCTGGAGTCTGTCAGACCCCATCTGTCTCCTCTGACCAACAAAGCATTTGATCAAACTGAGATCAGATCACTTTCACATGTAAAAGTGATCCAGCAGCTGTATAACTGCTCAAATCACTTTTACTAGAATGAGAATCGCTAGCAAAAAAAAAAAATAGGATTTTTCCAACAGCTTACCTAAAAAATCCTTTTCTTGGAGTACATCACAGGACACAGAGCAGGTAATAATGACTATATGGGTTATACGCTACCTTTAGGTGAATTGACACTGGCAAACAATAGACAGGAAGTTCCTCCCATAGAACACCTCCCATACAGGAAGAACCTCCGTTTTTGAAGCAAGCAATGAAAATCCCAGAAAAAGACAGGAGGGACCTTTGTGTCCCGTGATGCACTCCAAAACATGGAAAGGATTTTACAGGTAAGCTGTAGGAAAAATCATATTTTCTTTATCGTACATCAAAGGACACAGAGCAGGTAATAATGACTATCTGGGATGTCCTAAAGCAATGCCCTTGAGTGGAGGGGACACAGAATCCCATAACTGCCCCTAGGCAAAGAACAATAGGAACTTATAGTGCTGCTTGCAACACACTAATACCAAAACTGAGCCCCTTCTCGGGCTCTAACATCCACTTGATAAAAACTTGTGAATGTATGAATGAAGACCAAGTAGCAGCTTTACAAATCTGAGACATAGATACTTGATGATGCACTGCCCAAGAAACTCTTACCCTCCTGGTAGAATACGCTTTTAATTTAAAAGGCAGAACCTTACTCTTTAAGCCATAAGCTTGAACAATGACTTGGCAAATCCACCTATAGACAGTGGAAGTAGTTGCCACTTGGCCTTTCCTAGGCCCTTCTGGCAATACAAAAAAAAAGCATTGGTACTACGGATTAGTGCAGATGACTTCAAATAGACTTTAACTGCATGAACCGCATCTAGTGAATGCAACAATCTTTCCCCTGGGGTCTGAGGATTTGGAAAAAAGGAAGGCAGAACTATATCCTGGTTTAGGTGAAACCCTGATACTACTTTAGGCAAAAAGGATGGATCAGGCCAAAAGACCACTTTATCCTGATGAAGGATAAAAAATGTCTCTCTACAGGAAAGAGCCGCTAACTCTGAGACCCTCCTGGCCGAGGTTATAGCAACCAAAATGACCAATTTCCTTACCAATATTACCATGGGAATCTGCCTGACAGGTTCAAAGGGCTGCCTTAGCAGCGCCGAGAGTACAAGATTCAGGTCCCAAGGACACAGGGGTGGCTTAATTGGCGGAACCATGCCAATCACACCTTGCATAAATGTCTGCACCAAAGAGTGCGTCGTTAAAGGTCTCTGGGAAAAAAACAACAAGGCTGAGACTTGACCTTTAATGGTCCCTAATGCCAATTTTAAGAGCACCCCTAGCTGAAGAAAAGCAAGAATTCTACCAATGACATACTTAAGAGGATGCCATTTCTTGGATAGATTCTCCTAGAGACGGATTTTCTGACATTATCCAATGTAGCCAAAACCGAGCCCAAGATCCCCAGATCCTTCAAGATTCTGGTTTCAATAGCCAGGCCGTCAAATTCAGTGACCGTAAAGCAGGATGGCATATGGGACCTTGGGAGAGCAGATCTGGTCAACATGGAAGCAACCATGGCTCCCCCAAGGCTAACCTCACAAGGTCTGCGAACCAAGGCCTCCGGGCCACGCAGGAGACACCAGGATCACAGGCTTCCCTTCCACCTGAATTCTGCTTAACAACCAAGGCAGAAGTTGGATCGGAAGAAATGCATACATCCGGCTGAAATTTGACCAAGGGGTCACTAAGGCATCTGTTCCCATAGCGATCGGATCCTTGGTTCTGGACACAAAATTGTCTAGGTTGTTGTTGAACTTGGATGCCAATAGATCTATGTCGGGGGTACCCCAACGTTGACAGATCAGCTGCAACACCTCGGGATGCAAGGACCATTCCCCTGGACACAATTGCTGGCGACCTAGAAAGTCTGCCTGCCAACTGTCCACACCCGGTATGAATACTGCTGAATGACATGGAACATACCTCTCTGCCCATGTCAGTATGTGGTTCACCTCTTTCTGAACCAATTGGCTCCTGGTGCCCCCCTGATGGTTGATATAAGCCACCAGAGTCGTGTTGTTGGACTGAATCCTGACAGGACACCCCTACAGTCTGGTCGTCCAAGAAACCAGCGCCAAACGGGCTGCTCGGACCTCCAAGGTGTTGATGGGTAAACCTTTTCTACCTGAGACCACCTTCCCTGGATAGAGATTTCCTCCCGGACCGCTCCCCAGCCGACATGGCTGGCGTTTGTGGTTACTGCCTTCCAGGTCACAGGCAGAAAAGATTTCCCCTTGCTTAGAATGCTGAGGACCAGCCACCAGGCCAGATCCTGTCTTACTTGGGGAAAGAAACATTGGGGAATCCAAGGCTCTGAGCTTTTTGTTCCAAGCGGACAAAATATTGTTCTGGAATAGTCTGGAGTGGAATTACGCATAAGGGACTGCTCTGAAAGAGGACACCATCTTGCCTAGCAGTCTCATGCACAGCCGTATAGAGGGAAACTTTTTCCCTCTTATCAACAGCACCAGACCCTTCAGGGCCAGAACATTTTTTGATGGCAGAAAAAACCTTTGCCTGAGAAGTATCGAGAAATAGACCCCAATATTCTGGAATCTGAACATGCCTCAAGGCTGACTTTTCTAAGTTCACAATCCAACCCAGATCTTCTAAAAACTTGACGGTCCGGGAACATCCCATTTTAAACATGGTCCTGACCGATTCTTGATCAGCCGGTCATCTAGGTATCCCATTACTAAAACGCCCTCAGATCTTAGAAGAGCCAACACCGGGGCCAAGATTTTTGTAAACACCCGGGGAGCTGTGGCCAGACCAAACGGCACAGCCAAAAACTGAAAATTGGACTGCCCTACTGCAAAACAAAGAACCTCTGAGGGAGCCTGAAAAATTGGTACATGGAGGTATGCATCCTTGATGTCTATGGAAGTCAAAAAATCTCCTCTTCTTAGAGAGGCTACTACGGAGAGGATATATTCCATGCAAAAAGACTGAACAGTCAGATACTGGTTCAGAGCTTTGAGATCTAGAATGGGTCTTACATCGCCATTTGGTTTTGGCACTGTAAAGAGATATGAGTAAAAACCTGTGAACCTTTCGCTGGTTGGAACCTCCACAAACACGCCCTGTACCCATAAATGTCCCAGGGCCTGGAACAAGGACTTTTTTTACTGGGCAAAGAGGGACATTTGAACCCAGAAACCGAAAAGGAGGAAACTCTCGGAACTCTATCATGTAGCCCCGTGCCACTATGGACAAGACCCACCTGTCCTGCACCACTCCTCCTCAAGTTTCTGAGAGTTGCAGGAGCCTTCCCCCCACCCGAACGAGTGGGGCGCCCCCTCATAAGGCGAATTTGGAACCTGATTTGGACCCAGGGTTTTTTCTGACCTTGATTTTGAGGTCTTCTAACCCCTGACGGCTGAAAGCGTCGGAGCTGTCTAGAAGCTGACGTGTTAGGAGGTAACGTAACACTTGGAGCTTTAAAAGATGGATGTTTAATCCTTTTACCGGCAAAAATTCGCTTTTTTTCACCTGAAATCTTCTGGATGTATTTATCCATAGAAACATAGAATGTGTCGGCAGATAAGAACCATTTGGCCCATCTAGTCTGCCCAATATATCTGAATCCTATGAATAGTCCCTGGCCCTATATTATATGAAGGATAGCCTTATGCCTATCCCATGCATGCTTAAACTCCTTCACTGTATTTGCAGCTACCACTTCTGCAGGAAGGTTATTCCATGCATCCACTACTCTCTCAGTAAAGTAATACTTCCTCATATTACTTTTAAACCTTTGCCCCTCTAATTTAAAACTGTGTCCTCTTGTGGTAGTTTTTCTTCTTTTAAATATGCTCTCCTCCTTTACCGAGTTGATTCCCTTTATGTATTTAAAAGTTTCTATCATATCCCCAGAGGTTTCTTACAAGGTAATTCTGCTGACCCATTCTTAAGCCATAGTACTCTGCGCATATGCACAGAGACGAACTCCTCTGGAAATCTGTTGGATAGAAACGTTAAGGGCATCTATTGCAAAAAACAAGGCACGAGAAACATGAAAACACGTGTCCATGCATTTATGCAATATGAGTTTATGCAAACGTGTATGTAAGTAAGCATGAGTTCATGCAAGCATGTGCCCATGCAAACAGGCACCTATGCCAGTAAGCAGGCATGTGTTTAATCGGGGGTTCATACACATTTTTACCAATAAAACTCCATGACTTTTCCATGACTTCAAGTAAGTAAGCTGGGAGCCGGTGTCACTTCAGGCGCATGGACGAAAAAGCCAGTGATTGAATTGGAAGCTGTCGAGCACACAGCTGCAGACTGGTGCTTTTCACCTTTAGCGTGGCCAGACAGCGCTGCCTCTCCCATGTTCGAAATGTCAAACGTTTTATGACACAGTGTACATTTAGCACGTCCTGGGTCCTTATCCTTCTCCAGCCACCTCTCATACTTTTCATCTTGAAGCCATACATTTTTAAAGCTGCATTTCCCTGGCATTGCTATACACTTACGTTAGCTGAAACTGCTTTACCCCCATAAAGTTAACTATTGTAATTTGACCAATATACTGGAGAAAGAAGATTAATGGGTGCTCCTGCATGCATGCTCTGAAACTGGATACCTGACTTCACGAAGGAGTTTCTAAAGTGTAAAAAGTAATAAGAATTATTTTCAGACCTGTACAACAAACCAGTGCAGACAAATCTCAAGGTAAACATCTATTTCATATATAAACGGGCACTAGGTTAGACCAAGTCCATCCCCCCCCGCCCAAAAAAAATAAAAAAATCAATAGTCAATCAGAATGTGCATGGCCTGGTTATTAAGGGGGCAAATCCTTTCGGTCCAGGATTGGTTAAAGGACCCAAACATCACCGGTCACGGCGGGCTTTGTCAGTCATTGGACCTTCAAGGACCAGGTCCCCTTTTTAATGGGGTCAACACCCTTGGACCTGTAGAGCACCCTGCTGGCTAACTCCTTGGGATAATAACCAGGGTTCCATTTATCAGGGTCCAGCGCCCAGATGGGTCACTTTGCAGGCAAAACCTCGGGTCTTCTTAGCGGAGGCTAGGGTACCATCCTTTTAGCGCTTAGCCATTCAAATGGGTTCGATCAGAAAGCCCCTAAACTGGGACATCATAGAGCTTTAACAGCCATGACCACCACCTTCAAGACACTGGAGAAAAAACTGAGGTTCTTCCTGTATGGGAGGGCTAATATGGGAGGAACTGCATGTCTATTGGTTTCCAGTTTCCATTCCACTAAAGGTAGCGCATAACCTAGATAGTCATTATTACCTGCTCTGTGTCCCTTGATATATGTTGAAGATAAACGGTAACTGGATCATGTACCCTCACCTCAACCATGATCTTGATATAACCAACTCAATACAAGGCAGTAAATACGTACGGCGGTACTGAGGTGGTTAATTGGCTTGTGCATATATATATATATATATATATATATATATATATATATATATATATAGAAGTAATGGAAGATTGGGAAGGAAGGATTTTCCAGGCACATGAAGTAATTAAAATCAATTTTTATTCAAATTCCATAAACGTATAAAAGGGGAAAAAAAAAAAAAAAAGGGGAAGGGAAAAAGACAAAAATGAAAAAATATATACAATATAAAATTGATTAGGGCCTAAATGGCTACACTTATCATCTGTATAACATACAGCAGTTCTAATAGGTGTGATTATACATAGTTACAATGCTGTTAATCATAGAAAAGACTGTAAATACGTAACGGAGATGCTGTCAGAGGTCAGTCCAATGGCAGACACCATCCCATACAAGATCAGATAATGGTGACAAAGAGTAATGGTTCAATTGCTCAACAGGTTTATAGAGGCTTTGTCTGGAGCCTAATTGTAAATAATGTAGAGGATTCTGTATAAAACAAAAGATGTTGTTACTAGACATATAAGTTATTCACAAACACGTGTCATCTAAATTATCCAATAAAATCTGGAGGACCGCACGTATGTTGGTGATAACGTATCCAATCACTGGTTAGGAATATACAAGCGGATGGGCGGTAGACACCCCCATGGGTGCAACGGGCAATGCACCCCGGAGGCTCACCAATTGATCACATGTGGGGGACCACACATTAAAGTTTTGTAAATGGGTATCAATAGATAATAAAGATACCAACAAACAAGTGGTTTTATACATACCTGTATATTTGTTATGCAGGACAAAAGTCACCGCAGAATAAATGATAGTTAGTAACGAAGGGACACTCATGGATTTGGTCAGAGCTCGGTATCATAGGAAGGAAAACTGGCCCAGGATTGGTAAGACCTGGCTGCCACCTAAGTTAGGGTATAATAAATCGGTTAATATCTAGCTATAGGGTATGGTCAGAAAGCTAATTAAAGATTATATGGAGAGAGAAAACTGCCATATAGGTAATAGTGCGGCAGGGATATTTGCCAGGTAGGGGATAATCCCATAGGGAGACCGTAAATAACCCCCAACCAAGTATGGAGACATGCAAGAAGATAGTCACCCAAAGACCAAAGGATAGTTTATGAGTAGTAATTAGTGCGTAGGTGGCCAAAAGGCATAGCATCTTACCAAACACTCAAACTATGATGGCATTTCTCTATAACTCAATGGGAGAAGCCGTGTCCCACACATACGCTTGTTCTCCCCGTACGGACCCGCGATTTCCGGCGCGGCTCCTTGCCTGCCCCGTTTGTCGCGAGGTTACGTCGGGGGGAGTGGCCGGAGCGGTGACGTCCATGACGAGCCGCTCGGGGTCCACACCATAAAAAGGCCACACACTCTGGCCTCAGTATGGCGGCGGTTCCCCATCCGGAGAGGACACCATGGATGTTTAGCACAGAGCCGTTTAAAGGTATTTACTTGGCATGAGCCTATTTCACTCGAGATTGAATATCAAGTTGTCCCTTTGTAGTATATGTAATATTACTTTATCTATATTTACTCCAGGGAACCTATACACCATTACTTATATGGTACAACTTATGGGCTTCTCCCATTGAGTTATAGAGAAATGCCATCATAGTTTGAGTGTTTGGTAAGATGCTATGCCTTTTGGCCACCTACGCACTATCTAATTACTACGCACCAACTATCCTTTGGTCTTTGAGTGACTATCTTCTTGCATGTCTCCATACTTGGTTGGGGGTTATTTACGGTCTCCCTATGGGATTATCCCCTACCTGGCAAATATCCCTGCCGCACTATTACCTATATGGCAGTTTTCTCTCTCCATATAATCTTTATTTAGCTTTCTGACCATACCCTATAGCTAGATATTAACCGATTTATTATACCCCAACTTAGGTGGCAGCCAGGTCTTACCAATCCTGGGCCAGTTTTCCTTCCTATGATACCGAGCTCTGACCAAATCCATGAGTGTCCCTTCGTTACTAACTATCATTTATTCTGCGGTGACTTTTGTCCTGCATAACAAATATACAGGTATGTATTAAACCACTTGTTTGTTGGTATCTTTATTATCTATTGATACCCATTTACAAAACTTTAATGTGTGGTCCCCCACATGTGATCAATTGGTGAGCCTCCGGGGTGCATTGCCCGTTGCACCCATGGGGGTGTCTACCGCCCATCCGCTTGTATATTCCTAACCAGTGATTGGATACGTTACCACCAACATACGTGCGGTCCTCAGATTTTATTGGATAATTTAGATGACACGTGTTTGTGAATAACTTATATGTCTAGTAACAACATCTTTTGTTTTATAGAGAATCCTCTACATTATTTACAATTAGGCTCCAGACGAAGCCTCTATATGAGGCGAAACATGTTGAGCAATTGAACCATTACTCTTTGTCACCATTATCTGATCTTGTATGGGATGGTGTCTGCCATTGGACTGACCTCTGACAGCATCTCCGTTACGTATTTACAGTCTTTTCTATGATTAACAGCATTGTAACTATGTATAATCACACCTATTAGAACTGCTGTATGTTATACAGATGATTGGTGTAGCCGTTTAGGCCCTAATCAATTTTATATTGTATATATTTTTTCATTTTTGTCTTTTTCCCTTCCCCTTTTTTTTTTTTCCCCTTTTATACGTTTATGGAATTTGAATAAAAATGTATTTTAATTACTTCATGTGCCTGGAAAATCCTTCCTTCCCAATCTTCCATGACTTCTATCTAGCAAACTCTAGGATTGGCACGATCACTATTTCTTTCATATGCTCAGACTGCTGCTGTCTGAAGGCATATCTCATCTATAAATATATATATATATATATATATATATATATATATATTTATTATATAAATATATATATATTTTTTTTCTTTTTAGAAAAATACTTTAAATGTTTTGCTTTTAATCCCAAATGATTAATCTGACAGATATTTAAAAAAAAAAAAAACCCTGCAGTTATCAGAGATTACAGAGATTACATTAGCCCTATCTTTGGCTGATAGCAGTGCTTTGATTTTATTTTTCAACTGAAATTAATAAAAAACCTGATAATCTGATAATCTATTTAACTGACAATGTTATGCTGAATTCATACCTTGAGATGGTTGGAAGAAAACCTCGGTTTCCTTTGCTTTCAAATCATCTTTATGTGGCTTGTATCCTAAAATGAAGTCTTCTTGAAAAACATGAAGCAGCTGTGTTCTTGAGCCACACTAAGAATACAAAGAGAAGCATCAGTCATACTCACTTAAAGTGTCTTAATGTAATAATCTACAGGTATCACATTAAAGCACAGGTATACTCAGGTCTTAGGGTAACAATGTATCAGTGCAGGACTATGGAGAACTCTACACATAGGGGTCAGGGGCCATAGAAAAGCCCCATTCATGTCTGGGCTGCTGTAGTTGAGCTACACCTCATTTCAAGTGTAACCTTAGTTGACATGCATATCAACTGCTTGCCAAAGAGCTACAAATCTACAATGCCCAATGTGCTGGTGTGACAAGCATACACATAGAAGCAAATGTACAGCCTAAAAGTATGATGATAGCACTTTCTATGGCTTCAGTGAAAAAAAAAAAACAACAAGTTGATGTTTAAGTTAGCAAATTCTGTGGCACAAACTGGAAGCATAAAATTTGACTATACCAGCTGGCTGGGCTGAAAAAAAATCCTAAAACTAGCAAGAGGCGAGAAGCCATTCCCCTAAGCTCATTATAACCTTCCATACAATGTAGCCCCAGTAAATAGCTAAATAAATTAATACAAATTTGCTAAAGAAAGAAAAAAGCATTTTAATCAGGAAAAACCGAGATGAACAGTTTTAATCAAGGGGTTACATCTCTAAGTTTGATTTTATTGCAGTCACATTGGTCCAATTTGCAGCAATGTAAGTTGGCAATTAAACTATGTGAACTGTGGAAGCTGCAAATCACAGTAACGGTCAGCGCTACTACAGTGATAGCAACAATCTTGTAGGCGCTGTGCCAAGCAGCTTTACCACTGCATGGTAACCACAGGGGGTTGAAAGTTAATTGAAACATTTTTATTTAACTAATTGCAACATCATTAAGAAAACTCTCCTACAAAACAAGGACATAAAATGTATATTTTTTAGGTAATCAACCTAATAATTAAAAGCCACTATGAGAAAACATATTTTCTTACTGCAATGACTAAGCCAGTAAAGATTGTCATACCTTGTTTGTTATAGCATCAAGCTCAATGATACAGCCAGGGCGAGCAGTAGACTGTTGGCTTACAATATTAAAGACTTCACCAATGAGTTTCTAAAGTGTAAAAAGTAATAAGAATTATTTTCAGATCTGTACAACAGACAAATCTCAAGGTAAACATCTATTTCATATATAAACAGGCACTAGGTTAGACCAAATCTACCCCCCCCCCCCCCCCGCCCAAAAAAAATAAAAAATCAATAGTCAATCAGAATGTTCATGGTCTGAAGTGGAGCTTACTACCCAATCCTTTTCTGCTTAGCTACTGCGCATGAATGTTGGAAAATGGAATTGGTTTAGGGCTGCATCGGTGTGTGTACAATAGGAGCTCGTGTACATGGCATCGGTGTGTGCCTGAAATGCTTTACCAGTAAAATGGGCAAAGGCAATGCAAAAGCCGCTTAAAACATCTTGATGCAGCTTAGAAGGTCATAAACAGGTCGGAAGAGCTTGTGATGGAACTCTGAATGATCTCTGAAGCATCTAAAACTGATTTCAAATACAAGCTAAAAGCATCTAAAAGCATGCTGTATTTGCCCACTAACACAGGATTTAGCCAACCTTATGTATGAACAAATCAATCAGAGTTCTGGTAACTCAAAGATAAGGCAAGCTAGGGCGCACTTGCATTGGCTTAACCCAACACAATTTCAAAATAAAAGACTTACTAATATTTACATATATTTAAAAATTGGTAAAGGAAATGCCTAAAATAAAATTTTCTTGGCATTCAAAGCAATTCCCCAAACACAATCCTGCACACATGGGATCAGGTCCTTTCAAAAATGTATTACAAGTCATACACAGAGCTGCATAAAAACAAAAAAAAAAAGTTACACTAAATTGTTTTGGCTTGGAAGGCTTTAACCATTACTTACTGACATGATGCACACTAATAATAAAATCTTCACCACGGGTGGGATAAAGAAATGTTTAATATACACTAGGGAATGTTTAAAAGAACATATATATTTTAAAATATGTACTGTATCTCACAAAAGTGAGTACACCCCTCACATTGTTGTAAATATTTTATTATATCTTTTCATGTGACAACACTGAAGAAATGACACTTTGCTACAATGTAAAGTAGTGAGTGTACAGCTTGTATAACAGTGTAAATTTGCTGTCCCCTCAAAATAACTCCACACATTAATGTCTAAACCACTGGCAACAAAAGTGAGTACACCCCAAAGTGAAAATGTCCAATTTGGGCCCAAAGTGTGAATATTTTGTGTGGTCACCATTATTTTCCAGCACTGCCTTAACCCTCTTGGGCATGGAGTTCACCAGAGCTTCACAGGTTGCCACTGGAGTCCTCTTCCACTCCTCCAGGACGACATCACAGAGCTGGCGGATGTTAGAGACCTTGCGCTACTCCATCTTCCATTTTAGGATGCCCAAAAGATGCTCAATAGGGTTTAGGTCTTAAGACATGCTTGGCAAGTCCATTACCCTCAGCTTCTTTAGCAAGGCAGTGGTCATCTTGGAAGTGTGTTTGGGGTCATTATGTTGGAATACTGCCCTGCGGCCCAGTCTCTGAAGGAAGGGGATCATGCTCTGCATCAATATGTCACAGTACATGTTGGCATTCATGGTTCCCTCAATGAACTGTAGCTCCCCAGTGCCGGCAGCACTCATGCAGCCCCAGACCATGACAGTCCCACCACCATGCTTGACTGTAGGCAAGACACACTTGTCTTTGTACTCCTCACCTGATTGCTGCCACACACCCTTGACACCATCTGAACCAAATATGTTTATCTTGGTCTCATCAGACCACAGGACATGGTTCCAGTAATCCATGTCCTTAGTCTGCTTGTCTTCAGCAAACTGTTTGCGGGCTTTCTTGAGCATCATCTTTAGAAGAGGCTTCCTTCTGCGACGACAGCCATGCAGACCAATTTGATGCAGTGTGTGGAGTATGGTCTGAGCACTGACAGGCTGACCATGCGCCCCCCCCCCCCTTTCAACATCTGCAGCAATGCTGGCAGCACTTATGCATCTATTTCCCAAAGACAACCTCTGGATATGAAACTGAGCATGTGCACTCAACTTCTTTGGTCCACCATGGCGAGGTCTGTTCTGAGTGGAACCTGTCCTGTTAAACCGCTGTATGGTCTTGGCCATAATGCTGCAGCTCAGTTTCAGGGTCTTGGCAATCTTCTTATAGCCTAGGCCATCTTTATGTAAAGCAACAATTCTTTTTTTTCAGATCCTCAGAGAGTTCTTTGCCATAAGGTGCCATGTTGAACTTCCAGTGACCAGTATGAGAGAGAGCGATAACACCAAATTTAACACATCTGCTCCCCATTCACACCTGAGACCTTATAACACTAACAAGTCACACGACACCGGGGAGGGAAAATGGCGAATAGGGCCCAATTTGGACATTTTCACTTAGGGGTGTACTCACTTTTGTTGCCAGCGGTTTAGACATTAATGGCTGTGTGTTGAGTTATTTTGAGGGGACAGTAAATTTACATTGTTATACAAGCTGTACACTCACTACTTTACATTGTAGCAAAGTGTCATTTCTTCAGTGTTGTCACATGAAAAGATATAATAAAATATTAAAAACAATGTGAGGGGTGTACTCACTTTTGTGAGATACTGTATATATAACAAATGAAAGTTCGATCAGCGGGTGCTGGCCAATGGATGAGTGATCGGTGAGGAGACAGACTGGGCGGAGCTCTGCATATGCAGAGTTTTGCCCTGTCAGCAGGGATGTGCTAGATTGGGTTTCCCAGCCAGTGTCATAAGTGACAATGCAAATTTTTAGGACTGATCACTGTATTAGTGACAAAGTGTCAAAAGCGTCAGTTCGTGTCAGATTGTCCGCCGCAAAATTGCAGTCCCGTTATAAGTCGCTGATCTCTGCCATTACTAGTATAAAAATAAATAAAAATTTCAGTATATATACCATAGTTCATAGACTCTATAACTTTTGCGCAAACCAATCAATATATGCTTATTGGGATTTTTTTACCATAAATATGAAGCAGAATACATAATGGCCTAAGTTTATTAAGAAATTCGATTTTTTTTTATCGGATATGTTTTATAGAGAAAGCAAAAACGGAATTTTTGTAAAATCTTACCTGTAAAATTCCTTTCTCTGAGTCCTCCGACAGTCGCCGCCTCTTCATATTCGTCACAATGGGGTTTCACAATGGGGTATTAGACTTTGCTCCGAAGGAGTAGCTAGGCAACAGAATATGTTAACATTAAAGCTTTTAACATATCCCACCCTCAAGGGGTGGTCCCCTCAGTCAATACCCTCCTACTTCCTGCAACCATATCTCAGTTTCAGTGGAATAGCAGTAGAGTATATAACCAAAACCCCAAAAGAGGGGCGGGGCGGCGACTGTCGGAGGACTCAGAGAAAGGAATTTTACAGGTAAGATTTTACAAAAATTCCGTTTTCTCTTACGTCCTCCGACAGTCGCCGCCTCTTCATATTCGTCACAATGGGGACGTCCCAAAGCAGTGCAAACATGAGGGGTGGGAAACGCATCCGCGCCGTAAGGCAACGCAGTCTCCGCATCAAAGAAAGGAACCTTACCAAAGGAAGGAAACCAGCTGGGCAATAGGAAAAAACTCGCTCAACAGGAGCAACAACCCAGGAAAAACAAATAACCAGGGGATAAAAGACATATCCCAACAGCCAGGGATCCCAACAGGTGATCCTAGGGAACAGCCGCACTAAGAACCTTGCGGCCAAAGGAAGCATCCGCCGATGCCTGAACATCTACCTTGTAGAATTTTGTGAAAGTGTGTACGGTCGACCAGGTCGCCGCCTTACACACCTGGGCTACAGAAGCCCCATGACGACAGGCCCAAGACGTACTCAGAGATCTAGTAGAGTGCGCCTTCACAGGCACAGGGGGAACCTTCCCCTGCAAAGCATAGGCCTGTTCAATGGTCTGCCTGATCCATTTGGCGATGGTAGAGGCCGACGCCGCCATGCCCTTCCGAGGACCCTCTGGAAGAACAAACAAGGAATCCGTCTTTCGAAAAGACTCAGTCGATTTAAGGTAAACCCTTATCGCCCGAACAACATCCAAAGAATGTAGTCTCACCTCTTTCGGATGTTTAGGCTTCGCGCACAGCGAAGGCAAGTCAATATCCTCATTGAGATGGAATTCCGAAACTCGCTTCGGAAGAAAAGAAAGATTAGGTCGCAAGACCACCTTATCCAAGTGAATAACCAGATACGGAGACTTGCAGGACAAAGCCGCCAGCTCCGACACTCTGCGAGCCGAAGTGATCGCAACCAAAAAGGCGACCTTTTTGGACAACATAGACAACGAGATCTCCCTGATCTGTTCAAAAGGAGCACGTTGTAACACAGATAGAACGAGATTCAAGTCCCAAGGGGGCAGAGGATCCCTCCTAGGAGGAACCAGATGCCACACTCCCTGAACAAAAGTGACAACCAAGGAGTTGGAAGCCACGGGACGTTGAAAAAGAACGGCCAGCGCAGACACCTGACCCTTTATCGTAGCCAGCGCCAAACGCTGATCGACACCTGTTTGAAGGAAGGACAACACTCGGGAAACCGAGTACGTGCGGGGTGAAAACCCCCTGGACTCACACCAGGCAAAATAGGCCTTCCAAGTACGGTAGTAAACCTTCCCCGAGGAAGACTTCCTCGCGTTGATCAAAGTATGAACGACCTCAGGGGAGAGACCCCTCTCCTTCAGGACCTCGGTCTCAACAGCCAGGCCGTCAAAGCCAGCGACTGTAAAGCAGGATGGTATATCGGCCCTTGAGACAGGAGATCGTCTCGAAGAGGCAGACGCCACGGGGCGTCGACCGCCAGATTCACGAGGTCTGCGTACCAGGACCGGCGTGACCAATCCGGCGCCACAAGAATCACCGTGCTGCGTTCCGAGTGTAACCTGCGAAGGAACCTGGACAGCAACTGAATCGGTGGAAACGCGTACATCAGCTTGTACTGATGCCACGGGGCCACTAACGCGTCCGACGCGTCTGCCCGAGGGTCGCGCGTCCTTGCCACAAACCTTCTCACCTTGTTGTTGAGACGAGACGCGAACAGGTCCACATCTGGAAGACCCCACTTCGTGCACAACATCTGGAAGACAGCCGGGTGGAGAGACCATTCCCCCTGATCCAGGGTCTGGCGACTCAGATAGTCCGCCTGCCAGTTCTCCACCCCCGGAATGTGAACCGCCGTTATCGCCGGGACATGAGTCTCGGCCCAGGACAGAATGTCGGCCACTTCTCGAGCCGCTCGGGCACTCCTGGTGCCCCCTTGGTGGTTGATGTAGGCCACCGCCGTGGCATTGTCCGTCTGCACCCGAACCAGGCAGCCCTGCAGCCGGTCCGTCCAACGATGAAGACAGAGATTTATCGCACGCAATTCCAGAATGTTGATCGGAAGGGAGGACTCCCCCTCCGACCAAGTTCCCTGGGCGGACAGAACGCCCAGAACACCACCCCAGCCCGACAGGCTGGCATCCGTGGTGATCACCGTCCACGAGATAGGACGAAAAGACTTGCCCCCCGACACCATCGGGGACTGGATCCACCACAGAAGGTCCCTTCTGGTGCGATGGCCCAACGAGATTTGAAGATCCAGAGATTGAGGTCGCCCGTCCCACCTGGACAGGATCTCCGCTTGGAGACCCCGCGTGTGAAACTGGGCGAAGGGAATCGCCTCGAAGGCCGAGACCATCAATCCCAGAAATCTCATGCAAGTCCGCAGAGACGAGTGCGGAAAGTCCCTGAGGGACCTGAGTTCCTCCTGAAGAGTTCCGAGTTTGCCTTCCGGCAGGAAGACCTTCGCCTGAACCGAGTCCAGGATCATTCCCAGGTAGGGAAGACGAACCGACGGACTCAGTGTCGACTTTGGAAAATTTATCGTCCAACCAAACTCCTGCAGAGTTTGCAGCGTGACAGACAGGTCCTTCTGTAAACCCTGGCTGGTCGCAGACCGAACCAGAATGTCGTCCAGATACCCCAGGACAGAGATGCCCTGGGCTCTCAATAATGCCAGAACCGGTGCAAGCACCTAGGTGAAAACCCGCGGAGCCGAGGAGAGACCAAAAGGTAACTCCACGAACTGGTAGTGATCCTCCGCAACGGCGAATCGAAGGTACCTCTGGTGACCCTCGAAAATGGGGATGTGAAGATACGCATCCTTCAAAACGATGGAGGCCATGAATTCCCCTGGAACCAGGGCAGCCACCACCGACCGCAGGGATTCCATGCGGAACTTGCGAACCCGCACAGAGCGGTTTAGAGCCTTCAAGTCCAGAATTGGACGAGCCTTGCCCTCCTTCCTGGGCACGGTGAACAGATTGGAATAAAACCCCCGAAATCTGTCCCGATGAGGCACCGGAACCACCACTCCCTGAGCCCTCAGGTCTCGCACCGCCAGGTGCAGGTCCCGTAAACGCTCTGGAGACAGTTGAAGATTTGAGGGAAAAAATCTGCTCTCCGGCCGAGAGAGAAACTCGATCTTGTAACCAGATCGAACGATCTCCTGAACCCACCTGTCCCGCACGCGGGCCAACCAGGGTTGAAGAAAACCGAGCAAGCGTTCCCCCACCCCAAAACTGGGTGAGGGCGCCCCTTCAGGCCGCACTGTTATGGGCAGCGGGTCCGGACTGACCGGACTTCTGTTTACCAGACCAGGGCTTCTTTTGAGAGCCTTGTCCCTTGAACGGTTTGCCCTTGTAGTGCGACCGAAAGGCACGAAAGGACCCCTGAGGGGGACGAAAATTAGCATGCTTCTTCCCAGAAGCCCCCTTAGCCTTGGGGAAATGGGGCAAGAGAGTGCTCTTACCTCCGGTGATCCCCTTAATCAACACATCCAAGGACTCCCCAAAAAGGCGAGACCCATCATAAGGCAGATTGGCTAAGGTCTTACGTGAAGATTGGTCCACCGACCAACACTTCAACCAAACCAGGCGGCGAGACAACACCGCCACGCTGTGTACACGTGCAGCCAACGGGACTAAGTCCAAGTCCGCATCACACAGATACATGACACCCTGGTGGATTTGATCCACCATATCCAGGGTCGCCGGCGAGGCCGAATCGGCCACTAGGACGCGCCTAAGCATCTGCGTCCAACTTGCGACAGCCTGGGCCGCCATGAGAGAGGCAAACAGAGCTTTAAGCATAGAACCCGTAACAGAATAAGTATGACGGGCAAGAGACTCCATTCTTCTATCTGTGGCATCACGGAACACCGGGGAATCCTCTGCAGGAATCGCAGTGGATTTGTTCAAAACCGCAATTGCGTGATCCACCGGGGGTGGTACACACCACCGTTCATCAGTGGAAGGCGAAAAAGGATAACGCAGCTTGAACCTACTTGGCACAGCAAAAGGTTTGCGTAAATTGCGCCACTGTTCCTTAACAGCGCGCTGAAAATCATCATTGCAGGGAAAAACCTGCGGCGTCCTGCGTTTTCTCTGCGTCCCATAAGCCGCCAAGGCAGCGGGGGGACACACTTCATCCTGCAAACGCATCGTTTGTTTTATGGAAGCAATCAATTCATCCATGATTGCAAGCTCTTCAGGCGAGCCAGGGGGAGAATTATCAACCCCCTCAACCTCAGCCTCCACCTCGGACCCCACTAGATCCAGGGAGGAGCGGGACCCCGATAAGGAGACCCCCGCCATAACAGCCCCATCACCTTCACCCTCAGAATCAGAGGAAATAGAAACTCTGGGTCTTTTAGTAGATTGAGCAGCCACCAGCATCTGCACCTGAGCAGCAAGGCCGGCCACAATAGTGGCCAAATCCCCCCCTGGGGGGGAAACAGCGGTCCCCTGGCTTTCCACCAAGGTGGCAGGAAATTTGCCCTCCTGAGAATCCATTGCCCCAATATGATATGCCAGAGAATAAAGGGTTAACTGCCCCTTTAACAAGCGCGGCGAGCGCAGCCCACCGCACCACACACAGGCACAATGAGACCCCCACAGGGACAATAAACTGACACAGGCAATGGATATAGCAAGAAACAGAAGGATAAAACCTGAGGAGACCCTCGCCGCTGCCTCGATCGGTGTACCCAGGAGAAGAGGAAGTGATGAGACCAGGGCGCTCTATTAAAGCCTATGGGAGGCTACAAGAAAATGGCCGCCATGCATGTAGAACATGCGGCCGGAGCGAGTGCAGGCAAAATGGCGCCGTTTGGCGCCGAAACCGCCGCTCCTACAGTACAGGAATGCACATAACACCATCCATATATAAAAAAAAATGGCAGATCGCCGCAGCGATCGCTGTATTGTGCCCAAACATGCCACAAAACATGCCCCACAGCACACAGCTTCTCACATTGAACAAGGCTGACACAGACAGTGTCACAAAGCTCCCCCCCCCCCCTGCAGCCCGCAGCATGCAGCAGAGTGATAGGGAGACAAACAGTGTGAACAGAGGCAGGTTACACAGTCCCAGACTGACACCCCCCCAGACAGACAGGTCCCCACATAGATACACTTACCTCTCAATGGTGTGGGGGGCCCGCACAGGCGAACAAGCCGCTGCACATGAGGCAGGGAGAGTCGCATACAAGACGCACAAAATGGGGGTTAAGAAACCGCACAGCGTCCAGTGAGGTAGCCACCTCACCAATCATCCCTGCACCGAACAGGGATGGGTCGTTCACTGTGCCAGGAGCGTTACCTGGCTGAACGCTCGATGGCAGGCTGGGAAGCCACTGACCCACGACCTGCGACCAGGGGGATCAGCCCGAGACCCAGCCCACATGATCCTCTTCGTCAGAAGAACTAACTAATGCTGACAAAAAGAACAGCTAAGTAAAGAGAGAGAAAAAACTCAAACAAAAAATCAAAAAAGAAGAAAGAGGCTGGGGCACAAAGCCCCAGCACAGAGAGAACCAGCTACTCCTGACAAGCTAGACATTGAAACTGAGATATGGTTGCAGGAAGTAGGAGGGTATTGACTGAGGGGACCACCCCTTGAGGGTGGGATATGTTAAAAGCTTTAATGTTAACATATTCTGTTGCCTAGCTACTCCTTCGGAGCAAAGTCTAATACCCCATTGTGAAACCCCATTGTGACGAATATGAAGAGGCGGCGACTGTCGGAGGACATAAGAGGAAAAAAGTTTTTTTATTTAATTTTCGGGCTTTTGTTTTGTTTGTAGTGCAAAAAATAAATCTTAATGGGGATTTAGGCCCCGTTCACATAGGGGCGATCCGACTTCGGGAGGCGACCTCCTAGGTCGCGGTGCGAGCAGCGCGCCGCGACCTCGGAGCGGCCGCCACGGACTTTATAACATTGAAGTCTATGGCGGTCGCCTCCGGTTCGCCCCAAAGAAGCTCCGGATCCTTTTTCTAAGTCGGAGCGACTTGTGTCGCTCCTATTAGAACGGGTACGCAGCTTCCCTATGGGAGGCGACCTACGGCGACCTGTGAGGCGACCAAGAGCCGGTTCACACTGAGGCGACACGACTTCGGGGGGTGACCTGTGAAGTCGCGTGCACCGCGACTTCGGCGCGACTTGCAGGGACTTCACATAATGGAAGTCTATGCAAGTCGCTCCCAGGTCGCCCCAAAGTAGTACAGGACCCTTTTTCTAAGTCGGAGCAATTGTGTCGATCTTATTAGAACGGGTCCTGTACTACTCAATGGACCGTGACATACCGCGACTTGACAGGCTGACAAGTCGCCTGACATGTCGCACTAGTGTGAATGGGCTCTTAAAACCACCAGAAGAAAGCTCTATTTGTGGGGAAAAAATTACATTTATATACAGCGTTGCATGTCTGCGCAATTGTCAGTTAAAGTAATGCAATGCGGTATAGCAAAACATGATGGACTGTATATAGAAAGATAAAAGGTTAGTACCAACAAATTAAAGTATGAACTCAACAACCACACTCCACAAATAACCACTAAATGTACCAATAGAGGAGGTACAGCCATCTTACGTTCAGTTGCCAGAAACAAGAGTGTCGCTTGCACAACATTTTGGCCATGTAAAAACAGCCTTGTATTTTTTCAGTGAATACAAAGGGTTATTTTTGAATAGCTGAGGTGCAGTTTGTGACTTCATCCACCTGCCTCTCCTTCTCAATCAGAAAATGCATGATATAAATTAGATTTAATCCGGCTTGCCTAAAATAAAAATTTAAAGTGATAGTAGTTCTTTTTCAAGAAGAAAACTGCCAGATCCACAGCAGGGGGGAAGTCTAATTTTTAACTAAGTCCTATTCAAATGGGTAAAGGATTGATAGCTGCTGGATTGTCAGGATTTTTTGAGTCTCTGTAAAGGAGGATGAAAAAGGAGTGCACTGGAAAAGTCTTAGTGATCCTGGGGACCCTATAAGAGCTTAGGCTTGGAATAGTATAGATAGAAGCAGCTTTTAAAGTGGTGTGAACTACATTAATGAGAGCCACTATGCTTTCTTTTTAAAGCCTAGGTGTAATAGCAGAGGCCTGAAATTCCTAAGGAGTAATGCCATTTGTTAGGGATTTAAGGGGCATAGTGTCTGAGTTTTGAGTGCTAATTCCACGGAGTGAAATGATAAGGATGTTGCCAGGGAATGTGTAGAAGTAGGCTTATGGTTTCTGTGGTCAGAGTTCGCAATCAAAATCTTGTCTATAATGAGGTGAAATCCTCCTGGGATAAAGCTGAGGAAGGAGCCACGTCAAAAGGAGTGAAGAAAGACTCTGAGGCTAGCATAGACTCAGAGGGCAAAATTCTTGGTTGTGTCAGGCCTTTCAGGGGGTAACTGCAGACAGCACCGGAACTGTTAGTAGATAGTAAATTGGTGGGCACTCGTGGCAGCAAGACTGTTCCTGCACCCTTGAATGAGAAAAAAAAATGGCCAAGAAAAAGAAAGGTTAAACTCTTCTCAGCAGTACAAGTGTCCATTGTCTCAGTCAATGGAGGAATGCTGGGAGGAGGAGGATAATACAAGGTTGGTCACTGTTCTTGTTCTAATGCTCCTGTAGGCAAGCAGTAAAACCCAAACGTTTTCGAATTTCTGTGTCCCTCAAGGAATAACAAATAAGATTATAAATGATTAAGTAACACTTACAGAGGACTCTGGATCCGAAAGCTCATCCAGTAGCTTTCTGGCATCGACAACTGCTTGATATAATCTCAGATTGGTCCCATCAGAGGCAACAAAGCAGGCACTGGCAGAGTTACAGTATGTGCCTAAAATACAAAATCACAAGAAACAATGCAAACATCTGAGCGACAGAAATTGACTATGGGAATTATAATACTTGTGTATAAATTATAAAACGAAATTTAAAAAATAAATAAATATATATATTATATATATATATTATATATATATATATATATATATATATATATATATATATATATATATATATATAGGATAATCCCTACCACCAACAGCAAACTCTCAACATGGTGCTACTTTAAAGGTTTGGCTGTATACAAACAGCTCAAGTGATGAATAAATAAATTAACTGGATATAAATAATGTTGATAAAGTATGGTTTCTATGGTAAAATTTTAAAACCGGCTAAATATAGCCAGTTAAAGTGTTGGATAATAATTTTATATGAATATAGTAACAAAACGAATAATGTTAAGTAATATTTCTATATTACATTTTTAAAGTTTAAATTGTAGCTCAATTTTTTTTTCTTTGTTAGTGTAGATGGCATGGGGAAAGGTTAGATTCCCCATCAGGTTTTTGTTGTTGTATGCCTCCCCACTGGATGGATTTACTTTCTCTACAACCTCACACTCTCCTAAATTAGACGATCTTAAGAACTGTCCTTGATGAAATGACACACAGATTTTGGGTATACCAGAGAAAGCCGAGGGGAGAAATTTGGTCCAATTTATTGAAGACTAGTTACTTAATTCATTTGTAAAGGACATTTTATCACCTTAATTTGTAGTAGAATGAGCTCATCACGTTTCCTCTTATCCTCCAGCTCCTGGTAACAACCCCCCCAGAGGTTTCTTAAAGTGGTTCTAAAGGCAGAATGTTTTTGTTTTTATCTTATTACATTGCATTAAGATAAAAAACCTTCTTTGTGCAGCAGCCCCCCTCAGCCCTCCTAATACCTTCCTGAGCTACATCTGGATCCAACAATGAGACTCGGCTGTCCGGGACTCCCCCTTCTGACTGGCTAAGGCGCACAGCGGGTGCCATTGGCTCCCGATGCTGACAGTCAGTGAAGAGAGAGAGGGGGCAGAGCCAGGCTTCCATGTCTGAATGGACACACACAGAGCAGTGGCTCGCCTCGGGTGCCCCCATAGCAAGCTGCTTGTTGTAGGGACACTCGGCAGGATGGAAGGGCCAGGAGCACCGGCGATGGACCCAAGAAGAGGAGGATCTGGGCTGCTCTGTGCAAAACCACTGCACAGAGCAAGTAAGTTTACCATGCTTGTTATTTTAAAACAAAAAAATATATAACTTTAATGTGGAAGTAAACCCTCCTATGGTTTATAGCCAAGGAAGCTACCATCTTGGCCTCTGTTTAATCTTCAACTGCCAGCATGCTGCACATGTGATCAGTTATGACACCAGCCATTGGATGGTTTTACAGCTTGGTTGATAGCACAAGCAAATGTGACAATTTCATTCCCTGCATGCCGGGAATGTTACGGTTTTCTGAAACAGGAAAATTAATGGGTTTACTTCTGCTTTAATAAACTGCTTGGCTAGACAAGGGATAAGAGTGATTTACAAGCTGGTGGTTGACTTTTCTGCTGATGTTCATTAAGGGTCACATACATACCAGGCTGTTAGATTTTTTTTTTTTTTTTTTATATATGACTATGCACATAAAAGATTAAGATTTGTGAGCAACTTTTCAAGGTACTTCTGAAATTATTTTCAATATGGCTCTAGTTATAAAGTTTTTCTCTTTTAATATTTGAGGTCTGCAGAAGCTTCTCAAGAGTAAGGCTCTTTTTCATGCCTTGGCGAGAGGGACTCCTATGAGTTTCACTTTTTGAATTGAATTACGGAAATACATTTACTTGTTGAGGATATTCTAATTTTGTGAGATGCACCTGTATATACACACATATACATACATACACACGCACACACACTGCTCAGGAAATTTAAAAGAACACTTATAAAACACATCAGATCTCAAAAGGGCAAAATATCATGCTGGATATCTATACAGACATCGACTGGGTAATGTGTTAGGAACAAAAGGATGCCACATCGTTTGATGGAGGAAATGACAATTATCAACCTACAGGGGGCTATATTCAAAGACACCACGAAAATCAAAGTGAAAAAATGGTGCAGCAGGGTATTCCATTCTCCTGAAATTTCATTACAGTAATTCCAAACGATACTCAATAGTTTATTTGGCCCCCTTGTGATTGTATGCATGCCTGACAACGTTGGGGCATGCTCCTAATGAGAAGATGGATGGTTTCCTGGGGTATTTCTTCCCAGATCTGGACCAAGGCATCACTGAGTTACTGAACAGACTGAGGTGCAACCTGGCATTGTCGGATGAAACAAAATATAATGTTCCAGAGGTGTTCTTTTGGATTTAGGTCAGGCGAGCGTGGGGGCCATTCAATGATATCAATTCCTTCATCTTCCAAAAAATGGCTGCATACTCTCGCCACATGAGGCCTGGCATGGCTGTGCACCAGGAGGAACCCAGGACTCACTGTACCAGTGTAGGGTCTGACAATGGGTCCAAGAATTTCATCCCAATACCTATTTGCAGTCAAGGTGCCTTTGTCTAGCCTGTAGAGGTCTGTGCATCCCTCCATAGATATGCCTCCCAGATCATCACTGACTCACCACCAAACCGGTCATGCTGAACGATGGTAAAGGCAGCATAAAGTTCTCCACGGCTTCTTCAGACCCTTTTATGCCTGTCACGTGCTCAGGGTGAACCTGCTCTCATCTGTGAAAAGCAGAGGACACCAGTGGCGAACCGGCCAATTCTGTTGTTCAGTGGCAAAATGCCAATCAAGCTCTACGGTGCTGGGCAGTGAGCACAGGGCCCACTAGGGGATGTCGGGCCCTCAGGCCACCTTCATGAAGTCTGTTTCTGATTGTTTGGTCCGAGACATTCGCACCAGTGGCCTGCTGGAGGTCATTTTGTAGGGCTCTAGTAGTACTCATTCTGTTCTACAAAGGAGCTGATACCGTCCCTGCTGATGGGTTAAGGACCTTCTACAGCCTTGTCTAGCTCTCCTAGAGTAACTGCCTTTCTCCCGGAATCTCCTCTATGCTCTTGAGACTGTGCTGGGAGAAACAGCAAACCTTCTGGCAATGGCACATTTTAAAGGTGCAATCCTGGAGGAGTTGGACTGCCTGTGCAATCTCTTTAGGGTCCAGGTATCACCTAATGCTACCAGTAGTGACACTGACCCTAGCCAAATGCAAAACTAGTGAAAAAACAGTCAGAAAAGATGAGTAGGGAAAAATGTCATTGGCATCTACCTGCAAAACCATTCCTGTTTTTAGGTTGTCTCATTGTCGCGCACAGGGCCGGCCTTTGGGGTGTGGGAGTTGTGCGCCATGGGCAACAGGGGCGCCGTGCGGCCATCACAGCTCGCAGATGATCAGGCCGCACAGCGGGAGGTAATTCTGCAACCGCGGCCTGGAGAGGGTTAACACAGGCCGCAGCCTTGAGAGGGTTAACACAGGCTGCGGCCTGGAGAGGGTTAACACAGGCCGCGGCCGTCGCTTACTTCCCGCTGTGCCTCGGTCTCCTAGCTGCAGGCCTGAGCTGTGTATCTCACACAGCTCAGCCTCCAAACCGCCGCCGCTGACAAATCCCTCCTCTCTGCAGGGACGCCAGAGGAGAGATCGTCAGCTCCTCCTCCTCCTGCCCCTTCTTCTCCTGGGTCTGCCCCGCCCACACTCCCCAGGGCAGGGGGGCTCTGTGTGGGGAGGTCTCTGATGTAAGGGGAGCTCTGTTGGGGGGGGCCTCTGATGTAAGGGGAGCTCTATGTGGGGGTCTTTGATGTAAGGGGGGCTCTGTGTGGTAGGTCTCTGATGTAAGGGGGGAATTGGGGGGGGGTCTTTGATGTAAGGGGGGGCTCCGTGGGGGTCTCTGATGTAAGGGGGGGCTCTGTGGGGGTCTCTAATGTAAGGGGGTCTTTGATGTAAGAGGGGCTCGGATGTAAGGGGGGGCTCTGTGAGGGTCTCTGATGTAAGGGGAGTCTCTGAGGGTCTCTGTAAGGGGGGCCTCTGGGAGGGGTCTCTGATGTAAAGGGGGCTCTGTGTGGGGGGTCTCTGATGTAAGGGGGGCCTCTGTGAGGGTCTCTGATGTAAGGGGGCTCTGTGGGCGGTCTCTAATGTAAGGGGGGCTAAGTTATTAGTGATCATAACAAAGAAAAGTCAAATAAAGTGCAAAAAAGTGCAAGAAAATGTGCGAGGGAGTGGGGCGCCGCAGGATTAGCTCGCACGGGACACCTGAACACCTAAGTCCGGCCCTGGTCACGCATCTAGTGCACCTGTTGTTAATTTCATTAACACCAAAGCAGTTGAAACAGGTTAACAACCTCCTCTGCTACTTAACTGACCAGATCAATATCCTAGGAGTTTAAATGAAATGATGCTATACTTAAAAAGTGTTCCTTAAATTTTTTTTGAGCAGTGTATACATCTCACAAAAGTTGAGTACCCCCCTCACATTTTTGTAAATATTTTATTATATATTTTCATGTGACAACACTGAAGAAAAATGGATTTTTGTAAAATCTTACCGTAAAATCCTTTTCTCTTAAGCTCATTGACAGACGTAGTCCTCCTTGATTAATATCAACTCGGGTTATACTGCCCTCTACAGGAGTAGGACTAGACAGGAAAGAAAACGTTCTGGCCACACCCTAGGGGCAGTCCCAGAGGGTATATCCTCTCACTTCCTGCTACAGCAAATCAGTTATGTCACAAAGCAGTGTTTAGAGAATTTAACCCAACCCAACTCAAAAACAGAGGGGCGGGTACTACATCTGTCAATGAGCTTAAGAGAAGGATTTTACGGTAAGATTTTACAAAAATCAATTTTTCTCTGTCGATCATTGACAGACGTAGTCCTCCTTGATTAATATCAACTCGGGACGTCCCAAAGCAGTGCCACAAATGAGGGGTGGGAAAATGGAAATCAAAATCCAATCTAGAAGGCCCAACCGGTGCCAACTAGAAGTTTTAAAGGCTCATCAATCACACAATGAGACTCAACTGAAATTCCAACGGAAAAAAACCCTCGAGGTAGACCACCGGTCTCCTCAAATTGCGGCCTGCAAAACCTTGCGGCCAAATGAGGCATCCGCCGATGCCATCACATCAACTTTATAACATTTTGTAAAGGTATGAACCGACGACCAGGTAGCCGCCTTGCACACCTAGACCACTGACACCTGATGGCGGTAGGCCCAGGAAGTACTGAGCGCTCGAGTGGAGTGCGCCTTAACAGGGAACGGAGGATTCCGGCCCTTAATAGAATAAGCCTGTACCACCGTCTGTCTAATCCATTTGGAGATAGTCGCGGCAGATGCAGGCAACCCCTTTCTGGGGCCATCCGTGATCACAAAAAGTGAATCCGTCTTACGGAACGATTGCGTAGTCTTCAGGTATACCCTGATTGCCCGAACCACATCCAAGGAATGCAACGCATATTCCTGAGGATGATTGGGCTTAGGACACAAGGAAGGTAGCACAATATCTTCATTCAGATGAAAATCTGAAACCACCTTAGGAAGAAAGGATGGCTTCGGATGAAGAACTACCTTATCCCTATGAACCACTAGATATGGGGAATGGCATGATAATGCAGCCAGTTCTGACACCCTGCGTGCAGAAGTGATAGCCACCAAGAAGGCCACCTTCTGGGATAATGTAAGCAAGGGAATCTCCCTGATATTTTCAAAGGGAGGTTTCTGAAGAACCGACAAACACCAAATTAAGATCCCAGGGCGGTAAGGGCGCGCGCACTGGCGGAGCCAAGTGCCGCACCCCCTGGACACCAAGGAATGAGTAGCCCAAGGCTTCTGAAAGAAGATCGCTAATGCTGAAACCTGACCCTTGATAGTGCTCAAGGATAGTTTCTGCTCAACCCCCTTTTGCAGAAAAGCCAAGATTCGGGTCACCGAATAGGTACGTGGGGGAAATTCCAAAGATTCACACCACGCGATATAAGTCTTCCATGTGCGATAATAGACTTTGCTGGAAGTCGCTTTCCTTGCTTTAATTCGAGTAGGAATAACTGAAACTGACAACCCTCTGTCCTTCAGTACCTGGGTCTCAATAGCCAGGCCATTCAAACCAGCGACTGTAAAGCATGATGGAAGATCGGTCCTTGAGACCGCAGATCCTCCCTGAGAGGAAGTCTCCAAGGAGCGTCCGCGACTAGCCTGTCCAAGTCGGCGTACCCGGCTTGACGAGGCCAGCTCGGAATTTCCAGGATAACTGGAGTTCCCTCCACCTCTATCCTGCGGAGAAATCTCAGCAGCAATTTGAGAGGGGGGAAGACATATAGTAGCTGATACTGCCTTTACAGGCCGTTCAGCGCGTCTGCTGCATCCGCTAGAGGATCGCGGGTGTGAGCCCTGTTGAGCCAACCTACCAACAGATCCATATCAGGGGTGCCCCAATGAAGGGACAGCTGGTGAAATACCTCTGGATGACGAGACTATTCCTCTTGATCCAGAATCTGACGGCTGAAATTATCTGCCTGTCCACCCCCGTGATAAATATTGCGGAGAGAACTGGAACAACTGTTCCCCCAATAAGAATGTTGGCCACTTCTATGGCCGCCAGGGCACTCTTGGTGCCCCTTGGTGATCGACCTAAGTCATGACCGTGGCATAGTCCGATTGGATCCGAACCGGGCTGCCCTGGAGCTGCTCAGTCCAGTAAATCAGACAAAGTCTGATCGCTCTCAGTTCCAACACATTTATCGGTAACCTGGAATTTATCAGAAGAAATGACTTCCCCTGGCTGAGCATCGGAGACCGAAGCCACCAGACCAGAGCCTCCCTGGTCCGCTCACTCAATCGGATCCGATTGTCCAGGGAATCGGGATTCCGATTCCATATGAGAAGAATCTCCTCTTTGGAGAATTCGGGTATGAGACTGGGCAAACGGTACTGCCTCTAAGGAGACGACCATCAATCCCAGCCAGTTGACGGACAGCAACATCCGAATCATTGACTGAATCTTCTGGAGTTTCTCTGCATGGAGAAACACTCTTGCCAAGGATGTATCCAAAATTAGGCCCAGATAGTTCAGTCTCCTGGTGGGAACCAGGGATGATCTTTGGGAAAAGCAACGAAAACGCTGATGTCCTGCGAAGATGGGGATAGAAGGATAGGCATCCTAAATGTCTATGGACGCCAGGAAATCCCCCTGATGCAGGGAGGCCACCACTGTATGGATGAACTCCATCTCTTCCAAGACCAGAATTGGACGCACCTAGCCCTTTTTCCTGGGCATTGTGAACAAGTTCGACTAGAACTCCTCCAAGGAATGGGAACTACCACTGCTTGTTGTATCAAGCTGTCCCCCGCAAAGCTTTTAAGCGACCCGGGGATGTCGACTATTGGAAGGGAAGAATCGCATCGGTGGAAGTGATCGAAACTCGATCTTGTATCCCGACCATATGACCTTGCGAACCCCTTTATCCGGGATTCTGGAAAGCCCTGGATCCGGAAACCGGTGAAGACGCCCCCCACCCTAGAGATGGGTGGGGCCCATTCTGTCAATCCAACGGGATAACAGTGGCTTTATTTAGTCTGGAAATCCGTGAGTCCACTATTGGTGGTACCGTCCATCTTTGTAATGAGGGATTCCTCAAAATGATAGCGCCTAGCAATACGTTTGGAAATAGCAGGGCTCATTTACGGACGACCCTATTTGGGCAAGGGAAACCCTTCACCATTTTGGTAGGCTTGCTAGTGCCAAAAAAGGAATACGAGTCTCAGCTACCTCTGCCGGTGTAACCTCAAGATTTAAGGTTTCCCGGACAGACACAACTAGTGCTTCCACCAACGCTTCTTGTGCTATGGCGGAGGCAGAAGCGTCCTCCTTACTGTCTGAGGAGACCGTACCTGAGACAACAACCCCAGAAAAGGGACTGCAATGACCAGCTCAGAATCCGTATCTGAGGTATCAGATGACATAGGGGTAGGCGGGGGTCGCTCTTCTTGACCCCCGTCCCTGACAGGCTACCTCCACCCGGGATACCAAAGACTCCAAAACTGCTGATAATGCATCATCACAAGTGGGGTACTGGAGGGTCCTGCGGCCACCCTGAGGGGATCAGGTGGGGATACATGTGTGGCAGGGTTCATGTAACAAGACACTTGCCAGCAAACACAAAAAAATTAATTGCAAGAAAAAAAAAAACTTTTTTTTTTTTTCTTATTTTTTTAACTTAGTCCCCCAGCGCAGTAGCGCCCCTCAGTCTACCTGCTTGGACCCCTCAGAAAGAGAGAGAGTGAGAGAGAGAGAGAGACCCCAAGGCTCACCTGATGCACAGAAGTTTCTTATCAACCTGCTTCCAGCACTGTCTGTTACAGACAGGAAGTCTTTGGCTTGCTTTCCCTGGGCCAAGGAGGCGGCTCCGCCCCTTTACACGCCTTCCGGCGCCTCCCAATTACTCCACGAGGTGTTTGGTCACCTCAAACATGGCTGCCCCCCCTGCTGGAGACATGAGGCTACGCCAATATGGCGGCCTCGTGCGATCTGCAGGGAAAATGGCGGCGGCCTGTGTAGGATAGCGGCGGCTTGCAAGTTAGCAGCGGCCTGCGGGATGTGTGCATTCGGCCTGTGCAGCCTGCGGAAGTGCCTCGGCCTGCGGGAGGTGTCCTCGGCCTGCGGGAGGCTGTGCGGCCTGTGGAAGTGACCGGCTTTCTGGAGGGATGGCGATCTGTGGCTGCAGTAACTCAGGCATAGGCATCGGCCTGTGTACACACTAGACAGGTAGGATACCTCTATACCTCAATAGTAATGCCTTTTAGTAGTCTGCCACTGACTTCAGTCCCCCTTACAGTCATATAGTGACTTTAGATAGTCAGCTCCCAAACCAAGCCTCCTGGTTTCTATTCACAAAAATCACACTCAAATTGGGGGATCTGTGACCCGTTATAGGATAGAGGGGAGACCCAGAAACTGAGTGTCCGACCATCCCAGAGAGGGGCCCGCGTCCAACAAACCCGACAGGGGGAGAGGGGGAACATTCTACTCACCATACCGGAACCAGGCGGGCGCCAACTCCTGACAGAACCCCTCTCCACCGGGGTGGGGGGGCTGTCGACCAATACGGACGCCGTGACTCTGTTGGTCATTGGCGTCCAGGCGAGACGTTTAACTCGCAGGGTCAGTCCCTGTCCAGTGGGACTATGTCGCGGCCGACCCAGCGCGGAGCTATGGCCTGCACGCGCTCGTAGGCTGAACTGGGGTGACCACTGGATCTCAACATCCAGCCCGTCGCCCAGTTTCAGCGTACTTGCTTGAATATCTCACAGGAACACTGGAGAAAAAAAGCTGTCTAAAAAAAGTATTTCTAAAAAAATCCTGCCAGGACCGAAGATCCTAGGAAGGAATCTAGGTCCTTACTCCTAACTAGACAGAAAAAAACTGATTTGCTGTAGCAGGAAGTGAGAGGATATACCCTCTGGGACTGCCCCTAGGGTGTGGCCAGGACGTTTTCTTTCCTGTCTAGTCCTACTCCTGTAGAGGGCAGTATAACCTGAGTTGATATTAATCAAGGAGGACTACGTCTGTCAATGAGCGACAGAGAAATGACACTTTGCTACAATGTAAAGTAGTGAGTGTACAGCTTGTATAACAGTGTACATTTGCTGTCCCCTCAAAATAACTCAAGTCAACTGGGCCCAAAGTGTCAATATTTTGTGTGGCCACCATTATTTTCCAGCACTGCCTTAACCCTCTTGGGCATGGAGTTCACCAGAGCTTCACAGGTTGCCACTGGAGTCCTCTTCCACTCCTCCAGGATGACATTACGAAGCTGGTGGATGTTAGAGACCTTGCGCTCCTCCACCTTACGTTTGAGGATGCCCCACAGATGCTCAATAGGGTTTAGGTCTGGAGACATGCTTAGCCAGTCCATCACATTTACCTTCTTTAGCAAGGCATTGTTCATCTAGGAGGTGTGTTTGAGGGTCGTTATGTTGGATTACTGCCCTGCGGCCCAGTCCTTGAAGTGAGGGGATCATGCTCTGCTTTAGTATGTCACAGTACATGTTGGCATTCATGGTTCCCTCAATGAACTGTAGCTCCCCAGTGCCGGCAGCACTCATCCAGCCTCAGACCATGACACTCCCACCACCATGCTTAACTGTAGGCAAGACACACTTGTGTTTGTACTCCTCACCTAGTTGCCCCCGACACACGCTTGACACATCTGAACCAAATAAGGTTATCTTGGTCTCATCAGACCACAGGACATAGTTCCAGTAATCCATGTCCTTAATTTATTTGCCTTCAGCAAACTGTTTGCGGGCTTTGTGCATCATCTTTAGAAGAGGCTTCCTTCTGGGACCGCAGACATGCAGACCAATTTGATGCAGTGTGCGGCGTATGGTCTGACCACCCCTTCAACCTCTGCAGCAATGCTGGCAGCAGTCATACATATATTTCCCAAAGACAACCTCTGGATAGGACGCTGAGCACATGCACTCAACTTCTTTGGTCGACCATGGTGATGCCTGTTCTGAGTGGAACCTGTCCTGTTAGAACTGCTGTATGGTCTTGGCCACCGTGCTGCAGCTCAGTTTCAGGGTCTTGGCAATCTTCTTATAACCTTGACCATCTTTATGTAGAGCAACAATTATTATTTTCAGATCCTCAGAGAGTTCTGTGTTGGCTGTGTGTTGAGTTATTTTAAAGATGACAGCAAATGTATACTGTTATACAAGCTGTACACTCACTACTTTACATTGTAGCAAAGTGTAATTTCTTCAGTGTTATCACATGAAAAGATATAATAAAATATTTCCAAAAATATGAGATACTATATTTATACAAAGGGTTGGAGAGGGGGGGGGGGGCACACCCTAAACATGCATTTCTAAAGCTGGTGCTGCTATAAAGACCAATATGCATATCAGAGGCATAACTATCACCTTCAGGGCCCCGATGCAAAAAAACTAAAAAGGGCCCCTCTGACTCCCATTACCCATCAGTCCAGGGACCCTTCTCTTTGTGCCTGGGGCACTTCCCACCGCAGCTGGACTCTTTCACATGTTCTGCAGTGGGTCCCATTCCTGCCATCTTGCCCCCCCCCCCCCCATGGTGGTGGAAAGCAAGAGATATGTCACCAGCACACCAGCCAACTCCATATAAGGGTCCAATGTAGTGGCTGAACTACCATGGTTGCAAAAGTTGAACTTGCCCTTGTGTTCCACCACTGTGGGGGTTCCCAATTTCCTCTTGCTGTCCTGCCCCTGCTATGGACAGTGTTGGTCCAGAGTCTGTCTTCATTAGGATCCAGTGCTGATTACATTATGGGGCTGATTGACAAATGTGTGGGAGGGCTGGCACTACTTATTGTAGACAGCTGAGCTCTCCACCAGTTGCCTAGCAGCAATGACACTGCATAGCCTTGACTTGCCGATTGGGATGGGATATGGGCAATGCTCCCGATTGGAATGAATAGGTGGATATAAACACAGTATTTAATGGAATCAAAAGTACAAAACACCTATATATCAGCCATATGCTCCGCAACCGTGTGGGCTTCATGCCAGTAAGGTGGGGGCTCTAATCAATAAAACCACTATCATATTTATTATTAGATCTGATTGGGAGCATCGCCCGGATCACATCCAGATTACCATATCAACAGAGAAGGCTATGCAGTGCCACAGCTGCTAGGCGACTGACGGAGAGCTCAGCTGTCTACAACCAGTAGTGAACCCCCACCCCCTCTGTGTATGCACCCATCAGCCCCATAATGTAACCAGTACTGGGTCCCAATGTGCTGCAGCCGCTGCCAAGGAGACAGACACACCAGACTGACATTGTCAATAGCAGGGGCAGGACAGCAAGAGGAGGCTGGAAACCGTCCTGGTGGCGGAATGCTAGGACTCGGTCGTAAGTGCGACCCTGGCAGTTCCATAACTGTCTCAGCGGGAGGATTCCCCCATCCACCTTGAATGTGTAGATAGGGGAATTGGAAATTTTTTTCGTCAACACAATAGTTGAGGCCCAGTTCACACTGATGTGGTGAGGGAACTGCAGCAATTCCGGTCCAGTTCCTGCAATGCTTTAGAATGACAGGCAGTTCATACTGCGCTCTGCAAACCACTGTGGGTGTCAATATTAATGATCAAAGTCAATAATACCCCCAAATTGGTTTGCAGAACACAGTGCGAACTGTGGAAACCAATGGAATCAGATCGCATAAGTCTGAACACCCTTGCGATCCGATTCCAGTGAAGACCAAATAAACAAGGGTCCTGCACCTTTTTGGAACGGATCCAATGCGAATTGAGCCATACATACTGTAATGTATAGCTCAATTCGCACCGCACTGATTTTGCATGTCATTTGTACAGAAATCTGGTGCGATTCCTGTACAAATGACATGTGATGCAGTACACTGCATCAGTGTGAACTCAGCCTGAGTGAAAAAAAAAATCAATGTGTGGGCTGCATAAGTGCTAACTGGAAGTGAAGTTTGTGAAGTTCTTGGAAGAAGAGAAAGGTGGGAGGTGGAAGACGAGGGAGGGAGATAGGGGCAGTTCAGCAATCACAGTATACTGCGCAGTGTTCACTCACCAGAGGGCTAAAGTTGTTCTCTCAGGCTCAGACAGCGGCATCATTCACAATTCCCGCCAATACATCTGTCAGATACAGCTGTAGGCTGGGATAGGAGAGTGGGCGGGCCGGGCATTCGTGCAGACACAGAAGGAACAGAGGAAGGCAGAAGGAGCAGCTTGTTTTCTTCATTCCTCTCCCGTCTGTGAGGGGAGGGGCAAGTGTGCTCGCTGGGCTATGCGAGTGTCATATAGACACTCAGATTAACTGCAATCACCCGTCTTCTGCATCTAGACTGACTCTCCTGTCCAAATTAGGCTATTTTCTATTTAAACTGAACAGTGCGGAACACCAGGGCCGAGTCGCAAGTGTGACTCCTGCAACCCTGGTAGTTCTGCCACTGATGCATATACAGTATCTCACAAAAGTGAGTACACCCCCCACATTTTTGTAAATATTTTATTATAACTTTTCATGTGACAACACTGAAGAAATTACACTTTGCTACAATGTAAAGTAGTGAGTGTACAGCTCATATAACAGTGTAAATTTTCTGTCCCCTCAAAATAACTCAACACACAGCCATTCCATTTGAGGATGCCCCACAGATGCTCAATAGGGTTTAGGTATGGAGACATGCTTGGCTAGTCCATCACCTTTACCCTCAGCTTCTTTAGCAAGGCAGTGGTGATCTTGGAGGTGCATTTGGGGTCCTTATCACGTTGGAATACTGCCATGTGGCCAAGTCTCGGAAGGGAGGGGATCATCTTCTGCTTCAGTATGTCACAGTACATGTTGGCATTCATGGTTCCCTCAATGAACTGTAGCTCCCCAGTGCCAGCAGCACTCATGCAGCCCCGAACCATGACACTTCCGCCACCAGGCTTGACTGTAGGCAAGACACACTTGTCTTTGTACTTCTCACCTGGTTGCTGCCACACACGCTTGACACCATCTGACACAAATAAGTTTATTTTGGTCTCATCAGACCACAGGACATGGTTCCAGTAATCCATGTTCTTAGTCTGCTTGTCTTCAGCAAACTGTTTGCAGGTTTTCTTGTGCATCATCTTTAGAAGAGGCTTCCTTCTGGGATGAAAGCCATGCAGACCAATTTGATGCAGTGTGCGCACTGACAGGCTGACCCTTCACCCTTTCAACCTTTGCAGCAATGCTGGCAGCACTCATACGTCTATTTCCCAAAGACAACATCTGGATAGGACACTGAGCACGTGTACTCAACTTCTGTGGTCGACCATGGCGAGGCCTGTTCTGAGTGGAACCTGTCCTGCTAAACCACTGTATGGTCTTGGCCACCGTGGTGCAGCTCAGTTTCAGGGTCTTGGCAATCTTCTTATAGCTTAGGCCATCTTTATGTAAAGCAACAATTCTTTTTTTCAGATCCTCAGAGTTCTTTGCCATGAGGTGCCATGTTGAACTTCCAGTGAACAGTATGAGACAGTAAGAGAGAACACCAAATTTAACACATCTGCTCCCCATTCACACCTGAGACCTTGTAACACTAACGACTCACATGAATTCAGGGAGGGAAAATGGCTAATTGGGCCCAATTTGGACATTTACACTTAGGGGGGTACTCACTTTTGTTGTCAGCGGTTTAGATATTAATGGCTGTGTTTTCAGTTATTTTGAGGGGACAGCAAATTTGCACTGTTATACAAGCTGTACACTCACTGCTTTACATTGTAGCACAGAATCAAGTCAAATAAACCCCTGGGATATTGATCTGGTCAGTTAAGTAGCAAAGGGGGTTGTTAATCAGTTTAGCTGCTTTGGTGTTAATGAAATTAACAACATGTGCACTAGATGGGCAACAACTAGACAACAACCAAAACAGGAATGGTTTTACAGGTGGAGGGCAATTCAATTTTTTATACCTACTTTTCACTAGTTTTGCATTTGACTAGGGTCAGTGTCACTACTGATAGCATGAGGCGATACCCAGATCCTATAGAGTTTTCACAGGCAGTCCAACCTTTCCAGGATGGCATCTCAATACGTGCAGTGCCAGAAGGTTTGCGGTGTCTCTCAGCACTCTCTCAGTCTCAAAAGCATGGAAGAGATTCCAGGAGACAGGCAGTTACTCTAGGAGAGCTGGACAGGGCCGTAGAAGGACATTAACCCATCAGCATGACTGGTATCTGTTCCTTTGTGCACAGAGGAACAGGATAAGAACTGCCAGAGCCCTAAAAAATTACCTCCAGCAGGCCACTGGTGTGAATGACTCTGATCAAACAATCAGAAACAGACTTCATGAGGGTGGCCTGACGTCCTCTAGTGGGCCCTGTGCGCACTGTCCGGCACCATGGAGCTTGAATGGCATTTGCCATTAAACACTAGAATTGGCAGGTCCACAACTGGTGCCCTGTGCTTTTCACAGATGAGAGCAGGTTCACCCTGAGCACATGACCGATATGAAAGGGTCTGCTGAAGCCGTGGAGAACGTTATGCTGCCTGTAACATCGTTCAGCACGACCGGTTTGGTGGTAGGTCAGTAATGGTCTGTGGATGCATATCCATGGAGGGACGCACAGACCTCTACAGCAGGCATATCCAAAGTCCGGATCGTGGGTCGCTTTAATATGGCCCCACAGGTAATTTGGAAAAATCTATTGTTGTGGCCCCTGTGAACCCCAAGGGCGCTGCTCAGGACCCCTGGGACAATATGGCATGTGTTCTATTACCATTAAATTTTATACATCCTCTAGACTTATACTCTAAATGATGGTCACCTACGCCAACCCCTGCCAGCTTTATAGCCCTTGCTCAAAATGGCCTCGGACTTAGCCTGATCAGGGAGCACTAAAAAAAACAAAAATAAATCCAGCGCTAATATGACAGGACCAGCGCCCTCTCCATGATAATTGGCATAACACCTGGGGGTCAAGTAGCAGCTGTGTGGGAACAAAACACACCAGGCGAGATGTTCAAAAGTACCAGTCACACAAGGGTTAACCACATATAAGCGCTATTTGAACCCACTGATGATTACTGATGGCAGCAATAATAGTCATGAATGATGCCAATGTAGTAAATAGAACATTAAAAAGTTGTCAGGACAACCATACGACCCCAGATGTCTATTTAGACAAAAACGCGTCAGGTCTACTGCATATGCTGAGGATATTTATCTGTACAAGCGCTTTTTACACTGGATTTCTGTAAGTGTGTTTTTCCTTTGATATTAAATTGCTGTTAGAGGTATACACTGAGTTTTTCATTTCCTTGAGCTCTTCGTGGATAGTATTTTCCTGCTGTGGGCACCAAAGATTTTCCTTTCGTGATTTGTGAAAGATGAGTCTATACTTTTCTATGGAAGATCTGTGACATCTGCCATAAGGATCATCTATCTTTGTGTCAGCCTGATTGACCCAAAAAGTATACGCTTTGTTGGGTCCCTAGTATCTGTTAAGCCTCCAAATCATTTATAATATTGGTGGTGGTCACATATCTTGGATCATCTAAGGAGGATTTATCTGCACTCTGCACTTTTTGGTGGATGTTATATGAACTTTTCCATGGACTAATCATTTCTTAAACATATGCACTTTATACATACATATTTTTGCACATATGTTTGCACAATTTTGATATATTTTTCCTATTTTTTAACACATATGCACTTTATACATGCATATTTTTGCACATGTGTTTGCGCAAAAAAGATTTTTTTGTATGTTTTCATATATATGCACATGATGCACTTTATTTACATAGTTTTGCATATGCGCTGGCTTATCATTGCAAAGTATATATTGGTTTGATTTTCACCCATATGTATTTGCACAATTTTTGCATTTGTTTGCACAATTTACTGGGTTTGCTTTATTGTAAGCATTGATTCGCACTTTATATTGTTTTATCAGCGCTGCATTGATTTATTCATTTCTTTTCACAAATTGTCATTTGTTTTCGCTGGCTGCTGTTCTTAAGTGCTTGGCGCGGTATACAGTAAACCCCCCTCCATTGCGGGGGTTACGTTCCGGACCCAGCTGCGAAAAGTGAAATTCGCAAAATAGAAAAACCCTATTAAAATGCATTGTAGGCATGTTTTTTTTACTGTCACTGTACATGTAAAAGCATTTTAAGGTCTTTAAACACACTTTTAAAACAATAGAAACTCATTTAAACACATAAAAGATACTAAGAGACATAGCAAGAGCTATGGAAAACACAAAAATATTTCATTTTTAATGATTTATATAGTAAAATAACATTACAAAAAAAACGCGAATTACCGGGACCGCAAAAACTAAACCGCGATGGAGCGGGGGGATTACTGTACATTTCCAAAAAACCATACGAGAAGCAGGCACTCCTCACGCTCCCCTGCATTGGGTCACCGCACATGCCGCTCACCACCAGCGGCCCTATAACAGTTCAAGCTAGTTTTGGTCCTCCTTCCCTCAGAGTCTGCCGTCACATCCGGGTCCCCTTCCCGGTCGGCATTCATCGTGGGTGATCGGAGCAGCCACAGACAGCGATCCTCCTTGCCTCCTATACCGGGCATTATGTGACCCCTTTTCCACCCTTCCCTGTCCAGGAATGAGGCATTCTGTTATCTCCTCACAGCCCGAGCAAGGCATAACTGTCCACACTGCTGCATTGTTCCTGGCTGTTTTTATACCTTCACACACACACTGGATGATCACCAAGCTGTGTTTTAACCCATTATTTTGGCTTCACCATTGCAGATCCAGCGGGGGGTTATTGTACAAGGTCTACTGCTGTTTTATACATACATGGAACGGATTTTGAATAAAACGTTTCAATGTTCTATTTATTACATTGGCATCATTCATGACTATTATTGCTGCCATCATTAATCATCATCGGTGGGTTCATATAGCGCTTATATGTGGTTAACCCTTGTGTGACTGATTAGGGAGCACGCATGCTCCGAATTGAGATGAATACAATGTAAAATCTCAGTTAATGTCAGTTGGTCTAAATCAGGTATAAATATATTTGGACATAACATGTATACTTGGTTCCTGTTCATATTTTTTTTAACTTAAAAGTTGACAGACAACTTTTATTACTAATAATATGTAATACTTTACAATCTTCCTGACATATATTTCAGCTTCCTGGATTTTTTTTTTCATCTGGCCTTCAGATATGAAAGGACGAGTGATTTAACACCTGTTTAGATTTGTCATCCATGTCACAAAATGAAAAGTATGCAGTTTGCAATAAACTTTGCATAAAATAGTTAATTTGCATTCATTCATTTCATTTCAAAGAATCTCATTTCATTTCAAAGAATCTCATTTCATTTCAAAGAATTCATTTTAATTCAAAGAATCTCAGGCAAAATGGTTGGCCCTCACAAATGTTCACGTTATCAAATCTGGCCCACTTTGAAAAAAGTTTGGACACTGCTGCTCTATAGGCTAGACAATGGGATCCTGACTGCCAGTAGGAATCGGGATAAAATCCTTGGACCCATTGTCAAACCCTACACTGGTGCAGTGGATCATGGGGGTTCCTCCTGGTGCATGACAATGACTGGCCTTATGTGGAGAGAGCATGCAGCCAGTTCCCAGAGAATGAAGGAATTGACACCATTGAATGGCCCCCATGCTCGCCTGACCTAAATCCAACAGAACACCACTGGGAAATTATATTTTGGTCCATCCGACGTTGCCAGGTTGCACCTCAGTCTGTTTATGAGTTCAGTGATGTCCTGGTCCGGATCTGGGAGGAAATACCCCAGGACACCATCCATCCCGGATCTGGGAGGAAATACCCCAGGACACCATCCATCGTCTCATTAGGAGCATCCCCCGACATTGTCAGACATGCGTACAAGCACATGGGGGCCATACAAACTACTGAGGACCATTTTGAGTGGCTGCAAGGAAATTTTAGCAAAATGGACTAGCCTGCTGCATCATTTTTTTCACTTTGATTTTGGGGGGGGGGGGGGGGTGTCTTTGAATTCAGCCCCCTGGAGATTGATAATCTTTATTTCCATCAAACGATGTGGCATCCTTTCGTTCCCAACACATTGCCCAGTCCATATCAGTATACGATGTGTTCAGTATTCAACGTGTTCCTTTAGTTTTTGTGAGGTGTGTGTGTGTGTGTGTGTGTATATATATATATATATATATATATATATATATATATATATATATATATATAAGTCTACACACCCCTGTTTAAATGTCAGGCTTCTGTGATGTAAACAAATTAGACAAAAATAAATAATTTCAGAACTTTGTCCACCTTTAAAGTGACCTATAAACTGTACAACTCAGTTGAATAACAAACTTAAATGTTTTAGGTGGAGGGAAGCAAAAGTAAAAAAACTAATATAATATTGTTGCATAAGTGTGCACACCCTTAAACTAATACTTTGTTGAAACACCTTTTGATTTTATTACAGCACTCAGTCTTTTTGGGTATGAGTCTATCAGCATGGCACATCTTGACTTGGCAATATTTGCCCACTCTTCTTTACAAAAACACTCCAAATCTGTCAGATTGTGAGGGCATCTCCTGTGCACAGCACTCTTCCCATCACCCCACAGATTTTCAAATCGGATTTAGGTCTGGGCCATTCCAAAACTTTAATCTTCTCCTGGTGAAGCCATTCCTTTGTTGATTGGGATGTATGCTTTGGGTCGTTGTCTTCACGTTCAGCTTTCTAGAAGAAGCCTGAAGGTTTTGTGCCAATATTGACTGGTATTTGGAACAGTTCATAATTCCCTCTACCTTGACTAAGGCCCCTGTTCCAGCTGAAGAAAAACAGCCCCAAAGCATGATGCTGCCACTACCATGCTTCATTGTGGGTATGCTGTTTTTTTTTTTGCACCAAACATATCTTTTGGAATTATGGCCAAAAAGTTCAACCTTGGCTTCATCAGATAATTTTTTTGGGAGACTTCAGATGTATTTTTGCAAAATTTAGCTGGGCTTGGATGTTTTTCTTAGTAAGAAAAGGCTTCCGTCTTGCCACTCTACCCCATAGCTCAGACATATGAATAATACTGGAGATTGTTGTCACAAGTACCACACAGCCAGTACTTGCCAGATATCCCTGCAGCTCATTTAATGTTGCTGTAGGCCTCTTGGCAGCCTCCCTGACCAGTTTTCTTCTAGTCTTTTCACCAATTTAGAGGGACATCCAGTTCTTGGTAATGTCACTGTTGTGCCATATTTTTCCCACTTGATGATGACTGTCTTCACTGTGTTCCATGGTATATCTAATGCCTTGAAAATACACGTGTACCCTTCTCCTGACTGATACGTTTAACAGTGAGATCCCTCTGATGCTTTGGAAGCTTCCTGCAGACCACGGCTTTTGCTGTAGAGGGCGACTAAGAAAATGTCAGGAAAGACCTACTAGAACAGCTGACATTTGGGGTTAATCAGAGGCACTTTAAATGATGGCAGGTGTGTACCGACTCCTATTTAACATGAGATTAAAGGCGATTGCCTAATTCTGAACACAGCTACATTCCCAGTTAAAAAAGGGTGTGCATACGTAGGCAACCAAATTGTTTAAGTTTTTTAGTTTTACTCTCTCCCCCAAAAGATTTCAGTTTGATTTTCAAATGAGTTTTACAGTTTATAGGTCACATTAAAAGTGGAAAAAGTTATGAAATTATTTAGGTTTGTCCTATTTTTTTACATCACAGAAACCTGAAATTTTAACAGGGGTATGTAGACTTTTTATATCCACTGAATATAGACGCGCACTCACACACACAGGCCACTTTATAAGGTGCACCTGTTCAATTGCTTGGAAACACAAATTGTTAATAAGCAAATCACATGGCATTTAGCCATCTAGATGTAGTGAAGACAATTTGCTGAAGTTCAACCCGAGCATCAGGGAAGAAAGGAGATTTAAGTAACTTTGAACATGGCGTTGTTGGTGCCAGACAGGATGGTCTAAGTCCTTTAAAAACTGCTGATCTAATGGGATTTTTACGCACAACCAACTCTAGGGTTTCCAGAGAATGGTCCGAAAAAGAGAAAATATCCAGTGAGCGGCAGTTGTGTGGATGAAAATGCCGCTGGATGTCAGAGGAGAATGGGCAGACTGGCTCCAGATGATAGAAAGGCAACAGTAACTCAAATAACCACTTGTTACAACCAAGGTATACAGATTACCACCTCTGAATTTACAACACATCAAACCTTGAAGCAGATGGGCTACAGCAGGAGAAGCAGCTGCAACAATCAGATGGTAGGGTCAGAATTTGGCACAAACAACATGAACACATTGATCCATCCTGCCTTGTACCAATGGTATAGGTTGGAGGTGGTATAATGGTGTGGTGGTTATTGTCTTGGCATTTGCTTCTTAAATTACACGGCCTAATTATTGTTGCCGACCATGTCCATGCCTTTATGACTGCAGTGTACCCATCTTCTGTAGGCTACTTTCAGCAGGATAATGCACCATATCACAAAGCTCAAATTATCTCAAACCGGTTTCTTGAACATAACATGACAATGAGGTCATTGTACTCCAATGGCCTCCACAATCACCAGATCTCAATCCAATAGAGCTGCTTTGGGATGTGGTGGAATCGGGGATTTGTATCATGGATGTGCAGACGACAAACCTGCATTAACTGCGTGATGCTATCATGTCAATGTGGACCAAAATCTGTCAGAGAATTTTTTCAACACCTTGTTGAATCTATGCCACGAAGAATTAAGGCAGTTCTGAAGGCAAAGGGGGATATAACCCGGTACTAGCAAGGTGTACCTAATAAAGTATATAGTTTACATAAAACATAATGGACACATAAGTAGTTATATAAAAAGATACAGAGACTCTCCTCCTTGTCCTAAATGTATTTGAGATCCAGGCAATTTGATTCATATGTTGTAGCATTGCCTCAAATTGAATACATACTGGGAAGAAACAGTGAACCACCTGTATGATATTCAAATCCTTCTCACCCCGCATATTTGTGTCTTGGGTGGGCTGAATTTATTTTATTTTTTTTTAAATAAAATAATTTTTAATATTAAGCAAAAAAGTATTTTTTACATCTCCATACACAAAAAAAGAACAAAAACAAACCCCATAACCCTTGCATTGAACTACTTAGAGGCAAATATCCCTTTAATGTTGGCTGTTAATTGCATATTGTTCTTGGTAAGAAAAATAGGATTTTTTTACTTACCACAAAATCCATTTTTCTGAGTTCATCGACGGACACAACGCTCCATAAATCATAACTGGTGGGTTATATTGCCTCCTCCAGGAGGACTAGGCAGAACAAAAAACACCTGGCTATGCCCATGGGCCATTCTCAGCTGGTATATAACCCCCTTCTCTGCTCTAGGTAATCATATTAGTAGCAAGCAGTATTAGAAGTAGCAGAACTCCATAGAGTAAATTAAGAAATTAATTTTACGGTAAGTACAAAAATATAATTTCGTTTTTCGTTCTTCGTTGGACACATCGCTCCATAAATCAGAACTAGTGGGATGTCCAAAACCAGTGCCAAAAGGAAAATGAGGGGTGGGGAAAATAACCTAAGGCTAAACATAAGAGCCCTTAATCAGGACACAAGAGCCCCATCTGAAAAATAAAAGTTTAAAGAAAAAGAACCCCTCAAGAGGGAACACCCCTCCTAACAGCAGCCTGCAAAACGTTGCAGCCCAAAGAAGCATCCACAGATGCCAAAGTATCTACCGTATTTTTCGCCGTATAAGACGCACTTTTTCTTCCCCAAAACTGGGGGGGAAAAGTTGGTGCATCTTATACGGCAAATGAACATTTTTCCTGCTGCCTGTGCTGAGTCCTGTGGGGGCGGTGCCGGTGCGTGCGTCAGTCACGCACCGTCACCGCCCGATCTCCTTCCCGCCGGACCGAGAGAGCCACCAAAAGAGCCGCCGAGAGAGGACGCCGAAAGAGCCGCCGAGACAGAAGAGGACGAGAGGAGCAGCGCCGTGGACGGTTCCAGGAATCCCGCCGCCATCAGAAGAAGAGGACGAGAGGAGCAGCGCAGGCAGCCCAGGAGAGCAGGTAAGTGAGCCGACCTGTGCCATGCCTGTACCACCACCTGTGCCATGCCTAAACCACCACCTGTGCCATGCCTAAACCACCACCTGTGCCATGCCTAAACCACCACCTGTGCCATGCCTAAACCACCACCTGTGCCAAGCCTAAACCACCACCTGTGCCAAGCCTAAACCACCACCTGTGCCATGCCTAAACCACCACCTGTGCCATGCTTAAACCACCACCTGTGCCATGCCTAAACCACCACCTGTGCCAAGCCTAAACCACCACCTGTGCCAAGCCTAAACCACCACCTGTGCCAAGCCTAAACCACCACCTGTGCCATGCCTGTACCCACACCTGTGCCATGCCTGTACCATCACCTGTTGATATAAAATATTTTACTGCAGTATTTGGTTCAGAATCTTTTTTCTAGATTTTCCTCCTTTAAAATTGGGTGCGTCTTATATGACGGTGCGTCTTATACGGCGAAAAATACGGTACCTTATAGAATTTTGTGAAGGTATGCACGGACGACCAAGTGGCCACCTTGCAAACTTGCGATATTGAAGCCTGATGACGGAAGGACTAAGAAACACTCAGCGCCTGAGTAGAATGCGCAGTGACAGGGAAAGGTGGAACCTAATCTTTAATAAAATAGGCCTGAGGTTACTGTCTGTCTGATCCATCTGGAGATGGTAACCGAACCACAAAAAGGGAGTCTGACCTCCGAATAGACTCAGTAGCTGTCAGATACACCCAAATTGCACGAACCACATCCAAGGTATGCAAATTCCTTGGGATAAGCCGGCTTGGGACACAAGGAAGGCAACCTCATTCAAATGGAGGTCAGAGACCACTTTGGGCAGGAATGATGGACAGGGATGAAGAACCACTTTTTCCCTATGGACCACTAAATAGGGACTGCGACAGAATAATGCCGCCAATTCCGATACCCTGTGGGCCGAGGTAATAGCCACCAAGAATGTCACCTTCTGGGATACCGTAGGCAAGGGAATCTCCCGAATATTCTCAAATGGAGGTTTCTGGAGAACCGAAAGTACTAAATTTAAATCCCATGGCGGCAAAAGAGACTATACAGGTGGAACCACATGTCAAACCCCTGAATGAAGGTACGAACTAAAGGGTGTGTGGCTAGGGGTTGCTGAAAGAAGGTTGCCAGGGCAGACACCTGGCCCTTGATGGTACTCAAGGCCAACTTCTGATCAATGCCCTGTTGAAGAAAGGTTAAGATACGAGCCACAGAAAAGGCTCGAGGATGAGCACCAATTGACTCACACCAAGAAATGTACGCTTTCTGCGTACGATGTTATATCTTGCTGGAAGACTACTACCTCGCTTTCACCACAGTAGGGATCACTGATCCAGACATACCTTTATCCCTCAGTACCTGGCTTTCAATAGCTAAGCCATTAAAACCAGTGACTGTAAAGCTGGATGGTAGATCAGCTGGGGCAACTGGTCTCTGAGAGGAAGCCCCCAGGATGATTCGAAGATCCTCGCTGTTGATTCCTCGCAGAACTGTGAAAGAAGCCTTAGCCGAGGATGATAATGGCCTTACCATGGCCTTTGGACGCCTGCGGCGTCTGTGAGAGGACCCCGTGACCTCGTCACGAACTACGGTATCCACCTGTGGAGCCGAACCTGCTAAAGGAGCTGCATGTAAGATTGCGCAAACAGAACTGTCTTGAAGGTGGATACCACCAGACTCAGAACCTGTATGCAAAATGGGAGAGAGAACTATCGGTGTGACAGCAGCTGGTGAATGACTGTGGTCCCTGAAGTTCGTGCAGAGAAAGGACCACCCTGGTCAGAAAAAGAATCAGACCTAGGCATCCCCTGAACCCTTGCAGGAATAAAAACCACACAGGGAGACTCAGGACCTAAAAAAAACTGAAAAGGATAAGCTTTGTCCCGCTTTCTGGGTACCCCCAAAATAAACATTTTGCGGATCTCCTTGATGCTCACCAAAGAAGTCTATAGGGCCGAAAACCAGCGACGATGTCACCCCACCCCAATAATGGGTGAGGGCAGACCATCGAGCTGAAGGAGTCTTGTCTGCTGGTCCAGGGAAGCTAGCTCTAGGCTTACCAGACCAAGGTTGCTTGGAACCTACCGGGCAAGATTTAAAAGATCTATTTACCCTATTTTCCATCCCAGAAGTACGAAATAATTTTCTATGGGCTGAGAAAGAGGGCCCCCATCTGCAGAGAGGCTCCTTCCCTTTCCTTGACTATGGCAGAAGGTATTCTTCCTTGCCGTGATACCCTTAATGATGTCATCCAGGGTGGCCTTGAAAGGGCAAGTCAAGGAGAGCTTTCTTAGAGGCTTGGTCTGCAGACCAATTCTTAAGCAACAGCATGCGTCTAATCACCACCGCTGAAACAAAGTATGGACAGCCCAGGAGCTGTATCCAAAGCTGCATCACAAATAAGCTGCAGCCCATGGACCAACTGGTCCGCTAAATCAACATAAACAGCGAGGACCTGCTCACCCCCTGGCACAAAAGCTTGGCCAATTCAGTTACGGTCTGAGACACCAGGGCTGAGGCAAAGACTGGCCACAATGCCGAACCAGCCATAGTAAACATGCTGCATGCCACCGACTTTCTTGTTAGCAGGGTCCTTAAAGGATGGGGATTCCTTTACTGGGATTATGGTTGCTTTATTCAACCTGAAAACAGGAGGGCCCACCAATAGTGGACTAGCCCATTTTTTAAGTGTGACTCCTCAAAAGGGTAACGTACAGCAAAACGTTTGAAGACCACAAAAGGTCATTTTTGTTGTTCCAATTCCTTACAGGAAAACTTGTCAAAATGAGGCGGTCTGCACGCCCTTGCTGGTTGGGATGGGGTAACTACTGGATCTAGATTATCCAGCCATTACCCAGCCTGGCAGTTGATTGCAGATCTCCCGAGAGAAAAACAAGAAAGATGTAAGGAAGGAGAAAATTTCTAGGACCAGAGATCCCAGCCAGGAGCCTAGGTCCTTACTCCTGACTAGACAGATTAAAACTGATTACCTAGGGCACATAGGCAGGTTATATACAAGCGGAGAACGGCCAATGTGCGTAGCCAGGTATTTTTTGTTCTGCCTAGTGCTACTCCAGGAGGAGAAAATATAACCCACGAGTTATGATTTATGGAGCTCTGTGTCCGTCGATAAAAACAAAAGAGAAACTTGTGGCTAGGAAATGTCTCTGGCAACTCCTCCCACAGCGGATAATTGGATTACGGAGGTAAATACTTCCCTCCATTGGGAAAAATTCATCAAAAAAGAGGATGTTCTAAAAAAAAAATCGAAAATATGTGGTCTGCGTGGTTAAATTCACCTCAGGTTGCTCCAATCGAAAATATGTGGTCTGCGTGGTTAAATTCACCTCAGGTTGCTCCAATGGAATTTATTTTAGATAGGCTACTATGGTAATATCTTTTTATAACTATACATCGAGTGACCCGGTGATGAGGCATATTTTGGTATAGCATAGGAGTACAATTCGTTGAACAAGCTGGGACTGGTGGTTTTTCATTGTTTTTTTCTTTATAGTCATATATGAATACTGTACAATTTTGCCCTAATGGGCTTTTCTGGCTATGATTGCATGTTCTTATAGTAAATTGTTAATGTGTATGTGCAGTGTCCTATGTATTTTTGTGTAAGTAAAAAAAAAAAAATCTCAATAAAAATTAAAAATAAATCAGTGTTGCAGGTTATAGCCTGCAGCACTGATCAAGCGAGGAAAACCCAACATAGGCAGCTGTACAGAAGACGATCGGTAGATTGACTTCTGTACAACTACAGTGACCATAGATGGAGGTTTGACTGGCTTTAAGAGAAATTTAAAAGGTAAGTATTATCATCAGAACAAAAAAGGAGGAAATCTTTCAACGAGGGCATCTGCTGCAGTGACAACTGTCTAAGATGGCAAGTCTCACTTTGTAGAATTTCCTCTCACTTCTTGCTGCATCTCGTAGATAGGAAGTCAAGGGAAATAGCCCAAACAGAACATAATCCAAAAAAAGAACCTAAAACTAAAAAGGAAAAGTCCTTCCTATACATACACATTTAAGGCAAAAGCTTTGTAAAGTGCAAACAAAAGTAAATTCATAAAAATCTATTACATTTTCAACAAAAGGACAAGAGGACAGCTGCATATGAAGGAAAGATGATTTCTCAGTAAAGATCATTAAGCTGTGATTATGCATCATCTCCTAAACCAGGGGTCTTCAAACTATGGCCTAGGGATGCACCGATCCGATATTAGGATCATATATCGGCGCCGATACTGCCACAATAGCTGAATCAGGGGATCGGTAAAATTAAACGTTCCGGGTTTGCTGAGTCCTGGCTCAGCCATCCATTACTTGGTGTAGTAGTAGTATGGGATGGGAGCTGCTACTTCCTGTATAGGCCCGGCTCACAGGCGGAGTGATATCAGATGCACTCCGCCTGTGAATGGAGGAGCCATACCCATGAAGCAGCGGCTTTGCTCTGTACTGCAGCCGCATGCTTTATGTGTGTAGTTCCGGATCGGTACCGGTATCGGCATATACACAATGCCAGATATCGGTACAAAAAAAGTCAGATTGGTGCACCCCTACTATGACCCTCCAGTTCTTCAGGAACTACAATTCCCATCATGCCTAGCCATGTCTGTGAATGTCAGTGTTTTACAATGCCTCATGGGATGTGTAGTTCCGCAACAGCTGGAGGGCTGTAGTTTGAGGATCCCTGACAAACTATTATGAGCAAAATCAATAATGGAATTAAAATACAAACTGACTAGATGCTTTTGTTATGGATGCTATCCATAGTTATGACAATCGAAAGGAACAAATAGAAAATGAGGATGTGGGAAATTGATCTGACTCTTGCTTTTCTTTCTTTGAGGTAAAATTAAGCACTGTGTGGCCCTGGCACAGAAGATTTGGAAAGGAGGCTGTGTGGCGACAAGGCGGACATACAGCCAAGATCTCAGCAGACTGTGTATGTGAGAGCATAACACTGGAAAGAAAGGAGCTAGAGCCACAATAACTGTGCTAAAAGTAAACTGTGGACATTCAGTTAAATGTTCCAAAATAGTTCTTTTTAGAGCAGAAGCAACCTACGATGTACAGGTAAGCATTTGCCATCAAGGACAAGTATGCAGAGCATACTTACCTGTCAGTGTGCCCTCCTCCAACATTGCCGTTGGAAGCATTTTGCCATGCTGTGATTATTGCTCTCTCTGCTGCCGCCATTGTAAGCGTTTTATTATATCTTGTTTCTTAACTGCAAAAAAAACCTTTTGATCTTGTGAGAAATTCATAGCTGCTCTGTGTTCTTCCCACACTTTCTAGGTTATCTGAAAGGGCCCTCCTAGTTCTTATTTTGCATCACTCTCATCTCAAGCCACCAGGAACATTCTGAGTTGTTCATGTTATTAGGTACTGCAGAATCTGTAGGTTTCAATCAGGAATCTGGTAGAGCTACAGTGATATAAGATCAGTAATGAGCAACTTCGTGCATGTTGGAATCAGAGCCTACATATAAAAAAAAAGAAAAAAAAAGACAAAATTTCCTTTTTTGCTAGTATCACAAATTCAGGGAATATTAAAGGAGATATAGGACCAAAGCTCTTTTGGCCCTACTTCTCCTGTGGGTCACAGGAGTGCACTTACTACTACACTCCCGTAAAATCATGTTTAGACTCGGGAGGGAGCTTGACTAATGTCGGAATCCACCCAGTTGCCTAACCAACAGCTGGCTCAGCCTCTCAGCGTGCTGCTGAGAGGCTGAGCCAATTGATCCGGCCCCCTCCACAGCCCAGCGCTGTACTGAGCACTGGAGGAGCAGAGTAGAATGCCAGTGACCAACAGTCACCAGCTCTCTGCACACTGAAGACTGAGAACTGAGCGATCAGCGGTCTTTGATGGCTCAGTTGTTGGTCTTAGAGGTGGCAGGGGACAGACGCAGCATCGGACCAATGCTGCACCCACCCAGGTGAGTAGGATTGTGTTTTTTTTTTTTTTTTTTTTTATTTCCCACACTCATTTAAGGGCTACTTAAAATAACTAAAAGTTAAAAGTTTTAAACACTTACCGAGACAATAACTTGGAATAAGTGTTGGAAGCCAGGCTACATTGCAGAAGGCAGCAGTGCGAAGAGAGTTTATACGTGCTAGTTCGGAGACTCCTCCACTGTATGATAAGGGTCCAATTGGATCAACACGCCATAATATTAGCTCACTATAAATCGCATTTGGGTCATGGAATGTCTGAGTTGCTGCATTTCTAAAATGCTGCCTAGGGAAACCTTTTAAATTATTAATGGGATCTATTACTCTACTACTTTTATCCACATCCCAGGGATTGAATTCAGAGTCTGGTGTCACCAACACATTGTGATGAGAAGAGGTTAAAAGCAAGGGCAGCACAGAATGACAAGCCAAGTCATTGAGATGGAATCTGTGGCCACAATATCGAAACTTGTGCGACACAGTGAGTACTGAAGAAAAAGCAGATTTATCAGCAAAGGTAACCGCCCACTGATTCAATGAGCCATCAATATGCTTGGAGACCATCATAACAGTTGAAGCCATCACACTGACATCTGGAAGCGTTTTGGATGTATTTAAACTTAGGTCACTTGCTGTCATTTGCTGCTGCATATGAGCGGAAGCAGCTTCCCTAGCAGAGGTAGTACAAGCATACATCATTATATTTTTGCTAAGAGAGCTGGCGTCCCCTGATGGAAAAGCAACAGGAATCCGTGAAGAAAAGGAAACCTGGGGGGAAAAAAAAAAATCAACATGTTAAAATACATATATAAAAAGCTTAGTGTCTTTAATGGCATGGGACTAAAAAATAGTACGGTAAAGATGATGATTTTGAGCAATTAAACAATGTTCTCATACACTGCTTTTCTGTGATGATGTGAATTGCCTAATGAGAAGTGATGCTAATCTGAAGGACTTGTATTAACAAACTCAGCTGTAAGGACCCATTCACACCTATGCATCAGCAATTGAGCTGCATTTTATTTCTGGCTTTCATCATAAAGCAATATCATACTATTCCATATACCTCACAATGCTGGAGAACAGAAAGAATATCTGACAGATAATTTTTTTTTTTAAATTGCACTGAAAAAAAGCGCACTACATATTTATTTAAAAAAATTATATTTAAAAAAAAAAAACAATGACAATTGACACTTATGACAGAAGAGACCCTAATGGGCTCTTCTGTCATAAATGCTTCCCTTCGCCTGACAGCGGTATGTACACTGAGCTGCGGATGCTGGAATGTTTGAATAGAAGACCAGTTGCTAGTCAAGCCTTGGCCTGATGCCACAAAACCCAAAAAGCACTCACAAAACTAGTAGAGTGCAGCATGACATGATAGGTGAAAAACAAACCTAAAAGTGATTGTAGAGTCCCATCTTTTTTGTGAGGGAGAGTGGAAAGGGGAATATCCCTGATCTGTTCAATTGACAGTTTTAGAGTACTCACAGATTAAAGTTTAGATACCATGAAGTCAGTCACAGGGAAGAACACGGGGAAGAACCACTTGGGAGAAGCCCTGTACAAAAGTATTGATAAAAGAATGGGAAGCCAACAGACTCTGGAACAAGACTGCAAGCACTGAGATCTTACATATAATGGTGGCGAGAACCAAATGCTAGCCCAGGCCCATATGCAAAAAGGCCTGGAATCTTCCTATGGGGAATTTACTGTGATAAAAGTTACTTTCTCCACAACAAGAAGTGAAGCGTGCCTTCCATGTGCAGTGGACCCACAGCAAAGCATACAAGTTACTAATGCCCTCGAAAAACGGGGATAAGCAGGTCCATGCCCAGACTGGTCTGGAGTGGTAAGTCCCCCAGGGCTCAGTCCTGGGACCAATTTTGTTTAATTTATTCATCAATAACAGAGGACAGAATCAGTAGCTCAATCTTAGTTTTTGCAGATGACACAAAGATATGTAGGGCAATAACTTCTCATCAAGATATAGAAATCTTACAGAATGACCTGAACAAAATAACAGAGTGGACAACTATGTGGCAAATGAGATTTAATGAAGCGAAGTGTAAGGTATGACACTTGGGGGCAAAAAACAAACACGAATTATGCTCTGGGGATGAACGTCTGAGGGAATTCAGAATGGAGAAGGATTTGGGGATTCTAGTGGAAGATAGGCTAAGTAATAGCATGCAGTGTCAAGCTGCAGCTGTCAAAGCCGGCAGAATATTAGCTTGCATAAGGAAGGGGATATACTCCAGGGATAAAGCTATAATCCTGCCACTTTATAAAACCCTGGTCTGGCCACACCTTGAGTATTCTGTCCAGTTCTGGTCACCAATCCTCAGAAAGGATGTGCTGGAACTGGAAAGAGTCCAACTAAACTAATAAGGGGAATGGAGGTCCCAAGGAGTGCAAGAAGACACGCGGCCAAACGTTGAGATTAGAGGAGAGGCAGTTTAATCTTAAGCTGCATAAGGGGTTCTTCACTGTAAGGATGGTGAGAATGTGGAACTCTCTTCCACAATTGGTGGTAGCTGCGGTGAGTATGGCTACTTTTAAAAGGCTCTTGAACATGCATCTCACAGATCACAACATTCAGGGTTATTGGAAATGAGCAGGCCACTGACACACACACACACACACCTGTACAGATTGAACTGGATGGACTGATGTCTTTATTCAACCTCAACTACTATGTAACTATGATGTCCAGGTCCAGAGTTCAGAAAGTTTGCCTGATGAAGGGAGATTATGACAGACCTGGTGGATTCCATGCTGAACTTGTGGGTCTGAGTGAAAACATTTTAAAGATTCAAGATGGGGCAGATGGTTTGGGAACTGTGAACAGGTTGGAGTAGTACCTCTGGAATAGTTCTTCCTCAGAGGCTGGGAATGATATTTAACCACTTTACCACCGGAGGATTTTGCTGTCTTACGTCCAGGCCACTTTTTGCGATTCGGCACTGTGCGAATGTAACTGACAATTGCGCGGTCATGCAACGCCGTACCTAAACGAAATTTACGTCCTTTTTTTCCCACAAACAGAGATTTCTTTTGGTGGTATTTGATCACCTGTGCGATTTTCATTTTTTGCGATATTAATTAAAAAAAGCGACAATTTTGAAAAAATAACAATATTTTTCTACTTTGACAGTTAAAAAATATCCAATATATTAAATTTTTGTCATATATTTAGGCCAAAATGTATTTAGCTACATGTCTTTGACACTTTGGGGGGTACCACTGACATTACTACAGTAATCAGTGCTATACAAGGGGAGGAGTCCAGCGACGTAGGTCTATGTCACTGGACGATAACGAGCCACTTTGCCGCAGTACAGTCAACGTGACTGGTCGGCAAGTGGTTAAACTTGTACTCCCTGGATACAACATCCCTTACCCAAGTATCCGAGATGTTGATTGCCCAAATGCCCAACAGCTAACATACATCTCCCCACTCAGGAAAGCCCCTTCATGCTGAAGGAGGTTTAGCTGAGGGTTTGGTACGTTTGGAAGTCCAGGGTTTTCAGGCAGGCTGGGAGCTAGTCTGTGGGTAGACTTTGAGAGTTGTCGCTTGGGAGAAATGAAAAACTCTTCTCGGCCTCTGAGGAGAAGTGAGCCTTCCTAGAATGGGCTCTAGGCTTATCTGCTGGGGCAGATGGGCACTCTTGCCCCGTTGACATTCTTAATGAGTGTGTTCAGGGCAGCTCCAAAAAGACATTGTCCCTCAAAGAACATGAGAAGCCTAAAATGGAAAATGAAGTTTGGCAGACTAAGATCATGGCCAAGAGAGGTTGCAGTGCAGGGTCTCTAACTGCTTGTTAATGGTGTCTTTTTGGCAGATGCATCTGTTTTAGGGATAGCAAAGCTTTGTTATGGCAGAATACTGCTGAATCCAGCGAGGGGACAGTCCACTTATTTCAACAGAGACCTCCTCAAAGGTATAAAAGTCCATATAGCCATTTGGGAAGGAAAAAACAGCTTGCTGGGGTTCTTTCAGTGCTCATAAAGGATTACTTCATACATTGTGTGCACTAAAACCTTCTTGGTGATCTTAGGAACCCTAAAGGAGCCTTAACTGGGGACAGCACTGGTAGAAGCTATAAAGATGAAGGGTGGTGTGTATTGGGACAACAAGACCCAAAGCAGTCTAAAGCCTTCAATTCCTCAGGTAAAGGATCGCTGAACTAAAGCCCCATAACACATGAACAGAATGGTGGGAGACATTGGACGATAGAGAAAAAAACTGCCAATCTTCTGCTCGTGTGTATGTCTGTCTGTCCAAAAGAAACCGTCCAATAGAAACCGGCCAATCAGCGGGCTTCTGATGGACGTGCATGCTGGAAAACCAGCAGCTGATGACTCCCGATCAGCACCTTCAGCCAATGGCAGAGAGCGCTGATTGGAGTGTTCTGGCGGAGTCAGAACACAACAGCTCAGTGGGTGAGAGCGCTGGACTAACCTTGCATGTGTAGTGTGTACCAGGCTTAAGACTTGAGACTCCACTTCAAACGAAGCCTCAGCATCTGAAGGCTCAAAGACCACTAAAAGGAGCTGTAGACAGATCAAATAAGGATTCTGCAGGAGAAGGCGTGAAAGCATGCTTTTGTCCTCAGCAGTCCAAGGCCACAAAATAATGTGCCATTTGATTGCATGATTGCAGAAGTCAGACAACACACAGCAGGCAGCACTGTAACCATTAGTGGACCATGAACTGGAGACAACTAGGACAGTGAGACTGGTCCCCGTATGTCTAGGATCTGACATGTTGTACTGCAAAGTGGGGACAACATAGCTCTGCTTCCAAGACAAGGCCTCAAATACTCACAAATCTGGCTGATGGGTACCAGGGGAAGATCAGGTGACTGAGGAGGAGATCTAGGTGTCACTTGCAGACAGTAATAGCAGCAGGAAGGAGCTTCTTCAACACTGGCAGGAAAGCCTGCGGACCGCACTGCAACACTTCAATCACATGAGTTAAGTGCTCAATCATTCAACATTAACTAATTCCATGATGAAACTGGGTTGAAGTGGGAATTTAAAACAGCACCCAATGGTTCCAATCATGAGGGAGCCCCATGTGCTTGGCCCACACAGCCTACTCAAGAAGTCAGTCTTCAAAGACTGGGTCACACCTGGGGCTGTGCTGATAGCTCTAGACCTTGAGCCCAACAGTTAAATGAAATGTTGCAAAGTAGTGCTATATAACCACATCCCTTACAACCAGATCCAGATTTTTTCCCAAAATCTGAACAGAAAGGGTAGGGAAAAAAAAATAAAGAAAAAACAATATAGCGTATACAAGTGCGACAAAAATAATTTTTTAATTTAATATTAAAAATGACCTTTCCTTTTCAATCTTCAGCCGTTTTCTGAAATGTAATACAATATGGCTACCTGGAGTTGTTTTGTACACAGAATGTGTACAGAATGCCCCCCTCCCCCCCCCCCGAAACATAATTTCCTGCTTGTGTAATTGACTCACCAATTTTACCAGAAGTCTGCACTAAGATACAAGCCAGATTTCTGGCATCCCCTGGAAGACAAATGTAATTTTTGGTAAGATACTCCCAATAGGAACATGTCTAATGCCCGGTTCACACCTGAGCTTTTTTTCAGCTCGTAAACGCTCATCTCTGAAGTCTCAAAACTCCCAACAAGCAAAATCCCTTCATTTCAGGGGGGCCCCTGTTCACATATGAGCGTTTTGTCACCTGAAGCAAAATGCCTGAAGTTTAAAAAACATGAGCTTCTTTTTTGGCAGGATACAAGCATTTTTGTTAGATGTCAATGCCTGCCTCAAAACACCTGCAAAAAAAACACCTGAAAACACCCAAAAAATGATACGCTCAGATGTTAATGGAGCTTGAAGGGATGCAGGACCAGCAGATTTCCTCATTAGTGCCCTTTAGCTGCCACAGCCGAATAAGAATTATGAAACCACTCCCAATAGACTCACTTTCCCATAGGAGCACATAGGAACAAACAGAGACTTTCTCAGAACAACAGTTTGTTAAAATCTTTGCAATGCACATATATCACCTAGAGAGGAATGTTTTTTTTTTCTCAACAAAAGCAGAGTTACACTTTAACTACTTGACTCTACTGTGAAGGCTTGACCATATCAGATTTTTTTTCTAAATGGCTGGCACCAAAAGAGTTACAAAACCTATTTTTAAATAGCAAGTCCATGTTGGTTGGTTATTCTACCAAGCTGTGCACAGCAGCATGTAAATGCCAGGAGGCCCTCAAGCTAATCTGTTTCTTTCTCTCTGTGCGTAAAACACCCCTGACCCCATTACTCTGCAGTAGGAAAACACAAGCATTAGAACAGCCTCAAAAGCACAAGTGGGTGAAGCTGCATTGCTGATGGCCGCACACAGAAATGAAAGCAGAAAGTGTAGCAGCAAACAGTTGTTGGAAACCAGAAATGGATTTCGGACGCAAACTTCAGGATAACAAACCTTTTTATTCACTAGCAAAAATTACTTACCCCGGCTCATGCCCATTTGCCAAGTGACTAAATAAAAGTGTACATTCCATATATAAAACAACAGCAGTTACATCACACAGATACATATTTCCCTAACTAGTTTGGCAAGCAATACATATCCTTCTCATACAGATGTTCCTTGTAACATTTATCTATGGCAATTACCATTCCTGGATTCACACTTATCTGTATTGTCCTTAGTTACAGGAGAATAGAGAGAAAGAGATAAAAAAAAAAAAAAAAAGATAGAAGGGGGGTCTAAAATACGCAGGTTGACTGTCCCTGTACCCTTGTAGTACTACAGGGATCGTCAGTGTACCATTTTGTTTTGCTAATTTATCCGCCATTTTAGAAGGCTTTCCAGGTGATGCCACATTCCCCCCTTTGATGCTATCGTAGCGAGAGTTTGAGCGGAGACTAAGTATTACATGGCATCATTGCAAAACACAAAATTCAGGGGGGAAACCTCTCGGACGTTGGAAGGAGTTATGTTAGTTCTAGTTCATACTAGGAAGCTAATGGTTGGCACTTCCACATGGCCATTACATGACCCACTGTCTTCCTTTCTACAGTGGCCTCAATAAAACCTCAGATAGACCTAGCCACAGGGGAATTAGACCAGGAAGAAAAATGCAGGTGGCCAGTATGGCCATTGCTACCCCTAACATGGTTTTTAGCCCACTTGTATTTGGGAACCAATCCCCAAACCAACTGCCCACATTAAACCGATCCCAGGTCTATACGGGCACGTAAGCTAGCTTTCCTATCTTGTAAGTAACCCCCTCAATTACTTTCCCATTATCATCAATCCTCAGACAGCAATTACTCAGGTGTAACTTACCACACACCCTCCCTCTGCAGCTAGCAAGTAATCTAAAGCAACCCTATTCTGGTAAATACCGGTAGCTTAGTTTCTTGCTTAGCTAGTAATTTAAAAGCATTTGCAGACTCATTAGTAATGATTTCTAATACAGCTTGTAGCCTGATAATTTGGTTAAGCATATTAGGTAGGGGTACGGTAACCATACGATCCATCCTCCGCCCAGGTGGCGGGGCCATAATATTGGACAATACGTTCAGGGGGCCATTCATTGTCTTTCCAACTCCCTACTGAAACAGGTCAGGCAGGGGTGACTGCAGGATAGCAACCTTCTTTCCCCATGTTCCCCAATCGACACACCCCCACTGGGGGCAATCGTTCCAGTCCTTGTTATGACAGCTTGTTCCCAACCGCTCTGAACAGATGTATCTGTCATTTGCCAGGTACTCTCTTTCCCATCCTAATCCCCCGTAACCTCTCCTGGGGAAGCGATTGAGGTTAATGGCAGAACACACATCAAAAACCAAGCTCGCTGCTGCATTGGGGTTGCTTATCAGAGTATGGTTCAGCTTGCCTGTGGAGCCAAAGCTCAGAACGGCTAACCACATTTTGGTGGGTGCATAGGTGGGATCATAATAGGTTACCTGGTCCCCTGCAGTGCACATTGAATAGGTGGTTTCATTATGCACGCAGATGCCATTTACCACGCCTTCACATTTGTAATATGAATGCCACAGCAACATTTTGGTGGGTATGGGGCCTACCTTAGAAGTTTTGATACACGGGTCACATGATGTGCCCTCCACCCTTACGGGTAATTCCAGTATTATTACTATGGCTACCAGTAAACTTATTAAAGCATTTCTAACAAACATCATATTGATGAATATTTCCAGTTTCGGCTGTGCGTTGACCAGTCAGTTTCCGGGTGTGACTAGAGCAGAGCTAGCAGAAATCAGATGTCCTATTCTTTCGCCGTACGTTGACCCAACAGCTTCCAGGTACAGTATCTCACAAAAGTGAGTGCACCCCTCACCTTTTTGTAAATATTTACAAAAGCTGTACACTCACTACTTTACATTGTAGCAAAGTGTAATTTCTTCAGTGTTGTCACATGAAAAGATAATAAAACATTTACAAAAATGTGAGGGGTGTACTCAATTTTGTGATATACTGTATGTGTTAGAAGTTTTAACTTTGACAGGTCCTGAGGGTCTACTGTTCAGTCAGGAGTCTGTGTGGTCAGCATTTCGCTTTACCCTGGAGTGGAGTATCTAGGGGGGGGGGGTCACCTCGGCTACCTTAATGGCTGTGGAGGTTGAAAGTAGAACAGTATAAGGACCCCTCCATTTTTGCTCTAAGGTGGTTGTGTTCCACTCTTTCACTCATACTGTATCTCCTGGCACAAAGGGATGGACTGGGTTTAACAGACTTATGGGGAGTTTTTCCTGAACCCATTTCCCTATGTCCTGCATATTCTCCCCTAATTTCTGTAACGGTTCAAGGTACATCACCCCCCTATCTGATATAACTCTCCCTTGTCTTATGATGCCTACCATTTAGTACTTCAAAAAGGGAAGGGAACAATTTTGTCCTCCTTGTTGGAGTACTCTGAATTCTCAGCAGAATCAAGGTCCACTTCATTTGGGTCTCCTGACAGAGTTTGGCCAGTTGCGATTTTAGGGTGCGATTCACCCTTTCTACTTTCCCAGAACTTTGAGGTCGATATACGGTGTACAGTTTCCAAGTGATCTTGAGTGCTGTTGCAAATTCTTGGAGGCACTTGTGAACAAAAGCTGGGCCGTTGTCTGAGCCTATGGATGAGGGGATTCCATATCTGGGGATTACATAGAGCAGGTACTTGACCAATTCTTTTGTAGTCTCAAATAGTGTGGGCCAGGCCTCTACGCAGCCCAAATAGGTGCAGACGGCCGCCAGAAAATATTTGTATCCTCCTGAAAGAGGCATTACAGTGAGGTCAACCAGTAATTCTTCCATCGGTGAGGCTCTTACAGCTTGTACTCTGGGAATTGGTACAGGCCCTTGTCTGGGGTTAAGGCACATTGTAGGCATCTGCTGGCTTAAGCTTGTGCCAGTGTGGGTAGCTGGGGAGTATAAAATGTCTCTCTAGGGCCTTTTCAATAGCAGTTTTGCCTATGTGTATTCCCCTGTGGAATTCTGTCACTAACTCAGTTGCCATTGCAGCTGGGATGACAATTCATCCATCCTGCAACTGGTACCACTGGTCTTCCCTGTACTTTCCAGGTTCAGTCTCTATCCATTCTTTTTCTGTCTTTGTGTAGATTAGATCCCATTCAGAGAGTGGTACTGGGAACAGGGGGGCCATTATCTGTTGTGGGGGCCGCTGGAATGCTGCATTCCTGGCCCCTTGGTCTGCTGTGATGTTGCCTCTAGCTACCTGAGAGTCTCCCTTCTGTTGGCCTCCACAGTGGATCACTGCAACTTAAGAGGGGGACCATACTGCTTCCAAGAGTTCCAGTATTTCTTTCCCATATTTGATGCTCTTCTCTCCAGAAGTAATGAGGCCTCTTTCCTTATACAGGGCTCCATGAGCATGGAGAGTCAGGAAGGCATACTTTGAGTCCACATAAACATTCAGTCTTAGTCCGGCAGTGAGTTGTAATGCCCGGGTTAGCTCAGCTTTCTGTGGTAAGGCTCCTGCCTCCATCACTGTCTCCTGTGTAACCACTGCATAGCCGGCATAGTGGATCTCATCCTTTAGCCGGCAGAATCCTGCTGCTCCCATGTTGGGGCAGGGATCTGGCAAGCAGCTTCTTTCCTGCCCTTTCCCAATTATCTCTGGCCTTGTGACACCCTGAATCCCAGGTATTTTTACAGCCTCTTGGCACAATTTAGCTTTTCTTCTAGATACCTTATAACTTGAAAAGCTGCAACAGTTAAAATGTTCACATTACTTACGGTTTCATTCTACGGTCAGATTCTCTCTTCATTTTCGATCTGTAACCCACCCAATGGGGCCACAGCTGTTTTTTTTCCTTAATTCTTCAACATACTTTAAACCTGCTTGGCTTATTCCGTGTTTCTCCTCTGCATTCAAAATAGTCAGTAGGAGCTGCTGGCAGTCCGCCAAAGTGAGACTATAAGTCTGGATTATTGTGCGAAACCAGTCTGTCACAGCTGAGTTGAAAGACAGGACAAGAGTTTGGTTTCTGGCACCGGGAGTCTTTGCGGTGGAAGTGGACATTTGACCTGTGTGCCCATTGGTCGCTTCTGTGGCCGTTTTCATCCTACTTATGCTGAGAGTGTCAAGCCCAGGGGTACAATTTGGGGTATATACACTGCGACTGAAGACTGACGGGGTCTGGTCACCTCATGTGCTACATAATGACTTAAACTTGATTCCCCCAGTCAACAGAGTGGGGCATCAAGACTTGCTCTTTGCTCATACCTGCCTGTGACATGTTCCTTTACGTATGGGGGACAGCTGTACAAATGATTTCTCAGTTAAACATTCAAAAACTTTCTACAAAGGCTTCTATCCTCGTATACAGAAACGCTTTATAAAACGTTCAACTTAATTTGATTATTTATCTCTCCTAATAATAAACTTACATAGACCCTCAAACATAAATGTCTGTAATAATCTCCCCATCTCTCTCTCCCTTTTTTTACACAGACACACAAACATGTGAAGGGAAGGTGGGAGGAATCTGGACAGCCACACAGGCAAACAGACTTCCAAAGACTGCCGCCATCTCTAATACAAATAGATTTTTTCCGTTAAACATACAAAGGCTCACTTTTCTCATATGCCATTTTCTCAGTTTCAGTACCTACAATATAACCCTTCTGTATTTCTTACTTTTCGCATTTACAACTTTACAGAACGTTTGCTGTAGTTTCATGACTTAACTCTTCCAATATTAACCTTACAAAGGCCCTCAAACACAAGTAACAAAACGTATGTTACAAATCAACCATACTTAGCGTTACCTTCTGTCTTTATTCAGGTAACACTGTCATTTGATAAAGACAATACAACAAGCATTCAACATCTTCATACAAGCAACATGTCCTCAACATTAGCTAGCTGCGAGAATTTGGACACACACACACACACACCTTACGTTACTGCAATTTTACAATCTGAGCGGTCAGCTTATAGTTTTCGATATTCAAACAACTCTCATTGCTCTGAAACTTCTACCATCCAGAGACCAATGCTATTACAAATTGAGGCAGTATGATTTTGTCTTAAATCCTCCTCTTTCTCTAGTGGGAGAGAGGAGTATACTGCATCATAACTAGCTGTGGATGGTCCAGGGGCTGAGGGAACATTAGAAAATACCTGTGGGTACTACAACCAATTTAGTCCCCCCACTCTCAAATACCTCATGCCCCACTCTGGATTACCTGAAAACCATGGGAGTGCTTCTCGTTCCCCCAAACACAATCCCTTCACTATTTTCATGTGGAACTCATCATTCTCTCCATCCCGTGGAAAGGGACAATTTTCACTCCATTTTCCTAAATTATAAATCCATGGGTCTACATAATAATCATACCAGGGAAAGATTCTCATAACATACTCTTTACATGTTAAGAAAAACATTTTTTTTTAACTCCTATGTCATTTGCTCCGCTCTCTTTATATAATGTGAAGGCTCAGGTACATTGGGCAGAGGTCCCTTACCAGGGACTTTACCCATCTTAAAGCAGAACAACAGTTAAGCAAAGTACTAAATATTACGGTGTCAGTGTCTATTCTTCTTCACTGGAAGGCTGCCATGCACTGACAGACACTGTCAATAACTTATTCGTTTATAATTTTGACACTTAAAGACGCAGACACCGCAATAACCCAATTTTGTTACCTTTGAGCATCCCTTCCTGAAATTTTAGACAGACACAGAGGGTAAGGTAAGGTTTTGAGAATCTGGTAAGGGGTCCAAGACTCTCGACACAAAGAGGTAATTCAAACGACAATCGCTTTTCCTTAACTAAAATGCAGTCGCCCGACTGAGAATCTCCACATGGTCCACTATCGCTTCGTTGTAATACAAGGTCTCAAGCATACCATTCACACTGACTTTTGCCAGCCGGGATAACTGATTGAGGTCTGCTCAGGATGCGCAATCATCCTCTTTCTTGGGGTTTTCTCGGGAGGTGATGAGGCTCCCCTTCCCCTTCCTTTTTGGGGCCATCCGTGATCACAAAAAGTGAATCCGTTTTACGAAACAAGTCCGTAGTCTTCAGGTATACCCTGATTGCCCGAACCACATCCAAGGAATGTAACGCAAACTCCCGAGGATGACTGGGCTTAGGACACAGGGAAGGTAATACAATATCTTCATTCAGATGAAACTCTGAAACCACTTTAGAAAGGAAGGATGGATTCGGACGAAGAACCACCTTATCCCTATGAACCACCAGATATGGGGAACGACAAGATAATGCAGCCAGTTCTGATACCCTGCGTGCAGAAGTGATAGCCACCACGAAGGCCACCTTCTGGGATAAAGTAAGCAAGGGAATCTCCCCGATATCTTCAAAGGGAGGTTTCTGAAGAACCGACAACACCAGATTAAGATCCCAGGGCGGTAAGGGCGCGCGCACCGGCGGAGCCAGGTGCCGCACTCCCTGGATGAAATTCCGCACCAAGGAATGAGTAGCCAAAGGTTTCTGAAAGAAGATTGCTAACGCTGAAACCTGACCCTTGATAGTGCTCAAGGACAGCTTCTGCTCAACCCCGTTGCAGAAAAGCCAAGATTCGGGTCACAGAATAGGTACGAGGGAGAAATCCAAGGGATTCACACCACGCAATATAAACCTTCCATGTGCGATAATAGACTTTGCTAGAAGTCGCTTTCCTTGCTTTAATTAGAGTAGGAATAACTGAAGCTGACAATCCCTTGTCCTCCAGTACCTGGGTCTCAATGGCCAGGCCGTTAAAGCCAGCGATTGTAAAGCAAGATGGAAGATCGGTCCCTGAGATCGCAGATCCTCCTCCAAGGATCGTCCGCGACCAGTCTGCCCAAGTCGGCGTGCCCGGCTTGACGAGGCTAGTCCGGAATTACCAGGATAACTGGCATTACCTCCACCTCTATCCTGCGGAGAAGCTTCAACAGCAACTTGAGAGGAGGGAAGACATACAGTAGCTGATACTGCCCCTACGGGGCGATCCGCGCGTCTGCTGCGTCCGCTAGAGGATCGCGGGGGTGCGGGCTACAAACCTCCGCACCTTCCTGTTGAGCCGAGATGCCAACAGATCCACCTCCGGGGTGCCCCAATGAAGGCACAGCTGGTGAAATCCTTGGTGCTCGACTTAAGCCACAGCCGTGGCACTGTCTGACTGGATCCGAACCGGGCTGCCCTAGAGCTGCTCGGTCCAGAAAATCAGACAAAGTCTGATCGATCTGAGTTCCCACACATTTATCAGAAACTTGGACTCTATCGGAAGTAGTAACTTCCTCTGGCTGAGCATTGGAGACCGAGGCCACCAGACCAGAGACTCCCTGGTCCGCTCGCTCACCCGGATCCGATTCCTGGAGGGAACTGGGAATGATCTTTGCAAAAAGTGAAGAAAACGTCCTGCTCAAGGAACGGAAACTACCGCTCCCTGTAGCATACAAATGTTGGAAGGGAAGAATCGCACCGGTAGAAGTGATCGACACTCGATCTTGTATCCCGACCGTATGACCTCCTGAACCCCTTTGTACGGGATTCAGGAAAGCCCTGGATCTGGAAACTGGTGAAGACGTCCCCCCACCCCAGAAATGAGTGGGGGCGCACCTTCAGGCTGTGTTGGTTTTATCTTCAGGTTTGGCTGAGTCGGATTTTTGTTTACCCGACCAGCGCCCTCTGAAACCCCCTGAGGGGGCTTTGGAGCCCTTCTCGCTCGCCCCAGCGGAGCAAACAAACCTTTTATGAGCGGAAAAGGAAGGTCCTCGCCTGTTGCGAGGTCCCTTGCCCTTAGCAGTCTGTGGCAAAAAGTGCTCTTTCCCCCAGTGACATCCTTTATAATCTCATCTAAGGTGGCCCCAAACAGGCGATCCCCCTGAAAAGGGAGATTAGTCAAAGCTTTCTTGGAACCTAGATCCGCCGACCAGCACTTTAACCACAACACACGTCTGAGGACCACTGCTGACATCGATGCATGCCCTAACAAGAGAGTGGCATCCAGGGCGGCGTCACAGATGAACTGTAGTCCTTGTATAATTTGTTCCATCAAATCAGATGCTGCCGGGGGGATACTTCTCCCCTTTAAGTCATGGCGTAACAATTTGGCCCATTCTGTCAATGTTTGTGAAACTAAACCAATGGCAACCACTGGCCTAAAGGTTGACCCTATCAGGGAAAAAATGGTGCAGGATTCCGCTTCCACTTTTCGATCCACCGGATCCTTAAAGGACGGAGCGTCCTCCAACGGGATAACAGAGGCTTTATTTAGTCTGGAAATTGGTGGGTCCACCACTGGTGGTACCGTCCATTTTTTAATGAGGGATTCCTCAAACGGATAACGCCTAGCAATGCGTTTAGAAACAGCAAGGGCTCGTTTCGGATGATCCCATTCCTCTTTAATTTTATTGCCAAAACATTTGGGTAAAGGAAAAACCTTCGCCATCTTGGCACGCTTACTAGTACCAAAAGGAATTTCCATCTCGGTTACCTCTGCCGGTGTAACCTCAAGTCTTAAGGTTTCCCGGACAGACACAACTAGTGCATCCACCAGCGCTTCTTCTTGTGCTATGGCGGAGGCAGATACGTCCTCCTCACTGTCTGAGGAGACATTACCTGAGACAACAGCCCCAGCAGAGGGACCTGCAGCTGCAGTGACCAGCTCAGAATCTGTATCTGAAGTATCAGATGAAATAGGGGTAGGCGGGGGTCGCTTTCTTGACCCCCGTCCCTGACAGGCTACCTCCACCCGGGATACCAAAGACTCCAAAACTGCTGATAATGCATCAATAACCAGTGGGGTACTGGAGGGTCCTGCGGCCACCTCGAGGGGATCAGGTGGGGATACATGTGTGGCAGGGTCCATGATTATACAAGACACTTGCCAGCGAACAAAAAATAATTGCAAAGAAAAAACTTTTTTTTTTTTTTTTGTAATCCCCCAGCGCAACAGCGCCCCTTAGTGTTACCTGCTTTTTTGGACCCCAGAGAGAGAGAGAGAGACCCCAAGGCTCACCACCTGATGCACAGAAGTTTCTATCAACCTGCCTCAGCGCTGTCTTCTTACAGACAGGAAGTCTTTTGGCACTTTTCCCGGGTAAAGGAGGCGGCTCCGCCCCTTTACACGCCTTCCGGCGCCTTCCATGCTTCTCCACGAGGTAACTGGTCACTTCCAAAATGACCCCCCCCATGCTGGAGACACGAGGCTACGCCAAGATGGCGGCCCCGCGCGACCTGCGGGGAAATGGTGGTGGCCTGTGGAAGATGGCAGCGGCCTGCTATCGGCCTGCGGGGAGCTGTGGGAGGATGGCGGCCTGTGGGAGGATCGCGATCTGCGGGAGGATGGCGGCCTGCGGATGGCGGTAGTCCAGGCACAGGCATCGGCCTGTATTGCAACCTTATCAGGTAGGATGCTATCACCCTTATACATGGCCATCATCACAGTAATGTCACTGACTTCAGTCATGATCCCTTAACAGTGCCCACGTATACAGTGACTTTAGATAGTCAGCTCCCAAACCAAGCCTCCTGGTTTCTTATTCACAAAATCACACTCAATTGGGGGATCTGTGACCTGTTACAGGATAGAGAGGGGACCCAGAAACCTGAGCTTCCGACCATCCTAAGGAGGGGCCCGCGTCCACCAACCAACCCGACAAGGGGGAAAGGGGGACCATTCTACTCACCATACCGGAACCAGGCGGGCGCCAACTCCCGACAGAACCCCTCTCCACCGAGGTGGAGGGGCTGTCGACCAATACGGACGCCGTGACTCAGTTTCCAACTGGTCGTTGGCGTCAAGGTGAGACGTTTAACTCGCAGGGTCAGTCCCCGTCCAGTGGGACTATGTCGCGGCCAACCCAGCGCGGAGCTAGAGCCTGCACGCGCTCGCAGGCTGACTGGAGTGACCACTGGATCTCAACATCCAGCCCGTTGCTCAGTTTCAGCATACTTGCTTGAAGTTCTCACAGGAACACTGGAGAAAAAAAACTGCCTAATAAAAAAGATTTCTAAAAAATCTTGCCAGGACCAAGATCCCAGCAAGGAACTTAGGTCCTTACTCCTAACTAGACAGAAAAAACTGACTTCCTGTAGCAGAGAGAGAGGATATACCCTCTGGGACTGCCCCTAAGGTGTGGCCAGAACGTTTTCCTTCCGTCTAGTGTCCTACTCCTGTAGAGGGCAGTATAACCCAATGTGTTATTAATCAAGAGGACTGCGTCTGTCAATGAGCGACAGAGAAAAATGGATTGTGATAGAATAAATGCTAAAATTCGCCATCAAGTCATCTGCAACAGTCTCTTGGCTAAAAGATAGTAGAGAAAGTGGTAAAGGATTGATCTGGTCAAAACCTATCTTGCAATAGAATTGTCCTATGCTGATAGGCAGCAAAAATGAAAAGTTGTGTCTTTTCTAATGCTAAACAATTTTCTTCCATCATTAATAGAAAATAAACACAAAGAGTAATCCGAGATAATCAAATTTAGAAACGGTCACATTATATTTAAGCAGGGGAGGGGAACCTGCAGCCCGCGGGCCGCATATTGCGTCCGCCCCCTCCTGTGCCGCTGAGCCTGTGTATGCCAGCGGAGCGGTGAGAACAGAGCCGATGTTTCCTTTATAGTTCCGGCTCCGTCCTGACAGTTTGAGTCACAGACGGAGTGATATCGAATGCACTCCACCTGCCTGTGAGGAGACAGACAGACAGGAGACAGGAAGCATCGGCTTTTTCTTCATCCAGCACAGGGCCGCTCTTCTCTAGTCAGCATTTCCCGCCAGAAGCACACACACAGCAGTATTCAGAGCATTACCACCCAGAAGTACCAGCCTGAGCCAGCAGTACCCACAGCAGTACCAGCCTAAGCAAGCAGTATCATCCAGCAGTACCAACCTGAGCCAGCAGTACCCAAAGCAGTACCAGCCTGAGCCAGCAGTACCCGCAGCATTACCACCCAGCAGTACCAGCCTAAGCCAGCAATACCCACAGCAGTACCATCCTGAGCCAGCAGTACCATCCAGCAGTACCCACAGCAGTACCAGCCTGAGCCAGCAGGACCCACAGCAGTACCATCCAGCAGTACCCATAGTAGTACCAGCCAGCAGTACCCACAGCACAGTACCAGCAAGCAGTGCAGTACCAGCCTAAACCAGCAGTGTACCAGCAGTACCAGCCAGCAGTGCCCACAGCAGTACCAGCCAGCAGTGCCCACAGCAGTACCAGCCAGTAGTACCGACAGCACAGTACCAATGAGCAGTACCAGCCTGAGCCAGCAGTACCCCCAGCCATATCCACAGCAGTACCAGTCAGCAGTGTACCAGCCTGAGCCAGCAGTACCAGTCAGCAGTGCCCACAGCGGTACCAGCCAGTAGTACCCACAGCACAGTACCAGCCAGCAGTACCCACAGCACAGTACCAGCCAGCAGTACCCACCGGCAGAACCCGCCAGCAGTACCCACCGGCAGTACCAGTCAGCAGTACCTGCCAGCAGGTAAAGTGCAGTGCATCTGTGTGAAAGCCCCTTTCACACGATCTGTCTGATTATATTGTGGGGTTTGCAGATTGTGTTTTGGGGGATTGAGGGGCAATACGGATTGCAGATTTTTTAGTGGGAGATTACAGATTGTGTTTTGGGAGGTTGAGGGATTGTAGATTGTGTTTTTTGGGGGGTGAGCGATTGCCTTGTGTTTTCTTTTGGGGGGGGGGGGGGTGAGGGATTGCATTGTGCTTTTTGGGGGGTGAGGGACTGCAGATTGAGTTGTGGGGATTGGGGGATTGCAGATTGCATTGTGGTAATTGCAGATTGTGCTGAGGGCAGTTGCAGACTGTGTATTGAGCTTGTCTGTAGTGAGCATGTGTGTGTCAGTGAGCTTGCGTTTATGTATCTACCATGACACGGCTGGCGTGCATTTTTTTCAGGACTGCTTTGCATTCCCAATCAGGGCCGGCTCAGAGGATAGTCAGTGCCAGGGAGGCGAAAGTGTTAACACACACTGGATAGTTAGTTATTAAAACTATAAAAGTGGTGGGACATCATATAAATGGCGACTACAAATTTTTAAGTTGATCATTTTGCACGGCCCCCGAATGATGTTATAAATATCCAAATGTCCCTTGGCAGAAAAAAGGTTCCCCATCCCTGTATTGGAGGAAGGAAAGCAAAGTAACAGTAACAATTTTAGGTTTGTTACCTACGGTATTGTTTCTTGTCAAAGGGCAAGTCCATCTAAAAATTGATGTCTCACTCATAGGTGAAGTTGGGCTAGGCTGAGTCACTAAGGATGGCCATACATTAAACCGCTTTCTTACCTTCAACAAAAAAACACTTGATTTCCCATCAACACTGAGTCCCTCCTGCTGCGCTATTGCATTCTGACAATGGGAGGTTTCCCTGCTGTCAGAATACAATGATTACTGCTGCTGGCTATTCATATAAAAAAAAAAAATCCGACAAGCTGGTTGTATTGAAAAGGATTGTAAAGGCAGAAAGTTTTTTTTTTATCCCAATGCATTCTATGCATTAAGATAAAAAAAAAAAAACCTTTGGTGTGCAGCAGCCCCCTCAGCCCCCCTAATAACTACCTGAGCCCATCTTTATCCAGCGATTTTGCAGGAGTTTCTCAGCTGCCCGGGACTCCCTCCTCATTGGATGAGACAGCAGCGTGGTGAAATGGCACCCACTGCTGTCAGAGTCAGTCAGTCAGCCAAATAGGGGAGAGGGGGTGGGGCCAGGTCGCGGGTCCGTGTCTAAAAGAAACCGGGAGCTGTGGCGCGGCTCGGGTGCCCCCACAGCAAGCTGCTTGCTGTGAGGGCCCTCAACAGGAGGGAGGGCCAGGAGCACCGAAGAGGGACCCGAGAAGAGGAGGATCCAGGCCACTTTGTGAAAACCAACTGTAAGTATAACATGCTTGTTATTAAAAAACAAAACAAGACTTTACAATCACTTGAAGTCGAGACAATTCTCTGGCTAAGCTTTCTAGGAAGAAGAGCCAATCAGTTGGTTTGGCTTTATTTCTACAAACTCATGTAATGTAAGTGAGCCTCTCAGGCTGTTAGTAGTAGTCCTGTGCCTGATGTTGTGAGTGTTGGCTGGGATGGAGCTCACCTACGCTCCAGACAGTGACAGATAAAAGCAGAAGATCCCAGGAGTCGCACATCAGAACAAGACCTGTTGTGTGTAGACAAGTGGCAGTCTCAGCCTGGACCCCCACCAGGCCACGTCCACAATGCATTTTACTCCACCCACTAGAGCTTACTTATGGGGAACCCCTGCTCATATCCATCATTGGCTTTAATTCTAGTTTAGGATGTCTGCAAAGCACTAAAAGTCATTTCTAAGGCTCATGAACACTGGCCATCTAAAACGCTGCTTTTACAGGGGGTTGGAGGGTTTTTTTTGCCTCTAAATGCCCTTCTATTTAAGCCTAAGTGTCCATGCACATAAGGACATTTACAGGCATTTAGAGACAAAACAAAAAATAAAAACACTTGCACGTTCAGGAGACAAGTATTTTGCAGGAAAAAACAATTAGCGTGTGGGTTTAGCGTTTGAGCGTTCATTCATTCCAATGGCCAGAAAAAAATTTATATTCAGCCCAATGGAATAAATGAACACCCAAACGATCGATGCGCCTAAACACATTAGCAAAACAAGGCTTTAGACACATTTATTAAGCTGCTTTTTCCTCCCCTGAAGCAAAGGCGTTCAAGCAAGGAAAAAACATCCTGTATGCATAAGGCCTAAATATGCACAAAAGTGCACGTTTGCCAGTTGAGCATGTACATGTTAGTGCCATGATCTTTCACCAGACAGTAAGTTTAGCAACTACACCTAGCAGCCGAATCTTTTGTAGAATAAAGACCAGATCCAAGACCAGACCAGTTATCCACCCAGAAGGCTGCCTGTACTATCTTTGTTTACTGGCCTCCCACCGTCGTTACTATTAAAGTGGACCAATGTTTATTATGGTCTTGTAACCGTTAAGATTTTCCTTCACCTCACTGTAAAATTCAGGAGAAAAGCAAGCTACTGTAAGCACATAGGCTGTAAATCACCTATTTGTTGTGCCAGGACTGTGGAGCTTGCCCTCACAAAAAACTGTTGGAAACTTATCTTATCAGTTAGGTTATAACCTTAACTTATCAGTATGTTGTTGTCACTATCAGACAAGAAGCAGAAAGAACCCATCTGATATCTGGCTAAAGACTATCATAAAAGAGACGCTTTACTTTATGCAAGCTAAGGCATATTGTAAAGCGCTGCTTAAACTGTTGGCGCTATATATATCATGTATAATAATAATTTGCAAAAACTGAAATCAGTGTAGATATAACGAAAGGTAATAAAGAACATAAAAGTAAAACCATAACACTTGGAAAATTTTAATACTGCTGAAATAAATACCTGAACTTGTCTAAAGATTCCTGGATTGAACTCATCCAAGTAGTTCACATGCCACAACAGAAAAGTACCATCTACAGGGTGAATAGTGAAAAGCATATCTGCGCTTTTGTTCCATTCGGTGAGAAGGGATTCGATTTTCCGGTCTAATAACACTGTTGGTAGAGGCAGGGTAGCATTAGGTGATGAAGCTTTAGTGCTAAAATCCTTCTCTGCTTCTTCATGTTCAGGAGAACCAGTCAAAGATCCTCCACCCTCTGGCTCACCTAGAAGAAAGCAAAAAATCAAGTTATGATTTACAGACCAATAGCACACACACACACAAAAATAGAATCTTTTTTATTTAAAATGTATGGCCCATGAGTAAATGAGAATTCAAAGTGTAATTAAAGTGCAGGATAGTGCTCTAAAATGAGCAGCTGTTAAAAAATCATAACATAACCAACTGACTAATATTTTACATTTGTTCATTGCAATGAGAAAGGAATTGCTATACAAGTAAGAAGCTCACCAGTATCCGATTTCACAAACTACGGCATACATACTGCACGTGCTTAACCATTTTTACTATATAACTGTGCAGGAGAAGAGAAAGATATTCCTGATCAATGAAGCTAAGCTTTTTTTCTGCTTTAGCACTGCTTTGCTAATTTAAACCAAACATTCCAATTTTTGTACATCTGACAGCTAGAGGCAACAGATTTTCAAAAAATGTTTTTCAAGCTCTCAAATATTATATTGACGTGTATAAACATTGTGGTTGGATAGATTACCCACTTCAGCCCCAGAAGGTTTACCTCCTTCAATGCCAAGGCCATTTCTTGCGATATAGCGTTCTGTCAAAATAGCTAACTCGTCAAAATCTCAGACGACGTCACTCCAGTGATTCTCCAGCAGCAATAATTGGAGATTTGGACAAGTTGGCTGTTTTGACAGAACAATGGCAGCGTATACACTACGATACACAATATAAGTGGACATTGTTAGTCCGCCTGCTACTAACCAACAACGAACGCGGCCGCCTTTAATGCGGCAACAACTTTTTTCCTCCTTACCCGGTGTTCTGTCAAAACAGCCAAATCATTGTGTATCGTAGTGTATACGCTGCCTCTGTTCTGTGAACACAGCCAAGTCGATGAAATCTACAATTACTGCTGCTGGGATATGAAGGTAGGCGTCCTTGAGGTCGATAGAGGCGAAAAAATCCCCCTGATGTAGGGGCGCCACCACCGTGCCCTTGGATTCCATTCCAAACTTCTGTACCTGCACAAAGCAGTTTAGCGCCTTGAGGTCCAGAATTGGAAGCACCTTGCCTTCCTTCCTGGGAACTATAAACAGTTTTGAGTAGAAACCTTGAAAACTTTCCGTCGTCGGAACAGGAACAATCACCCCTTGAAGTAACAAGTCTTGCACTGCTCCATAGAGATCCTTTAGGCGATCTGGGGATAAGTGCAGGTTGAAAGGGAAGAACCTTTCCAGGGAATATGATCGAAACTCAATCTTGTAGGCAGAGCGAATGACTTTGTGGACCCACTTGTCCTGGATTAGGAAGGTCCACGGATCCAGAAAAAAGTGAAGATGTCCCCCCACCCCTGATACGGGTGAGGGGGCCCCCTCTTCATTCAGAGGAATTTTTATCCACAGGTCTGGTAGAACTCGCTCTCGCTTTGCCCCGCCAAGACTTCATGGAACCTCCAGTGAACCTCCAGTGAATGCCCTGAAGGGTTTAGTTCACTAGTCTTGAGACCCTGAGGGACAAAAAGGCCGCTTCTAAACCGAAAAGGAAGGTCCCCGTTTGCCCAGGACCAAGTCCACTTTGGACACCAAGGACTGCCGTCAGTGCAGTAAGTTGTGGGGCCCCAGAGGGCCCTACAGCCTCTGACAGGGGATCAGGTGGTGAAACATGTTTCAGGGACTCCATGAATAGAGAGGGGAACCCGCACAAAAAAGTGTAAAAGCACTGCAAGTGACACCCCACTGTGCTGTCAGCACAGCAAGGCCCTGCACAGCACTACCACTGTATTAGCAGAAAGAGGGAGAGAAAACCCCACAAGACACTAACCACCACTGGTCAGCACACAGCCCACACTATCTGCACACCATGCAGCGATCAGGAAGAGGAATATCCCTGTATCACCACTAAAGGCCGAGGAAGGGCTTCCCACCACTGAATCACTGCCTATCTGACTCCAAAACATGGCCGCCGCTATTTGCAATGGGAAACCATAGGAAAACGGCCACCGAGGCTACACAAACATGGCCGCCGATCTGTAGCACACAAGGCTACAAGAAAATGGCGGTGCCACACAGCTCCCGGGGAACCCAGTAAAAAACTATCCCAACAGGAAGAGGGGCCCTGGCAGGTGCCCCCACCAGGCCCATCCCCCACCCAAGGGGAGATTGTTCGGTCGCTGGCGGCACGCTCCCACCCTTATCGCCTGTGCAGCACCCCATTTAACCTAAAAAGGTATGGCCGCCACAGGGAGGGGGGGGAAGAGGGGGGATGTGTGGGCAGATGGGGGGGCACGGGCCGCAATAGACCACCAAGCTGGGGGGGGGAAGCAAACTGGGAGGGGAGCCCAGGGGTCCAAACATCCCAGGGAGCTGCCCACATCCACCCCAAAACCCTCCAGGGGTAGAGGGGAGGGGGCAGCTACATACTACAACATGCACAGGGTGGGCACCGCTCCGGACATGACACCGCTCTATCTTAATGTGGTGGGCCAGGAGGAAACGCTTCGACTCAGGCCGAAGCCAGTTCGTATGCATCCTCGCGAGACGTTTAACGCAGGCCAGCCCCCGTCCAGTGGGGCTATGTTGCAGCCAACCTAGCTCCAAGCTGCGGTCTGCACGCGCTCGCTGGCCGGACTGGGGGGGACACTAAGGATCTAGATTATCCAGTTTGTCGCCCAGTCCAGCACTTAATTGTAGATTCTCACAGGAACAAAATAATAAAAGGAGGAAAAAAAACACAGAAAAAACAACCTATGGGATAGATTTACAGAGTTTTTTTTTTTTATGCAACGGTGACGATCAGTGATTTTTACCTGGACTGCGACATTATGGCGGAATGATACTTTTTTGGGACCAGTGTCATTAATACAGTGATCAGTGCTAACAAATGCACTGTCACGGTACTAATGACACTGGCAGAGAAGGGGTAATATCAGGGGCAATCAAAGGGTTAAATGTGTCCCCTGGGAGTGCTGTGTGGGGGGTGCTTTGACTGGGGGAAGACAGAGATCTATGTTCCTGCTTAGCAGAAACATAAAATCACCATCTTGCCCTCTCACAGAACGGCAGTCTGCCTTGTTTACATAAGCAGACCGCCGTTCTGCCTCGGGGTGCCGGCAAACATCTGGTCCACAGGACAGGCTGATTGGCTCCCGATGTGTTCAATCACAGCGGGAGAGGGTCGCGCGCCCAAGACCCAGTGCACAAAATTACATTATATGACAGAAAAAAATGAATAATCAGCAATACATAAACTTTCAGCTAGAGCGGGGGTAGGCAACCTTAAAGAGGTGGAGAGCTACATGAACAACATGGGAGAGTCAAAGGTCACTGGGCACAGTGTTGCCCAGTGTCACCGTCTCACACCTGATTTAAACAACTAATTGCCATACTACCGTGTTGCAATCGCATGCATTGCACCGCAATCATGAGTTTTAATCAGGTGGTGAGGAGGAAAAATATCACCTCCTCGCCACCTGTCAAACCAACTTGGATCGGTTTTCAGAGGAGCAGCAGTGCCAGCTGCACTTGTGAATGAGCCCTTAGTTCCATTCCGCAACGGCACCCTTAGGGCTCGTTCACACATAAGTTGGGGGTTATAAAACCCCGTGGTTGAGTTTACAGCCCCCAATAACTAGCTCCTGATGTACAAATGCCACAGCAGGAATTATTTAATTTCCGGGTGGGAGCCAATCAGCAGGTCCAGCAGGCCCAATCTTCGCTGGGACCCACCAATCATTCCCGAGAGGCGCAGAACGGTGGTCTGCCCATGTAAACAAGGCAGATCGCAGTTCTGTGACAAGGGAAGATAGAGATTCTGTGTTTCTGCTAAGATCTCTGTCTTCACAAAATTAAAGCATTCCCCACACAGTTAGAAAGCACTCCCTAGGGACACATTTAACCCTTTGATCGGCCCGGATGTTAACCCCTTCCCTGCCAGTGTAATTAGTACAGTGACAGTGCATATTTTTTAGCACTGATCACTGAAATAATGTCACTGGTCCCCCCAAAAAAAGTGTAAAAAGTGTCAGTGTCCGATTTGACCGCCGGAATATCGTGATACAACTATAAGTCCCTGATCGCCATTACTAGTAAAAAAAACAAAAAAAAAAACAAAAAAAAAAAAAAAAACAAATAAAAATATTAAACAATATCCCATAGTTTGTAGAGGCGATAACTCTTGCGCAAATCAATAAACACTTATTGGGATTTTTTTTACCATAAATATGTAGCAGAATCCTTATTGGCCTAAATTGATGAAGAAATTTGATTTTTAAAATTTTCTGAATATTTTATAGCAGAGAGTAATTTTTTTTTATAGCGCAAAAAAAAAAATAAAAAACGCTGTTCAAATAGCACCAAAAAAGCTCTATTTGTGAGGAAAAAAGGACATAAATTTTGCATACAGTGTCGCATGACCGTGCAATTGTCAGTTAAAGTAGCATTGCCGTATCGCAATAAAAAGGCCTGGTTATGAAGGGGGGTAAACTGAAGTGGTTAAAGCTGGTTGCAACACAACGCTGCCTTCTTTAACCCTAGGTTTGCTGTACTGCACAAGGTTTCAGGGCAATTGCAGAGTGGCCTCATTCACTTGAATAGGTCATACTTAGCAGGTCCTACATCCACCATCCACGATAGGGGGTATAACTCTTGCTGTGGCTACGAAATGTGTACACTCCTGGCCACTGCAGCTAAAGGGGGTGCGGTTGGGGGCAGGGGTGGTAAACACACATCTTAACTATGGGGTTTTACCAATACCCCAAATTGCAAATGTAAAATTAACCCTTACTGTTCTGAGCCTCCTATAAGGCTGCTTTCACACCAATGTGCTGCATTTTGCAGTGCATTTGCGACTTTCATGGGTTAGCTGCGGTTTGCCATACTTATATTCTGCATTCAGGAGTTTTGGTGCACTTTCAGAGACTTTTAGACATCTATGGCTCAGCACAGCAAACCCCCAGGAAAGCTGCAGGTACACTGCTCTGCACCCGCGGTGTGGGTAAACAGCAGCGCATCAGTATAAAGCAGGCGTATACTATTATGCCCAGTGTATTGCTTCACACTGACCTGCAGAGCTCTTCTTTCCTGCTGCTGGCACCATTCTGGAGAAAGGGTTTTTTGGGGTAAGATGTGGAGTGCACTTGGTACCACTCCGCATGGGACAGGAGCCAGCACTACAGAGGAGGCATCGGCTTATGCGGCTCTTACTCCCTACTACAGCTGCAACTTTACAAGTAGTCCCTCTGCATTCCACTGTTTGATGCTCTGGGATGGCGGGACAGCGAGCACAGACCGCAATCTACCTGTCACCTGGCCGTGATCCACAGGTGGATTACGATCTATAGGTTGCGGACTCCCAAACTAGAGGATTCTGAAATATTTTGCTGCTTCCTTATCCAAAACAGCTCAGCAGTCTTCTTGGTTCCTATGCTACAGGAGAAGTACAATGATAAACTAACCATTGTCCAGCTTCATCTGCAAACCATCTTCATCTTCCTCATCTCCATTGTCCGACTGCTGCTCCACAATAGTTTTCAAATGCTGTATAAATATTTCAATGGATGACGTAAAATGCAGTTCCTTGTTGTTGAGCCAGTGAACTACAAAGCTTCCAAAACCTTCATCCAGGTTAAACGCTACGCCGGCCAAAACAGATGGAATATCTGTAAAAATTATGGACAAAACAAAAGATGAACATTCAACCTAACATTTGTCATTTGTAAAACAAATCTTCCAGTTTAAATATGTAATTGGAATAAAAATGTTAATAATTAGGTTTACATAAATTCTGTACAGGTCTGTCTGCGCAACTCACAAAAAAGAATAAAATGTGTCGTTGCCTAAAAATAATAAAATAATTCACAGATTTATGTGTGTAAGAGAGAGAAATCACATTTTGGAGTTCAAAAACCCAGTTAGGATCTCTGTGGTGTATGCTGAAGAGCTTCCCAGTGCCAAGATAATGCTTGTATACAGAATGGTGTTGATTTGGGTTTGGGTTCATTTTAAGGCTTAGGTTAGGGTTAGTCGGTTAAAGTAAATTTAATGCTAGGCATTTTAAAACTTAATGCATTCACAGCATTAAAGGCATTATAAACCTGTCCTACCTGCACCTTGTGTTTTTCACTTGCATAAGCCGGGCATTGATGTCGTTTCATGGTGTCATTTGTTGGTCTGTATTTACAGCTTATTGTACAATAAGTCTTCATATTCCAGTGTTAGAAATTGTGTTCAAACATGAGGCATGCGGCATGGCACTGCACAGGTTAATGCATGACCTCTGTAGTCTAAGAACTGACATTTCCTGTGAAGAAACTACATATTCAACAATTCCCTCTCTGTCTAGCACTGCTGCAGCTGCAGTAATTAGATCTGACAGACAAATACAGACAGAGCAACAAAGTGTTTTCATAAAATTAGCACTCCTACATTTGTGATGCAACAAAGAGAGCCCCCGCAAACCGGGAACAGTCTGGGGACCAGCTAGAAGATGTTTAAATGACAATTTCAATGTCCAGGAAAAGGTACACTTTTAGGTTGCCATGGACCCATTTTAAAATAAAAAAGAAACAAGGGTTTTATATCACTCCCTGAGTTTGTTTTAGGGGTTAAGAGCTAAACCTAGAAGAAAAATCTAAGTTTATTATGCAGGCACATACTAGGATGGTAAAGGATACAAGCCAAACATTTCAAAACAAATAACATAATAAGCTTGCTTTAAGGGGGGGTGGGGAGGAAGCCATCCGCCGGGAGAAGACCGTGATTTTGGTTAGCGGCTATAGCAGCTGCAAGAAATGTCTGGCAGGCTGGTTGTATCTAAACATGGTACATTCAGCCTGCCCATACATGGTTCAAATCTCGACTGGTTTCTGCTGAACCGGTCGAGACTCTAACAAGGTATGGATGGCCTTAGAGCTGTGAAAATGTGGAATAAATGCTGCAAAGAACTAGTTCTAGCCAGCGGTAGTTGATCCTGAGGGATCCAGAAGGATTTTTCTTTTCCCATGTGGAAAAAATCAGATCATGCTTTTTTTCCCCCTTCCTCTAGATCAAGTGTGGATATTGGATTGTGTATATGGAGGTTTTGTATGTATTTTTTCTATTGGTTGAACAATGGACTTTTTTTTAACCTAACTAAGTAATTAACTATAGATTATTACACATTCACTGGAGACTGGTTGCTGGGGGGGGGTTATTTCACATGTGCTGGAAAAGCCTGCTGAGCGATATATGCACAACAGCTGGCTACTGATATTTAAGAGATTAATGCACATAAACAAAAGACATAAGCAAAATACATAAGCAAACAAGTGGTGAGAGGGTAAAATACATACAATTGGGTATGAGTGCTGAAGGGTTAACCTACATGAGCCAGGTACTGGGTGCTGAGAGGCGTTGAGGGGTTATCACATATGTGCAAAGGAATTGGCTCTAAAGGGTAGACACACCTGAGCTGGGGCCTGAGTGCCAAGAAGTTTATGCCAATATGGCCACTAAGGAGTTAAAGCACACACACTGAATATTAATCACTGAAGAGTTGATACACATGCTCTTGGAGCTGATCACATACGCTACAGACTAGCCACTAAGGGCCTAATGCTTTTAAGCTGGTGGACTGAGGGAGGCAGCTGATCAATAAGAGATAAGGGAACATACACTGCAGAATTGTCACAAGCACACCCACACAATCCTGCACTATGCAATGAAAAATAATGGGAAACTTGCATCTGCCATGGGGGTATAGGGCAGAGACTGCCCATGAATTAAGTTTTGCTCTAAATGCTGAGCCTCCAGACTGTGTGCCTTGCCTCATTGTCTATGGGGTGGGCAGGGGCAATGTTCAATATGCTATTTGTATGGTGACCGCAGCTTGATAAGTCTCTGGAGGAGAAAAGAGTGTGTGTATGTAACGCTCCTGCGTTTCATGTATGGTGTGGATTTTCAGCTGCAGAAATATTCCACTTCAGTAGTCATGTAAGAGAGATGCTGAGATACCATTCCCAACCTCAATGACTCATCATGTGTGGAAGGTCTTAATTCAGCTAGTAAATACACACACTCAACAAGCTGGTTCCTAGAGTGACTTTATGTATGTAGTAACACAGTGATGAAGATTTAAGAGACAGGTTGAGTGGAGGTGGTAGGTGACAGACACTTGAAGGTAAGACAGTAGCAGATGGATGCAGGTAGGTTTAGCAATCATGTATGGTAGCAGATGACAGAGTAGCAGGTGGACATACAAGAGTGATCAACCCAGTGCAGGAATAAGTAGCAGTAGTCTTAAGAGCTAGCAATCTAGATATGCAGATGTGATAAATAGTCTTTACTATGCAGAGCTAGATAGTGTAAGCTTAGTATAAGTTTATAGAGGGTTCCCCTGCGGGGTACTTAGCACTAATAGCAATACAGCCGAAGGTTGGTTCAGGAGGAGCGGATGATCCAGAAGCGGGATGCAGGGATCAGCGCAGCGAGGTTCCGTCAGCGAGGTATGCTTGCAAGCACGAAAGCTTCAAGCTAAGTTAGCATCCAGGTAAGGGTGTTTGAACGAACACATGTGAGTGAGAACCGGCGCTTTAAATAGCCATCTAGTCCGGCGCTGAGTGATGACAGCTTCAGTCTTAAAGGTGTATGCGCACCTTTCCAAAAGAGAATGGTGGGGCGCATACACTTGTGAAAAGAGTCATTTAGGGGAACCAAAGGTACCAGAACATTACAGTGTACTGAGTGCGTGCGCGTGTTGGAGGTGTGATATCACTGGGGAAAGAAAATTCTGTCCAATGGATAATAAAGACACAATAAAGGAAAAATATTTGCCTCTAATTTACCTGTGTTGGGATTTATACTCGCTGCTATATGAAAGTGACAAAGGGAATTGGCATGATGTGAGATATGCCTGTGGGATTCCTGCTGGCTTGGCTGACTTGGTACCAATTCTGTGTGAGCAGCTAGAACAGAAGACCGTCTTCTGCCTCTTCTCAAATGTTTCAGGTGATGAATTGTCTGTATAAAAAAAGAATGAAAAAAGTTTTACAGGCCATACAGATGTCTACTTGGCACCTTAAATGCACCAACCAACGCATGTGACCTAAACTGCATCAAAATGTATGTTCATTTTATTGCCATGTATTGTAGTGTGATGCACTTTAAAATAAAGGGGCCCACACTTTTTGTGCGATTGTGGCATGTAGTGCAGCCCATTGGAATGAATAGGCTGCGCTAAACACGACACACCTCAAGAAGTAAACATGCAGGCATATAGTCACACCTATATAGGGATGAACAGAGCCCAAGGATACATACTTAACAAATGTGAGGACCACAACAGTTGGCAATGATAATTTGGTTCTTGTGCTTGGAAATCTATACTACTAACATGGAATAAGGAATGAAATTACATTGTGCACATTCTGTGAGAAAAGAAGGTAAGGCTCGGTTCACACTTGAATGTTCTCAAAGTCGTCCAACTTTGAAGCCACCCTGCATAGCGTTGACTTCAGCGCAGCTTGCAAACGACTTCTTTAATAGAGGTTAATACAAGCTGCTCTGAAGTCCCCCCCCCCCCCCCCAAGAAGTGCAAGAACCTTTTTCTAAGTCGGAGCAGCTCGAGTCGCCCCGATTAGAATGGTTTCAATGCACTAAATGGAGCGCTACTTGTCAAGCGCCTAAGCCGCCTGACAAGTCGCCCCAGTGTGAACTGAGCCTTAGACTATCTGTACACATTGAACCAATGTTCCAAAGCGAAGATTGAACACTCTCTATCTGAAAATTCAGAAGTTATTAGGGTGTCTTTGGAACCCAACAGACTACATCATATACACTACTACTACATGGAGAACAGGATACTGGGTGGTTGGAAAAATGCTATTCACTAGAAGTGTTAAAGTGCACCTGTGCCAAGAATATAGACATTAAAGTGATTGTAAACGATCACCTTGTAATTCAGTATGAATGCGCAATTCAGTATAAGACAGAAATGAAAGGAAAAACATATTTATATAGATAAAAAAAAAAAACTTTTTTTTTTTTTTAATAAGCGACCACATTCCCTTTGTTCTCACCTGTATAAGAGCTAGGGGGAGGAAAAGCAGCATCAAACTGAGCTTGCTTTGCACCAGGAGCGTGTCAGGGCAAGTCTGATCATTGGAAGAGAGCACACCGAGTTGCCAGCACAGCTAGAGAACTGACCATATGTGTTCTCTCCTGCTTAGTGTGGTCAGTTTTTATAAGGAAAGCAGAGGGACTAGCAGGAACACCAGGGATTTCACATAAAGAAAGCAATAAAAATAGAACAGAATACTTTCTCATACAAGCATATTGTACAGCAGGCACATATCAAGAATATGAAGTGTTGGGGTAAAAAGCACTAACATTCTTAACAAGCAGCAAAATAGCTTTAATACAAGCATTCACTAACTTCTCTTAGCTGCTTGTTCTGTGAAGAATTTCCTTCTCAGAGATTAAGAGCCGGTTCACACTACTCCGACTTGACAGGCGACTTGGTCACCTGACAAGTAGCTCCCAATGCTATGCAATGGAACCGTTCTAATCAGAGCGACTCAAGTCGCCCGACTTAGAAAATGGTTCCTGCACTATTTTTTGGCGAAGTCAGGGCGACTTGCATTGACTTCTATTATGAGAAGTCGTTTGCAAGCCGCGATGAAGTCAGGCTGCACGGGCGACTTCAAAGTCGCCCAAAGTTGGGGCGACTGAGTCGGATTAGTGTGAACCGACGCTAAAGTGTATTTACATTTTTGCAGTCAAATTTGATAAAACCCATTAGGTTTGTAATGTGTTCCCATTCATACAGAAAATATTTAAAAAAAAAAAAAAAAAAAGCTTGGTCCTTAAGTGAATATATTGTAATGATTTATTCTCATTTGGCTGCAAATGGAGTGGAAATACACTTAGAGCCCATTCACACTGGAGCGGCACGACTCTGTACTACTTCGGGGGCGACTTGTGAAGTCCCGTGCACCGCGACTTCGGAGGGACTTGCACGGACTTCACATAATTGAAGTCAATGCAAGTCGCTCCGAGTTCGCCCCGAAGTAGTACAGGACCCTTTTTCTAAGTCGGAGCGACTTGTGTCGCTCCTATTAGAACTGGTCCTGTAGCAGTCAATGGACCGCGACTTGTCAGGCTGACAAGTCGCCTGACAAGTCGCTCTAGTGTGAATGGAGCCTTAAAAGTTTATCTTGAGGCAACATTTTGTTTTTCATTTTGGATAGAATGAAGAGAATGGAGAGGGATTAGAACACCTGTCAACTTTTTTGTTGCAGTCTGTGATCCCATTAGGGAGATTTAGACTTTATTTTTATCCTGTTTACTAAAAGTCAAAGTGAAGAAAAATCCCAGATTTTTAGTTGTCTCCAGAACAGGGGTAGAGGGGAAATCTGCCGAATGGGAACCCTAGTTCTGGTGATCCAGGTGACAAAGGATTCCCTCCCCTCCTGTTTTGGCTATGGGACAGGAAAGTGAAGGAGAATCCATCTCCCCTATGGTACACAGGAGCAAGAAACAAGTCGCTCCGACCTAGAAAAAGGGTCCGGAGCTTCTTTGGGGCGACCCGGAGGTGACCGCCATAGACTTCAATGTTATGAAGTCCGTGGCGGCCGCTCCGAGGTCGCGGCGCGCTGCTCGCACCGCGACCTCCGAGGTCGCGGTGCGAAGTAGCGTCGCTGCAATGTGAACCGGCGCTTAGTCTAGCCAGGTAGACATTTGAAAGCAACCTGGAGAGCAAACAGTGAGCTGGAAATAGGTTATTAAATATAAAGTAATGAATAATCTTGATCTGAAAAAGTTTAATGGCCATGGTCAACTGTATTTAGGGTGGAACGCAAGTTCCAGCTCCTGCCCCTTCTTCCCCCCACCCCCGTGACAGGGGTTCTTCTCCATCCACCAGCTATTACTTTTTTAAAACCGCGTGGCTGTGCCGGGCTCTGCCCACAAAGCTGCATCATTCATTTACAGATTCCTGTGAATCAACAAACTACAAGTACTGTCTTCCACTGCGGCAGATAGACTTTTATGGCACTTTTCCACTGCAAGTACCGGCTCGGCTCTACTCGGCCCTGCTTGGCCCGGTTTGCTTTTCCACTGCTGGTACCGCATGGTACGGTGTTGGAGCGGTTCGGTACGGTACGGTTTGCTTTTCCACTAAAATAGTACTAAAGTTAAGTGGGTGGGATAACAACGGGGTGGGTGCGATTCTCTGACCAATCAGTGGCTAGTAGTGACTGCATGCAAAGGATTGTGGGATATGGTACCGGGTATGGTACCTCTTGGAACCACAATCGAGGTGGTACTGTTTTTGAGAGCCGTACCGTTCGGTTCCATGCAGTGGAAAAGAGCCGCCGTACCGTACCGAACCGTTCCTACACCATACCATGCGGTACCATGCAGTGGAAAAGCACAAAAGCGAGCAGAACAGTTTGGTTCCATGCAGTGGAAAAGCGCCATTAGTTTCAATTGGCTGCTGGGAGCACTAATGAGCGCTCTTGTAGTTTACTGACATGTCCTCCAGCTTTCAAACAGAAAGTCCATGAAGAGAAGTACAAACTGAAAGCCGGAAGACACATCTGCAGAAGCCCACATTGAACCAGTGATCTACTGATCACAGGTACAATGGTTTACAGGCTCCTGTAGGAGAAAATAATAAATACACTTTTTGTTCTGAATGTATTACTTTTTTCTTTAAAGGTGAACTTATCCTTTAACTTTTTAGACCTAAACAGAATACACAAAGTATATACAAAAGCATCATATTTTCAAAAAACTGATTTATACGACTAGCGGTATAGTTGCCATCATCCCTGTGATACTGACAAAAAATTGTAGAGCCTCTATGCAGCACCCTACAAGGTAGGTGCTAGGTAAAAGCATAGTGGGCCTTGGCTGCCTAACAGCAGGGCCATGATTTTCAGCTGGGCTGTCATGTCTCCCAGGTGTGGCTGCTGAGAGGGGAGTCTCCCCACTGGCTCCATGAGAGGATTCTCTTTGGGCAGTGGAGGAAACCCAATCAGTGGTTCATTGGGGCCTGTATCTACCCCAGAAGGCAGATTCTTCCGCAGAGGATTCTGGGAGTGGGTATAAGTTTGAGGGGAACGCATGACGCGGTGTCTTTGGCGGGAAGCAGAGTCCCAGGAGGGAGAGTATGGCTGTCTCTCCTCCTGTCAGAAGGATCGGGTGTCTCGGGTGGCTGCCTGAGAGTCCAGAGAGCTGAGCTGAGCTGCAGAGAGGATCCGGTGTGCCAAGGACCAGTGGAGATAGAGGGGTTCAGTTCCAGGAAAGCATTCCAAGTTCATGAGTACTGTGAATTGCCCTTGAGGGTCTGCCTGAAGTGTAGAGGGGACCACTCCAGTGAAGGTCCCAGGGATCCAGGAGCCAGCTAGTGTCAAGGGGATGCCTAGCGAGAGGACCCTGAAGTGTCAGAGGGGATGCCTAGCGAGAGGACCCTGAAGTGTCAGAGGGGATGCCTAGCGAGAGGACCCTGAAGTGTCAGAGGGGATGCCTAGCGAGAGGACCCTGAAGTGTCAGAGGGGATGCCTAGCGAGAGGACCCTGAAGTGTCAGAGGGGATGCCTAGCGAGAGGACCCTTAAGTGTAGAGGGGGCGCCAGCGGTTGGGCCCTGAAGAGTTAAGTGTACAGCGTGCAGTGTACAGTGTTAAGGGTTGCAGCAGCACAAGCAGTTACAAGGAGCTACCTCTGTCAGTGAAGGGCTGGAGGGAGCTGTTCACCAGACTTTTGAACTAAACAGAGTGTCAGGAGTCAAATTGTCCTACAGTCCTGAATCTTCTGAGTTAACCTGAGTATTAAAGTCGAAGTTCCAGCACAGTTCAGCAGAACAGTATCTTCAAGCACCAGGGAGCGTTGGCCTGCATTCAGCTGGTGTCAAGACAGCGCTAACAGTCATTTTTCTGTACAGTGTCCCAGTTGAACCTAGTTGAGCTAGAGTATCATCCCACTCATTCCCTTCTCCCATCCCCATTACAAAACAAAACAAACCAAAGATGCCGGAATGGTCATTGTCTCAGTTCTCACACTTGGGTTTTCAACTTAAACAGAGCAGAACCATATCAGGCCCAATGCCTGGAAATATTGCTACATCTATTTTGGGATGAATACAATAAAATGTATGAAAAAATTACATTCTTTGTTAAACGTTTCTTTAATATTTATAAAAACATTGTCTTTTGTAGATTGATTGTCACATGACATATTTTGTATATCATGAAACACCATATACAAGTCTGGATGCAAAGAATCATATTTCCCCAGCTACTTGCTTTTCATTTCTATCACTGTACAGGCAATTGATGGTTTCAAGAGTTGGGGATGTCCAGCACGTTTCGATATACATATAAAATCTTCTTCAGGGATTTAAAACCACAGTGCAACATGGAAACGTTTTGTTCAGAGTCAATACGCTGTTACAGCATACACGCATTTCATTGTGTGCTTTCAAAGGCACTTACATATTACAATGTCTGTCTTGGCTATGACACTCTCCCATAATTCAACATGTCCAGAGGAAACATTGTGATCTATACTTATGGCACACAAGGACTGCTACACCTTTTTTTTCAAATAGTACGGTGTTCAGACGGTGCGGGCGGACAATTGCCCCACAAAAAAATAAGGAAGCTGTTTGTCATCCTCTGGCCCTCTTTACTGGGAAGTAGCCCAACTGATAGAATACAACTTATAAAGGCAATTGGAACTCATTATTCCCTACAGGCCCCCACCTACATGTAAGTTTTTTTCTTTCATTTAAACATTTGGAATGTGTTCTTTGCTTGAGGTTTCTCACTAATAGTTCAGCAATTGACTGTTTTTGAACCATTCCATATTTCAATGTATTTTTATACCATTTAGGAGGGGCATTTTTGTTATTTTTGACAAAATTCCCTCATTATATTCCTTTTTTTCTTCTTTCAAGAGATGGTATCCCTATTTGAAAAACTGGATTTTTGACTTACCGTAAAAATCATTTTCTCTTAAGTTCATTGACGGACGCAGTTCTCTCTGATTCATATCAGTAGGGTTTTTTCTGCCCCCTACAGGAGTAGGACACTAGGCAGAAAAAAGTTCCGGCCACGCCCATGGGCAGTCCTGGAGGGTACACCCTCTCTCTTCCTGCATAGGATGTCAGTTTAGTATCAAAGCAGTGTCAGAAAGTAACACCAACCCAACTCAAAATAGAGGGGCGGGTACTGCGTCCGTCAATGACCTTAAGAGAAAAGTTTTCTCCATCGTTCATTGACAGACACAGTTCTCTTTGATTCATATCAGTAGGGACGTCCCAAAGCAGTGCCACAAAATGAGGGGTGGGAACAGCAGAAAAGAACAAGTCCCCAAGGCTAAACATGGCCGACCAGGCAACATAGGACTCAGCAGAACAAAAGATGAGGCCCATCTGAAACAAACAGTAAACACCCTCAAGGAAGGCCAAAAGCCCTCCAAACAGCAGCCAGCAAAAAACCTTGTGGCCAAAAGAGGCATCTGCAGATGCCAGCGCATCCACCTTATAAAACGTTGTAAAGGTGCAAACAAACGACCAGGTAGTCATCTTGCAACCTGAAGCACAGAAGCCTGTATAGCGAAAAGCCCAGGAAGCACTAGTACTAAGTGACGAAAAAGGGAAAGGCAGTACCTGACCCTTAAGTGAAGAAGCCTGCACCACGACTGTCTGCTCCACCTGGAAATAGTCACAGCAGACGCAAGCGCTCCAGTTCTTGGGCCATCAGTGAGCACAGAGAGCGAACCTGACTTACAGGAAGACCCAGTAGTCACCAAGTACACCTCGAGTGTCCGAACTCCATCCAGAGTATGCAGCGCACATTCCGTAGGATGAGGGGGCTTAGGACACAAGATGACAACACAATGTCCTCGTGCAAGTGAACACTAGAAACCACCTTCAGAGGGAAGGATGGCTCCGGACGAAGTACCACCTGGCCCCATGAACCAACATATAGGGAGAACGACAGGACAATGTCGCCAGTGCCGACACCCTGCGTGCAGAGTGACAGCAATCAAGAAGGCCACCTTCTGTAATAAAGTAGGCAGGGGATACCCTTGATCCTCACAAAAAGAGGGTCTTGAAGAACTGAATGCACCAAATCAAGGTCCCCAGTTGGTGACGGAGGTCGAACTGGAAGAACCAAGTGTCGCACCCCCTGGAAGAAGTTACGCATCAGGGAACAGGCAGCCAACGGCCTGTGGAAGAAAAATGCCAAAGCCGAAAAAATGACCCTTGACAGTACTCAAGGCCAACTTTTGATCAATTCCCAAGTGGAGGCCAAGATCTAGCCACTGAGTAAGAGCAAGGGGGAGCCCAAGGGGACTCATACCACGCAATACACGACCTTCTCATATGATGAAAAATATCATCCTAGACGAAGCTTCCAGAGCTTTACGCAGGGTGGAAACCACTGCAGCAGACAATCCTCTGTCCTTCAGCACCTGGCTTCCAACAGCCAAGCTGGCAAAGCCAGCGACCGTAAAGGCGGATGGGAGATTGGCCCTGGAGACAATAACTACTCCCTGAGAGGAATTCTCCATGGCGCGTCCGCGGCTAGCCTGACCAGGTCGGCGTACCAAGCTCAGCGAGGCCAAATCCCTTCCGCCTCGATCCTGCGAAGAATTCTTGGCAGCAACTTGAGAGGAGAAAAGGCAGACCGCAGCCGATACAGACCTTGGCCCATCCGTGAGCACTCTCACACGACCATGCCGGTGTCAGCCGTGTGCAGGTGACCATGCTAAACTCCTCGGCATCATTCAAGTTGAACTTAGCGAATATCCTTGCCCAAGACAGAACCCATGGTGCCACCATTGCACCCACCAAATTGTCCCGGGAGCGGGCCACAAACCTCAGCACTATCCTATAGATGCAACGCCAACAGGTCCACGTCTGGAGTGCCCCCCCAACGAAGGCACAGCTGCAGAAACACCTCCGGATGAAGGGACCATGCCCCTGCATTCAAGGCCTGCCGTCTGAGGCAATCCGTCTGCCAAAGTTTCCACACCTGGAAAGGGAACAGTGGAAAGAGCTGAAACAAGGCGCTCTGCCCAACCAAACGGCACTTCCAAGGCCACAAGGACACCCTTGGTACCCTCTTGGTGAATGACAGAAGCCACGGTCGTGGCGTAGTCGATCGAACGTGCACCGGACAGCTGCAGGTACCCGATCCAGTGAACTAGGCAAGCCAGACCGCTCCCAGCCCCAGGACATTGATCGGTTACCTGGATCCTCCAGGGACCATACTCCCGAAGCAGAGAACCTGCAGAGGACTCCTCCCCACCCAGACAGGCTTGCATACGCGGTGACAATCGTCCAGTAAAAAGATGAGGAAGGATTCCAGATCAAGACTCCTTGGTCAGCCGGCACAGCCGGTTCCGAAGGTCCAGAAAGCTTGGATTCTAGCCCCATTCGAGAAGGATTGCCTTCTGGGGGATCCCCGAGAGGGATTGAGCGAAAGGGACCGTCTCTAAAGACGGCACAATCGGTCCCAGAACTCGCATGCAGGTCAGAAGGGACGACCATGTGCGAAATAGTAACAGTTGAACCGCAGTCTGAGGTTCCAAGACTAATTTTTCCCAGAGGGAGAAAACACCCTAACTGGGTACAAGTCCAAAGTCAGGCCCAGATAGTCCAGTCTCATGAAAGGGACCAGGGATGATTTCTGAAGGTTCAGAACCCACCTGAACTCCACCAGAGTTCTCATGGTGACTTCCAAATTCGGTTGTCAGCACCGTAGGGGACTCCATAAGCCACCATCATGCGAACCGATACCGCCTGGAATTTTTGATCCGTACGGAACCATCAAAGGGCCAGAAGGTCAAGGTTGTTGAAACGAAACCCAATCTTGCAACTGGACCGCATGACCTCCTGAACCCAGCTGCCTGGGATCCGGGCCAGCCGTAGGACCGAGAACCGGGAAGGACGACCCCCCCATCCCATAGATGGGTGAGGACGTACCTTCAGGCCGAGTAGGCCTTGTCCACAGGCCTGGAAAAAAACGATCACTTGTTCGCCAGACCAGGTTCGTTTTGTGACTGTCCCCAAGGGACGAAGAAACTGAGCCGAAAAGGAGGGATCCCGTCCGCAACAAAGGCCCTTACCCTTGTTAGGACTTGCCCTTCACCGGGTCACAGTGTTGGAATTCCACCCATTAGGCAGAGTCAGCATAGCAGGGGCAATCATGAACACTGTTCCCAGTGCAGACCCAGCCAGGGAGTACAGATCGCGAGCCACAGCCCACGCCGTCTATCCCCCAAGTCCTTAAAGGACAGGGATTCCTCTACCGGAGATACGGCAGTCTTATTCAGCCTAGAGACCGCACGTCCACCATAGGAGGAGCAGTCCACAGTACCAGAGACTCCACACAAAAATGGTAACGTCTAGTAGCCGCTTAGAACCCCATGGGAACGTCTCAGACAGCCCCATCCTATATGAGCCTGCTGGCAAAATAAGCTGCTCCGGATGGCATGTGAATGCTAGATGCTACCCGCGCCCCGGGTGCAGCCGCTGCGTCCTCCAAATGGCAGGGTGTCACGCACCGAAACAACCAGTGCATCCACCAGCGCCTGAATCATGCGCGGCAGGGGAGGCAAAAGGACAGAGGGAAACCCTGGAGTGTGCGGGTCCGACCATCCCAAAAGGGCCCGTGTCCACCCCAAAATCCGCCAGGGAGGGGGGGGGGGCATTTACTCACCATAGCGGGAACACAGGTGGGCGCCATCTCATGACAGGACCCCACGCCACTGGAGTAGGGGGGCTGTCGGCCAAATAGGAACACTGCAACATAAGCCTAGACCCTGTCCTGTGCGTCCTGGAGAGACGTTTAACTCGGGGGGCCAGTCCCCGTCCAGCAGGACTATGTCGCGGCTGATCCAGCACGGAGCTAAGGCCTGCACGCGTTCGCTGGCCAGACTGGGGTGAGCACTGGATTTGGGGATCCAGCCCGTCGCCTATCCCGACATAATTGCTTGAAGATCTCACAGGAAAAACGTTCCTGAGAAAAAAAAACTAGCTAAAAAAAAATCTACTTAAAAAAATTACTTCTATGCCAGGACCAAAGATCCCAGCAAGGAACTAGGTCCTTACTCCTGACTAGGCAGATTAAAACGGACATCCTATGCAGGAAGAGAGTGGGTGTACCCTCTTGGACTGCCTATGGGCGTGACTGGAACTTTTTTCTGCCTAGTGTCCTACTCCTGTAGGGGGCAGTATAACCCTACTGATATGAATCAGAGAGAACTGCGTCCTACAATGAACAATAGAGAAATAAGGCATAGCGGTCCCTGTATAAAATAAGTATAGATCATAGGGTTTTCTCTTGACATGTTGAATTATGGGAGAACATTCTAGAAAAGACAGACATTGTAATATGTAAGTGCCTTTGAAATCACACAATGAAATGTGTGCATGCTGTAATAGTATATTGACATAAACAAAACTGTTCTATGTTGCAGAGTGGTAATAAATCCCTGAAGGTTTTAAATGCATTTCAAAATGCGTTGGACATCCCCAACTCTTGGAACCATCAATTGCCTGTACAGAGATGGAAATTAACAAGTAGCTGGGGAAATATGATTCTTTGCATCCAGACTTGTTCTATATGGTGCATCATGAAATACAAAATATGTGTCATCTTGTACTGTCTTTATTCCCTTTTATGATTATTCTGGTGAATAGGAAGGGGTACTATGTACCCCATACCCATTCACATTGGGGGGGGGGGCTCTGGGGGCCTCCTTGTTAAAGGAGGCTTCCAGTATCAAATAAGCCTCTTGCCCACAAATTCTCACAGCCTAGGGTTGTGGAGAAGAGGCCCTAACAGAATATTTTAATCATTTTTACAGTTCACTTTTGCTGTCCTGCGTTCAGCAAAATAAAGATGGTCACAATAAACAGTCATGATCCCACTATTTCACTTTCATCTAAATTCTTAAAGAGGAACGACTCCTGTAGATTTCTTCACTATCTATACCAAATCTATGTATATGCTCAATAGGTGACAAAGGAAAACATGGATTTTTTTTTTATCACAAGTATAATTTTAGTTTAAGTGTTAGCCAGAAAATGTACAGATGTAAACTTAAGACACATTACCTCAAGAGCATGCTCAATTTTGTCTTTTTGCTTTCCAGTAAAGGACAAGCTACTACTGGAACTGCCATGCTCAATTATTTGTCCTCCAAGAAGGCTATCCTCCGGCAAAAGGGTTTCTGCCCAAAGGCGACAAATGCCATCCTGACAGGATGTAAGTAACACATTGCACACCGAGCCCCTGAAAGAAAAAACAAAGTACTATAATGTAAGCTAGTTGTTACAGATCTATAAGATCTATGGATAGTGCTAACAAGCAAAGCAAACCAACAGGTTTAATGAAGGGAACAGAATATGTAATATTCCAAAGGAAATCTGCATTTACAAAACAAAAAGTAGAAACTGTGAAAGGTATAGTGCTTACACATACAAAAACATAATTCTCAACACTAAATTCAAAATCCAATTAGGAGTACAAAAAGTCTTTCAGTGTGCAAAACCCAGCACCATGAGTGTGATTATATACAAGGACAATTCTTCGCTGTTAGCATTCAGTTCTTATATCTTACTACTTGGGCCCAAAAAGTAGCGGTATTGCACACTCAAACCTCCACGACCCCCCCTTACAGATGGTCAGGTAGGATAATCAATGACTGGTTCCGTATTCGGAGAGGCGGCGAGTGGGTTGTACAGTTAAAGCGATAAATACTGCTGCCAGTGTTATCAGGCACTGTAAAATATTATTATACTTCATTTTTTACTACTACAAGATTTGAATTAAACACTACACTATGAGAATCCCCTCTGGCATCTTTTATTTTATCATCCCTTGAGCAAAAACTTTAAAGCAGAGGGGTCACTAGAGTAAGCAACCAGACATTGGATATTCTAAGTACTACCTGACCTTGTGTAAAGGGGGGGGGGGGGGGTCATGGAGATTTAGTGAGTGTGCAGTACAGTTACTTCTTAGGCACAGGTGGTGAAGAAATAAGAACTGAATGCTGACAGTGAAGAATTGTCCCTATAATTAATAACACTCATGGTGCTGGGTTTTGCACACAGAGACTTTTTGCCCTTTTTTTATAGCATATTATAACTTTCTGGTTCTTATTGTATTCCTAATTGGATTTAAGTGTTGAGAATTAGGTTTATGTACGTGTAAGGGCCATACCATTTACAGTTTTTTTACATTTCACAGGGCATTTCCCCATTTAAAGGGGCAGCTACACACGAGGTTTATGTTCTAATTTTTCACATTTATTACATTTTTTTTTATCACTACACTAGTGATTGTCACAACTGATTAGGTGCCACAATATCTGCTAATTAATACACTCCAAAACAAAACGTAGATTGTTTAATATTTTGATTTTTTTATGTGCATTTCAGATTGTGTTTTATAAAACAGGATTTTTGACTTACCAAAAACCTTTTCCTGGAGTTCATTAAGGGGTACAGACAGAAATAACTCTTGATCTGTGAATGGGAAGAGAATCCCAGACTCTCCTCCATTCACAGATTGTGTTGCAGGCAACGTAATCCGTGAAATAACTTTTTCCAACTGAGGAGAGGGCAGGAGGGAGCATATCCCCATCTTATTGAAGTCAACTCCCACAGTGCCAAATATTCTGCAGCAGGAGCCCAGCAGTGAAGATTTTCCCTGAATTCAACTGATTGCACATCACAGGTCATACTTCATTACAAAACTTCATTACAAAAATCTACCTTACTTCATCTATGTCTTTCAAACCATACCAATTCAGGCCCCTCAACTTTTATTTCGCTCTGTCTGCTTAGTATTAGTCAAATTTCTCTGGCCTCACACTCTAGCCTGATGGCGTTGTAATATTCTGGTGAAGCATAAAACTAATAGTTGCACTGGGCTTCCCCACCTTAAAATCTACCCAAGCCTCCTCTGTGGCATCACCACATCCAATTTAACCAATGGGTCAGCTGGGAGAGAGACATCTTGTTACTGTTAACTTCGCTCCCTTGAGTCCATCCCAATAACCACCCAACCCAATCATCGGAGCCCCCCCCCTTGATCTTGTCCCTTCAGGGACTCAATGATTAGAAGATATTGTAGCTCCTCTTTTCCAAGACCCATGATTCCAATCCTGGGAAACCCGGAATTCCTATCAGAAATCTATGTAACAGTTTTCTGTGTTGCCAAGCCTCGTCTCCCTCCCTCCTCCATCGGGCACTTGGACCCAACGGATTGCAACCCTTTTGTGAGCTTATGAACCCTCCCCACTAGATAACGCCATGAATGATGGCTTTGTTAAATCCAGCTTTGCCACTTTTATGAACTTGTCGGGGTTATTGGGGGTTGATTAAAATAATAATAGGTAAAAAGAAAAGTGATTTTAAAAGCCATGTATTCATATTATGCATAAGAGATTCTGAACAGGATGGCGTCCATCTTGTTTTTAAGGTGAAACAAAGTTCATATATATACTTGTTAAACAAAATGTCTCTTACAGGCTTACAATAGGGTCCTATACTTTCAGCAGACATTTCTATTTTCTTTTGTCATAAATAAGCTTATACATTGACATCTCTATCAGATAACAGATGTTAAGGGGATGGTAGTGTCAGTCTGTCTATAAGTATTTAACAATAGACAATGGCTCAGTGTTTTTCATCAGACATATAAAATATAAATGTTAAAGGTACATTATTATATTTGAAAAGATATTAGCCATAATTATGTCATTATATTATGTAAGGCATATACATATATATATTTAGGAACATTATATCACATTTTGGGTTTATATTTTCATAGTAATAATCTTACTTAGAATTCTTTTTCTAATAAGTGTAAAGACATGTGTATCTCGTTACTAATTACCTCATTTCAGAGAAGTTTCTGTGTAGGTCTGGTGTAAGTTTTTATGACACTATAGATCTTCCTATCCTAGTCTGGATGTCTGACAGTTGTGTCACAAGTCAAATAAGTAATGGCTTTTCACTAGCCGACAGGTCAGAGGTCATGAGATAAGAAGGATGGGTAATTGTTTCAAATTATGTTAAATACAAAATCTAATGAACGGTACGATACTGCCCTCTGGAGGCGAAATACCAGGTGCAGTCTTGAGATAATTTTAGATATTCCAATATAAAAATATTATATTGTGTTAAATAATATAATTATTGGAATGGCATTACTTGCACAGGTGAATTATGGAGATACAGGTGGACATTTATGTATGTACTGGGAGTCTAGACAAAGTTTTATGTTGTGTTATATGATTAATCTCACATATAGAGAAATCATTTAACTTTATTAACCAAGTTTTGGGTTAATTATCAAAAGAGGTGTGTCTCTGACCTCATCAGTTTAGGTATAGAATATCCCATCCAATAGGGATAATGTTTCATCCCTCTGGGTTTAACTTATGGTAATTTTTATAGCTCTTTGTTCTTACCATATAAAAGACCAACCCAGATGAGAGAGAGACATCACTTTACACTACTGACAACACACCTCACACTTACACCACACACGCTATTACATTTTTCAATAGACTCATCCAGACATACTCCCTGATCCACATCATTCATCTGAAACTTGAAGGGAATCCACCATCTTAAGAAAGGCATCCATCTTAGGACTCTGGTAACGATTTGAAGCTAGCGGCTATCTTAAGTGTGGTAATTATGCCTTGCTATGTTATTTGATTTTATTCAACAATTGTTTATTCCTTCCTTATATATTTTATATTGCATATTTAAGGGTAATGAGATTACAATCCCAGCCGTATAAACCATGGTAGATTTTTCTCTAAAAAGCTGATTTTTGTTTTTATACATTTTTATTAATATCAGATTCAGTGCATTATTTGCAATTTTAAGTCTTCCGTTTTGCATGGCTTATTCTCATTCCTTCTGCAGTGGAATGACTTTGGGCCGTGTGATTCGCAGACCATTGTAGTCTGTTTATATAGAACATTAATTTATGGCTTATACTATACCTGGGAAGAAATGGTAATCTTGCTTTCGTTTTGGTTTCACTTTGTTTCAGTTTCACTTTCATTATTGAGCTAAACATCACATTGCATTGATTGTTTGAAGTTAGTATTTTTTCTGTAGAGTTATCTTTTTGTGTCATTTCTTGTTTGATCATATATTGTGTTTACATGTCTGGCGAATAAATATTTTTATATATATTCCACGCTGTAGACTGTACTCACTAAGATTGGTATATGCTTTTAAAAAGAAATTAATCAATTAAAAAGAATTCACGACATTGATTTATGGTAATAGGTGAAGACTCTCCTTTTTCACAGATCTTTGCTTATTAACCATAAATAAATACACTGCTATATTCAGAGCAGTATAAATATTCTGACATAAGTACGAGCGCGAGATATTTATTATTAAATATTCTTACATATAATGGAGGCCCCAGCGAGATAATTATTGATTTCTTACATATGCCAATCATAAATATTGATCAGGTGACATAATCAATAACTTAAAAAAAAAAAATTTTTTTTTTTTTTGGAATTTTTTTTTTATTAATTGCAATGTGATAGAAATGTATTAAAAATGTCTACAGCAGGTAATGTTCACGCTGCCAACTCTGGCAAGGTGTGAGTCCCTAGTGGTAATGCCACAACCCCAGTGGATTTGGCAAGGATCAAAAATGTGTGGAAACACCTCTCTGAGTCTGAAATGGTGGAATATGTAAATGCTGGTTAGAGTCATATATCAAAATCCTCAGAAGTCGGGCCAATAAAGGGCATCTGACATGGGTAGAGGACAACCTGTATGTATGAACTCACCAATAAGCTTATCTAACACCAAAAGACGTCAGGAAGTGTGATCACATACTTTTAGAGTCATGGCCAATCTTACTATGTCTGTGTGAGGAACTGCACCAGAAGGCTCAGCAAAAAGGAGTTTAGTAAAGTTTCAATCTCCACTCCAAATAAATGAGAGAATGAGATTAGGAACCTCCTTGAGCAGGTGAAAGTAACCTCTATTGGGACACATAAGTTAAGAGAATGTAGCGTGAAACTGCAAAATAAAGTAGAACTGTGGCAGAAGTTTCATCAAGTAAATTGTAATGAAAGTAATCATGTGAAAGTGAAATGTAAATGATTAATGCAATAATTAGGAAGTTTTGAGCAAGGAAAATGTTTTTCTAGCAAAAGTTGCTGAGTAATCAGCCGTGGAAAATTTTGAAAAAAATAAAAATAAAATAAAAATGTAACAGTTCATGTCATGACAGGAACTCATAAGTAAATACATAGCAGAGTTCCATAAGGTCATAGTGTAAATGTATAAGGGCAATGCTTAATTAGTCCTGCATTTTAAATAGGATATAATTATTCATAGACCCAGATATGATTCCCAGTCCGTTGGTTATGACCCAGACAGGGGGGAATCAGGCAAAGAGTCCATGTCCTACCCCGGCCATATTCCTAAAATAGGAGGGCAGAAATTGGGCAGCCATGCATAAATAGGTATGAGTCATATCAGGTCACTGCAAAAAGACTAGCACCCCTAAAAAAAAAGACACCATACACCTCTAGAAATTTAAAAAGTTTTTAAAAAGAGTACTGTCCTGATTTTTTTTGTCATGGAAAGGGTCCTTAAACATTATTGATTACCCTGAGGCCTATGAAAACAACTTTCTGTGTTGTGCCTGCAGGATGTCATTTAAAAGTCAGCCCATACAAAAACCTAAATGCTGCTAAAGCTGTTATCTACAATTTAAAGTGTACACAGCACCAAAGCCCCATTGAATTTTTTTTCTGCTGTACTCAAAAGTGCCTAACACCCTTCAATGAAGGAGCTGAGTACAACCATCAGGAATTTAAATCCCTGTGCTTTGAGGCATTGCCCATGTACATAAAAGTAATACGTTTGGCAAAGGAGCAAGATATGCCACCTAGGCCCCAAGGGGACACCGGATACCTTAAGGAGGACACCGGACATCCCATTAACAGGGGGGGGGGCACCCACAAATAAATAGGGATTTGCCCCATCCTAGGGCTCCCCAAAATCCTCGGGAAGATCGAGTGACATTAAGGCCCAGACCTCACGCCAGAACTGAGTAAATGGTTCTGATGGGGATCTGTCCCCTCTGTCTGAACCCGAGAGATATAGGCACCGCAGGAGGCGGAGCCAATAATTCAATTCTGTAAAAAGGTTTTCAGCTGAATAGAAGCCAAATTGATCAGCTGATCACTTGATTCACTTTGGGCACTGCAGCCCAGAATTAAAATAAATTCCTTTTCAGGAACAAATCCTGTGGCCAGCCAAGGGCCATAAAATCCTTTAATGCCCAAATGGCAGGAATCAGAAGGGATACACTGAATAGAGGCATAGGATACAGAGGTTCTAACACCATTTTATTCCCAGGTCACAGCATTGAGGATCCTGAATTCCTGCCAGGGAATCTTGGTTGTTATATACTAACTACCCTCCTATTTTTCAGTGGTCACTTCATCCCTTTGACTCAAACAGGTCGCTTAAAGCGGACACATTTTCAAATCAATCGCCAATGACGGTGATACCAAGGAGGATCAAACCCTTATGACGTAATGCAGTCAAGAGGTTAAAGGTTGTATACGGTAACCAAGAAGAATCCTCAATGCCAGGTAGTTTTATTGCCTACAATAAATTGCATTGATGCCCCATAGGGGGAGATATATATATATATATTTTTTTTCCCAAGTAGTAGGTAAAATTTTAACAAAATATTGTATCATTTTATTATTGTCCAATGCATAGTATCCATGGTGATAAATACATCCCCATGTTAATAAGCCCCAGAAGTCAGTCGCCCTAGGAAAGGTCGCATATATAGTTTCTTCTTCTATGGTCAGAAAAAGGACTGATCATACAGTGGATTAAAGGAGAACTCTGAGAAAGCTTAGGGTACCAACATCGCATTGAAATGTCAATTGATAAGAATGTATATTCATACTATATGTTTCATTCAATAGGAAGAGATTAACCTTCCATGCCAGGTCGTTGATTGGTACAGACGATGATGTTTGCCAAAAGACACAGCGATCGGATGGGTCATCTCTCCCTAGAGCACAGCTCAGGATGGAACCCCTCATTGAATCGGATCCCTCTTCAGGAATCAAGCTGCGAGACGCCCCAGATTCTTGTTGACGGAGAGGAATATTTGTTTCTACAGATCTTTGTACATTTGATCCGAGGAAATCCATTAAGAGGAATCGCACTACCTCCTGTTTTCAGTTGAAGGAGATGTGAGAATGGTGCATTGCACATATGAGCAAACCTCAGTCTGGGTGTATGACACTCTAGACCATGCTGAAACCATTCATTATCCAACCAACATCCAAGGTTGAATGTCCAAACAGATTTCTCAGATTCCTGATTGCCAACATTGTTTTACTGCGCTTTGAATGGTAGTTGCCAATGCCATTGCAGCAGTTAATTTCTGTCTCCATTAAGACTTTGAACTGGAGATGCAGATTTCAAGGAACATTTGTGTTTCTTTACCAGGAGATCAGAATTCAAAGAGACTAATAAGGAACAGTTTGTGACATAGCTAATACCACCAAAGTCGCTACGAACTGACATTTTGAACTGATTTTTTTTTCTCAATTTTTTTTTAGCGCTTTACTTAAAAGTTATGAACAATTCCCAATATGAACTATTCTCTTACAAAAAGAGAACAAGACATTTTTTTTTTCCACTACTCCTTAAAAAGCTTTCTTTCCAGATAGGCCTAAGTTGCTCACTTGTCTACTGGGAAGAAAGGGGGGGGATATGTCGGGGTTATTGGGGGTTGATTAAAATAATAATAGGTAAAAAGAAAAGTGATTTTAAAAGCCATGTATTCATATTATGCATAAGAGATTCTGAACAGGATGGCGTCCATCTTGTTTTTAAGGTGAAACAAAGTTCATATATATACTTGTTAAACAAAATGTCTCTTACAGGCTTACAATAGGGTCCTATACTTTCAGCAGACATTTCTATTTTCTTTTGTCATAAATAAGCTTATACATTGACATCTCTATCAGATAACAGATGTTAAGGGGATGGTAGTGTCAGTCTGTCTATAAGTATTTAACAATAGACAATGGCTCAGTGTTTTTCATCAGACATATAAAATATAAATGTTAAAGGTACATTATTATATTTGAAAAGATATTAGCCATAATTATGTCATTATATTATGTAAGGCATATACATATATATATTTAGGAACATTATATCACATTTTGGGTTTATATTTTCATAGTAATAATCTTACTTAGAATTCTTTTTCTAATAAGTGTAAAGACATGTGTATCTCGTTACTAATTACCTCATTTCAGAGAAGTTTCTGTGTAGGTCTGGTGTAAGTTTTTATGACACTATAGATCTTCCTATCCTAGTCTGGATGTCTGACAGTTGTGTCACAAGTCAAATAAGTAATGGCTTTTCACTAGCCGACAGGTCAGAGGTCATGAGATAAGAAGGATGGGTAATTGTTTCAAATTATGTTAAATACAAAATCTAATGAACGGTACGATACTGCCCTCTGGAGGCGAAATACCAGGTGCAGTCTTGAGATAATTTTAGATATTCCAATATAAAAATATTATATTGTGTTAAATAATATAATTATTGGAATGGCATTACTTGCACAGGTGAATTATGGAGATACAGGTGGACATTTATGTATGTACTGGGAGTCTAGACAAAGTTTTATGTTGTGTTATATGATTAATCTCACATATAGAGAAATCATTTAACTTTATTAACCAAGTTTTGGGTTAATTATCAAAAGAGGTGTGTCTCTGACCTCATCAGTTTAGGTATAGAATATCCCATCCAATAGGGATAATGTTTCATCCCTCTGGGTTTAACTTATGGTAATTTTTATAGCTCTTTGTTCTTACCATATAAAAGACCAACCCAGATGAGAGAGAGACATCACTTTACACTACTGACAACACACCTCACACTTACACCACACACGCTATTACATTTTTCAATAGACTCATCCAGACATACTCCCTGATCCACATCATTCATCTGAAACTTGAAGGGAATCCACCATCTTAAGAAAGGCATCCATCTTAGGACTCTGGTAACGATTTGAAGCTAGCGGCTATCTTAAGTGTGGTAATTATGCCTTGCTATGTTATTTGATTTTATTCAACAATTGTTTATTCCTTCCTTATATATTTTATATTGCATATTTAAGGGTAATGAGATTACAATCCCAGCCGTATAAACCATGGTAGATTTTTCTCTAAAAAGCTGATTTTTGTTTTTATACATTTTTATTAATATCAGATTCAGTGCATTATTTGCAATTTTAAGTCTTCCGTTTTGCATGGCTTATTCTCATTCCTTCTGCAGTGGAATGACTTTGGGCCGTGTGATTCGCAGACCATTGTAGTCTGTTTATATAGAACATTAATTTATGGCTTATACTATACCTGGGAAGAAATGGTAATCTTGCTTTCGTTTTGGTTTCACTTTGTTTCAGTTTCACTTTCATTATTGAGCTAAACATCACATTGCATTGATTGTTTGAAGTTAGTATTTTTTCTGTAGAGTTATCTTTTTGTGTCATTTCTTGTTTGATCATATATTGTGTTTACATGTCTGGCGAATAAATATTTTTATATATATTCCACGCTGTAGACTGTACTCACTAAGATTGGTATATGCTTTTAAAAAGAAATTAATCAATTAAAAAGAATTCACGACATTGATTTATGGTAATAGGTGAAGACTCTCCTTTTTCACAGATCTTTGCTTATTAACCATAAATAAATACACTGCTATATTCAGAGCAGTATAAATATTCTGACATAAGTACGAGCGCGAGATATTTATTATTAAATATTCTTACAAACTGCAGGACAAGAGTAGTCTTCATAGGGACCTGACCCATTTGAGGATTTATGTCTCCCCAATTAGGATTGCTCACATGTAGGGCTGCAACTAATCATTCCAGGATTATTTTCATAAATCAATTACCGGTAGTTGGCCAATTATTATTTCAATTGACTAATCGGATAATAACCTTTAAAAAAAAAAGTTAAAAAAAAAAAAAAAAAAAGGGGCAATTTATTCCCAAATATCTATTTACAGTCGTAAATATAAATAACCAACTATATGGTTAGGGAGCAAAATCTCTAATCCACTCTGAGAATGACAGAAGAGATATACTGAATATACTATTAGAGGTTGAATCTGGTAAAATATCAGACTCAGAGATAATTTTTTTTTTTTTTTTTGTGCCGATTTTCAGACAGAACGGTAATATATTATGTATGACAGACTCCCTTGTCATAGGCAAGTTGTTTGATAAAAGCTCCCTGCGCCTGCTGTCACTTATGCTGGTCATATAAAAACAATGTCTTCCTACCAAATAATTTTCATTTAAAAGAACATTTGCTCGATTTTCAAATCGTTAGAGGGGTCAAATCGACATTCGTTTTCAACCATAGTGATTGGAAAATTCGAAGTAGCAGAATAGAAAACTTCTTGGCCAAAGGAATTTTCAGACCGTGTATGTGGTCTTCGTTCAGAAATTAGATTATATTAGACAGACATTTTAAAACTGAATGTTAAAAGCAGGTGAAATTTTCCAACGGCATTCTTTCATTCAGCGAATGTACAAAGATTTTTCGTATGAATATTCTCATCCAAAAACTGATACGTGTATGACCAGCATAAGGCTCGGTTCACACCTATGCAGTTTGCTTTTCATGCTTTTTGCTGTGCATTTTGTGCACGTGATTTTGCTGTGTTTTGCATTTTTTTATGCTTTTTTTTTGGCCAATTTTTTGTTAGGCAGATTTAAAAAAAAAAAAAACCAAACATGTTATACTTACCTGTTCTGTGTAATGGTTTTGCACAGAGCAGCCCTAATTCTCCTCTTCTGGGGTCCCCCACTGAAACTTCTGGCTCCTCCTGCCTTCAGAGTGCCCCAAAAGCAAGCTGCAAAGTATAGTATAGAGTGCCCCTAAAAGCAAGGTAAAAAACTTCTGCTTTTAGAACCACTCACTTTCTGCCCAGGACTACATGTCCCATGAGGCATTGCTCCTCACACATTCACAAGTTCTAAGGCACTTACTGACATCTATGGACGGTGTACTGAGCTGTATGTGTGCTGCACTGTGTCTTCTGATATGTAAACAAATAATGCATTCTGTATGCAGGCCAACTAATTGGCTGACCAACTAATTGATTATGAAAATAGTTGACAACTATTTTCATTCTTTTATTTTTTTTTACTATTTTCATAATCGATTAGTTGTCGATTAATCGAGTAGTTGTTTTGGCCCTACTCACATACTATCTCGAAACTCCATGGCTTACTGCTTGCAAGTGCCTTCCCCAATTCTGCCTTCTACATCCGAGACTGGGAGCGGGAACTGGGATATGCCCTACCCTCAGAAGACTGGGACAAAGCCTCTCTCTTTGCCTTCAAACTTGTCCAATAAAAATTTATCCTGTGATTTGTTATGTTTTTGGCGTTGAATATTGCCATAGGAGGGTAGCAACATGAAAACAGCAACATATAATACAACAGGGTTAAAAAAATAAATAAAAAAAGATTTTAGCTTATTTTAGCAGTTAGCCATTACATTATTTCACCTAGACTCAAATACAAAAATTAGTTCCCTAGTTCAGTAGCAAAAAGCAAATTACTTCTGTTAATCACAATTACAAAACAAGAAAGGTTTTCTTTCCCCACATATACAGAACACTTACGCTAATCACTCGGTTTGCTTTAAGGGCATATCCTGCTGAACAGAAAGCGCATAATCAACAATCTTTAATAAGACACCAGTAGAAGAAATACATTTTTTTTGCATCAGTTCATACAACTATACGTTAAGGATGGATAAATCAGTTATGTGGATTTTTACCTTGGCATAAATCTGCTTGTATTTCTCCATGAAAATCCAATCACTGTCCGAGGATGGGCAAGGTACACAAATGAAAAGTTGACATCCACTTTTTTATCTTGACTTTCTCCCACCAAAAATGATGATTTCCACCCAGAAAGAGGATACCACACTTTTAAGAGACAATCATCCTGTGAAGACAATGACTGGGTGTCTTTCAGATGAAAAAGAAATCTGTACATCCTATATTTTGACTAGTCATCTCAACTTTGAAATAACACAATAAGTGATCTGTAGGCAACAACACCATTACCTCCTGGAATAGCATTAGGCTGTTCATACCTTGACATGAGAGATGCAGTGCACAGGTTTATGACCATGCAGATGCCCTCCCACAGATACAGTTTTCTATAGGTATTATTACATACTGGTTAATGTCTGGTAACTTGCATATTATTGACCAACAAGAAATTAACTTTTGATGGGTATCGGATGGCTTTTTCACCTAGGAGAGGTAATGGGCCTAATCCACTTCCAGTATCTCCTGGAATAGTGGTGTTTTGGCTTAAAATGCTGCTAATTAACTCATACAGATATATATGTTCTTATTCTGGTTGTACTATTTTCAGCTCGGGATTACTAAAATACTCTGAAGTCTTGATTCTTTGGCTAATAACAATCAGTCAGTCATTCCACCAGCTGAGCTATTTACGACAGGTGATGAGTGAGACCAAGACAGATATCTGTGAAGATTCTGGTTACCCAAAAGCTTAATGGTTTTATGACGGCCATTAGAGTGAGACTGGGTAGTGGATTGTCCCATGTAAGTGGGTGTAGACAGGCTAACTCAAAAAGGTTATCTGGTTGCCCTGCTTTGTTTTGATGTTAAAGTGGTTCTAAAACCTTAAGGTTTTTCACCTTAATGTATTTTATGCATTAAGGTGAAAAACCTTCTGTGCTGCAGCTTCCCCCCCCCCATCTTTTTCTTACCTGAGCCCGATCCGATCCAACAATGTGCATGACAGCAGCATCTCCTGCCGCTGTCTCTCTCCTCATTGGGTAGCTTGATAGAAGCGGGAGCCATTGGCTGTCAATCAAATGCTGTGACATAGAAGCAGGGGGTGGGGCGGGGCCGGGCCCGCTGTCTGTGTCAATGGATGCAGCAGCGGAACTTGTGAGCAAGCACGCACAGATGCCCTCATGGAAAGAGTCTTTCAAAGGGGGATCCCAGAAGAGGCGGATCGGGGCTGTTCTGTGCAAAAGCATTGCACAGAGCAGGTAAGTATAAACATGTTTGTTATTTTAATAAAAAAGAAAAGGAAGATTTACAACCACTTTAAAACCGTTGGGAAGGCCCGCAGGCCCGTCCTCTCATCGTACTGATAAGGATGTCTTGGAATGCAACTAAAAGTTTGGTAATTATATAAGATGAAGTCCTAATGTAGCCAGATCCTGAAGGGGTAGGAGGTGGGGGTGTCTGCTGCAAATAAAATACATTTTATGGCTGACTATGAATTTCAAACATGGTTGCCCTGTGTCAGCTCACCTAGGCAGGTCTGTCGGCAGAGACAAATTACAAGTGGCACGGCAGGATCACTAAATAGGCTGCTCATCTGTCCCTATAGATTCATTCCCTCAGTAGCCAGATAGTGTGTGTTGTGGCTCTGTCCCTGGCCCAAACACGGCTGTATCTCGATCAACAGTAATGTGAGCAGGATCACTAGCGGTATAGTCGCCCGCCTGACATTAGCCTTAAGCCTTTGCAAGTATAGGAAAATACCCGCTGTACTCAGTAAAAAATTTAGCAAGCTCCTGTCTTCCTGATGGGGGTCGACACCTCTGCCTCTATAACACAAACAGTAAAACAAGCATGTACTCAAAGTACACTACAGCCAAAGTTTCCTGCTGAAATCATCATAAAACTCAGATTTCTAATGCATTTATATGAATGGGCTAGAATTTTAAAGGGTTTATATTGTATAAAAATCCTTTACGTATCCTTTGTGAAGACAAAGGGTTGTCTCCCTGGGTCACAGTGTAACATAACAGGAGCACTTAAGTATAAATGAGTCACACCCATGATGAAAATGGAAACAAAACGCCATCTGAAGCGGAGGCAGCAATCGCCTTCTAGCTGGAAGTCTCTTAACGATGCCATCTGTCACAGAATCATATGCCTGGATAATCATGGCTGCTGAAACATGACTTTAGGAGGATAGAGGAAGGCAACCAAACATAGCACCTTTAATGAAAGCTTCATAACATGACATTAGCGTTTTTAAAGCTTATATGAGATCTACTTTAACCACTTGTCAACCGCAATACGTATATATCCAATGCGATTTCCAAGTGGTTTAGTGGGATTATGGCTGAAAATATCATCCACAACCCCAGTACCCGGCTCTCTCATGAAACACTGGGCGGTGTTTCTCGGGCTTCCGTTTCTGCACGTTCACCTGAGAAACGATCTGACGGCGCGGCCAGCTGCTCCCATAACCCATCAAAGAGTTAGTACTCTTTCATTGACTCTACAACCTTGGAGGACCAGAGCGACGTCATGACGTGACTTCCTGTCCAGGCTGGAAGAATTTCATTTTTTTTTAAAGAGAAAAAAAAAATATTTTTTGTTATTTCATTTAACCACCTCCTTCCCAAACCTATTCTGACACTTCGCTCCTACATGTAAAAATCTACTTTTTTTTCCTAGGAAATTACTTAGCACCCCAAAACATTATATATATATATATATATATATATATTTTTTTTTTTTTTTTTTTTTATATGTATATTTTATTTTTTATATATATATATTTTTTTTTTTTTTTTTTTTAGCAGAGACCCTATAGAATAAAATGGTGTGTGTTGCAATTTTTTATGTCACACGGTATTTGCGCAGCGATTTTTCAAACGCCATTTTTAGAGAAAATAAACACTTTCAAGAATAAAAAAAAATAAATAAAACCGTAAAGCTAGCCCAATTTTTTTGTATACTGTGAAAGAATGTTACGCCGAGTAAAAAGATACCGAACATATCACGCTTTAAAATTGCGTCTGCCCGTGGAATGGTGGCAAACTACAGTGCTTAAAATTCTTCATAGGTGTTGCTTTAAATGCCTTTACAGGTTACCAGTTTAGAGTGGCACAGAAGGTCTGGTGCTAGAATTATTGCTCTCGCTCTGACGTTCGCGATAATACTGCACATGTGGGTGCGATCACCGTTTACATAGGTGTGCGGGAGTAAATTACGTGTTCGCATTTGCGCGTAAGCACGGTGGGACGGGGGCGCAGAGAACAGGTCCCCCGAAGGACAACGGCAAACAAGCAGTCTCACAGAGTCAGAGTCAGCTGCCGGAACGCCGACTATTAGTATTACATTCAAGCCGTTGTCTACTGGAGTGTCCTCTGCATTCCCTGGATTACAGACCATTGGCTGGGACCTTGTGGCTCTCTTTTTGCGACTGATCCCAAAGACAAAGGTCATTAGACCTTCTGGTAACACAGGGGTCTGATCTTGAGGTGAGCGCAATATTTTTAAAGGTGCGAGTATTGCTGCGCTACTTATTAAGATCATAAATTAATAAAACAACATTAAACTTATTGCATTATTGAAGCAGCTACACAAATGATTTATGAAAGAAAATCACTAAGAAAATGGAGGTTGGGGTGAAGCCCTAATAATAAAGACCAATATGAACAGTCCATCAAACAGTAAAAAGTCCCAGTGAAACTATAGCATTACAGCAAGCTTGATAGTGAGGTGAAGTATATAGTAGATCCACCACCGGAATTTATCTGATATGCCCTTATCAGACCAATAGATCATGAAAAGCAAAACAGCAAATATAAACCGAGGATCTGAAGCACAATCTTCTCCCCTTTCGCTGAAAACTTGATAGATCACCTGCCAATCTTTGTTGTTTTTTGAAAAAGGTTGGTTGCCTGGCTTTAATGCTGAAAATTCCTACTGTCCGGCTTTCATGCTTATCCTCTTGCTTCAGTACTTTCTGAGTCACTGACCCAGAAGAAGTGCAGATAGCCACCTAAATCTTGTCTTGAGAAAAATACGAAGACTGTCAGTCCTTTTGAAATTGCTAGTTGCTGCCTGCTTCTGCTGACACCGACACCTGACTCTGGTCACTTCCTGCTTCCTGAGTGGGCGGGTCTGTTATAATCAAGATATACGCAATATTTTTACTCAGGGTGGAGGCACATCACCTGAAGTGGATCTCTGGATCTTATATCTCACACGTCATACGATTTCCTCTTTTCTACAAGGGACTTTTGGGCTTCACTGTCTCAACTGATTATCCTCATTGTTTATACTGATTGCGCTGCACTTATGTATGTTATATGTAGGTATACACCCCTCTCCTGGATCTCCGCAAGAAGCTTAACGCCGACAACCTCAACCTCCACCTCCAACCCAAACAGTAACTTCTGGGTCCTCCTGTGCTGGGCTCTCTGGGACCAGCCAGCGCTGCGCATTAGCGCGGGGAACTCCCGGAAGACACGGGGAGAGAGAGAGAGAGATGGATAGGTCGATGCATGACCAAGTTGGTTGCTATGACAACGCGTTCAGGGGCATGGCCTCTTTCCTCAGGTCACACTCATACTGGCACCACGCAGCAATTTAACTGCTGTTAAAAAGGGCCATACCAGGAGAGGTAAACTTACACCGGAAACCAGTGGACAGGACTTAAAAATAACCATAGATAGATCATAAAAAAATAATTTTTAAAAAGTATTTTGAAAAAAAAAAAAAAAAATATTAAAAAATGTAATAAAATGAATAGATAAAAGTTATTAAAACGTAAACATATTTCATAACCCTGGCTGGCGGGCATAACACTTCCTCACTACTGTTGTGCCTTAGAGACCTGCACCTTCGTTTTGACTGCCTATTCGTAGACTTTTTGCGCTTTGATGCTGCAGACATGTTCCTGTTGAATATCTGTTATATCTTTGTTACAGCTGCTTGGTCATACATTTGCACTGTTGTATTTATCTGTACTGTCTCGTCAGTCTTTGAATAAATAAAATATTTGAAAAAAAAAAAAAAAAAAAACTTGCCCTATACCCCTAGAGACCATATCGAACTCCAATAATGGAATGTAACGAGGTCAATGATGGAACCTAAGATAAGAGTACTGACCTCTAGTTCCTCATTTAACCCCTCAGGGGGCATCAAATTAAGCAAAAAAGATCCAAAAGCTTCACAGTGTTCCTCTGCATTTTTGTCAGGTGCATGAAGGTAGTATGGAAGGCCTGGAGCTCTTCGGTATTGAGTCTATACCCATGTGCCTCCCTGAAGGGGAAAAGTTCTCGCGGCTATGCATGCGAGAAACCTTTTGGATCTTTTTGCTTACTTCGATGCCCCCTGAAAGGTAAATGAGGAACCAGAGGTCAGTACTCTTATCTAAGGTTCGGTTATTGGCCTCTTTACATTCTATTATTGGTGTTCGATATGGTCCCACACCCTAGGGGTCTAGGGCAAGCATTTTGGATTAATGAGGAATTGTTATGCCCGTCAGCCAGGGTTATGAAATATGTTTAAGATTTTATTAATTTTATCTATTAATTATCTATTCATTTTCTATTTCGATTAATCTATTAATGTTATTACATTTTTTATTTTATTTTTTCAAAATACTTTTATAAATGATTTTATTATGATGTATCTATGGTTGTTTTTAAGTCCTATCCACTGGTTCCTGTGTAAATTTACCTCTCCTGGTATGGCCTTTAAGAAGAGGGGTAAGGGAGGGGCTACTGCAATTAATTTTGCTGGCCATGACCTGAGGAAGCCTCTGAAATGTGTTGTCATAGCAACCAACTTGGTCGTACATCGACCTATCCATCTCTCCTCTTCCCCATGTCCTCCGGGAGTTCCCCTCGCTCATGCACAGCGCTGGCTGTTCCGGGCACAGGCGCACTCCACTGAACAAGCTAGAGCCTAGCACAGGAGGACCCGGAAGTCACCAGTAGAGGTGGAGGTTGTCGGCGTTAAGCTTCTTGCAGCGGCGATCCAGGAGAGGGGCGTAAACCTACATGCCGCATTATTTATACGCCCAGGTTTGTTCTCCCAAATGTGAGTTTTATTTTATCAAGCTTCCTGTATTTTCTAAATAAAAAAAGCATTATGCTGAGGTGGCTGTGCGCTCTTCTCCTTTTTACCTTGTACAGATTCTCTTTTCCACTGCATAGTGGATATTTAGGAGAGCTGCAGCGACCTGGCATTGGAAGCCTCTCCCAAAAGGACTATCAGCGAACCGTGATGTGAATTATTGATCAGCGCATGAACTGGTGACTTTAATTGTTTTTGAGTTATGTTCAAAAGCCCTATAAAAATATCTGATAACTGCACCACATTTCTGTAAACCTTAGATAACATTTCAAATTTCTGACATTGCAATAATTAACCATGTTTGAGGAACAGAATTAGCAGCTCTCTAATAGTTTGTTACCCAGCGTTTAAAATAACGAAATAATTACATACAACAACAGTTCTTAAAATAGTGTGATAACTTACCTTCCCTGCAGTTGCAAAGTATTCACCATCTGGGGACCACTCCATCAAAAGCACAGGCACAGCAGTCCTGTTTGCAAAGAAACATTAAATATTCATACTCATGATGTGCTGTTTTGCAAAGTATGTAAATGAGATTAATAAATAAAAAGAATTGATCTGGTGCTGTAGGTCATGAATCCTCCAGTTACAATTTAGGCGATTGATGTTTGTGAAGAATACCTTAATAAAACATACACTGAAACAAGTGAGCTGAGAAATTACTTTTAGGGACTACTAAAGTACAAGTATTAGATCAAACACCTACGTTTTGTATTCCTTGTGCACAATATAAAACAGATTTATTTAATCAAGTTAATTCAGTCTTTGCACTCTCCATTTAAAAAAAAAAAAAAAAAAAACGGATTTAGGGGCTCTATATGAGGACATTTCTTGGTCTTTCATTTTGCATTTGCTTCTGAAATTCCAAGCAAAAAGCCAAACACACATATACATGAATTTCTTTATAGATTCTGTTCAGCTTGTTTGGTTATTCACACACTTTTTCTACTGCATGTGATCATTTTCCATATTACATTGCAGTTTCATTTATCACTTGCTCATTGGGCAATGAATCAGATTTCCCATACTGCTAACAAGTGACACAGTAGATACAAACCTAAAAAAGGGAATAGTATTTATTGCCCCCTGACTACAGCGTATGAAAGATGTGTAAATCACAAGTCTGGCTGAAAAGAAAAATCAATTTCTATCATTTTGCATTTTTTTTGCATTTAGCAATTTGCCTAAAAAGCTTTAAATATGGATGCCACCTTCCTACTGCCCCCAAAGTCATCTTCATCAACAAGAAAACTAAACATATTACAATAGCTTTTATCAAAGACAACCACAAACGTAACCATCTGATCTATCGTTGCAAATTAATTAAAGGGGTTTTAAAGTCTAAATTTTTTTCACCCTAATGCATTCTCTGAATTAAGGTAAAAACACTCCACTATCTGTCCTATCTCCCTGTCCTTAAACGCTTACCTGGAGGCTGCTGTCACAGCTCCCCTCACTTCCTACTTTTACAGGAAGAACTGAAGGCAGCGGAGCCAAAGGCTCCCACTGCCGTCTGTCAAGCAGTCTATGGATGAACACAACCTGGCTTGGGAGTATGCATGCATGGGTGACTCCTTAGCACCTGGCTTGCCAAGGAGGCACACAGGACCGGCAGCCGCGATTGCCGCCGGGGCATCTGCGATCGCTCCCCGCTGAGAGAGGACGGTCAGCTGTTGTAAACACAGCTGACCGTGCTTCTCTCTGAAATGATCACAGAGTGCCTGTGATCCTTCTATATAGGATCACATGTCTCTGTGGTCATTTCACAAGCCCACCCCCCCATACAGTTATAAATCACTCCCCAAGGCTCACACTTAACTCTTTGCTCACCCCTAGGTTAGCCCCTTCCCTCCCAACGTCATTATTACAGTAACAGTGCATATTACTGTAGTAATGTCACTGGCCCCCCCAAAAGTGTCAAAAATGTCAGTCACGGGTCCAATCTGTCCGCCGCAATGTCGCAGTTCAGACTAAAATCGCAGATCCCCGCCAGTACTAGTAAAAAAATAAATAAAAATGACATAAATCTTTCCCCTAGTTTGTAGACACAAAAAATTTTGCGCAAACCAATCAAAATACGCTTATTGCGATTTTTTTTTACCAAAAATATGTAGCAGAATACAAATTGGCCTAAAAGGATGAAAAATTTAGAATTTTAAATTTTTTTTATTGTGAATGTTATATAGCAAAATGTGAAATATATATATATTTTTTAGAATTGTTGCTCTTTTTTTGTTTATTGCGCAAAAAATAAAAAAATCGCAGAGGTGATCAAATACCACCAAAAGAACTTGTGGCAAAAAAAGGACATCAATTTTATTTTCGGTACAGTATCGCATGACTGCGCAATTTTCTGTTAATTAACACAGTGCCAAATCTCAAAAAATGGCCTGGTCATTAAGGGGGCAAATCCTTCTGGTCCAAAAATGGTTAAAGAAAATAATACAATTACAATTTTTCTTCTCCCCTTTATACTAGTGGAGGATATATTCTTTTTTTTTTTTTTTTTTTTTTTTTAGGGTATGTGCCAACACACACTGATACCTTAACCAGAGGTCACACAACAGCCGACAGTCCTCTGCTCTCTTACGCTGGAAGTCATCTCCCACTCTTACCACTGGCCACAGTCCATCTCGATGATGTGGTCACTGGTCCTGTACTATACAGGAGGACATTGGTGAGAGCCAAACTCAACAGGAAACATTTAAACAGATTTTACTGGAACAGAAAGGAATATGAAAACAGTATACTATATAGAAAAACAATCACATTTTATCATAATCTCATAAAATCACACGTGGACCTATTACAGGAAAACAATTCCCTATTTATAGTATTTTCTATTGAAAAAGTATACACCCACTGCTACTTAACGACAATAGAAGGCTTATTCAACTCATTTATTGCTTAATACAAAATCTGCAGCCTTGTGGAGATAAGTCATCATGGGTCATTTAGGCCCCCATAAGAATAATCGTAGAGCTAACTATATACAAAAAGGAATCATTAGGACATATTTAACAATTATATAATATGTACAAATGTTTGTCAAACAATCCCCAACTCAAACCTGTAAATGTGGAAACCATGTAGGAAACTCCCAGGGTGGGCACAAAGAATGAAAAAAGGAGTGAGGAAAGAGCGGCAATCAAGGATTACTCGTGTGACACACAGCAAGAAATTGAATAAGCCCTCAATTGTGGTTGATAAGTAGCAGTTAGTGTATACTTATTCAATATAAAATACTATAAATAGGCACTTGTTTTTAAGACCTGCAATAGGTCCACAAGTAATTTTTTGAGCTATTTGCAAAAAAAAAAAAAAAGATTGTGTTTTTATATAATGTATGTGGGTTCCTTTCTGCACCGGTTATAACCAATTAAATTGTTTCTATTGAGTTGGTGAGAGGGGCGATGACAAGAGCAGTTTGAGACCGACAAGAGCAGCTTGAGACTGGCAACAACAGTTTGAAACTGGCAAGAGCAGTTTGAAACCGCAAAGAACATCATCTGGGAAACCTGTCTCAGCTAAACCAGTGAGGAGGACGAAGGACCAGATCCTTGAGGAATAAGACAAATCATTTTAAGTGAGAGCAAACTCCTTTTGTTGCTTTGCACCTGCAGGTAAGCCTATATTAAGGCTTACCTGTGGGTATAGTAGATATCTCCTAAATGTGCACCATTTAAAAAATATTTACATGTAAAGCAGCCAGTGACATCACCAGGGCATTTGCACTGTGCTCTCCATGGACGGCATGTCACATGAGTTGTGCCACAGCTGTGACTCCCACACGCATGGCTCTGCCATTCAAACTATGCTAATATGCATTGCATACTACCACATAATGACATTACCCCAGTTTTTTTTTTTTGTGGTTTACTACTGCTTTAACACTGACCGGGATGCTTACAATGATCAATCAACTGTTGAAAAACTGTTTATAAAATATTAACTGGAGTTTGGCTTTAATGTTTCTAAATCTGCTAGTACATGTAACACTACCGTTCCCCAAGATTAACAATGCTGCTGTCCAAAGGTGCTCCCTGTGCTTATTCATTCACAGTGGAGGCACTCTAATACAGAAGGTGTGTTACTGGCCAAATCGCCAGGTGAAAAAAAAAAAAAAGAAAACGAATGCAGCCACCACATCTAATGATTGGTAAGCTGTAATATATTAAATTTTTGGTTTTGGGTTTAATATCGCTTTGATCCCAAATTTGTTTTGAAAGCTCTTTAAGCTGGATACACACTATAAAACTTTTGTATTTCCTTTAAATTTACCTTCAACTATGTAGTGCAGGGGCCTGCCTGATTGCATACAAACTGAAAGTGTTTAGGTCTGACCTCATTTTATATGGTTTTGATAAGTCTAAAGGAAAAAAAAAAAAAAATCTAACGAAAATTGTATAGTGTGTATCCAGCTTTAGTCTTCATGCTGTAGTTTCAATATGTTCTCTAACAAACTTTGGGCTTGGAAAAAAATAGGTGTGTTTACTTTAGGATCATTTGACTCTTTAATAGCACACTAGTGGACTCCATTCAGCTAATTATGTGACATCTACAAACTGGTTGCACCAGTTTATTTCGAGATTAGTAAATGTACAATTAAGGCTAAAAACCATGTTTATTTAATATTCTAGCAAAACTTTGTGATGGCACGTCATACAAGAATGGAAATATATGCAATGTAATGTCACCGGAGAAATTCTGTAATTTAGAACATTGTAAAAAGCAGCATAGCATGCTCAGCACCACATCTCAACTTACTTGCATTGCCAGATACAATTCCAGTCATTCAAGGCAGGTTGAACTTTATCCTCTACAAGGTTTCTGTCAATATCATCCTCTTCCTCTTCTAGAATGTCACTAGAAGGGGGTGCCCATAGCTTCAAGTACTCAGTGGCTGTCAATAGTCTGTTACCTGCAGATTATTCAGGATTAGTTGAACAAAGTGGAAACAAACAGTTCTAACATTTTATTTAAAAATGATAAAAAAATATTTGATATAAACTTATTTCAAGCCCTTACAAACAGAATTTAAAATGCTAGACTTCTATCAACTAAGACCCCGTTCACACTGGGGCGACCTGTCAGGCGACCTGGTCGCCTGACAGGTCGCCGTAGGTCGCCTGCCATAGAGAAGCTGTGGACCCGTTCTAATAGGAGCGACACAAGTCGCTCCGACTTAGAAAAAGGGTCCGGAGCGTCTTTGGGGCGACCCGGAGTGACCTGCATTGACTTCAATGATATGAAGTCCGTGCTGGCCGATCCAAGGTCGCCTCGGCAAGTAGCGTCGCCCCAGTGTGAACGGGGTCTTAAAGTTGTAACATGTTTTTACGGTTACTACAACAAAAAAAGTAAACATTAAGCATACAATGTAACCCCCTGTATTCCCTGTCAGTGTCACAAAAACTTGAAAAACAATCACAGAAGTGCTGCATAATAAGAGGAATAGAGCCAAGTGCAATTTCACAGCAGAATGCTGTGCTTAGAGCAGGGAACTGATATATCAATAATAGAAAAGCAGAGCTGTCACATGAGCTGGGCAGTGCAGGCCTATTGACAGGAAAGCTTGTTTTCACCACACATAACCTCCTTCCTCAGTCATAAGCACCCAAGGCCATAAATTAAGTAAAGCCATTAAGTGGCAACTTGCTTACCCTGAGGGTCCCATGCCAAGTTGTAAGTCACCGAGCTAAGGAAAAACTGGCCTGTCCTAAGCCACTGATATTTCAGCTGCTGGAAAAAGAAAAAACATGTTTTGAAAACACTGAACACATCATTGCATTAAGTAATATATACATTGTAGTACTAACAAAAAAACAAAAACAAAGAATACACCGCTTTAATCCTGATTTTTACATACAGCTGGAAGATCTAGATTCTTCTATATATTTTAGTCTCTTGTGACCCTTTGCACAGCAGAACTGAAAGAAGTTTTATTTTTTCTTTAAACAAAGAGTTGTATTAAAATCTGTCAGGTACATGAACAAGGTACGTAGCATTTCAAAAAGAAAGAGTACAGAGTCTACTTATCCAATAATAGTCCGACAAACACCATAAATACTGGTATCAATTAGGACTACATACACAGTTGCAATAGGGAAAAGACAAGTGTATTCACCCAACTTTACATGGGGAATACATAGCAGGACTTCTCAACTCTACAAGAGAGGGGACAACAAAACAATAAGGAAGAGGAGAAAGAGAGGACAGAGGAGGGGAGGGGGGAAGCTGGAAAAGGGAGAAGAGGAGGAGGAAAGAAGAAAGGGAAAAAGACAAAACAGAGTAGGAGCCTTCAGCATAGAAAGGCAATAGAACAACCAGTATTCTAAACCGCACCAAGGCTGCAAAGGTGGGTCCATATACCTGTACCCCCATCTATTTATGCAGACCAAATTTTAATTAATTGTTTGGGACATTTGCTGCTAAGGCAAGTAAGATTATATAGGGGCAAAACTGCATTAGGGGTAGAATGCGGAAGGGCGTGGTTCGTCAATGGCGCCGTGAGAGGCCGAGCAGTGAGGAGCTCTGCGTGGTGGAGGAGAGCGCCGTGCAGTGAGTGAGTCGGCTCCCCCCCCCTCCCCCGCTAGGTGCAGAGCGGGGCCCGAGGCTCACGGAGGACGGTAATGGGGAAATCCAGGCTCGGGGAGCCATAAAGCAGCGGTGGTGGCAAGGAAACAGGCGGTCATACGCTGAAAGTGCGGGACCCTGCCTCAGAGTGAGAGAGGTACAGCATAGGGTGAAAGACCGTGCGGGTCGGTGTGAGCTGAAGGGCTGAGGAGGAGGAGAGCCGGGGTTGAGTGCCAGCTGGGACAGTAGATGCGGAGGTCGCTGGTCTCCCCCGTATATATGACTCAAGCAGCCAGCCCGGAGCAGAAACAAGCCCTAGAGAGAAGGACAGACATTACCTCTTATTTACTGAGACACACAGTGGCACTACGAAGTACTGGTGGGATCAAGGCATCACAGAAACACCAAACAAACTCAGGAATGGCAGTTCAGCAGAAAGGGCCCAAAGTTACCAACACTCAATCTACTGGGGTCTCTTCTGGTGGGAAGAAGCCTTTAGTAATGGATATATCGCAGGAACAAAGGAACGAAGAGCCCAAAGAGTCCCTGACTATGCCGCAACAGCCCCAAATACCATCAACAGCGGAGTGGGGTGAGTTTGTAAAGCTGATCCCGACGAAACAGGATATCCAAGATATGGCTGCAGCAATCGTGAGTGACATTAAAATGGAAATATGTGGTTTAAAACAAAAAGTTGATCAAATTGAAGGCAGACTGGTGAATACAGAGTCAGTACAATGTGATTTTGAAGTCAGAATCTCTGTATTAGAAAGTTCACGAGCACAGCTGCAAAAACAAGTCACCTGGTTGCGGCTGCAGCAGGATGATGGTGAGAACCGCAGCCGGAGGAATAATATTTGGCTGCGGGGCTTGCCGGAATCCGTAAAGGGTCCAGAGCTCAGAACCACGGTAGTAGGTATTTTGAATGGTTTGTTGGAGAGACCCCAAATGGAAAAAATGGAAATTGACAGAGTGCACAGGGTTAAAGCGCCCCGAAGGACGGGAACAGATCTAATCCCAGATGTCTTGATTAGGATTCACCTGTTTTCACTTAAAGAAGACATAATGAGACAAGCATGGGCAAAAGGGCAGATCGAATATGAAGGTTCTCAGTTGAAATTGTTGCCAGATCTCTCACGGGGGACCCTAAAGAGGAGAGCCGCAATTAAACCCCTCCTAGAGGTCATAAGAAAAGTGGGAGCAACCTATTTTTGGGGACACCCCTTCCATTTGAAAGTGGTGAAAGACAGAGAAACATTCTTATTGAAATGGCCAGACCAGCTTCCCGCGCTCTTTACATTTTTGGGGTGTGCCCCAATCCATGTGAGTGACTGGTTAGATGTCCTAGGAAACTCCGTGAACTACCACATGAATTGAACCACACAACATGGGTGAAATTTGGAGTAGATAGGTGTGGGAGCAAAACAGAAGCTCAGGACAAGGAGACAATAATATAAGGAACCTAAAAGTGTTGCATACAGGTTCCTGGCCTATTCCATGGTCTTTTTCTGTTTTTTTTTCTTCCCGGTTTTTCCCATGCCTTGTTTCGTTTTTGGGGTTCTCCCTATCTCCTCCTCTCCCTCTTTTTTTGGGAGGGGGGAAAGTTAAGATGTGTGGAGGTCCCTGGTATCCCCACACCCGCCCCGAACATTTGCTGTGTTGAGAAATGGGCATTTTTTTTTTTTTCTGTATTTTTTCTGTGTTATTTTTTATATGTCCTTACCATCTGAGTCACCCTCGTAGGGGATGGGGGGGGGGGTTACTCTTTGTGTGATGTGTTTTATTTTATCGTGTTTTTCTTATGGGGGAACTGTGGTGTGTGTTTTTTGGATTTTTTGCTTCACAGGAAAATTAGATATTGTATATTTGTATCCGTAGAGATCAACTATAATTTCACAAGGGGTTTTTTTTTTTTTTCTCTTTTTATGCTTGTGTTCGTGCCCTCGCCAGCCACGGAGGGCCGGGGCACGATCTTAAGGGTCACGAGGGAAAGGGGCACTGAGGTAGAGGTAACTTGAGAGTGTTCCCTCACTTTGTGCGGGACACGCTTAAAACACAAAGAAGATATGCGAGACCTAATAATACAGAATTTAAATCACTATTAGGGTGTATACAGAGGGTAAGAGTGACTCAGGGAATAGCTATGGTTAACAGCAACTAGAAGTGAGTAAGAGAGATCTTCCCAGGACCTATCTCAAGTCCAAAGGGTTAAGATGGAGTAGAGGGGAGGGTAAATGTTTTGTAGAAGGGGGGGTGAGTGGGCCCCGGGGCCCTCAGGAGGGGAGTTGGGGGGAGGGGGAGGGGAACCCATATAGGGATAGGAGTAGAAGGTACAAGCAGAGGATCTGACTATGTAGCAATCAAGTCCCCTTCATCTGCGACCTGGCTCGGGGTAGTTTGACTCCAACCCAGGGGCGCATATGGGCCTCGAGAGAACCGCTCCCCTAGGGGAGAGGGGTGACGTCTTGACCGTACAGGGCGCGCCACCTTTTGCAGGAGGAAAGGCTGGGAAAGTCAAACCTAGAGTGTGTTCATTATCATACTTAGGGTCCGTTAGATTGGGAGGTGTAAGAGGGGGTCTCTGGGGCGGGGGGGGGGGGGGAGTAGGACATTGACATTATGTGAAAGGAGGCGATCGCCCACCGAGGCAGAGCTCCTCTAGCTGGACACTTAAAACCTATAATTTTACTGTCCGTCAGTGAGAGGATAGGGACTACATCCTTACACCACGGTAGGGGTGAGAGGGAGTAGAGCCCATTTTCTTAGCTCCAATTTTTGGAGCTTAGCTTTTTCTTTTTTTTTATCTTAGTGATGGGAGGTGACTTTAACTATGCCCCAGAACCTCTGTTAGATATCTCCAAAAGAAGCTCATATATGTCATTTGCTAAATTACGAAGGCTGCAAAAAGAGATCTCCCTCCTGGGCCTCATCGATCCATGGAGGTTGATGCACCCGGGAGAGAGAAATTACACTTTCTATTCTCCAATCCACAAGGCTTATAGTAGGATAGACAGAATTCTGGTTACCCAGGCAGACCTGCCGTTAGTGACAGACTCAGATATCGGAGATTTTTCAATCTCTGACCATTTCCTGGTGTATGGGAGTATAGAATGGGAATCGAAAAACTGTAGTCCAAGATCATGGCATATAAATGAGGCCTTATTACAATCCCCGGAAGCGAAGGGGAAGATAGATGAGGCGTTACACAACTACTTTATAGAAAATACATCGGAGTCGCTCTCACCTTCCATGGTCTGGGAAGCGCACAAGTGCGTGATAAGAGGGGTACTGATACAGTTGGGTGCACAGCGTAAAAGAGAGCGGGAGGCGAAAATTAAAGAATATCTAACTAAAATTGAACAGCTGAGTAGGCAGCATAAGTGAACGCTTGCGGAAGCCCACTTGATCCCTCTCATGCGGGTAAGAGAGGAATTGAATCAGATACTATTTCAAAAGACAGTACGAAATATGTTATGGTTGAAAAGACACTTGTATGAATATGAAAATAAACCAGGGGCGATGCTGGCACGAGCATTGAGGGGCCCAAAAAGACGAACTCAAATTTTACGTCTTAGAAATACAAAAGGTGGGGAGGTTCACACTTCAGCTGACATAGCAGAAGAGTTCTGCTCTTTCTATTGGTCACTATATAACCTACCGGAAATGGGGAGTAAGAAAAGTCCAGAAAAGGGGAAGCAGATAGAGGAGTATTTACGAGACTCGGGCATGCGTACTCTTTCAGAAGACCAAGTATTGACATTGGAAGGCGAGATATCGGGAGAAGAGCTGGCCGCTGCGATCTCACAGAGCAAGGCACATAAGGCACCTGGCCCAGATGGCTTTACTTTGTTACTACAAGAAATTTGGGGAGCGTTTAAAGAACCCCCTACTATCACATTTCAATGAAGTGGGAAGAAGAGCGGCGTTCCCGTTGGATTCTCTACGGGCGCATATTACTGTATTAAAGAAGAGAAGGACCCCCTGTATTGTGGTAGCTATCGCCCGATATCTTTGATAAATGTAGACACGAAACTATACGCAAGAATATTAGCAAATCGGCTCTTACCATATATGGCAGACCTGGTCCATTTTGACCAAGTGGGCTTTATTCGTACCCGGGAGGCCCGGGATAATACAATTCGAGCCATAGATCTAATACATTTGGCACGTACATCACGGAAGAAGATGGTTCTTTTCGCAGCAGATGCGGAAAAGGCTTTGACAGGGTGGCGTGGGATTTTATCCGGGCCACCCTGTCATACATAGGCCTGGGACCGCAAATTCTGCAATTTATACTGGCACTTTATACGGTCCCTACGGCGGCGGTTAGGGTAAATGAATGGAGGTCAAGCTACTTCCCTATCTCTAATGGCACACGGCAGGGGTGCCCTTTATCTCCGCTTATATTCGTGTTGTGCCTGGAACCCCTACTGTGTAGAATTCGGAGTTCTCCGGATATAGCGGGAATCCAAAACGGGGGGGAACAAACACAAGGTGGCCGCGTTTGCGGACGACCTGCTGTTTTTTGCTACTAACCCTTCTCTTTCACTAATAAATATTCTAGACGCCCTGAAAACGTATAGTGGGTTCTCTAACTATAATTAATGTAACTAAATCAGCAGCACTCAACGTATCGTTATCTGACCAAGAAGAGAGAGCACTTCGAATAGCGTTTCCGTTTCAATGGGCCTCAGATACGCTCAAATACTTAGGGATACAGTTAACGGCAGATCCCGAGGATCTCTATAGAAAGAATTACCTTCCGCTTGTAGGAAAGATTAAAGCAGATCTCAGAATATGGCAGCTGTTGGCAGTGACGTGGTTTGGGCGCAGTAGCGTTATTAAAATGAATGCGTTACCCCGTATCTTGTATTTAATGCAGACAATTCCAATAGCAGTTCCAAAATAATTTTTTTAATCAATTAAGGGCATACTCCGCGCCTATATTTGGGCAAACAAATCCCCTAGAATTAAGATGCAGACATTGGCCTTACCCAAAGTAAGAGGTGGGATGGGATTACCAGATATCCTGAGATATTACAGGGCGGTCCATATAGTAAGGGTGGTAGACTGGCACTGCAATAAACATAACAAACGATGGGTGGATTTAGAGAATGAGGAAACAGGACAGTTAACCCCCCCAGCCCCATGGTCGGTGTTCAAATCTAAAGACGATATTCTCAAACATCCTACAGTGGGAGCGACTATAAAAGAAACTAAGAGAATTCAGTCGCATTGGAGGGTAGCTCCGGGTCTATCTCCGATGACACCGATTTTGGGGAACCCGGATTTTCCCCCGGGGTGTATAAATGCCAGAATTCGTAGGTGGGCTCAAGATGGTAAAAGGCGCCTATGTGATATATGGCAAAATGGGCCTATGCCCTCCCTAGAAGAACTTAGGACAGGTGCAGGAGAATCGTTAGATTATTTCAGCCTTTATCAGCTGTATAATTATATTAGATCAGCTCGGTGGAAAGGGTACGCACCACGAGAGCTAACGGACCTGGAAAATATGTGTAGAACAGGTAAAGCGACGGCCATCTGATCTCAAGGTTCTATACACAACTGTCAGAAGATGAGGGAGACCAACAATTGCCGTTTATCCAAAAATGGGAGCAGGAGTTAAATACCGTGTGGTCAAAAGAGCAGATAAATAAGATCCTGAGATTAGTTCATCAATCGTCACTAGATTGTAAGATCCAAGAGACAGGGTATAAAATTCTAACCAGATGGTATAGAGTCCCATCACTATTACACAGAATAAAAGAGGCGGTCTCAGGAAAATGCTGGCGGTGTGGATTGGAGGAGGGAAACATGGTCCATATTTTTTGGGGATGTAAAAGAGTTCGGCCATTTTGGAATAAGATAGCAGTGGCTATAAAACATAACTAATGTGGATATACTGGAGGACCCCACGTTGTGCTTGCTGCATTTGACGGGAAGCTCAGTGCGGAGCTACAGAAAGTCCCTGACTCTGCGTCTGTTGAATGCAGCAAGGGCATGCATACCTATTTTCTGGAAACAGACAGTGATCCCAACTTACGAGTTGTGGTGTGGGAAGGTCAACGAGATCTATAAGATGGAAGAGCTGTCCGCCATATTGGGAAATTCAGAGGATCAAGTTAAGTTGAGATGGAGACCCTGGGTGCAATACTTGGAAGCCAATTCTTCTTAAAGGGAGTTTAAGAGAGAATTACCCCGGGCGGAGCCGGGTCCAGGCTGTGGGGGGACGGTCCCCATACCCCTCCTGGTGTATGGTAATATAGTAAGGAATACATCTTCATACGAAGAAATGTTGGGAACGTGCGCATAAAAGTGTAAAAATTTTCGGTTTTTTTTTTTTGAGTCATTGGTTTAATTGGGGGGAGGAGGGTGGGGGAGGTAAGGGGAGTGGGGTTTGGTCAGAATATGACAATGTTTGTTTGAAATGTATGTATATATAAAAAAAATCACCAATAAAGATATAAATTAAAAAAAAAAAAGGGGTAGAATGCAAGATCACCAAGAAGACTTTCAGCAGATGCCCAAAGTTGGGGCTTAAGCTAGACTCACTGAAGCCACCCCGCATGGTCTAGTAGGCCGCCAGTAGCGGCCTAAATTTTTGGGCCGCTACTGGACAACTACCTGGCCTTCAAAAGGGTAGGAATCACTGCGTCAGATAGACCGCTCTCCCTCAACACCTTGCTTACAACAGCCAAGCCGTTAAAGCCAGCGACCGTAAAGTAGGATGGAAGATCAGTCCTTGAGACAGTAGATCTTCCCGCAGAGGAAGTCTCCATGGAGGGTCCACAACCATTTTTACCAGGTCTGCGTATCAAGACCACCGAGGCCAGTCTGGTGCCACCAGAATGACCAGAATGCCTTCCATCGCCACTGGCGAAGAAACTCTCGGCAGGAGAAAGAGCAGAGGGAAGGCATAATCAGGCGATACTGGCTCCAAGGAGCCACCAGAGCGTCTATGGCATCGGCCAGAGGATCCCGAGACCTGGCCACAAACCGCTGAACTTTCTTGTTGAGGCGAGACGCAAACAGATCCACCTCTGGAGTCCCCCACCGGTACATAGGAGATTAAACACCTTCGGATGAAGGGACCATTCCCCTTGATCCAACACCTGATGACTCAGGTAATCCGCTTGCCAATTCTCCAAACCCGGGATGTGGACTGTGGACTGCGGAAAGAGCCGGAACATCGTGTTCCGCCCAAACCAGAATCGCGGCCACCTCCTTGGCCGCCAGGACACTCTTGGTGCCTCCTTGATGATTGATGTAAGCCACGGCCGTGGCATTGTCCGACTGTATCTGAACCAAAGAGCCACGAAGCCGACTCGTCCAGTGAAGCAGGCAGAGCTTGATTACTCTCAGCTCCAGAATATTGATTGGCAAGGAAAACTCTTCTGTCGCCCAAGTCCCCTGGGCACAGAGCTTCCCCAACACTCCACCCCAGCCTAATAGGCTGGCGTCCGTGGTGACTACCATCCAAAACACCAGCAGGAAGGACGAGCCGACTTTGTAAGATGGCTCAAGCTAATTTTCTGGTCCAATGACTGAGGACCTCTGTTCCATTTCGCCAGAATCTCCTTTTGCAAAGGTCTCGAGTGAGACTGAGCAAATGGGACTGCTTCAAAGGTCGAAACCATCAGACCCAGGGCCCTCATGCAAGCCTGCAAGGAGGACCGATCGGTCTCCATCAGCAACCTGACTGCTTTTTGCAGCTTCTGAAGTTTGTCCAGGGGTAGAAAGACCCTCGCCAAAGCAGAGTCGAGGGCTAGCCCCAGATAAGTGACCCGTACGGATGGCATCAGAGCAGATTTTTTTTAATTGATCGCCCACCCGAATTCTTGAAGGGTCTGAATCGTAATAGAGACGTTGCCCAACAGATCTGAATGGGAGTCTGCTCGCAACAGTAGATCACCCAGATATCCCACAATCGGGATACCCCGCCGACGTAACAAGCCCAGCACTGGGGCTTGGACCTTGGTAAAGCCGAGGCGAGATCAAAGGGTAACGTCACAAATTGAAAGTGCTCCTCCGCCACCGCAAAGCGGAGGAATCGCTGGTGTTCCTTGAAAATGGGGACGTGGAGATACGCATCTTTGAGATCGATGGAGGCCACAAAATCCCCCTGATTCAATGATACCACCACTGACCGAATGGACTCCATTCGAAACTTCTGCACCCCGCACAAAGCGGTTCAGATCCTTGAGGTCCAGAACTGGACACATCTTGCCCTCCTTTCTGGGCACCGTGAACAGGTTTGAATAGAAACCTTGAGAGCGTTCCTGCTGAGGAACCGGCACAATCGTCCCTTGAGCCAGGAGATCTTGCACAGCTTCCCGCAATTCCTTCAAACGCTCTGGACACAGATGAAGATTTGATTGTAAAAACCCGTTTGATCTTGCACCCGAATAAATCAGTTCACAAACCCAATCATCCTGAACGAAGGAAGTCCAGGGCTCCTGGAAGAAGCGCATATGTCCCCCCACCCGAGCCGGGTGAGGGCGCCCCTTCATGCTGAAGAGGAGAGGTCAGCAGCACCGGACTGATCGCCCTTGGGTTTGCCCCAATGCTTTTTAGCCCCTCCAGAAGCTCTACCTATTTCTTGCGCCCCAAAGGTACGAAAAAAAACGCTTATGAGCAGAAAAAGAGGGACCCCGCTTAGTACCCTTGGAGGATTAAGGAAGAAGAGTACTCTTCCCACCAGTCAAGCCCTTGATCAACTCATCCAATGAGTCGCCAAAAAACGCTCACCCAGAAAGGGGAGATCAGCTAGGGCTTTCTTAGAAGCTTGGTCAGCCGACCAGCTCTTAAGCCAAACCATGCGTCTCAAGGCATTGCTCACAGCCAAAACCCTGGGCACCAGGGGAGCCGCATCCACAGACGCAACCCCATCATCCTCTGAATCAGAGGACACCTCCAAAGATGGAGAAGGCAGCTGCCGTTTTAGGCTTTGTCACCAGGCTTTCTAGAGCTGCTAAAATCGCGGCCAGCGACTGCGATCCGGACTGTCCGGGAGTCGCACAGAGTGGGTCTGATTGCAAAAAAACAGAGTACTGTCGTTTTAAGAAGCGCAGATCGTGGTTCCCACCACCGATCGCAGCAGTCTGTAGAGATCCCCTTTAAAGTATACTAACAGCAGAGTGTGCAGGGATACGTCCGCAGGGACCCCAGTACTGTACCACCTCAGAGAAAACGTCCTCCTGATCATTCCACCAGGATGGAGAAAGACAGAAAATAACCTCGGCCAGCAGCAGGAAACAGAGCTAGGGATGTAACGATATCGAAGATATCGCGATATCGTATCGTCGTGGTCGTCTCGATATCGTCGTGGTCATATCGCGATATCGTCGTGGTTGGGTTACAATATTAAAAGGACAGGTGTCCGTCAAAAAGCAAGAGGAGTAAACACAGTCCCGCTGAACAAATCAGTGTTTTATGTTGTCATGGATCCATAAATACAACAATAAATTGCCTGTTGACTGGCAAAAGCAGAATAAATGTCGGTATTTTTTTGCTATTATCATCACAAACACTATCATGAGCTATTTAACAATACCATGAGCTTTTCCACAATATCGCAATAAATATCGTACCGTGAGGTCAATATCGAAATTGTATCGTACCGTGAGATTTTGATATCGTTACATCCCTAAACAGAGCACAGGAAGTGATCTCGCCTGAATGAAAGGTCACGCTGCTCAGTGCAGCACAAAGGCTACACAAACATGGTTGCCCATACAGTTGCAATAGGAAGTTCAGGGAAAATGGCTGCCCATACAAGTCTATGGGAAAAAAAAACTACATTGCCCACAATTAAAGAGGAACTAAACCCTCCTCTGCAACTTGTACCTATAGGTAAGCCTATGATAAGACTTACCTATAGGTACTGTAAATATCTCCCAAACATGCACCGTTTAGGAGATATTTACTTTGCATGCAGCCAGTGACATCACTGGCTAATGTGCTCTGAAGGAACGGCGGCTCGGGCCGTTCCTTCAGAGCCCTGTGCCGTGAACGTCGGCTCCCGCGTGCATGCGCGGGAGGGTTGTCATCCCGGCTCCAGCCAATCAGATGGCCGGATGACGCAAACCCGGAAGAAGGGCGACCAAACATGTCAGCCGTGAGAGAGGTGCGCCGTCGGCACTGCAGGGCTTTGTTCCAAGGTAATTATTTCATAATGAGCTAGTATGCGATGCATACTAGCTCAATTATGTGTTTGTCTTTCAGGTGTTTGTTTTTTAAATTCTGAGGTTTACAACCTCTTTAAGATGGCGGCGCCCACGGCGAGCCATGCGGCCAGGGACCAACACTATGAAGGCCTCAGGATCCACAACAGGAACCAGCAAGCCCAAGGTATCATGCTGCCCCCCCCCCCCCCAGGGTGCCAGGCGCCCCAGACACATAGCTCCACGCAGGAACAGGGAAGGGGAGGGGTAAGACACACAGACCAGGTACCGAGCAGGCCAGGGGGATCTTTCAGGAGGCACAAATCCCATTATCCCCAGGAGAGGACCCACATCCCCCCAAGGCCAGCAGGGGCAAGGGGGGCACATTTACTCACCATACCATGGACCGGGTGGGCTCCACTCCGGGCAGCCCGCCTCCCACTCAAAGTGGGGGTGCTGCCAGCCGAGGGGTACGCGGTCACTCAGGGAGTTCCAGGTTGTCACGTCCCGGCGAGGCATCTGCTTGCAGGCTCGTTCCCATCCGGAAAGGGGCACTGTTGTGGTGAGGAATAGTGCAGGACTATAACCTGCTCACGCTCGTAGGTCAGGCTGGGGGGACCAGAAGGATCTAGATTATCCAGTGCGAAGCCCCAGTCGGCATTGTTGCTTGTAGATCACCAGGAAATTATTCCCCGAACACTAGCTAGCAAGTGAGTAAAGAGGCAATAAAATAAAATATTATGAAAAGAATACAAAAAACTGAGACCGGAGTCCCAGCAGGAAATCTAGGTCCTATTCCTTCTCTAGGCAGAAACAAACTGATGTGCTGGGCTGTGTCTAGAGGGACAGCCACGTGGGCGTGTATATGTAAAAACTTTGTACTAACGTACTGCTTAGACTACTCCTGAAGGTGGCAGCATAACCCACAGGGCTCATGAAGATGAGACTGTGTCTGTCAATGGACGATAGAGAAATATATGTTTGGGGGTTATAAGTAATTTTCTGTGAGAGGAGAGAGAGCAGTGTGCTTGTAGATAGTGGTCTTGTTTTTTGTGTTTTTACTATGGACCCCATCATGTGTGAGGAAATGCTCCTGATGTTACTGAGGCGCCAAACATTTTTATATATTCAAAAATTATCAGAAATGTTTTCCTCTTTAAAAACGCCTATAAACGCAAATGCGCATAAACACGGTTACAAGCATTTTGCATTTGAAATGCCAGTAAACTACAGTCCTGACCGTGATTTTTCTGCTTTCAAAAAAATGCCTGCAACCTCAACTGCCTCCAAAATACTAAAAACGACTAAGTGTACATGTACACATAGGAAAAACATTATCTCGCACATTCTCATGATAGTGAAAACACAAAATATAAGACAGCCATCTACAAGCACCCTGCTCTTTCTGCTGCTACTCTTCTCTCACAGAATGGCTGAAATACCGTAGTTAAGAATTGACTTGTTTTTTTTTCATGCATTGTGGGTATTTGGGGGGGTCTCCTGAGGTTATCTTTAAAAACGCTTTTAACCTCAAATGCTCATAACGGCTGCTAAATTTGCATAAACTCAGTGCGAAAAAGCTGTAAAACTGACATTTTTCTCACCTTTGGCTTCCATGTGTCAGGTTTCCAGCGTTCAGAAAAGATTGTCAACTGCCCTGTGTACATGAGCCCTTAGAGATGCAAGAGAAGGTAAAAGTTAGGCTGCCTGTACACTAGCAGCTCCTAAACTTAAGTTTAGGAGCTTTTGGCGTTTTCTTGCAAAAGCTCCTAAACTCAATTCCATAAAAGCCTATGTGTCCATGTACACATTTTAGCAGAGTTTAGGACCTGCTAGGGTTAGGGGAGGTAAATCTCCTTCTCCTGAATGCGGAAGAATCGCATTCAGGATAGGAACGTGTTGACAGCCGCTGTAGGCGGCTTGCGTTTTTTCCGCGATTTCCCACGGCTGCGATCAGGGTAGGCCAGTGTACATATAGCCTTAGAGGTTATTCTCTAATGCTATTGGAATCTGAAAGACACAGGGTATCTGTTAGGTAAAAGTTGTTATGTACCTGGATTCAACAAAATAGAAAGGCATTGATCCCTTTTGTTTCAAAATACCAATCCCTTTTGTTTCACAATACCATCAACTATCTCAAAAGCTTTAAAAGATAATTAAAGGGAATGTAAATATTTTATTTTTTCTTATATCACACGTTAGATTTATCTGCTCTGTGCAATACCAAATACAGACCTCCTATGCTGGGGTTCCCACTGACACTCTTGGCTCCATTTCTTCTCCATGTGCCATCTTAGGAAGCCACTTCTTATGCTCGATCCCACGCTGTGCATGTATATTAACAGAGTGCGGCTCGTCCGCCCCCCCCAACCACTGGGTTTGAATGACAGCATCAGGAGCCAATGGCTTCTGCTGCTCTCCTGAATCCAGTGAGGAGGGAGAGAGAGAGAGAGCAGTGCTGCTGACCTTGGGCACAGTGCAGTATAAGGATCAGGCTCAGGTAAACATTGAGGGGGACAGGGGGGAGGGAGCTGCAGCTATAAAGTTTTTTACCTTAATACAGAGAATGCATTAAGAAAAAAAAAAAAAAAAACACCTTTTGCCCTTACAACTGCTTTAAGAAGTACTGAGGCATTACCTTAACATAGAGGAATTTTTAAGACCTACTCTACAGTCTTTTAGCGGATTGCGATAAACATTTTGATTTTGGATCAGTAATTGTTCAATGCACACTGACATCCTTGGGTTCTAGACAGAATGACAGACACGCTCCATATTATATATATATCACACACACACACACACACAGTATATATGCTAAATATTATTACTTACACTGTTTCGTTTATGAGAGTTAACTGTACCAAGAGGTTCAAAAATGCAAACGGTGTTCCCATACGATGCAGCAATCTACAAATAAAACAATATATAATTCACCAACATACAGATCACATTATTTTCTCATTAATTGAATGAAAAATGAAGTACACTCCATAGAAATAGTTGACTAGTTTAGAATATTTGAACTGGCAAACATTAGATCTTTATTCAAACAGTGTCTATGTATAAAAGGTAATATTCTTGAATAGGAACAAAAGAAAAAAATAAAGATTTTTGCCTTACCATAAAATCCATTTCTCTGATGTTCATTGACGGACACAGCTCTTCATTTTCTTGACCATAGGTTTATACTGCCCCCTACAATAGTAGGACACTAGGCAGAGAAAAAGTTTGAACACGTCTACAGGGCAGTCCCTGGAGGTATACTCCCCCTTCCTGCTTTAGGTATGCAGTTTTGTAACAAGCAGCTTCAAAGGGAAAAAACCCAACTCCATAGAGGAACAGGTGCTGTGTCAGTCAATGAACCTCAGAGAAATGGATTTTACGATAAGACAAAAATCCAGTTTTCTCTTTTATTCATTGACGACCACAGCTCTTTATCTTCTTGACGGAAGGGACTTCCTAAATCAGTGTCAAACATGAGGGGTGGGAACAGCAGAAAAAACAAACTTCCCCAAGGTCAAACATAGCCAACCAGATACCTTGGAGCTCAACTATTAACAACTGGGGCTCACCTGAAAAAACACCCTCAAAGAGGACAAGTCCTCTAAACAATAGCCTGCAAAACTTTGTGGTAAAAAGAAGTATTCACAGATGCCAAGGCATCCACTTTATAAAACTTTGTGAATGTGTGCACAGACGACCAGGTAGCTGCCTGCAAACCTGCATCACTGAAGCCTGATGACGGAAGGCCCAGGAGGCACTAAGCGCCCGAGTAGAGTGCACCTTCACAGGGAAAGGAGGAACCTGACCCTTAATAAAATAAGCCTGAACCCCAGTATGTCTGATCAATCTGGAAATGGTAACAACAGAAGCAGCCAGAACCTTGCAAGGTCCACCCGTGAAGACAAATAGGGAGTCTGTTTTCCTAAAAGACTCCGTAGCTGCCAGATATACCCTTATTGCCCGAACCACATCCAGGGAGTGCAAGGCAACTTCCTTAGGATGCTTAGACTTGGGGCACGGGGGTGACAACACAATGTCTTCATTCAGATGAAAGTCAGACGACCTTCGGAAGGAAAAACGGACATGGACGCAGAACCACCTTATCCCTGTGAACCATTAGGTAAGGTGAACAACAAGACAACGCCGCCAGTTCAGACACCCTGCGCGCCAAAGTAACGGCCACCAAATAGGCCACCTTCTGAGACAATGTAAGCAGGGGAATCTCCCAAATATTTTCAAAGGGAGGCTTCTGGAGAACTGACAACACCAAATTGAGGTCCCACTATAGGAACCAAGTAAGCACCAAGGAGTGTGTGGCCAACGGGCGTTGAAAGAAAACCACCAAGGCCGAGACCTGACCCTTGATGGTACTTAAGGACAGGCACTGCACAACCGTTCCTTGGAGGAAAGCCAAGATCCGAGGCACCGAAAAGGAATGAGGGTGAACCTGGAAGGATTCACACCACGCAATGTACGTCTTCCACATACGATGGTAAATCTTCCTAGAAGCGGATTTTCTAGCTTTTAACAGCGTAGGAATCACCTAGTCAGACAACCCTCTTCCCTTCAGCACCTGGCTTTCAACAGCCAAGCCGTTAAAGCCAGTGACTGTAAAGCTGGATGGAAGATTGGCCCTTGGGACAGCAGATCTTCCCTGAGAGGCAGTCTCCAAGGAGCATCGGCGACCAGCCGTACCAGATAGGTGTGTACCAAGACCGGCGAGGCCAGTCTGGAGCCACCAGGATGACCGGAATCCCTTCCGCCTGGAGAGGAGGAAAGGCGTAAATAAGACGTTACTGACTCCAAGGAGCCACTAAAGCTTCTGTAGCAATGGCTAGAAGATCCCGAGACAACTCACAAATCTCTGAACCTTCCTGTTAAGGTGAGAGGCAAACAGATCCACCCCTGGAGTACCCCACCGGGGACACAACTGACGAAACACCTCCGGATAAAGAGACCATTCTCCCTGGTCTAACGCCTGTCGACTGAGATAGTCCGCTTACCAATTTTCCACTCCTGGAATGTGCACAGCAGAGAGGTTTGAACTAATATTTCTGCCCACCTTAGAATGCCGGCTACTTCCCGAGCCACCAAGGACACTGCTTGCGCCCCCTTGGTGATTGACATATGCCACAGCCGTGGCATTGTCCGACTCTATCTGCACCGGACACCCCTGGAGATGACTTGTCCAATAATCAAGACAAAGTCTGATCACTCGGAGCTCCAGTACATTGATCGGAAGTGTGGACTCTTCCTGAGAGCAGACCCCCTGAGCACAATCTGTGCCGAGGACACCTTCCCACCCGGACAGGTGCATGCAAGTCAAAAGAGACGACCGTCTGCTGGTCAGCAAAAGCCAAATTGTCTCATGCAACTTTTGAAGTTTCTTCTGAGGAAGAAAAACTCTGGCTGAGGACAAGTCCAGAGTCAGACCCAGATAGGCTAGGCTTGTGGACAGAACCAGGGCAGACTTCTGAAGATTCAGAATCCAACAAAACTCCCTCAGCGTTTGCAGAGTAATCTCCCTGTTGTCCAACGAGGCGGACGAAGACTCCACTTGTAAAAGCAGATCGTCCAGGTACCCCAGTACTGCGATCCCCCGCTGAGGCAGTAATGCTAGAACTGGGGCCAACACTTTTGTGAAGACACTCCAAAGGGTAACGCTACGAATCGATTATGCTCCTCACCCACAGCAAAGCGGAGGAAACACTGATGGGCAATACATATTGGGATGGGAAGGTAGGCATCCTTGATGTCAATAGAAATCCCCCTGATGTAGGGACGCCAACACTGTGCGTATAAACTCCATGCGGAACTTCTGAACCAGCAAAAAGCGGTTTAGCATCTTGAGGTCTAGCATTGAGCACACCTTGCCCTCCTTCCTGGGAACTGTAAACAGGTTTAAGTAAAAACCTTGAAAATGTTCCCACTCTGGAGCCAGAACAATCACCCCTTGAAGTAACAAATCTTGCACCACCCCATAGAGATCCTTTAAGCGATCTGGGAATAAGTGCAGGTTGGAAGGAAGAACTTTTCTGGAGGATATGATCCAAACTTGATCCAAACATATATTGTAGTTGAAGTGAATGACTTTGTGGACCCGCTTGTCTTGGATCTGGGAGGTCCACAGATCCAGGAAGCAGCGAAGACATCCCCCCACCCCAGATACGCGGTAGGGCGCCCCTTCATGCTCGTGGTTTGCCCGACCAAGACTTTTTGGAACCCCCAGCGGAGGCCTGAAAGGGCTTGGATCCCTTGTCTTGAGCCTCTGAGGGATGAAAACATTGCATGTGAGCCGAAAAGAAGGGTCTCCGTCTGCGACAGGACTCTTTACCCATGGAAGCCTAAGGAAGAAGCGTACCCTTTGCCCCTGTGAGGACCTTGAGGATATCATCCAAGGAAGCTCCAAACAGGCGACCCCTCACGAATGGAAGATCAGACAAGGCCTTTTTAGAAACCTGGTCCCCAGACCAGCATTTCAGCCAGATAATGCGCCGCAGGACCACTGCTGAGACAGACAGTCTAGAAAACAGGAGAGCAGCATCCAAAGAGGCATCACGAACAAACTGTAACCCTTGGACCAACTGATCCGCCTGTTCCACCAAGGTAGGGGGGAGCTACTTCTCCTCCTGGTCCCGGCGTAAAAGCTTAACCCACTCAGTCAGTTTGCGACACTAGGGCAATAGTAATTACCAGCTTAAATGCCGAACCAGCCACAGCTACATATGGCGGGCCAGAGCCTCCACCCTCTTTTTAGCTGGACTTGTAAAGGCCAGGGACTCAACAGGAAAGAAGGTAGCTCAATTTGCCCTGGAAACTGGCGAGTCCACTACAGATGGAGCAGTCCACCACAGGTGGAGCCGTCCACCTGTAACGCAGTTAATCCTCATAAGGATACGGCAAGCAAAAACGCTTAGCGACCACTGTGTTTTGGACAATCCCACTGTTTTTTGACAATGTTGTCAAAGTAAGAGGAAAGAGGAACACCCTTGCCCCTTTGGAGGGCCTGTGGGTACCAAAAGGAACCAGTGCCCCCGACGCGACATCAGCCGCAACCTCCATTTTAAAAGTTTCACGCGCTGACACAATCAGGGCATCCGCCAGCGTTGATTTAATCGCGGCTAGAGGAGCAGAGAAATCATTCTCACCATCTGAGCGCTCAGAGTGCGTGGACACAGACCCAGTAGGGTCACTATATACTACGCTCACCTCGAAAAAATAATCACGGTAGGCCGCCGACAGTGATCCTGCAAAGTGGACGCTGGCCAAGGGCCCACAATGGACCACCTATCGGACCCTGCACAAAAACAAGGGGGGTTCCCCTCCGAGCCCTCCACAGAGGACATATTAGGGCATAGCCCCCTTAAAAGGGGCCTGCCTGCCGTGTAGCGGAAGCGCAGACAGAGTACCCTCACTAAAACAGGGCAGGTGTCCCACACAATAATGGCGGCAAGGCTGTCATTAAGAAAAAATTATGCGCCCCCACAGCACTACCCCTTCCAAGGGAGGTGCCAAGCTGATCACATGCCCTAGCAGGCCGCAACATAAATTTTGGTGGAGGCCCAGCCACAATTGCATGGATCCTTAGCCCAGCAGGTGCCCAACAGAAGAGTGGGGACTTCAGCTACACACACTGAGTCGGCCTCCCAACGGCAGCGCTCAAAACGACCGCATGGCCTAGTAGACCAAAGGCCGTGGCCTAAATTTTTGAAGGTGCCCAGCCGCCAGGACACGAGCTTCAGCGAAGCCGACCACCCAGGGGCAGCGGAGGGGAAGGCGGATGCCCAAACAGGAGGTAGCGGCATCAGTCCCCTTCACAGGGGCTGCCTCACATAGTTTCCAGTGACGTGTAGACCGCAAAGCCGCGGCCTAAATTTTTGGCTTGATCCGGCCGCGTGAGACATGTACCCACAGATGTTAAAACATCCGCTCCCCCAGCCCAACAACCGCCGCAGGGAGCCCGGAGGACATCCCTTCGCTAGTCAACAAACCCCTAGGATGGCAGGGAACCGTACCCTGCTCAACCCCCCCTTTACGCCCCAGGAAGACCCGGTCAACAGCCCGGTCAGCAGACCCAGTCACCAAAATTTTAGAGGGACTGAGGGGAGGGGGGGGAAGGATGTTAACCCGGGGTCCGACCATCCCAAGGAGGGCCCACGTCCACACTGCAACTCAGGCCGAAGTCAGTTTGTATGCACCCTCGCAAGATGTTTACCTCGCAGGCCAGCCCCCGCCCAGTGGTGTTATGTCGGGGCCAACCTAGCGTGGAGCTGCGGTCTGCATGCGCTTGCTGGCCGGACTGGGGGGACCCTAAGGATCTATATTATCCAGTTCGTCGCCAGTCCAGCACTTGATTGTAGCTCTCACAGGAACAAAATAATAAAAAAAAGGAGGAAAAAATTCCACGTAAAAATAAAAAATTGCCAGGACCAGAGATCCCAGCAAGAAACTAGGTCCTTACTCCTGACTAGGCAGAAAAAAATGAAATACCTATAGCAGGAAGTGGGAGTATAAGGGACTGCCCCATAGGCGTGTTCAAGTTTTTTTTCTGTCTAGTGTCCTACTAGGGGGGGGGGGGGGGGGGGAAGTATAACCCTATGGTCAAGAAGATGAAGAGCGGTGTCCATCAATGAAAGAAAGAGAAATTAGCTTTTTCATTAAATTAACAAAAATATCAATAAATGAGTGTTCTGTGGAAAAGTACACGCTTGATATCAAACGATGGATTGCCTCCTAAGCAGGAATAACTTCTTGCAGGATTTTTGTATAAGTGCCTACTAGGGATGAACTCCCGATTTGGTCTGAACACTGGTTTGGACTGTACTTTGCTTGTTTGGGCATTCATCCAAACACCAGGGGCCAAACATTGTACTTCGTAACTTTTTTTTTCTTTCTTGCTACTATATTTTACAGCTTTCCTCATGCACGGTCAAAGAATCAGCGTGCTGACACCTGCCACATCCTTAGCAACCAGTAACATCATCCAGCACTATTCATTTACTGGCTGGGAATCCCCATGACTTCATCGAGCAAATATGGTGATGTCACCTGGAAGACCCCGCCCCATTGTTTATACTTCGCAGTCACCCCCAAGCAGTCAGTCGTGTTAAAAAAGAAGTTTAGATTTTTAAAAAAATTCAATTTTTGTAAGAACTTACCGTAAAATTATTTTCTCCTCTGACAGTCGCAGCCCTTCCATATGTTCTTCACTATTGGGTAATTGCGCCATCTGCAGAAGCAGGCTAGGTAGTGAAAACTTCATTAAAAGCTTTTACTTAGACACACCTTAGGGGCTGTCCCTCTAGACATTACCCTCAGCCACACAGAGCTGCTAATCCGTTTCGTTGCAAGCAGTACAGGAAGACAACCAACCAAAAAATAGAGGGGCGGGGCGGGGCTGTGACTGTCGGAGGGCTCAGGTAAAATAATTTTACGGTAAGTTCTTACAAAAATTCTATTTTCTCTTATGTCCTCTGACAGTCGCAGCCCTTCCATATGTTCTTCACTATTGGAATGTCCCAAAGCAGTGCAGGTATGAGGGGTGGGAAAAGATGCAACCAACAACATGGCAACGTGCCAGCAAGGCCAGAAAAAACCCAGCCAACAGGGCAACAGAAGCTCAACAGGAGCCAACTCCAAAACAAAAATTCTCCCCAAGAAGAGACAAACAAGTCCCTTCGACAGACCGCAGCGTGTAAAACTTTGCAGCCAAAGGAAGCATCCGGAATGCCAGCACGTCAATCTTGTAGAATTTTGTAAAAGTGTGCACAGACGACCAGGTAGCCGCTTTGCACACCTGAGCCACAGAATCCTGATGGCAAAAAGCCCAAGAGGCACTCATGGCTCCAGCAGAATGTGCCCTTAAAGGGAAAGGAGGAACCTGACCCTTTTGTGAATAGGCCTGAACAATAGTCTGTCTGATCCATTTGGAAATGGTTGCAGCGGACGCAGCCAAACCCTTCAGAGGTCCTTCAGGAAGGACAAAACAGGGGATCAGACTCCCTAAGAGATTCCATGGCCAACAGGTAAACCCTGATGGCCCGAACCACATCCGCGAATGCAAGGCAAATTCCTTTGGATGCTCGGGCTTCGCACAAAGCGAAGGCCAAACATTATCCTCATTAAGGTGGAAGGCAGACACCACCTTAGGGAGAAAAGACTGGTTTGGTCACAGAACAACCTCATCCCCATTAACAACCAGATAAGGGGAACGGCAGGACAGAGCCGCCAATTCAGACCCTCTGTGAGCAGAGGTGATAGCCACCAGAAAGGCAACCTTCTGGGACAACACAGGCAGTGATATTTCTGTGATATTTTCAAGGGAGGCCGTTGCAAAACTGACAAAACCAAATGCAGGTCCCACGGAGGCAAAGGAGCCCTCCTTGGAGCCAAATGACGTACCCCTTATATAAAGGTGCGAACCAGGGAATAAGTCGCCAAGGGACGCTGGAAGAAAATGGCCAAGGCCGACACCAAATACATTGGGTCTTCAAAACACCAGGGAGTTCACCAAGGGCACCACCGTGGATTTTTTTTTAACCTGGAAACAGTGTGTCCATCGATTGTTAACGGCGACCGCATAGGGATAGCGGCATTGAAAACACTTAGGCACTGCCAGCACGTGCTTAACGCGTTGCCACTGTTCGTTCATGATATCGTGAAACTCCTCGGGGCAGGAGAAAACCTGAACCAACTTCTGAGCTTTGCGGGACCCGAAGGAAAACCGCTTACCTGACTGGGTGAACTCATCATCAATATTCAAAGTCTCCCTGACGGAGCGAATAAGTGCTTCAACTAAAGCGCGTTCCCGCACAGCAGCGGAGGACGCCTCCTCCGCCTCCCCATCTGAGTGTAAGGACTGGGACCTTTCAGGGGGGGCGTCATCAGTGGCAACCAGATCAGGCTCTGAATCAGATGACTGAGAGGGCATCGAACGGTTCTGAACAGTACACTGTGACATCATTTGTGACGCCAAAGGTGCAATGGCTGCAGGCAAAGAAGCTGAGGAAAGGTGCTCCGCATGTTCCAGAAGCGCAAAACAGATCAGTGGAGAAATAGTTAACCTAGGACTCCATTTTGGCAGTGTTACAAAAACTGGGATACTGGCCCTTTAAATCAGCGATTTCGTGGTCCGCACCGCGATCCCGCACTGCCGCCGGAGTCCCCCTTTATGTTGCCAGAAGACCTGAAGGAACAATGTGTTTAAGGAAAAAAATGCCCAAAAAAGCATTCAAAAAACCCTATAGTGACAGAGATATAGGAAAACGAAACAGCTCCCCACTGCAGCCACTGAAGATGGATGGAGGAAGTGACATCATCCACTAGAGGCCAAACAGCGCCCTGAGCCACACAAAAATGGATGCCAATAGAAGTCTATGGGGAAAAAATCACAGGGAAAATGGCCGCCGCCCTTAGAGAGTGGCTGCCCACATCCAAGATGGTGCCGGAATAGGTGCCAAAGCACGTTAGCAAAAAATGGCTGCTGCCCTTACTGTGAGTCAGCCAGGCATGCCCTCAACCAAAATGGTGGCCGAAAAAATGGCGCTGAACAGTCAGACCCTGGCCACCGCGGGAATCCACAGGGAAGCCCCCCAGGACAAGGTAAAAGCCCCCCCCTACACAGCGTTTACCGCTAGAGCACCCCCAGAGGGAGCAGGGAGGCAGGGACCATCCAGACCAGCCAAGGGGGACACCACAGAGACCGCATGCTCTGACATCCCCAAGGAGTGGGCCCACATGACCCCCCCCCCCCCAGATGACTGTCCCAGGGACACGGGGGGTAGCATCACTCACCCCACCATGGACCATGGGATCCGCTCCGATATGGGTCACCTCCCACCCTGAGTGGGGGTGCCGTCAGCCAAGGGGGGGACCCTGCAACACAGGGCGTTCGAGGGTTGATGCGTCCCGGCAAAGAAAATTCCTCCGCTGGCTCATCCCCATCCTTTGGGGCACCGTCGTGGCGAGGCCTGGGCGGACCACAACCTGCGCACGCTCGTAGGCCCGGCTGGGACACCATAAGGATCTAGATTATCCAGTGCAAGGCCCAGCCTGGCTGTCGCTTGTAGTTCTCCAGGAGGATCCCCCTGACCAACTAGCGATAGTGAGTGAGAAAATAAAAAGAAAATATTTTTCAAAGAAAAATGAAAAACAGACAAGGAGTCCCAGCAGGGTATCCTAGTCCTACCCCTAAGCTAGGCAGCAAGAAACTGATTAGCAGCTCTGTGTGGCTGAGGGTAATGTCTAGAGGGACAGCCCCTAAGGTGTGTCTAAGTAAAAGCTTTTAATGAAGTTTTCACTACCTAGCCTGCTCCTGCAGATGGCGCCATTACCCAATAGTAAAGAACATATGGAAGGGTGGCGATTGTCAGAGGACGTAAGAGAAAAAAGTATTATACCCAGCTATGTAGATGAAGCATCGACATAGGTGTGCGCAGCCTATTGCATTAGGGTGTGCACCCCAAAACTCAAACTCACATGTGCATATATATATATATACATATACATACATACATAGACATATACACACGCAAACACCCTTATAAATAAATGTGAACAAACATTTAAATGTATCAAAACATTTTTTAAATGTATTAAATAAATAAAACACTTTATTTTTGTAACTTATTACAACATTTAATTTTTTATAGTGGTTGAAGGGCAGTAAAATTCTGCTTTCGAAACTTTCTTTTACCACCCCTCAACCGCTACCATCTTTTAGCTGTAGAGGCAGCAGCTGGGCATGTTCATATGCCACAGCTGCAATTATATCCCCTGTTGCTTTCAGCAGGTGTAGAACCCACCGACTGTGACCCATTCAAATGAATGGTGGCATTCTGCAAGCGCCCCACAACCATGTGCAATGTAGAGTTCAATGGGTTAAAGCAGGCGGTGAGGAGGCAATACAATGCCTCTTCACCTCCTCTAAAATGCTCTCTGAAGATCAATCTGTTTGTGGATCGCTCTTCAGAAAACAAAGCATTTGTGAATGAGCCGCTACATATTCCACAGTGGCCACAGTGCTCCCCTCACATCAGAGTCTTCCTTTACATCTGAGTCTACAGCATTTCCCCTAAAAGCAGAGTCAATAGTGTTTAGTCTATCACAGTTACCTCCCTTAAATCAAGGTTCCCAGAGAGCCTCCCTCACATCAGAATCCCCAGAGTTCCCCTTTACACTGGGAAATTGGATGTAAAGAGTACTGTGGACTCTGGTGTAAAGGAGGGAGCAGTATGGGGGGGGGCAGCATGATGGGAGAGGGACAGCGTGATGGGAGGGGGGCAGTGGAGGGAAGTATGGGGGAACAGTGTGCCAGGAGGGGGTAGTATGATATGGGGGCAGCACGATGGGAGGGGACAGTGGAGAGCAGTACTGGGAGAGTGTGCCAGGAGGGGTCGTATGGGGGGGCAACATGATGGGAGGGGACAGTGGAGGGCAGTACTGGGAGAGTGTGCCAGGAGGGGGTAGTATGGGGGGCAGCAGGATGGGAGGGGACAGTATGGAGGGGAAAAAATAACAGGAGGGGGCAGTATGGGGGGGGGGGCAGCAGTGGGGGTATAGTGTGCCAAGAGGGGGCAGCATGGAGGGGACAAAATAACAGGAGGAGACAAAATAACAGGAGGGGGCAGTATGGGGGGGGGGGTAGCAGTGGGGGTATAGTGTGCCAAGAGGGGGCAGTAAGGGGGGAGGGCAGCATAATGGGAGGGGACAGCATGGAGGGGACAAAATAACAGGAGGGGGCAGTATGGGGGGGCAGCAGTGGGGGTATAGTGTGCCAAGAGGGGGCAGTAAGGGGGGAGGGCAGCATGATGGGAACAAAATAAAAGGAGAGGGCAGTATGGGGGGGGGGCAGAGTGGCAGTCACTAGGACACCAGGCTGGAACACTACACTCTGCTGTGGCAGACATTGTGTTTGTGTCTTACCAGGCAGAAGGGGCTAGGAGGCATTTCTAGCATTTCTCCTACCGTGCCCAGCAGCAGGAACGACATTGAGAGAAGAGGCTGGAGCTGAAGCTGGAGTCACCATCGTGGATAGCTAGCAGCAGGCTGGATAGGAGGTCCGGTGGGACGGCATACACTAACAATCGACAATCGATCCCGCTCCTGCAGCCACTGAAAGCCCTGCAGGAGTCAAGAAGTGAATAAGGAGATCGGTTCTCCTATATGCTGCCCCGCTCGCTCCCCTATCCAGCCTGATGCTAGCTGTATCCACTATCCAGGATGGTGACAAGTAGTTATCTGTACCTAGAACCGACTCCGACACAGGTGTAGACAAATGTGACAGGGGAGCTACAGGGGCCCCCTTCAGCATGGGGCCGGGTCGCACCCCCTATTGTTTTGCCACTGTGGCTGTTGCTACCTCTATAGTCCAGCTACAGCATACCTGACAGCAGGCGGTGGAGTGATATTAAGCTGTCAGTGATGCTGTAACCGGAACTATAGAGGTAGCATCGGAAAATGCGGCCGCCTGCTTGCTTAATCCGCGGTCAGTGACTTCACTTATAGGAGGTACACAGCCGACTTACTCGCAGCGCTGCCATTATACATTAGCAGAGGTGCTGAAATAAAGATTGATTCCCACACATTCTGCCAGCAAAAAAGCCCTGGGGTGTGCCAGATGTGCCTGGGCATTAGGGTGTGCCCAGGCACAGCCGGCACACCCCGTGCGCACGCCTATGAGCATCGATCTGATGCTGCTATCTGTCACCCGCTAGCTCTACACTGATCAACCACCGCTAATCGCTCAGTTCTCCTGCTCCGCTCTGAGCAGAGAGCAGTGACTGTCAGTCACCAGCTCTCTGCTCTCCCCTCCAGCGCTCACTAGAGCACTGGGCTGTGGAGGGGGCGAGAGGGACTGGCTAGGGCTTTCAGGATCTTGCTGAGAAGCTGAGCCAGGCATCGGTCCAGGCATCTGGGTGGATCCCAACCATCTGGTCAGGATCTTTCCCAAGCCTGGACCGGCTGAGTGACTTCAGCCGACAGCAGTTCATTCTACACTCCTGTGATCCACAGGAGAAGTATGGTCAAAAGGCTTTCAAGATGGCTTTAAGAGTGCAACCATTTTTTTTTTTGGTTACCTAATGAATGAAAACCCTTTATTTGATGAAGTAGAACTGAGATACATGTATAGCATAGAAAGTAACAGGTAAGGCAAAAATATACAAAAATCCAGCACAAAAAAAAAAATCTTCCAAACAAATCTTCAGTGTATTCTAGTTCTGCCAAGAGAAGGCTTGCTATAGGTTAAAATAAAAAAAATAAATAAAAAAATAAAAAGTAAGGATTAGGAGATAATGTAAAGGTCTTACCCGGCCTTGTTGCTGGGAACATTCCACACAGCTAACCTGGATATTTCCATGTTTAGCACCGGGAATTATCTGCACACACTCAAAATCATTTGCTAGTATGACAATATCACAGCCAGATCCATATGCCTGAAAAGAAATCAGATAGGTTAGATAAGCCACGAAAGCCAGTAGACTGACACATACTAACTACGGATGCAAAACATTGTTATAAAATGGGACACTGTTTTGATCTTCTGCTCCCAATACATTGAAATTTTACTGGAACCAGACACTGCAATCACAGATTTTATCTGCAATAGATATCGATCATTGGATAGTGCATGCAATTCACCCATCACTATATTGAAATATTGCCAACTATATTTTTGTTCATTTCCAGCATAAAAGTATCATTTTTTTGGTTCAAACAACACTTTCTAACATGACCATTTGTTTTGTTTTTTTTCTCAAAGAACTGGATATCAGTAGTCGAACTAAGCATTAGAAAAATCAAACAATTGTTTGGTTTCAGTGTAATTCAATAATTCTACCCATCTATGGCCTGCTTAACCACTTCCATACAGAGCAGTTACACCCCTTCCTGCGTAGACCAATTTTCAGCTTTCAGCGCTCTCACACTTTGAATGATAATTACTCAGTCATGCAACGCTGTGCCCAATCAAATTTTTTATAATTTTTTTCACACAAATAGAGCTTTCTTTTGGTAATATTTAATCACCACTGGGTTTTTTATTTTTTTGCAATATAAGCGAAAAAAGAGCGAAAATTTTGAAACAAAAAACAATTTTGTTTTAGTTTCTATTATAAAATTTTGCAAATAAGCAATTGTTTTTCATAAATTTCGGCCAAAATTTATACTACTACATATCTTTGGTAAAAAAAAAACAAATTAGTGGTTATTATTTAGTCTGTGTGAAAGTTATAGAGTCTACAAGCTATGGTGCCAATCATTGAAAATTGATCACACCTGATGTACCGGTGGCCTATATCATTTCTTGAGGCCCTGAAATGTCAGGACAGTACAAATACCCCCCAAATGACCCCTTTTTGGAAAGTAGACATTCCAGGGTATTTAGTAAGAGGCATGGTGAGGTTTTTGAAGTGGTAATTGTTTCCCACAATTGTTGGGAAAATGAATATTTATTTTATTTATTTATTTATTTTTTTACACAAAATTGTCATAACAACAAGTTATTTCTCACACAGTATATGCATACTTGCAATTACACCCCAAATACATTCTGCTACTCCTCCTGAGTATGGCAATACCACGTGTGAGACTTTTAGTCCCGGTTCACACTAGGGCGACCTGTGAGCCGACCTGGTCGCCTCACAGGTCGCCTCCCATAGGGAAGCTGCGGACCCGTTCTAATAGGAGCGACACAAGTCGCTCCGACTTAGAAAAAGGGTCCGGAGCTTCTTTGGGGCGACCAGGAGGCGACCGCCATAGACTTCAATGTTCAATGCACCGCGATCTCGGAGGTCGCCCCGGGAAGTAGCGTCGCGTGTATGTGAACCGGCGCTAACACAGCCTGGCCACATACAGAGGCCCAACATGCAGGGAGCACCATCAGGCGTTCTAGGAGCATAAATTACACATATAATTTCCTAACGACCTATCACACTTTTGAAGGCCCTGGAGCACCAGGACAATGGAATTACCCACAAAATGACCCCATTTTGGAAAGCAAACACCCCAATGTATGTTCTAGGAGACATTATGGGTCTTTTGAACATGTCATTTTTTTCCACAAGTTTTTGTAAAATGTGGAAAGAAAATAAAAACGTATTATTTTTTTTTTTTTTTTTACACAAAGTTGTCAATTTATAAGATATTTTTAACACATAGCATGTACATAGCAAAAATTACACCCCAAAATACATTCTGCTACTCCTTCTGAGTATGCAGATACCACATATGTGGGACTTTGTCACAGCATAACCACATACAGAGGCCCAACATGCAAGGAGCACCGTCAGGTGTTCTAGGAGCATAAATTACACATATAATTTAATTACAACCAATCACAATTTTGAAGGCCCTGGAGCACCAGGACAATGAAAACCCCCACAAAATGACCCCATTTGTGCAGACAGGTACTCGGGTACTCTGGTGGGCTGCAGACAGGTACACGGGCACTCTGGGCTGGAGACAGGTACTCGGGCACTCTGATGGGCTGGAGACAGGTACTCGGGCACTCTGATGGGCTGGAGACAGGTACTTGGGTACTCTGATGACAGGTACTCGGGTACTCCGATGACAGGGACTCAGAGTCCCCGAGTACCTGTCATCAGAGTCCCCGAGTACCTGTCATCAGAGTACCCAAGTACCTGTCATCAGCCCATCAGAGTACCTGAGTACCTGTCATCAGAGTACCTGATGGGCTGGTGACAGGGACTCGGGTACTCTGATGGGCTGGTGACAGGTACTTTGATGGGCTAGTGAACGGTACTTTGACAGGTCCTCTTTATTGGGGGGGCAATCAGTGTAATTTACTGTGCACTGTAATCGGTAACTAGCTGTTACCGCAATCTCCTCCTTCCTCCTCCAACACCGATCCTGTGTGAGGAGGAGATTGCGGTAATAGCTAGTAACCGTGGTCTCTGTTGACATTCTGTGACCGGCTGTGATTGGACACTGCTGGTCACGTGGTAAAGAGCCAATTTCATTGGCTCTTTACCCTGATCAGGGATGGACTGTGTCAGAGTGACACTAGCCATCCCCGATCACCGCTTTGGGCGCACGAGCGGCGTGCACGAGGAAAGCGCATGCTTTTTTTTTTAATGGCTCTTTACACCGATCAGGGATGGGCTGTGTCCCGAAAGACACGCCGCATCCCTGATCACAGCGCTGCGCGCCCCCGGAGGAGGGGGGGCAGGTGAGCAGCAGGAACGGGCGGACATCATATGACGCCCGCCGGGATCGACAGAGTGTTCCTGCCGGCGTCATTTTACAATGCGTCGGTATGGAACTGGTTAAGGAGTCAGTATGGTGGCACTTCAGTCCAATTACTGGAAACATCGCTTAAAAGGAGCTCTAAGATGAAAGGGATGAAAGTGGAAAAAGTATAAATTTCACAAAAAAAAAAAAAAAGACAGACCATCTCTTTTGTTCCTCCCAAAATAAGATATGCTCAGTGCATAAACACAATCAAGAGGCCAACAGGATTTTTTTTTTTTTTCTTTTGAGGAGTCATCCCCATGGACAACTAAAGATAAAATTTAGCTGTCAGTTGTAATTTAAAGGAACATTTGTTACCTAGCGCATGGGATTTGTCTTGCCCTGGTTTATTCTATATTCATTCCACAGATCTTCCATATCTATCTATGGATAGTAACAGACCAGCACTAAAGCGCTAAACTGTATCTGAGCACCACAAATTGAAAAAAACAAATTCATTATTAATATTTAAAGCAAACTCATCCATCCGGTTCTCCATCACTTTAAAAGCACCCTGTAGTATTTCCACTTGTAGCCATCTTGAGAAAGGGTAGATAATTCATAAAGCACCTATTTCCTGGAATCTACCTGCCCATAGCTCAAGCATACAGGCAGAGGGGCTTACTGGGAAAGCCCCTCCTCCAAATTAAAGAAAAAAAAAAAAACAAAGTAAACTTTGATATCATACAGGATTTATATAGCATACCTTCCTATCTATTTACTAAGGCTGGCATCATAAGGATTACAAATGGTAAATGTTGACTGAGGGAGTGGGTAAGATGGTTTACAATAATCTGATCTGATGTTCATACAGATTTTCAAATCAAAATTTACAAATTCAAATAAGGTGTACTTTGTAATTTTAAAAAATTGCATTGCAATAAAGTAAATAATATAACTTAAGTTCAAAAGTCATCAAAAAATGTAAAATTATTAAAGAGTGTAATGGCTGTTCTACTTCAGAAGCTATATAGATCTCTTATGATAAAGCAGATAAAAGTTATCCTCTAAAAAAATCCATTTTAATAATTATGGATAAAAGAATAGCAACGCTTAAACTTCAGTGACAGCTGGTGATATATTACAGTGGGAGCCACGATAAAACCATAATCCTCTCAGAAACACTTTTCTTTTATAGCAAATGTCTTAAAATAATTTATAGTATCTGAACTTTATTTGTGATGAATGAAAAATATTGTGTGCATCATAAAGAATAAAAGATGCAAAGCAAAGCCTCTCTAATGTCCATGTATTCAATTGTGCCGCTTACTGTCAGCCCCTAAATAAAAATTAAGGGCAATAGTACATTTGTCAAAGGATTATGCCACAAAGCAGCGGCATTACTGTGAACCTGTGCTTGGGTCATGCAAGCCAAAAAGTACCATGTTCCCACCTTTTCTTTGCACTTCTTCTACTCTGGCTGAGAGAAAGAGGCCACCCTGTGTAAGCTACACGTCATCCAAGTCATACAGTCAAGTCCATAAATATTGGGACATCGACACAATTCTAATCTTTTTGGCTCTATACACCACCACAATGGATTTGAAATGAAGCAAACAAGATGCGCTTTAACTGCAGACTTTCTGCAGACTTTCTGCTTTAATTTGAGGGTATTTACATCCAAATCAGGTGAAAGATGTAGGACTTACAACAGTTTGTATATGTGCCTCCCACTTTTTAAGGGACCAAAAGTAAAGGGACAATTGGCTGCTTAGCTTTTCCATGGCCAGGTGTGTGTTATTCCCTCATTATCCCATTTACAAGGAGCAGATAAAAAGGTGCAGAGTTTGTTTCAAGTGTGCTATTTGCATTTGGAATCTGTTGCTGTCAACTCTCAATAGGAAATCCAAAGAGCTGTCACTATCAGTGAAGCAAGCCATCATTAGGCAGAAAAATCAAAACAAATCCAGAGATGAAAAAAACATTAGGTGTGGCCAAATCAACTGTTTGGAACATCCTTAAAAAGAAAGAATGCACCGGTGAGCTCAGCAACACCAAAAGACCCGGAAGACCACGAAAAACAACTGTGGTGGATGACCGAAGAATTCTTTACCTGGTGAAGAAAACACCCTTCACAACAGTTGGCCAGATCAAGAACACTCTCCAGGAGGAAGGTGTATGTGTGTCAAAGTCAGCAATCAAGAGAAGACTTCACCAGAGTGAATACAGAGGGTTCACCACAAGATGTAAACCATTGGTGAGCCTCAAAAACAGGAAGGCGAGATTAGAGTTTGCCAAACAACATCTAAAAAAGCCTTCACAGTTCTGGAACAGCCTCCTATGGACAGGTGAGACCAATATCAACTTGTACCAGAGTGATGGGAAGAGAAGAGTATGGAGAAGGAAAGGAACTGCTCATGATCCAAAGCATACCACCTCATCAGTGAAGCATGGTGCTGGTAGTGTCATGGCGTGGGCATGTATGGCTGCCAATGGAACTGGTTCTCTTGTATTTATTGATGATGTGACTGCTGACAAAAGCAGCAGGATGAATTCTGAAGTGTTTCGGGCAATATTATCTGCTCATATTCAGCCAAATGCTTCAGAACTCATTGGACGGCGCTTCACAGTGCAAATGGACAATGACCCGAAGCATACTGCGAAAGCAGCCAAAGAGTTTTTAAGGGAAAGAAGTGGAATGTTATGCAATGGCCAAGTCAATCACCTGACCTGATTCCGATTGAGCATGCATTTCACTTGCTGAAGACAAAACTGAAGGGAAAATGCCCCAAGAACAAGCAGGAACTGAAGACAGTTGCAGTAGAGGCCTGGCAGTGCATCACCAGGGATGAAACCCAGCGTCTGGTGATGTCTATGCGTTCCAGACTGCAGGCTGTAATTGACTGCAAAGGATTTGCAACCAAGTTTTAAAAAGTGAAAGTTTGATTTATGATTGTTAATCTGTCCCATTACTTTTGGTCCCTTAAAAAGTGGGAGGCACATATACAAACTGTTGTAATTCCTACACCGTTCACCTGATTTGGATGTAATACCCTCAAATTAAAGCTGAAAGTCTGCAGTTAAAGCACATCTTGTCAGTTTCATTTCAAATCCATTGTGGTGGTGTATAGAGCCAAAAAGATTAGAATTGTGTCGATGTCCCAATATTTATGGACCTGACTGTATATATGATATAATATATATTTACTTTCACTGTTTCACAGTATAAATGAACCCCTTAGGCCCCATGCACACGGGCGTTAGAAAAAACGTGCGTCAAAGTTAGTTCTGACGCCGGAAAAAGCAGCTGTAAAAACGTGCTTTTAGTAGCTTTTTCCATTGGCATTATTGCACGTTTTGCCACGTTGCTTTTAGCAGCGTTTTTTTCTGCCTCCATTCAAAATCAATGGTTCCCTATGGGAGCCTATTGATTTGAATGGAAGTCGCACCGCAAGTCGGATCCGACTTGCGGGATGACATGCGCTGTGAGAATCTTAAGGGGGAACTCCACGCCAACATGGGAAAAAAATGGCGTGGGGGTCCCCCCCAGGTTCCAAACCAGGCCCTTCGGGTCTGGTATGGAATTTGAGGGTAGCCCCACGCCGAAAAAACGGCGTGGGGTCCCCCCCAAAATCCATACCAGACCCTTATCCGAGCATGCAGCCTGGCAGGCCAGGAAAGGGGAGGGGACAAGCGAGCGGCCCCACCCCCCCCCCCTGGACCACACCAGGCCACATGCCCTCAACATGGGGGGGTGTTGGTGCTTTGGGGCAGGGGGGGCTCTGCACCCCCCACCTCAAAGCACCTTGCCCCCATGTTGATGAGGACAAGGGCCTCATCCCCACAACCCTGGCCGGTGGTTGTGGGGGTCTGCGGGCAGGGGGCTCATCGGAATCCGGAAGCCCCCTTTAACAAGGGGGCCCCCCAGATCCCGGACCCCCTCCCTATGTGAATAGGTATGGGGTACACTGTACCCCTACCCATTCACCCCATAAAAGGCAGTGTATGTAAATAACAACAGGAGACGTTTTGGAAAGTTTATTAAAAATCTTCATCTGTTCTTCTCTGGTCTTCTCCCTCTCCTGGTCTTCTGCTCTTTTGCTGTCCGTTCTTCTGCTCTTTTGCCCTCGGCTCTTCTCTTCTTCTCCTCCTCCTCTTCTCTTCTTCTTCCTCCGGTCCTCCTCCGACGATGTCTCCGATGATTATGCCGGTCTCCGGTCTCTGCAGCTTGTTATATAGCCATTGTGGGTGTGGCCCCCGATGACGTCATCGGAAGGCCCCGCCCCCTTATGTCACCAATTCTGTCATCTTTGCCATAAGGGGCAGGGTCTCCCGATGACGTCACCAAGCGGCCACGCCCCTAATGGCTATATAACAAGCTGCAGAGACCGGAGACCGGCATAATCATCGGAGACATCGTCTGAGGAGGACCGGAGGAAGAAGAAGAAGAGAAGAGAAGAGCCGAGGGCAAAAGAGCAGAAGAGCCGACAGCAAAAGAGCAGAAGACCAGGAGAGGGAGAAGACCAGGAGAGGGAGAAGACCAGAGAAGAACAGATAAAGATTTTTAATAAACTTTCCAAAACGTCTCCTGTCGTTATTTACATACACTGCCTTTTATGGTGTGAATGGGTAGGGGTACAGTGTACCCCATACCCATTCACATAGGGAGGGGGTCCGGGAATCTGGGGGGCCCCCTTGTTAAAGGGGACTTCCGGATTCCGATGAGCCCCCTGCCCGCAGACCCCCACAACCACCGGCCAGGGTTGTGGGGATGAGGCCCTTGTCCTCATCAACATGGGGGCAAGGTGCTTTGAGGTGGGGGGTGCAGAGCCCCCCCTGCCCCAAAGCACCAACACCCCCCCCATGTTGAGGGCATGTGGCCTGGTGTGGTCTAGGGGGGGGGTGGGGCCGCTCGCTCGTCCCCTCCCCTTTCCTGGCCTGCCGGGCTGCATGCTCGGATAAGGTTCTGGTATGGATTTTGGGGGGGACCCCACGCCGTTTTTTCGGCGTGGGGCTACCCTCAAATTCCATACCAGACCCGAAGGGCCTGGTTTGGAACCTGGGGGGGGGACTCCCACGCCATTTTTTTCCCATTTTGGCGTGGAGTTCCCCCTTAAGATTCTCACAGCGCAAGTCGTCCCGCAAGTCGGATTCCATTCAAATCAATAGGCTCCCATAGGGAACCATTGATTTTGAATGGAAGAAAAAAAAACGTATAACGTGGCTTAACGCACGTTAAGCAACGTTATAGCAACGTTATTCAGCCTTTAGCAGCGTCAGGCGTTTTTAACGCTGTAACGCTGGTCCTCAGAACGCGCAGGTAGTGGGTTCTTGTTGCAGTTTAAAAACGCCTAGGCCACTTACAGCTCAAAAACGTCTGTGTGTGCATGAGGCCATAGAATAACATGGAGGGGCGTTTTTAGGCTGCAAAAAGAAAACGCCTGACTCTACTTACAGCGGCGTTAAAAACGCCCCGTGTGCATGGGGCCTTATAGTAGCGATTATCTGCTCTGTTTGTATTATAAAGGGCTAATTTTAGTTTTTTTAACCCATTAGAGGGGATACAAAAGAAAGCATGCTGCTGCTACGTGGGCCTGGTTCACACCCATGTGTTTTTTTGGTGCTTTTTGCAGAAATGCACTACAGTTCATGTAACATGCTTTCCTATGGGACACGTTCACACCTATGCTTTTTTCAGCCACTGCGTATTTGGAAAGTGTCAAGGACTTTTTCAACGCAAAACAATGCTTTTTCTTCTTTTTTGGTTCAACAGACTTTAATAAGATGCAGAAAAGCATGTAGTGTGTTTTTACCGCGATTTCTGCCCAACAACAAATTTGCCAAAAAAAAGCATTAAAAATGCAAAACATAAATCGCAGCAAAATCACAAAACTCACAGCAAAAAGCACTGCAGAAATGGAACAAAAGCAAACTGCATAGGTGTGAACTGAGCCTTACGCTGGCCATAAAAGTATTGATTTTCAGACAAGAATATTCATACGAAAAATCTTTGTACATTCGCCGAATGAAAGAATGTTGTTTGAAAAGTTTTAAAATGAATAACTTCTGAACAAAAACCACATACTGTACACGGTCTGAAAATTCCTTTGACCAAGACATTTGCTATTCTGCTCCTTCAAATCTTCCCATCACTGTGGTAGAAAGCGAACGTTGATACGACCCCACTAACTATTTGAAAATCGAAACGAACTTTCATAAAACAAACATTTTTTTAAAGGAAGACATTGTTTTTGTATGGCCAGCATAAGTGACAGCAGGCTCGGGTAGCAGTTATCAAGCCACCTGTCTAGGTGTCATAATATATTACAGATCTGTCTGAAAATCGGCAAAACAGTCTTTCATTTTTTTTTCTTTAAATAAAAAATCTCAGAGTTTCAATCTCTAATAGTATATACTGTATATCTCTCTTTTGTCTGTTATTCTCAGAGTGGATTCGAGATTTTGCTCCCTAACCATATAGTTGGTTATTTATATTTACCACAGCATATAGATATTTAAAGAGGTTGTAAACCTCATAATTTAAAAAAAAAAATAAAAAAAACAAACACCTGAAAGACAAACACATAACGAGCTAGTATGCATCGCATACTAGCTCATTATGAAATACTTACCTTAGAACTAAGCCTTGCAGTGCCGACCGCTCACCTCTCTCATGGGTGACATGTTGTGTCGCCCTTCTTCTGGGTTTGTGGCATCCGGCCATCTGATTGGCTGGACCCACGATTACGTCACTCCCACGCATGCGCGTGGGAGCCGACAGTCACGGCACGGGACTCTGAAGGAACGGCACGAGCGGCCGTTCCTTCAGAGTGCATGCGCCAGTGATGTCACTGGCTGCATGTAAGGTAAATATCTCCTAAAAGGTACATGTTTAGGAGATATTTACAGTACCTATAGGTAAGCCTTAACATAGCCTTACCTATAGGTACAAGTTGCAGAGGAGGGTTTCCTTCCTCTTTAAGAACGAACTGATTTAATTTTTTTTTTAATTTACATAACTAAATTATATACCACACTTTTTTTAAAGTTATAATTAGGGTTGAGCGGACACCTAGATGTCCGTGTTCGACGGGTTCGGCCGAACTTTAAAAAAAAGTCCGGGTCCGTGTCCCGGACTTTTACCGAACTTTTCCCGGACACCGAACCCCATTGAAGTCAATGGGGACCCGAACTTTAAGGCACTAAAATGGCTCTAAAACACCAAAGGAAAGGGCTAGAGTGCTGCAAATGGCAGCAAAACGTAATTAAGAGCATGGCAAGTGCTCTGCAAACAAATGTGGATAGGGAAATAACTTAAAACAACAAAAAAAAAACAGAAAAATAAAACAATGTTCTTCTTCATCTCTGAAGGACGAGGCCCATATGGAGTAGGAGGGAGGTTGAGGTGGTGGTGGATGTGGCGGTGACATAGGCGTGCGCACAGGGTGTGCTGGGTGTGCCTGGGCACACCCTAATCACCTAGGGCACATAGCATTGCCAGTGAGGAGATGGGAAAGATCTCCCTGGGACCTGCTCTGCTCTATTTCTCCTTGCCTACAGGTACATGGCCCCGATACATTACTCTCCCTGCTGGCAAACACATGCATGTGTATTTCAACTTTGGGGTGCACACCTTAATGCAATAGGCTGCGCACACCTATGGGCGGTGTAGGTGGAAGCGGCGGTGGAGGAGGACCAGGGCCGGATTAACAGCATCATGGGCTTGGTGCTGAGGATTTTGAAGGGCCTTAAGGGCCGTGCCTTGCCATGCACCCAGAGGAGGAAGGGTGCAGCCATGCATGCCTAATTCAACATGGGATGCTGTCTCTGAAGCCCATAAACACATCCATGCATCGCCAACTGTCCCTCCTTGTCCGGCCTTCACGCTGTGTGGGGAGGTTCTGAGGGTGCTGCCTGGGGAAGCGAGCATAGAAGCCAGACTTCTGTGTTTACAAGTGACAGAAGAGCGGTAACAGTGAATATGGCCAACCCGGGGCCTATATAAAAAGGTAGGGGCCTGGAGCTGCAGCTCCAATAGCCCCTACATTAATCTGGCCCTGAGGAGGAGGACGAGGTAGCCAACACTGATTCTTTTCAAAAATTTTAAATGAGGGTACACCCCAAAAGAGTGAGAAAGAGCAAAAATGGAACAATGGGTGGGTAAGGTCGGTATCCATTGCTATTCTGCATAAGGTACGGAAAAGTCCCGTGGGATCCATGCCTGGTTCATTTTAATGAACGTGAGCTTGTCCACATTGTCTCTGGACAGGCGGCTGCGCTTGTCTGTTATAACGCCCCCAGCCGTGCTAAATACCCGTTCAGATAATACACTGGCTGCAGGGCACGCCAGCACCTCCAAGGCGTAAAGGGCAAGCTCAGGCCATGTGCCCAATTTGGAGACCCAGAAGTTGAAGGGGGCAGACCCGTCATTCACTACATGTAGGCGTGTGCACACATACTGCTCCACCATGTTGGTAAAATGCTGCCTCCTGCTAAGACGTTCCATCTGAGCTGCTGGTGCTGCTGTTTGTTGTGGCGTGCTGACAAAGCTTTTCCACATTTCGGCCATGCTAACCCTGCCTTCTGAGGTGCTGGCGGTGCCCTGGTTGCGTTGGCGACCTCCTCCTCCTCCTCCTCTGCCTTGTGCTTCCACTGTGGCCCCGCTGTCAGATGGGAATGCCAGCAGCATGGCGTCTACCAGCGTGCGCTTGTACTCGCGCATCTTGCGATCGCGCTCCAGTGAGTGAATTAAGGACGGTACGTTGTCCTTGTAACGGGGATCCAGCAGCGTGGCCACCCAGTAATCAGCACAAGTTAGAATGTGGGCAACTCGGCGGTCGTTGTGGAGACACTGCAGCATGTAATCGCTCATGTGTGCCAGGCTGCCCAGAGGCGACGAAAGGCTGTCCTCTGTGGGAGGTGTATCGTCCGTGTCCTCTGTATCCCCCCAGCCACGCACCAGTGATGGCCATGAGCTGGCCTGGGTGCCACCCTGCTGTGAACATGGTTCCATCTCCTCCTCCAGCTCCTCCTCCTCCTCATCCTCCTCATCCTCCAGAACTGTGCCCCTGCTGGACAATTGCGTCCCTGGCGTTTGCGTGTGCAGGAACCCACCCTCGGAGCCCCTTGCGAATGACTGCCCTGAAAGCCTTGGAAATGTTACCTCTTCATCCTCCTCCTCCTCCTCATCCTGTGCCACATCCTCTTCCATCATCGCCCGAATTGTTTTTTCAAGGAGGCATAGAAGTGGGATAGTTAAGCTGAGAACGGCGTCATTGCCACTGGCCATGTTGGTGGAGTACTCAAAAGAGCGCAACAAGGCACACAGGTCTCGCATGGAGGCCCAGTTATTGGTGGTGAAGTGGTGCTGTTCCGCAGAGCGACTCACGCGTGCGTGCTGCAGCTGAAACTCCACTATGGCCTGCTGCTGCTCGCACAGTCTTTCCAGCATGTGCAAGGTGGAGTTCCACCTTGTGGGCACGTCACATATGAGGCGGTGAGCGGGAAGGCCGAAGTTACGCTGCAGCGCTGCCAGGCGAGCAGCAGCAGGGTGAGAACGCCGAAAGTGCGCACAAACGGCCCGCACTTTCTGCAGCAGCTCTGACATATCGGGGTAGTTTTTAAGGAACCTCTGCACCACCAAATTCAGCACATGCGCCAGGCAAGGGATGTGCGTCAAACCGGCTAGGCCCAGAGCTGCTATGAGATTTCGCCCGTTATCGCACACCACCAGGCCGGGCTTGAGGCTCGCTGGCAGCAACCACTCATTTGTCTGCTGTTCCATGCTCCTCCACAACTCCTGCGCGGTGTGTGGTTTGTCCCCCAAACAGGCAAGTTGTAAAACTGCCTGCTGTCGTTTACCCCTGGCCGTGCTGAAGTTGGTGGTGAAGGTGTTACGCTGTCCGGATGAGGAGGCGGTAGAGGATGAGGAAGCGGAGTAGGAGGAGTTAGGAACAGGAGGCAAACTGAAGCGCCCTGCAATCCTCGGTGGTGGAAGGACATGCGCCAAATTGCTATCCGCCTCAGGCCCATCCGCCACTGCATTTACCCAGTGTGCCGTTAGGGAGATATAACGCCCCTGACCGTGCTTACTGGTCCACGTATCCGTAGTTAGGTGGACCTTGGCACAGATGGCGTTGCGCAGTGCACACCTGATATTTTCCCCCACTTGGTTGTGCAGGGAAGGGATGGCTTGCCTGGAAAAGTAGTGGCGGCTGGGCACGACGTACTGTGGGACAGCCACCGACATAAGGTTTTTAAAACTGTGCGTCTCCACCAGACGGAATGACAGCATTTCAAAGGCCAATAATTTTGAAATGCTGGCATTCAGGGCCAGGGATCGCGGGTGGGTAGGGGGGTACTTCCTCTTCCTCTCAAGTGTTTGGGAGATGGAAAGCTGAACGCTTCCACGGGACATTGTGGAGATGGTTGTTGGTGACCCAGGTGGTGGTGTTGCTGACAGATCGTCTGTTTGCGGGGTGGCAGGTGCCGGTATCACTACAGATGTGGCTGGAGCGGCCGAGACTGCAGCAGAAGAGGAAGCAGGATGAGCCAGAGACGTTTCTTGGTTTTGAAGGTGTCTACTCCACTGCAGCTCGTGCTTTGCACTTAGATGCCTGATCATGCAGGTTGTGCTCAGGTTGAGAAGGTTTATGCCTCGCTTCAAGCTCTGATTGCACAGGGTGCAAACCACTCGTGTCCTGTCATCAGCACATTTTCTAAAGAACTTCCACGCTAGAGAACTCCTTTGAGCTGACTTTGGTGCGCTCGTTCCCTTGCTGCGTTGGGCAGTAGCGGGCGTAGTGTCTAGGGCACGGCCGCTCCGCTTCTGCACCCTGCTCCCTCTTCTGCTGTGCTGGTGGCTCTGTGCGACCACCGCCTCTTCCTCCAAACTACTCAGGTCACCTGCATGACGTTCATTCCATGTGGGGTCGAGGACCTCATCGTCCTCCACATCATCTTCCACCCAGTCTTCACCCCTGCCCTCCTTGTCGGTCTCCACAATGCTGAACGCCGCAGCAGTTGGCACCTGCGTTTCGTCATCATCGGAGACGTGCTGCGATGATCCTTGCATGTACTCATCTTGAGAAATAAGTGGTCGGGCATCGCTGCACTCAATCTCTTCCACTTCTGGGGCAGGGCTAGGTGGATGGCCCTGGGAAACCCTGCTGACAGAGTCCTCAAAAAGAATAAGAGACTGCTGTATGGCTTGGGGCTCAGACTGCTGGCCTGATTTGCAAGGGGGTGAGGTGAAAGACGGTTGGACATTGGCTGCAGGTGCCAACTCTGACCTTTCTGCAGTAGACTGGGTGGGAGACAATGTGAAGGAACTGGAGGCACTGTCAGCAGCAAACCAATCTACTATCGCCTCAACTTGTTCTGGCCTCATCACTTCTAGGGGCGTTTGATGCCCTACCAAATACTGATGCAGGTTCTGTCGCCTACTCACACTTGAGGAAGGTGTTTCACTTGTGCGTGTAGCTGGCACAGATCGACCACGTCCTCTCCTTGCAACAGGAGCTCTACCAGCAGCACCACGGCCCTTATTTGACGGTCTCCTCATATTTCTGTAATTTAAGATCTTGCCCTAGAAAGGTTTTTATTGAATAGCGGAATAGGAAATATGATCCAAAAAAGTGTATGTATCTCGCACGTACACAACCACACTAGGCCCCAATTACTATTGTTTGTACCCCTAAAAGGATGGTTGAGCAGTAGGAGCAGGAGTATGGAACAGGCAGCACCCTCAAATCTTCAGAAGTATGAGATGAACCCCAACAACTTGGAAAGGTGGATCTCACACGTACCGACACAGACTATCTCGCAATTGAATTGATCCCCAAAGGTTTTAATTGAATAGCGGAATAGAAAATATGATCAAAAAGAAAGTGTATGTATCTCGCACGTACACCACCACACTAGGCCCCAACTACTATTGTTTGTACCCCTAAAAGGATGGTTGAGCAGTAGGAGGAGAAGTATGGAACAGGCAGCACCCTCAAATCTTCAGAAGTATGAGATGAACCCCAAAAACTTGGAAAGGTGGATCTCTCTCACACGTACCAACACAGACTATCCCCCAATTTAACTGATCCCCAAAGGTTTTTGATTAAATAGCGGAATAGAAAATATGATCCAAAAAAAGTGTATGTATATCACACGTACACAACCACACTGGGCCCCAATTACTATTGTTTGTACCCCTAAAAGGCTAGATGAGGAGTAGGGGGAGTATGGAACAGGCAGCACCCTCAAACCTTCAGAAGTATGAGATGAACCCCAACAACTTGGAAAGGTGGATCTCTCTCACACGTACCAACACAGACTATCCCCCAATTTAACTGATCCCCAAAGGTTTTTGATTAAATAGCGGAATAGAAAATATGATCCAAAAAAAGTGTATGTATATCACACGTACACAACCACACTAGGCCCCAATTACTATTGTTTGTACCCCTAAAAGGCTAGATGAGGAGTAGGGGGGGTATGGAACAGGCAGCACCCTCAAACCTTCAGAAGTATGAGATGAACCCCAACAACTTGGAAAGGTGGATCTCTCTCACACGTACCAACACAGACTATCCCCCAATTTAACTGATCCCCAAAGGTTTTTGATTAAATAGCGGAATAGAAAATATGATCCAAAAAAAGTGTATGTATATCACACATACACAACCACACTAGGCCCCAATTACTATTGTTTGTACCCCTAAAAGGCTAGGAGTAGGGGGAGTATGGAACAGGCAGCACCCTCAAACCTTCAGAAGTATGAGATGAACCCCAACAACTTGGAAAGGTGGATCTCTCTCACACGTACCAACACAGACTATCCCCCAATTTAACTGATCCCCAAAGGTTTTTGATTAAATAGCGGAATAGAAAATATGATCCAAAAAAAGTGTATGTATATCACACGTACACAACCACACTAGGCCCCAATTACTATTGTTTGTACCCCTAAAAGGCTAGATGAGGAGTAGGGGGAGTATGGAACAGGCAGCACCCTCAAACCTTCAGAAGTATGAGATGAACCCCAACAACTTGGAAAGGTGGATCTCTCTCACACGTACCAACACAGACTATCCCCCAATTTAACTGATCCCCAAAGGTTTTTGATTAAATAGCGGAATAGAAAATATGATCCAAAAAAAGTGTATGTATATCACACGTACACAACCACACTAGGCCCCAATTACTATTGTTTGTACCCCTAAAAGGCTAGATGAGGAGTAGGGGGGGTATGGAACAGGCAGCACCCTCAAATCTTCAGAAGTATGAGATGAACCCCAAAAACTTGGAAAGGTGGATCTCTCTCACACGTACCAACACAGACTATCCCCCAATTTAACTGATCCCCAAAGGTTTTTGATTAAATAGCGGAATAGAAAATATGATCCAAAAAAAGTGTATGTATATCACACGTACACAACCACACTAGGCCCCAATTACTATTGTTTGTACCCCTAAAAGGCTAGATGAGGAGTAGGGGGGGTATGGAACAGGCAGCACCCTCAAACCTTCAGAAGTATGAGATGAACCCCAACAACTTGGAAAGGTGGATCTCTCTCACACGTACCAACACAGACTATCCCCCAATTTAACTGATCCCCAAAGGTTTTTGATTAAATAGCGGAATAGAAAATATGATCCAAAAAAAGTGTATGTATATCACACGTACACAACCACACTAGGCCCCAATTACTATTGTTTGTACCCCTAAAAGGCTAGGAGTAGGGGGAGTATGGAACAGGCAGCACCCTCAAACCTTCAGAAGTATGAGATGAACCCCAACAACTTGGAAAGGTGGATCTCTCTCACACGTACCAACACAGACTATCCCCCAATTTAACTGATCCCCAAAGGTTTTTGATTAAATAGCGGAATAGAAAATCTGATCCAAAAAAAGTGTATGTATATCACACGTACACAACCACACTAGGCCCCAATTACTATTGTTTGTACCCCTAAAAGGCTAGATGAGGAGTAGGGGGAGTATGGAACAGGCAGCACCCTCAAACCTTCAGAAGTATGAGATGAACCCCAACAACTTGGAAAGGTGGATCTCTCTCACACGTACCAACACAGACTATCCCCCAATTTAACTGATACCCAAAGGTTTTTGATTAAATAGCGGAATAGAAAATATGATCCAAAAAAAGTGTATGTATATCACACGTACACAACCACACTAGGCCCCAATTACTATTGTTTGTACCCCTAAAAGGCTAGATGAGGAGTAGGGGGGGTATGGAACAGGCAGCACCCTCAAATCTTCAGAAGTATGAGATGAACCCCAAAAACTTGGAAAGGTGGATCTCTCTCACACGTACCAACACAGACTATCCCCCAATTTAACTGATCCCCAAAGGTTTTTGATTAAATAGCGGAATAGAAAATATGATCCAAAAAAAGTGTATGTATATCACACGTACACAACCACACTAGGCCCCAATTACTATTGTTTGTACCCCTAAAAGGCTAGATGAGGAGTAGGGGGGGTATGGAACAGGCAGCACCCTCAAACCTTCAGAAGTATGAGATGAACCCCAACAACTTGGAAAGGTGGATCTCTCTCACACGTACCAACACAGACTATCCCCCAATTTAACTGATCCCCAAAGGTTTTTGATTAAATAGCGGAATAGAAAATATGATCCAAAAAAAGTGTATGTATATCACACGTACACAACCACACTAGGCCCCAATTACTATTGTTTGTACCCCTAAAAGGCTAGATGAGGAGTAGGGGGGGTATGGAACAGGCAGCACCCTCAAACCTTCAGAAGTATGAGATGAACCCCAACAACTTGGAAAGGTGGATCTCTCTCACACGTACCAACACAGACTATCCCCCAATTTAACTGATCCCCAAAGGTTTTTGATTAAATAGCGGAATAGAAAATATGATCCAAAAAAAGTGTATGTATATCACACGTACACAACCACACTAGGCCCCAATTACTATTGTTTGTACCCCTAAAAGGCTAGATGAGGAGTAGGGGGGGTATGGAACAGGCAGCACCCTCAAATCTTCAGAAGTATGAGATGAACCCCAAAAACTTGGAAAGGTGGATCTCTCTCACACGTACCAACACAGACTATCCCCCAATTTAACTGATCCCCAAAGGTTTTTGATTAAATAGCGGAATAGAAAATATGATCCAAAAAAAGTGTATGTATATCACACGTACACAACCACACTAGGCCCCAATTACTATTGTTTGTACCCCTAAAAGGCTAGATGAGGAGTAGGGGGGGTATGGAACAGGCAGCACCCTCAAACCTTCAGAAGTATGAGATGAACCCCAACAACTTGGAAAGGTGGATCTCTCTCACACGTACCAACACAGACTATCCCCCAATTTAACTGATCCCCAAAGGTTTTTGATTAAATAGCGGAATAGAAAATATGATCCAAAAAAAGTGTATGTATATCACACGTACACAACCACACTAGGCCCCAATTACTATTGTTTGTACCCCTAAAAGGCTAGATGAGGAGTAGGGGGGGTATGGAACAGGCAGCACCCTCAAACCTTCAGAAGTATGAGATGAACCCCAACAACTTGGAAAGGTGGATCTCTCTCACACGTACCAACACAGACTATCCCCCAATTTAACTGATCCCCAAAGGTTTTTGATTAAATAGCGGAATAGAAAATATGATCCAAAAAAAGTGTATGTATATCACACGTACACAACCACACTAGGCCCCAATTACTATTGTTTGTACCCCTAAAAGGCTAGGAGTAGGGGGAGTATGGAACAGGCAGCACCCTCAAACCTTCAGAAGTATGAGATGAACCCCAACAACTTGGAAAGGTGGATCTCTCTCACACGTACCAACACAGACTATCCCCCAATTTAACTGATCCCCAAAGGTTTTTGATTAAATAGCGGAATAGAAAATATGATCCAAAAAAAGTGTATGTATATCACACGTACACAACCACACTAGGCCCCAATTACTATTGTTTGTACCCCTAAAAGGCTAGATGAGGAGTAGGGGGAGTATGGAACAGGCAGCACCCTCAAACCTTCAGAAGTATGAGATGAACCCCAACAACTTGGAAAGGTGGATCTCTCTCACACGTACCAACACAGACTATCCCCCAATTTAACTGATCCCCAAAGGTTTTTGATTAAATAGCGGAATAGAAAATATGATCCAAAAAAAGTGTATGTATATCACACGTACACAACCACACTAGGCCCCAATTACTATTGTTTGTACCCCTAAAAGGCTAGATGAGGAGTAGGGGGGGTATGGAACAGGCAGCACCCTCAAATCTTCAGAAGTATGAGATGAACCCCAACAACTTGGAAAGGTGGATCTCTCTCACACGTACCAACACAGACTATCCCCCAATTTAACTGATCCCCAAAGGTTTTTGATTAAATAGCGGAATAGAAAATATGATCCAAAAAAAGTGTATGTATATCACACGTACACAACCACACTGGGCCCCAATTACTATTGTTTGTACCCCTAAAAGGCTAGATGAGGAGTAGGGGGAGTATGGAACAGGCAGCACCCTCAAACCTTCAGAAGTATGAGATGAACCCCAACAACTTGGAAAGGTGGATCTCTCTCACACGTACCAACACAGACTATCCCCCAATTTAACTGATCCCCAAAGGTTTTTGATTAAATAGCGGAATAGAAAATATGATCCAAAAAAAGTGTATGTATATCACACGTACACAACCACACTGGGCCCCAATTACTATTGTTTGTACCCCTAAAAGGCTAGATGAGGAGTAGGGGGAGTATGGAACAGGCAGCACCCTCAAACCTTCAGAAGTATGAGATGAACCCCAACAACTTGGAAAGGTGGATCTCTCTCACACGTACCAACACAGACTATCCCCCAATTTAACTGATCCCCAAAGGTTTTTGATTAAATAGCGGAATAGAAAATATGATCCAAAAAAAGTGTATGTATATCACACGTACACAACCACACTAGGCCCCAATTACTATTGTTTGTACCCCTAAAAGGCTAGATGAGGAGTAGGGGGGGTATGGAACAGGCAGCACCCTCAAACCTTCAGAAGTATGAGATGAACCCCAACAACTTGGAAAGGTGGATCTCTCTCACACGTACCAACACAGACTATCCCCCAATTTAACTGATCCCCAAAGGTTTTTGATTAAATAGCGGAATAGAAAATATGATCCAAAAAAAGTGTATGTATATCACACGTACACAACCACACTAGGCCCCAATTACTATTGTTTGTACCCCTAAAAGGCTAGGAGTAGGGGGAGTATGGAACAGGCAGCACCCTCAAACCTTCAGAAGTATGAGATGAACCCCAACAACTTGGAAAGGTGGATCTCTCTCACACGTACCAACACAGACTATCCCCCAATTTAACTGATCCCCAAAGGTTTTTGATTAAATAGCGGAATAGAAAATATGATCCAAAAAAAGTGTATGTATATCACACGTACACAACCACACTAGGCCCCAATTACTATTGTTTGTACCCCTAAAAGGCTAGATGAGGAGTAGGGGGGAGTATGGAAAAGGCAGCACCCTCAAATCTTCAGAAGTATGAGATTGTGTTCACTGTACCCCACAAAGATTGAGTTCACTGCACCCCACAATGATTGTGTTCACTGCACCCCACAAAGATTGTGTTCACTGCACCTCACAAAGATTGTGTTCACTGTACCCCCCAAAGATTGTGTTCACTGCACCCCACAAAGATTCTGTTCACTGTACCCCACAAAGATTGTGTTCACTGCACCCTAAAAGGATGTTGTTCACTGCACCCCACAAAGATTGTGTTCACTGCACCCTAAAAGGATGTTGTTCACTGCACCCCAAAAAGATTGTGTTCACTGTACCCCCCCAAAGATTGTGTTCACTGCACCCCACAAAGATTGTGTTCACTGCACCCCAAAAAGATTGTGTTCACTGTACCCCCCAAAGATTGTGTTCACTGCACCCCAAAAAGATTGTGTTCACTGTACCCCCCAAAGATTGTGTTCACTGCACCCCACAAAGATTCTGTTCACTGTACCCCACAAAGATTGTGTTCACTGCACCCCAAAAAGATTGTGTTCACTGCACCCCAAAAAGATTGTGTTCACTGCACCCCAAAAAGATTGTGTTCACTGCAGCCCAAAAAGATTGTGTTCACTGCAGCCCAAAAAGATTGTGTTCACTGCAGCCCAAAAAGATTGTGTTCACTGCAGCCCAAAAAGATTGTGTTCACTGCAGCTCACACACAGAAAAATGGATGTGGATCACTGACACCTGCCTATCTCCAATCCCACACCACACAGCAATATCGATTGTAGTTTGTAGAACACAGTTTCCCTAAAATTCAGCAGACTCTGTCCCTAACAGGATTGAGAAGAGATCGTAGATCAGGATTGAGTGCAGATTCACCCCACCCCCCACACAGCAATATCGATTGTAGTTTGTAGAAGACACTGACCCTATAATTCAGCAGACTATCCCTAAAATGCCTACAACTCGCCCTGCCTAAACACTCCGACCTGTCCCTCAATTCTATCCGGACACAAATGGTTTTTTCCTGCCTATCTTTCCCTAATCAGCAGCCAGCACATTGATGTGTGCTCTGTCCCTTAGCTAAGCAGCAGAATGACGCTGCTGCGGCGGCTGCCTCGAACTTATAAAGACTTGGTCACATGCTTCAGACGGCCAATCACAGCTACTAAGACATTTGCAGGCATGGCTGGGATGGCTTAAGGCACACCAGTTAAACGATTGTTGATTGGCTGTTGAAAGCCCGCCATGAAAAGAGCGCCAAAGCATGCAAAACCCGGAAATAAAACGACCGAACACGGATTTTTACCCGAACATACAGTAAAGTGTCCGTGTCCGTGTTCGGGTAAAAAAAATCCAATTATTCGGTACGAACACGAATAATACAGTCCGTGTTCGCTCAACACTAGTTATAATCTGATTAATCAATTAGTCAAAACAATGATTAGTCAACTAAAGATTATGAAAATAATCGTTCGTTGCAGCCCTAGAAAAATCCAACAGGCTGGTTGTACCCAAGTCCATCGATGGATCCACATAGGTACAAATTAGCCTGCCCATACATGGATCAAAATTCAGCTAGTCCCTGCTGGACTGGCCAAATTTTGATCAATGTTTTGCCGGCCTAAAACACAGTTTGCATGAATGGCTGCTGTTGGTGAAGGTCAGGATTTTATTTACAGGCTGCTGCGTCTTTGGCTTCTTTTTACTGAAGCTGGATCCTAGATATTGGAAAGATTTGACCAAGCCTGTCCCAAAATATACACTTCCAAACAATACTTCATTTATGATTAGGGTTTCTTATTAAGAAGGAATATTTCAGGATCTAATGCCTCGTACACACGCATCGATTATTGGCCGGGAATTTTCGGCCAACGTCCCATCGGCCGATTTTCGGCTTGTTAGTATGATGCTTCCGACAACCGACTCCGACTTTTCGGCCGAAAAAAAATCTGGTGTGCAGGCTATAAAATTTTGATTGGCCGTCAACACAACGGCCGGTTTTCCGTCAGTCAGTACAGATTTCGACAGACAAAAATCTGATGAGCAAGACTGGGCATGCTCAGAGAAGAAAAAACACATGGAAAGTAAACCAGCACATGACATCACTTCTGAAGTTGGTTTTTGTTGGCCGAGAAAATTCGTGTGCAGTCTAGGCACATTTCAACCAACACAACACCACTCTAGACAAAAGTCGGACGATTGGTCGGCCGATAATCTTTGCGTGTGTACGAGGCATAAGCTGGCCATATATCAGAAGATTTTTGGAATTAAAATTTGCCAGAAAATTCTCTATACATTCGATGACTAGATGAATGGCATTCGAAAGTACTTAAAACATGTTGTTTGCTTTTAACATTCAATTTTGGAAAGAATGGACGAAAACCACATTTTTCTGAATTTCAATTCAAGAAATCATTTCCATCCTGTTCCTTCAAATGTTCTAATCACTGCGGTTGAAAGAATTTGTCAATTTGACCCCCCACTAAGGATTAGAAAATCAAATGAACGTTCTTAAACTGACAAATTTTAAACAAAATCTGTATCGTTATGCAGTCTAATAAACCAGCTCTGGAATGAACACTACTTCTGGGAGTCAGCAATGGTAGCTTCTTCCACCAAGGCCCTGTTCACACCTGAGTGTATTTCAGCTCATAAAACGCTCATCTCTAAAGTCTCAAAACGCCCAATAAGCAAAATCCTATTTATTTCAGTGGCCCCTATTCATATCTGAGCGTTTTCTCTCCTGAAGCAAAATGCCTAAAGCTCAAAGAAGTACATGAGCTTCTTTTTTGGCTGATCACCAGCATTTTTGTTAGATGTCAATGCCTGCCTACAAACACCTGCAAAAAAACTTCTGAAAAAAGCCAGGAAAATCGCCTGAAAAAGCCCAAAAAGACGCCTATAAAAAGCCCAAAGCAACACCTGAAAACAATACGCTCAGGTGTGAATAGAGCCTAAATGAGAGCCTAGCCTATGATAGGTAAAACAATCCACAGCAAGTACTACGGTAGCCCCAACATTTTTACAGTTAAATGCTATGCAATTCGAGTCCCAACACCTAGTTATAATCTGTTAAAGGGTCATGCCATCAACCCTTACATTGCTCAATTCTCAGCCACCTCCGATTCCACGTTTTTCTTATTTAACCATACACAGAATGCAAAAGCAGATGTGCAACTCATGCCAAGATCCAGAAAATGCATCTGTGAGCTGATGGACATTTCACAGCTGCTGGGATGACATTCCTCTCCTGCATGCAGGTAGATCTTGTCACTGGGATTTGTCCTGTGCTGTCCTAAGTAAAATCATTTCAGATCAAATTTGGCAAGAAAACATGTGTCTGCTGTGTTCAAGTATCAAATAGGCCAGATGGAAACGTCACTTGTAGTGACACCCATACAATCTGTGGCAACATTGCCAGATTTGTGTAAAATTTCCCCATGCAGGAGCTTCGCTAGTTTGTCACATATTGTATGTATACCTTCAGGGTTTGTAAAATGAAAGGGAAAACGATATGAAAATACAAATGTTTTGCTTCAAATTAAAAAAGTTATGAAAAAGGCAGGAGTGAGAATGATGTCCAATGCTTACACGCAAAAAGAAAAAAAAAAGCGATAATTATGATATGAATAATGTAGATCACAATTCCTTTTCTCACAATTTACAACTGTGCATTTCACAATATATTCATTAAATATATGTATTTAACAGGTAGCACTTTAGCCACCGCTTATTAGGTATAAAGCATCAATCAATAACAGATCTTCAAACACGATGCTTTTGCCAAATACCTTCAATTGCACAAGAAAAGACAGAACACCTTTAAGCTTCTATACTGTACATACTTATAACTAAGACTACACCCATACACATGTATTTTTATTGAATAAACATTTCTTTATGTAATAAGCCTCAGATAAACAAGCACTTTTTAAAAAGGAGATGATCTGTGATGCTGCATTCACCCATACACCATATGTGCTTGGTATCTGCAGTACTGCAGTGCATCAAACAGTGGTCCGGGCTGCAGAAAACACTTTCCACTAACGTCTGAGCCGATAGCAGAAGCAATGCAGTGTGACATGACGCAAAACAAGCCTAGAAAACGACAGCCATCTCTAAAATATGGGTAATCTTAACACTATCTATGAAAAGGAGACTCTTGTTGATATAAAAAAAAAAAAAAAAAAAATTCATATGCCAACAAAACATACAATACATTTATTTCAAAGGCACGGGGATAATTACTAATCACCTTAGTCACCAATGCAGAGCATTTACCTCTGTAGAGGCAAAAGGTCCAAATGCATTATGGTATGGATCCTAATCTGAGGCCGACATTCTTACACCAAGGAAGCCGCAGTCTGCATCAATTCTAAACCAAAGCGAAGGGTGAACCAAGCCCTCATCTGCACAGCTTAAAGTGATTAAAATAACAAACCTGTTATACTTACCTGCTCTGTGCAGTTGGTTTTGCACAGAATGGTACAGATTCTCCTCTTCTCGAATCGCTGGCTGGAGCTTCTGGCCCCTCCCTCCTGTTGAGTGCCCCCACAGCAAGCAGCTTGCTATGGGGGCAGCCGAGCCAAGCTGCAGCTCCGTGTGTCCATTCAACCCGGCTCCACCCTCTCTCTCTTTTGATTGGCTAACTGAGTTTGATTGACAGCTGCTGTGTCTCAGCCAATCAGGAGGGAGAGTCCCAGACGACGAGTGACTTGTGGACATCGCTGGATGGAGCTTCTCCTGGGGGTGCTGGGGAAGTTGCTGCACATAGAAGGCTTTTTAGATTAATGCACAGAATGCATTAGGATAAAAAAACCTTCTGACTTTAGAACCACTTTAACCACTCCGGAATGTTTATCCCCCTATATGACCAGGCCATTTTTTGCGATACAGCACTGTGTTAATTTAACTGAAAAGTGCGCAGTCGTGCGACGCTGTACCCAAATAAAATTGATGTCCTTTTTCTCCCACAAATAGAGCTTTCTTTTGGTGGTATTTGATCACCTCTTCATTTTAAATTTTTTGCGCTATAAACAAAAAAATAATTAAAAAAAAAAACTATACTTTCTACTTTCTGCTATAAAAACGTATCCAATAAAAAAAAAAAGTAAAAAATAAAAAAAATAAAAAATCTAATTTCTTCATCAATTTAAGCCAAAAATGTATTCTGCTAAATTTTTGGTAAAAAAAAAAAAAAAAATATCCCAATAGGTGTATATTGATTGGTTTGTGCAAAAGTTATAGCGTCCAAAAACTATATTTATGTAATTTTTTTTTTTTTTAATAGCAATGGTGGCGATCAGCAACTTAAATCAAGACTGCGATTTTGTGGCAGACAAATCAGACACCTAACTGACACTTGAACGTTTTTTGGGAACCAATGACACCAATACAGTGATCAGTGCTAAAAATATGCACTGTTACTATACTAATGACATTGGCAGGGAAGGGGTTAAAGAGGTTGTAAACCGCAGGATTTTTTTTTTTTTTAAAGTACAACTGAAAGACAAACACATAATGAGCCAGTATGCATCGCATACTAGCTCATTATGATATACTTACCTTAGAATGAAGCCCCGACCGCTCACCTATTCCATGGCTGACATGTTCTGTCATCCTTCTTCCGGGTTTGCGGCATCCGGCCATCTGATTGGCTGGACCCGTGATTACGTCACTCCCGCGCATACGCGTGGGAGCCGACGGTCACAGCACGGGGCTCTGAAGGAACGGCACCAGCGGCCGTTCCTTCAGAGCGCATGCGCCAGTGACGTCACTGGCTGCATTTAAGGTAAATATCTCCTAAACGGTACATGTTTAGGAGATATTACAGCAGGGCTTGACAAATTTGCCTGAAATCTAGGAGCCAGCTAAAAAAGTTAGGAGCCAGTTTTTTTTTTTTTTTTTTTAAACAACCAAGCTTTATTTAAAAAAACTGATACTAAATTTACACATAAATACGACTAGAACCCCACTCTCCTATATAGCGCAATTGGATGGAAACAGACTGTCCGTCTCTTTCCATCCGATGCCATCTGATCCGATCCACGGGATGGATAGAAAATAGAACCACCATCCGTCTGTTTTTGGCGGGCAGGGTCAGATGGCGGCAGATTACCGCTCCATAGAGGAGACTGAACGGTCTGATCAGGTCTGCCTGAAAAACTGACAGGCGGACCTGATCAGACAGCCCGTGTGAAAGGGGCCTTCGGCTGTGGCACGGCGATGAGGAAAAAAAAAAAAAGATATTATATATATATATATATATATATATATATATATATATATATATATATATATATATATATATATATATATATAATATATATATTTTTTTTTAATAAGAATTGAAGAAAAAAAAAAGAAAACATTTTTTTATTTTTTTTTTAATTAAAAAAAAAGAAATTATTATTTTTTTTTACATTTAAAAAATAAATAATAACCACACTCCCTGTCCACTTACCTTTAAGCAAAGGTAACTGGACAGAGAGATGAAGCCTTAAAAACTTCCCTCTCTTCTCCTCTTTGGAAGGAGAAGAAAAGGCATTGAGAACATGCATTACTCCCGGCCACCACAAGAGGGCGCCAGTTCCCCTAGCTTCTCATCTCACAGAAGAAGGCCGAAAAGCCGGGGACTAAATTTCTGGACGGCGCGGAAGTCCGTGAACTCGAAGAGGAGGTGGGGGGCGCAAAAGGGACAGGACAGCTCAAGCAGGGCACCCCAGGCGCCAGGTCGCTAATTCTAGTCGCAAATGCGACCTGGCGCCCGGGATTTGTCGAGGCCTGTATTACAGTACCTATAGGTAAGCCTTATCATAGGCTTACCTATAGGTACAACTTGCAGAGGAGGGTTTACTTCCTCTTTAACATCAAGGGCGATCAAAGGGTTTAATGTGTGGCCAACATGTTATACTGTGTACGGTGTGCGGTTTTTACTAAGCAATGTACTGTTTTTCCTGCTTTGCAGGGAAAAAAAAAAAAAAAACGGAATTTTTGTAAAATCTTACCTGTAAAATTCCTTTCTCTTACGTCCTCCGACAGTCGCCGCCTCTTCATATTCGTCACATATGGGGTATTAGACTTTGCTCCGAAGGAGTAGCTAGGCAACAGAATATGTTAACAATAAAGCTTTTAACATATCCCACCCTCAAGGGGTGGTCCCCTCAGTCAATACCCTCCTACTTTCTGCAACCATATCTCAGTTTTAGTGGAATAGCAGTAGAGTATACAACCAAACCCCAAAAGAGGGGCGGGGGCGGCGACTGTCGGAGGACTCAGAGAAAGGAATTTTACAGGTAAGATTTTACAAAAATTCAGTTTTCTCTTACGTCCTCCGACAGTCGCCGCCTCTTCATATTCGTCACATATGGGGACGTCCCAAAGCAGTGCAAACATGAGGGGGTGGGAAACGCATCGGCGCCGAAAAGGCAACGCAGTCTCCGCATCAAAGAAAGGAACCTTACCAAAGGAAGGAAACCAGCTGGGCAACAGCAAAAAACAAGTGCTCAACAGGAGCAACAACCCAGGAAAGGACAAAAAACCAGGGGATACAAAAAACTATCCCAACAGCCAGGAGTCCCCAACAAGGGACCCTATGGAACAGCCGCACTAAGAACCTTGCGGCCAAAGGAAGCATCCGCCGATGCCTGAACATCTACTTTGTAGAATTTTGTGAAAGTGTGCACGGTCGACCAGGTCGCCGCCTTACACACCTGGGCTACAGAAGCCCCATGACGACAGGCCCAAGACGTACTCAGAGATCTAGTAGAGTGCGCCTTCACAGGGACAGGAGGAGCCTTACCCTGCAAAGCATAGGCCTGTTCAATGGTCTGCCTGATCCATTTGGCGATGGTAGAGGCGGAAGCCGCCATGCCCTTCCGAGGACCCTCTGGAAGAACAAACAAGGAATCAGTCTTACGAAAAGACTCAGTCGATTTAAGGTAAACCCTTATCGCCCGAACAACATCCAGAGAATGCAATCTCACCTCCTTTGGATGTGTAGGCTTCGCGCACAGCGAAGGCAAGACAATATCCTCATTAAGATGGAATTCCGAAACACGTTTCGGAAGAAAAGAAGGATTAGGTCGCAAGACCACCTTATCCAAATGAATAACCAGGTACGGAGACTTGCAGGACAAAGCCGCCAGCTCCGACACTCTGCGAGCCGAAGTGATCGCCACCAAAAAGGCGACCTTTTTGGACAACATAGGCAACGAGATCTCCCTGATCTGTTCAAAAGGAGCACGTTGCAACACAGATAGAACGAGATTCAAGTCCCAAGGGGGCAGAGGATCCCTCCTAGGAGGAACCAGATGCCGCACACCCTGAATAAAAGTGCCAACCAAGGAGTTGGAAGCCACGGGACGTTGAAACAGAACGGCCAGCGCAGACACCTGACCCTTTATCGTAGCCAGCGCCAAACGTTGATCAACACCCGTCTGAAGAAAAGACAGCACACGGGAAACCGAGTACGTGCGGGGTGAAAACCCCCTGGACTCACACCAGGCAAAATAGGCCTTCCAAGTACGGTAATAAACCTTCCCCGAGGAAGACTTCCTCGCGTTGATCAAAGTATGAACGACCTCTGGAGAGAGACCCTTCTCCTTCAGGACCTCTGTCTCAACAGCAAGGCCGTCAAAGCCAGCGACTGTAAAGCAGGATGGTAAATCGGTCCCTGAGACAGTAGATCGTCTTGAAGAGGTAGACGCCAAGGGGCGTCGACTGCCAGATTCACGAGGTCTGCGTACCAGGACCGGCGAGGCCAGTCCGGTGCCACAAGAATCACCGTGCTGCGTTCCGAGAGTAACCTGCGAAGGAACCTGGACAGCAACTGAATCGGTGGGAACGCGTACATCAGCCTGTACTGATGCCACGGGGCCACTAACGCGTCCGACGCGTCTGCCCGAGGGTCGCGCGTCCTTGCCACGAACCTTCTCACCTTGTTGTTGAGACGAGACGCGAACAGGTCCACATCTGGAAGACCCCACTTCGCGCACAACATCTGGAAGACAGCCGGGTGAAGAGACCATTCCCCCTGATCCAGGGTCTGGCGACTCAGATAGTCCGCCTGCCAGTTCTCCACCCCCGGAATGTGAACTGCCGTTATCGCCGGGACATGAGTCTCGGCCCAAGACAGAATGTCGGCCACTTCTCGAGCCGCCCGGGCACTCCTGGTGCCCCCTTGGTGGTTGATGTAGGCCACCGCGTGGCATTGTCCGTCTGCACCCGAACCAGGCAACCCTGCAGCCGGTCCGTCCAGCGATGAAGACAGATTTATCGCCCGTAATTCCAGAATGTTGATCGGAAGGGAAGACTCTCCCTCCGACCAAGTCCCCTGGGCAGACAGAACGCCCAGAACACCACCCCAGCCCGACAGGCTGGCATCCGTGGTGATCACCGTCCACGAGATAGGACGAAACGACTTGCCCCCGGACACCATCGGGGACTGGAGCCACCACAGAAGGTCTCTTCTGGTGCGATGACTCAACGAGATCTGAAGATCCAGAGATTGAGGTCGCCCGTCCCACTTGGACAGGATCTCCGCTTGGAGACCCCGCGTGTGAAACTGGGCGAAGGGAATCGCCTCGAAGGCCGAGACCATCAATCCCAGACATCTCATGCACGTCCTTAAAGACGAGTGCGGAACGTCCCTGAGGGACCTGACTTCCTCCTGAAGAGTTCTGAGCTTGTCTTCCGGCAGGAAGACCTTCGCTTGTACCGAGTCCAGAATCATTCCCAGGTAGGGAAGGCGAACCGACGGACTCAGCGTCGACTTTGGAAAATTTATCGTCCAACCAAACTCCTGTAGAGTTTGCATCGTGACAGACAGGTCCTCCTCCAGACCCTGGCTGGTCGCAGACCGAACCAGGATGTCGTCTAGATACCCCAGGACAGAAATGCCCTGGGCCCTCAACAATGCCAGAACCGGTGCAAGCACCTTGGTGAAGACCCGCGGAGCCGAGGCGAGACCAAAAGGCAACGCCACGAACTGGTAGTGATCCTCCGCAATGGCGAATCGAAGGTACCTCTGGTGACCTTCGAAAATGGGGATGTGAAGGTACGCATCCTTCAAATCGATGGAGGCCATGAATTCCCCCGGAACCAGGGCAGCCACCACCGACCGCAGGGATTCCATGCGGAACTTGCGAACCCGCACAGAGCGGTTCAGAGCCTTCAAGTCCAGAATTGGACGAACCTTGCCCTCCTTCCTGGGCACGGTGAACAGATTGGAATAAAACCCCCGAAATCTGTCCCGATGAGGCACCGGAACCACCACTCCCTGAGCCCTCAGGTCCCGCACCGCCAGGTGCAGGTCCCGCAAACGCTCTGGAGACAGTTGAAGATTTGAGGGAAAAAATCTGCTCTCCGGCCGAGAGAGAAACTCGATCTTGTAACCAGATCGAACGATTTCCTGAACCCATCTGTCCCGCACACGGGCCAACCAGGGCTGAAGAAAACCGAGCAAGTGTCCCCCCACCCCAAAACTGGGTGAGGGCGCCCCTTCAGGCCGCACTGTTATGGGCTGCAGATCCGGATTGGCCGGACTTCTGTTTACCAGACCAGGGCTTCTTCTGAGAGCCTTGACCTTTGAACGGCTTGCCCTTGTAGTGCGGCCGAAAGGCACGAAAGGACCCCTGAGGGGGCCGAAAATTAGCATGCTTCTTCCCAGAAGCCCCCTTAGCTTTGGAGAAATGGGGCAAGAGAGTGCTCTTACCCCCGGTGATCCCCTTAATCAACACATCCAGGGACTCCCCAAAAAGGAGAGACCCATCATAAGGCAGATTGGCTAAGGTCTTACGTGAAGACTGGTCCACCGACCAACATTTTAACCAAATCAGGCGGCGAGACAACACCGCCACACTGTGCACACGTGCAGCCAACGGAACCAGGTCCAGGTCCGCATCACACAGATACATGACACCCTGGTGGATTTGATCCACCATATCCAGGGTCGCCGGTGAGGCCGAATCGGCCACTAGGACGCGCCTAAGCATCTGCGTCCAACTTGCGATCGCCTGGGCCGCCATGAGAGAAGCAAACAGAGCCTTAAGCATAGAACCCGTAACAGAATAAGTATGACGGGTAAGAGACTCCAGTCTCCTATCCGTGGCGTCACGGAACACAGGGGAATCCTCTGCAGGAATCGCAGTGGCTTTGTTTAAAACCGCAATTGCGTGATCCACTGGGGGTGGCACACACCACCTTTCATCAGTGGAAGGCGAGAAAGGATAACGCAGCTTGAATCTACTTGGTACAGCAAAAGGTTTGCGTAGATTGCGCCATTGATCCTTAACAGCGCGCTGAAAATCATCATTGCAGGGAAAAACCTGCGGCGTCCTGCGTTTTCTCTGCGTCCCATAAGCCGCCAAGGCGGCGGGGGGACACACCTCATCCTGCAAACGCAGCGTTTGCTTTATGGAAGCAATCAACTCATCCATGATTGCAAGCTCTTCAGGCGAGCCAGGGGGAGAATTATCAACCCCCTCAACTTCAGCCTCCACCTCAGACCCTATTAGATCAAGAGAGGAGCGGGACCCCGATAAGGAGGCCCCCGCCATAACAGCCCTATCACCTTCACCCTCAGAATCAGAGGAAAGAGCAACTCTGGGCCTTTTAGTAGATTGAGCAGCCACCAGCATCTGCACCTGAGCAGCAAGGCCAGCCACAATAGTGGCCAAATCCCCCCCTGGGGGGGAGACAGCGGTCCCCTGGCTTTCCACCAAGGCTGTAGGAAATTTTCCCTCCTGAGAATCCATTGCCCCTGTAATGCCAGACAACAAAGGGTTAACTGCCCCTTTTAAGCAAGCGCGGCAAGCGCAGCCCACCGCACCACACTCAAGCACAATAAGACCCCCACAGGGAATATGCAAACTGAACACAGGCAATGGATAGCAAGAACAGAAGGGTAAAACCTGAGGAGACCCTCGCCGCTGCTGCTGCCTCGATCGGTGTTCCTGGAAAGAGGAAGTGATGCTGCCAGGGCGCTCTATGTAAGCCTATGGAGGCTACAAGAAAATGGCCGCCATGCATGTAAAACATGCGGCTGGAGCGGGTGCAGGCAAAATGGCGCCGTTTGGCGCCGAAACCGCCGCTCCACAGTGCAGTAACAAAACACACATTACATTCCAGTCAGAATACATGTCAGATCGCCGCAGCGATCGCTGTATAGTGCCCAAACATGCCAAAAAACATGCCCACAGCACACAGCTTCACACACCGATCAGCCTGACACAGACAGTGTCACACATCTCCCCCCCCCCCCCCCTTGCAGCCCACAGCATGCAGCCGAGAGATAGGGAGACAAGCAGTGTGGTTAAAGGCAGGTTACACAGTCCCAGACTGACACCCCCCCAGACAGACAGGTCCCCACATAAATACACTTACCTCACATGGCGTGGGGGACCCGCACAGGCGAACAAGCCGCTGCACATGAGGCAGGGAGAGTCGCATTCAAGACGCACAAAATGGGGGTTAAGAAACCGCACAGCGTCCAGTGAGGTAGCCACCTCACCAATCATCCCTGCACCGAACAGGGATGGGTCGTTCACTGTGCCAGGAGCGTTACCTGGCTGAACGCTCGATGGCAGACTGGGAAGCCACTGACCCACGACCTGCGATCAGGGGGATCAGCCCGAGACCCAGTCTGCGTGATCCTCTTCATCCGAAGAACTAACTAATGCTGACAAAAATAACAGCTAAGTAAAGGTAGAGAGAAAACTCAAACAAAATTTTAAAAAGAAGAAAGAGTCTGGGGCAGAAAGCCCCAGCACAGAAAAAGCCAGCCACTCCTGACAAGCTAGACATTAAAAACTGAGATATGGTTGCAGGAAGTAGGAGGGTATTGACTGAGGGGACCACCCCTTGAGGGTGGGATATGTTAAAAGCTTTATTGTTAACATATTCTGTTGCCTAGCTACTCCTTCGGAGCAAAGTCTAATACCCCATATGTGACGAATATGAAGAGGCGGCGACTGTCGGAGGACGTAAGAGAGAACACATTGCTGCTGCTAGACTTAGATCCAACTGTAAGACCCAAAGACCCAGGACATGCAAAATGCAATATACTGTATCTCTATGAGAGCCATTCCAATTGAAACTACTGAAGTCGCTGCGACTTCAGAAAAGGTTCCTGCAATACTTTGGACATGGCTTCAGTGCCAGAGAGTGTAAATCACTTCAAATTCCTATCAAAGTCAGACTCTAAAGTTGTACTGAAAATCACGCAACTCGTATGAACCGAGCCAAAATGTGAAATTCTCTCTCATATTTTTCCAGAAAATATAAAAGGTTGCAGGAAAGAAATCTGCACGATTCCCCCATCAACACAGACAGTGCTGACAGGAGAATCCCTCCTGCTGAGATATTGTCTTGGTGGTGGGGAGGTGGGGTGGTTGGCTAGGGTGGGTAGGGGAAGCCATCCCCACTGGGAGAGGACCGTGATTATTGCTAGCAGCTATAGCAGTCACTGATAATCAAAAGCGAATCCGGCAGGTTGTTTGCACCCAAGTTGATTGATCGATGAACTTGGTACATTCAGCCTGCCCATTCACCGCCAGTTTCCCTTAGTCAAGATGGCGGCGCCAGCACCCGAAAGCCGACTGAAGAATCGGCTTGGGTGAGGACACCGCTGGATGCCCTAATATTAAAAGTCAGCAGCTACAGTACTTGCAGCTTCTTACTTTTAATTATTGGGGGGGGGGGGGAGCCAGCTCTTCTTTAAGGACTTTTTGAAACATTTAATGGTTAAAAGCATTAAATACAGTCAACGTGATTCTGGGAAATAAAATCTCCCCTTTCTTTAGGACCTGAGCAGTCGATGCAAAAAAAATTACAACAGAATTCACTAATGGACCTGTAGTAAAGCTTGATGTAGACTAGCATCTCCAGAAAGCACTTTAGATGGCTGGACCAATTCACTTCAAATCTCACTCAAAATCTCAAAAGACTAGAAGTCAGAGGCATGCAAGGCCTTGAGGGCTGAATATCGGGTGGTATTGGCCAGTTCAATAGAAACCGTCACTGAGGGGGGGGGGGTGTCGGGAGTTGCAGTATGAGGGCTAGCAGCAGCCAAGGTGCCAGGACACGGTTTCTGGTCGCCATGGCGACCTAGCGCCAGGGGTTTGTCGAGCCCTGGTTTAATCAACTTTGGTAGAACCAGCCTACTGGATTCCCTTGTGATTATCACAAGCGGCTGCAATAGCCGCTTGTGATAATCACTGTCTTCTCCTGGCAGGGAAGACTTCCCCGCTGGGAGAAGACAATAGCCCGGCAGGAGGGATCACCCTGTCAGCATTGTTTGTGTTGATGGGGGAATCAAGGTGGTTGCAGGAAAAAAAATTTGCAGCCTTTGTCGGGTTGAACAAAAAGCCCATCCATTCAAACAATAGTTGTGCGTTACACAGTGTTGGCATTTTAAGATTTTAGTTTGTTAAGCAAAATGGAGTCTTCAAAGTCCTGCAGTGTGTTGCCTGCTTTGTGCTGCACAGAACATTTGCACATTTGATTTAATTATTATTATTATTATTACTTATTTTATGAATGGGCCTCCACTTGCATCAGAAAAGCCCTAAGCAAGCAAAACGCAAACTGCACTTAACCACTTTAGCACTAGCCACTGTGCTGCTACTGCGGCACAGTGGCTCGTTATTGTCTAGCGACGTAGACCTACGTCGCTAGACTCCTCCCCCTGTAGGTGGCGCTCGCGCGCCGCCGGAGGTTCGGCTGTTTTCATTCACAGCGGGAGTCGGGCCAGGGGAGGAGCGGCGGCGATCGCAGCTGCTCTGCCCCGATAGTCGGGGAATCCAGTTTGGAGATCCGCCCGCCTGTGTAAACAGAGCGGGCGGATCTCCTAAGTGACAGGGAGTGACAGATCGGAGTGTTCAGCATAGCTGAACATCCGATCTGTCCCTGGCTCACTCAGTCACCTCCCCCCCCCACACGTTAGTAAGCACCAGGCATACATTAACCCCTCCCTCTCCAATAAAATTAACCCCTTCACTCAGTTTCAGTAGCATAGTAGTAGAGTACATAAACAAACCCCAAAAGAGGGGCGGGGGCGGCGACTGTCGGAGGACTCAGAGAAAGGAATTTTACAGGTAAGATTTTACAAAAATTCCGTTTTCTCTTACGTCCTCCAACAGTCGCCGCCACTTCATATTCGTTACTAATGGGGACGTCCCATAGCAGTGTAGACATGAGGGGTGGGAAAAAGCAGCCGCGCCTAAAGCAACGCAGTACCCACATCAGAGAAAGGAGCCTTACCAAAGTAAGAGAACCAACTGGGCAACAGGAAAACGTGCTCAACAGGAGCAACAACCCAGGAAAGAACAAGTAACCTAGGGGTAAAAACACCCCAACAGCCAAGGCCCAAACAAGGGACCCTAAGGCACTGCCGCACTAAGAACTTTACGGCCAAAGGAAGCATCTGCCGATGCCTGAACATCCACTTTGTAAAATTTGGAGGTGTGAACGGACGACCAAGTCGCCGCCTTACACACCTGGGCCACAGAAGCCTGATGACGATAGGCCCAAGACGTACTCAGAGATCTGGTAGAGTGCGCCTTCACAGGAAAAGGAGGAACCTTACCCCTCAAATCATAGGCCTGCACAATGGTCTGTCTGATCCATTTGGCGATGGTTGCAGCTGACGCCGCCATGCCCTTCCGAGGTCCCTCAGGAAGGACAAAGAGAGAATCCGACTTGCGAAAGGATTTAGTCGATGACAGGTAAACCCTGATCGCCCCAACAACATCCAAGGAATGCAACGCCACCTCCTTCGGATGTTTAGGCTTCGCGCAAAGCAAAGGCAAGACAATGTCCTCATTGAGGTGAAATTCCGAAATCCTCTTCGGAAGAAAGGAAGGGTTAGGTCGCAAGACCACCTTATCCAAATGAATCACCAAATACGGAGATTTGCAGGACAAGGCCACCAGCTCAGACACTCTGCGAGCCGAAGTGATCGCCACCAAGAAGGCAACCATCTTGGACAACAGAGACAACGAGATCTCCCTGATCTTTTCAAAAGGAGCATGTTGCAACACGGACAGAACAAGGTTCAAATCCCATGGAGGCAAAGGCTTCCTCCTAGGAGGGACCAAATGTCGCACCCCCTGAACAAAGGTGCTAACCAAGGAGTTAGACGCCACAGGGCGTTGAAAGAGAACGGCCAGCGCAGAAATCTGACTCTTAATCGTGGCCAACGCCAAACGCTGGTCCACGCCCGTTTGAAGGAAAGCCAACACTCTCGACACCGAGTACGAGCGAGGGGAATACCCCCTGAACTCACACCAGGCAAAGTAAGCCTTCCAAGAACGGTAGTAAATCTTCCCCGAAGAGGCCTTCCTAGCCTTGATCAAAGTGGGAATGACCTCAGGGGAAAGACCCCTATTCCTTCAGGACCTGGCTCTCAACAGCCAGGCCGTTAAAACCAGCGACTGTAAAGCAGGATGGAATATCGGCACTTGAGACAGGAGATCTTCTCGAAGTGGCAGACGCCACGGAGCGTCGACCGCCAGATTCACGAGGTCTGCGCACCAAGACCGGCGAGGCCAGTCCGGTGCCACCAGAATCACCGTGTGCGGTTCCGAGGCTAACCTGCGAAGGAGCCTGGACAGCAGCTGAATCGGTGGAAAGGCATACATCAGGCGATACTGATGCCAGGGCGCCACTAACGCATCTGAGGCGTCTGCCCGAGGATCGCGCGTCCTTGCCATGAACCTTTCCACCTTGTTGTTTAGACGAGACGCGAACAGGTCCACATCTGGGGACCCCCACTTCGCGCACAACATCCGGAAGACATCCGGGTGAAGGGACCATTCCCCCTGGTCCAGGGTCTGGCGGCTCAGATAATCCGCCTGCCAGTTCTCCACCCCCGGAATGTGAACTGCAGATATCGCCGGGACGTGCGTCTCGGCCTAAGACAGAATGTCGGCTACTTCCCGCGCCGCTCGGGCACTCCTGGTGCCCCCTTGGTGGTTGATGTAGGCCACCGCTGTGGCATTGTCCGTTTGTACCCAGACTGGACGGCCCTGAAGCCTGTCCGTCCAGCGCAGAAGACAGAGATTTATCGCTCGCAATTCCAGAATGTTGATCGGAAGGGAGGATTCCTCCTCCGACCAAGTTCCCTGGGCGGACAGAACGCCCAGAACACCACCCCAGCCCGACAGGCTGGCATCCGTGGTGATCACCGTCCACGACAAAGGACGAAAGGACTTGCCCCCCGACACCGCCGGGGACTGGAGCCACCACAAAAGACCCCTGCGGGTGAGACGGCTCAACGACAGCCGCAAATCCAGAGATTGCGGACGCCCGTCCCACTTGGCCAGGACCTCCGCCTGAAGCTCCCGTGTGTGAAACTGGGCAAAGGGAATCGCCTCGAAGGCCGAAACCATCAATCCCAGACACTTCATACACGTCCGGAGGGACGAGCACTGATTGTCCCTGAGGGACCTGACTTCGCACTGAAGTATCCGAAGCTTGTCTTCCGGCAGGAAGACCTTCGCTTGAACAGAGTCCAGTATCATCCCCAGGTAGGGAAGACGAACCGACGGACACAACGTTGACTTTGGAAAATTTATCGTCCAACCGAATTCCTGCAGAGTTCGCATCGTGATGGACAGGTCGTTCACCAGGCCCTGACTGGTCGCGGACCGAATCAGGATATCGTCCAGATACCCCAGGACAGAAATGCCCTGCCCCCTCAATAACGCCAGAACCGGCGCAAGCACCTTGGTGAAAACCCGCGGAGCCGAAGCGAGACCGAAGGGTAACGCCACGAATTGGTAGTGATCCTCCGCAATGGCGAATCGAAGGTACCTCTGGTGACCCTCAAAAATGGGGACGTGAAGGTATGCATCCTTCAAGTCGATGGAGGCCATGAATTCCCCCGGAACCAGGGCAGCCACCACCGAGCGCAGGGATTCCATGCCGAACTTGCGAACCCGCACAAAGCGGTTCAGAGCTTTTAAGTCCAGAATCGGACGTACCTTGCCCTCCTTTCTGGGCACAGTGAACAGATTGGAATAGAACCCCCGAAATCTGTCCCGATGGGGCACCGGGACCACCACCCCTTGGGCCCGAACCGCCAGGTGCAGATCCTGCAAGCGCTCCGGAGTCAGCTGAAGGTTTGAGGGGAAAAAATCTGCCCACCGGCCGAGAAAGAAACTCGATCTTGTATCCAGATCGAACGATTTCCTGAACCCACCTGTCCCGAATGCGGTCCAGCCAGGGTTGAAGAAAACCGAGCAAACGCCCCCCCACCCCAGAACCGGGTGAGGGCGCCCCTTCAGGCCGAATTGTTATGGGCAGCAGACCCGGACTGGCCGGACTTCTGCTTACCCGCCCACGGCTTCTTCTGGGACCCTTGTCCCTTGAAGGGCTTGCCCTTATAGTGCGACCGAAAGGCACGAAAGGACCCCTGAGAGGCCCTAAACAATGTTTTCTTCTTACCACGAACAAACTTATTCTTGTGAGTTTGGGGCAAGAGAGTGCTCTTACCCCCAGAAATCCCCGTTATCAGGGTATCCAAGGATTCGCCAAAAAGGCGAGATCCCGCCTACGGCAAATTAGCCAAAGTCTTGCGAGAAGACTGGTCAACAGACCAACATTTAAGCCATATCAGGCGACGGTTCAAGACCGCCACACTAGAAAGACGCGCAGCCAAAGGGACCATATCCAAGTCCGCATCACACAAATACATGACACCCTGATGAATTTGATCCACCATAGCCAAGGTTGTCGGCGGGGCAGAGTCAGCCACCAGGGTGCGCCTGAGCACCTGCGTCCAATCCGCAATAGCTTGGGCTGCCATAATGGAAGCAAAAATAGGCTTCAGCATAGAACCAGCAACTGTATAAGCATGACGGGCCAGAGACTCCAATCTCCTGTCCGTCGGGTCCCGGAACACCGGGGTATCCTCAGCAGGGATCGCAGTGGATTTATTCAAAATCGCCACCGTGTGATCTACTTAAGGCGGCACACACCAACGCTCATCAGTGGCGGGAGTAAATGGATAACGCAGTTTGAACCTACTCGGCACAGCAAAAGGCTTCTTTAAATTGCGCCATTGCTCATCAACAGCGCGCTGAAATTCCGTAGAGCAAGGAAAAACCTGCGATGTTTTGCGCTTCCTTTGCGTCCCATAAGAGGACATCAAAACTGGAGGACATGGTTCATCCTGTAAATGCAGCGTTTGCTTGATAGAAGCAACCAACTCATCCATGAGTGCAGGCTCTTCAGACGAGCCAGGGGGAGAATTATCAACCCCTTCCACCTCAGCCTCCCCGTCAGACCCCACAAGGTCTAGAGATGAGTGAGACCCTGAGAAGGGCACTCCAGCCATAGCAGCCCCATCGCCCTCTGAATCAGAGGAAATAGACACCCTGGGACGTTTTTTGGATCGATCAGCCACCAGCATCTGCACCTGAGCAGCTAAGTTTGCCACAATAGTGGCCAGATCAGCCCCCTCGGGGGAAGCAGCAGCCCCTTGGCCCTCCACCAAGGTGGGAGGAAACTTGCAATCCTGAGAATCCATGCCCCAGTAGTATTAGGAAAAAAGGAGTACTGCCCCTTTAAGATCGTTGCGAGCGTAGCCCACCGCACCCACTGAATACACCGACCCCCACAGGGACAAGAAACTGGGCAAGGAATACAGGAAAAAAGGGAAGATAAAAACCTGGAGAGATCACACAGGCTGCTGCCACCGATCGCTGTCCCAGAGCAAAAGGAAGTGATGCAAGACTGACCGCCCCTATGAAGCCTATGCAAGGCTACACAAACATGACCGCTCGGCTGAGGATTCCTTGGGCAAACAGAAAATGGCGCCGAGATGTGGCCTGATCGATCGCCGCCAAAATGGCGGCGTTTGGCGCCAAAAACACCGTGCATTACCACACAGGGCCGGCCGCCATGATTCTGCCGCAAAAAAATGGCGGGTCGCCGCAGCGATCGCCGCACAGCATGCCCAAAATCTGACTGCTTCATGCTTACACCCAGCAGAGCGGGAGAGCCCCCCCCTTCACAGCCCACACACAGGCAGCAAGTCCACACAGGAACTGACAGGGAGCACAGCAGCCACACAGACATGCAGGGTCACACAGTCCCAGACTGACACCCAAATAGACAGGTCCCCACATAGAATTACACTTACCAGTCCGGATGGCGTGGGGAGCCTGCTCCAGCGACCAAACCGCTGCACTGAAGACAGGGAGTGTCGCAAGCATGACGCAGCGGAACTGCGGTGCGAAACCGCAATGGCGTCCAGTGAGGTAGCCACATCACCGATAGCATCCTTGCAGCGAACAGGGATGGGTCGTTCAATGTGTCAGGGTAAAACCTAAGCTGAACGCTCGATGGCAGGCTGGGAAGCCCCTGGCCCTGAGCCCTGGGATCCAGGGTGGCCAGACTGACACCCAGCTCCGCACGATCATCTTCATCCGAAGAAGCTAACTAATGCTGAAAATCAACAGCTAAGTAAAAGAAAGAGAGAAAAAGACTCAAAATAAAATCAAAAAGAGAATAGAGGCTGAGACAGAGAGCCCCAGCACAGGAACAGCCAACCTACTCCTAAGCTAGGCATTAGAAACTGAGTTGGGAATGCAGGGAGGTATTGACTGAGGGGACCACCCCCTGGGGGTGGGATATGCTAAAAGCTTTGATATTAATATATTCTGTTGCCTAGCTACTCCTACGGAGCAAAGGTCAATAACCCCCATTAGTGACGAATATGAAGTGGCGGCGACTGTCGGAGGACGTAAGAGAAATTGTTATTTTTTCAAAATAAACGCTCTTTTTTTGTTTATAGCACAAACAGTAAAAATCGCACAGGTGATCAAACATCACCAAAAGAAAGCTCTGTTTGTGGAAAAAAAAGGACGTAAATTTCGTTTGGGTACGGCGTCACACGACCGCGCAATTGTCAGTTAAAGTCGCACAGCGCCGAATCGCAAAAAGTGGCCCAGACGTAAGACAGCAAAATGCTCTAGTGGTAAAGTGGTTAAAGAGCATGCTGCAGAGCTTCACAAAAGTCTTGGAAGATTGATAATGTTCGAAAAGTAACGCTTACTTAACCTATGAACTGAAATAAAAGAGATATCACTCACAATACAGCATGAATTGCTGTGCAAACAATGTAATGTATTTATTCAAGTGGAAACTTCTTTAAAACCTTTCAGGTAAATTGGAATGCAGCATAGTGTTGCAATCTTTCTGTTAAAGTGCACATAATCTATATAAATTACCAAAGATGAACAATGAACTAAAAGCAGCACCCAGCAGAAGGGATACTTCTTAGACATGGGTTTGTATTTCATTTTTTGAGGAAGAAACAAACGGTTTTGTTTCATTATAACTGACCATGACTACCAGAGTTCATCAATGAATAAAGGATCCAATGCTAAAAAATGTAAAGTCAGTAAAGTACAGTCAGCAATCCAAGAAGCACAGTCAGCTGAAATGTGCAAATTTAAACTTTGGCCGTTAATCTTGAGTCACACTCTAGCATTTCTGTCTGGTGTATTTTCTATTGAAATCCATAGAAATGCATCAAAACGTACACTGACACACACAATGCACACAACAATTGTTAATGGATAACGTTCAGAAGAAAGAAAAAAAAAAAAAAATCACCAAAAACACAAAAAAAGGTGTGAATGGGCCACTTTCTATTCTCATTCATTAATGAAACTGCCCATCAAGTAATCAGTGATATTGGGAGAATTGGGAGAGAGTGGGGCCATGATCAGCTTGAGACCCCTTTCACACATACGGACCTTTCGTCCGTTTTTCATCCATCCATCCATTGACGAATAAAACGGACTTCAATGCATTCCTATGGAAAATCGGATGACAACAGATGATAATTTATTTACATCTGTTTTTATCCGCTTCTGGCAACATCCATTTTTTTGAACGGAAGAAGGTCCTTATTTCATCCATTAAAATGGGTCGGTCGAAAAACGGATGAAAACCTGATATGAAATTGATGCTGACTGAAAAAAAAAAAAAAAACTGATGACAAAAAAGCGTGACTGAACTGATGAAATCAATGGTCCATATTAGAGATCGACTGATTATCGGGAGGGCCAATATGCACTTTCCCCGATATATCAGAATCGGCCACCAAGGTGACCGATATTGCCGATATTTTGGGAAAGTGCTTGTGCCAGAGTGATGCCTGCAGCTAGAGGCATCACCTCGGTACTGGCGTCCATAGCTGAGAAGCCGCTCGGCTGTCATTACAAGGAGCGGGAGGGGACGTTCCCCCCCCTCCCACACATTCCGCGGCTCGCCTGGATCTCCCGTCCCATCGGGAGACCCGGGCAACCAGCCTGCATGGCTGCCGAAGATCAGATTAAAGCCGCATTCGGCTCTGATCGGGTCTCCATGCAAAAACCCGGAAGTGATGTCATGAGTGACATCACTTCCGGGTACTCGGCGCCAGATTAAAAAAAATGTCCGTTAAAGTCACGCAGTGCGGAATCGCAAAATAGGGCCTGGTCATTGAGCAGCCAAATCCTTCGGGGCTAAAGTGGTTAAACTCGCAAACAGTGTAAATAATGTACAGTGACACAATGCATGTTAAGTGTTTATCTATCCTCTATTGATGTGATAACTATATACATGGATGTTTATACATATATAAATGTAAGGTTATAATAACACACGTACTAATTTTGTCTCATGATTCAATCATAGAGGAATAGTCATAACCATCACTTCCACCCCTGAAGAAGCGGGACCACTTTGAAATGCATTGGGTATCCATTGTCCTGTAGATTGACTTTTGTCTCTTTGTATTCTGTGCATGTCCTGGAACACACTGCTTGCATTTTTTAATTCCTCAAATTTTGTTATGATTGTTATCAATAAAACTATATTATTGTAACTATTGTTTGTGATTACTACAAGTGCCTAGTCCCAGAACTATGGGAATTTCTCTTTTTCCATTATATTTAAGGGATGTGGCACTACTATCAGTGACTCCGCGGAGGTCAAACCTTTCCAAATAATGTCCTCACACTACCACAAGGATAGATAGTCCTTCTATTCAACAGTAACACATGAGATCACTTAGGTAGACAAACAGCTATAAAAAGTCCATCATAACAACAGAATGTCCATCCATAAAAGTGCATCCACACATTGATGGGATGTAGATTTAATTTATATTTTAAGTAGCAGCACGGGGATTGGCAGTTGGGTTGTCCTAAAGCGCTTGGGGTTGTTCACTTTTATTGAGGCAGGCCATGTGAGCACTTCTTTTATTATACTGCAGAGGAGGGTTTATAGGTGGGTAAACAATTCTGGGTAGACTTTATTCCCAATTTCACAAGTCAATTACACAGCTAAGAGTGATGTCACACAAGAGCCAACATAGTCAAGTATGCCATTACTATGCTATTTCCAAGCTGAATTTATGCAAAATCAGGAATTTAAAGGAATCCTTAAAGCCTCGCAATTTCTCTCTTAGTTACATAAAGCAGTTGAGGAGAGGAAAATTAATGCTTTCTCTATGAAAACTCTTGAAAGATGTTTTTGCCCCTTTACCAAGGCAGTCTCTAGGATCCTGTATGCTACTTCCATAAACTTCCAGTCGGGAAGCACACATTCATCACTTCATGAATGTCCTGTCCCCCCTTCTTTGGACTATACGTCTCATAATGCCACCACAGCCTGCATGTCCTGTGTATTACTCCATGACTGCCTGAGCATGTCTGTGCCGGTAGTGTCACAGCATCAGGGCATGGAGTCTCTCACCTGAGATCACACATAGGGGTGGCTCCACAGGACCCTGGAAGGCAACAAAGCCCCCTGAAAACCAAGAACCTTGACCAGCAAACTTTGCATCAGCTCAACCATGAAGAAAGGCAAGATGTTAAAAGACAAAGAAGCAGTGCACAAGTTATATACAAATGTCAGCTACTGTAAATAAAATATTAGGCTAGATGCACACTGGGGCCCTTTGTCTCCGCAGTTCATATCCTGGCGTTTTCTTGCACCCAGGAGGCACATGTCTGCTTCCAGCCAAAATCTATAACAAGCTGAAATTCACTGCAGCTGGATGCTGTACTAAATGGTACTCATGTTAGGAGTGCTATGCCCAACATGCAGAATACTTGTTTTAGGCATAGGTCCCTGAACGCCTACAACCCTAAACGCGATAGACTCAGACACAGTACAGACGTCCAGCCGCAGTGTATTTCAGCCTGTCATAGACTTTTACAGGCTGCAGGCAGTGGGGTTTGTTAAAAGCTGGGATTTCACAAAACACCAAGTGTATATGAGACTTTAGGGTTTAATAACACTTTACCAAGGTTATTCTCATTTTACAGCCAAACTCCGTGTAAACCGCTGAATATATCATTGACATACAAATATTAAACTCATTTATCTGCCATACAACATACTCCTTGGACAAAGATAATGACACAGATTAATTTTCCAATGAGCACAAAGGAGGTGGATGGCTTGTGCAGAAAAAATAATCAGGATCTATTGGCTTCACTTGCCAGCGGTGCAGGATGTGAGTACACACACACACATATATATATATATATATATATATATATATATATATATATATATATATATATATATATATATATATTAGTGTATCACTACAATTTTTTATATCCTTATGGAATGCCCCAGGGGACCTAGTGCATGGAGCACTTAGACCCATTCTGATCTGCGGGAGCATTGTATACTAAGAGGAAGTCTGTTTCTATATTTCTGCTGGCTGCAGCTCCACCCTAGGCTGAAGCCCAATTTATGGCCATTCCTCCTATAGAGAAGCTATAGCACAGCACTTTAGCCACTGCCCCTATTTCTCTGTAGCGTGATACTCTTGCATTTAAATCTGCTCTTATTTGTGCTGGGTTTTGCTGTCTGTCTGGAGTCATGACACCAGGCAAGTAGTGCAGGCATGCTCTTTAGGGCTCAGTGCAAAGCCTGTGGGCATAGCGGTCATATTCATAGGCCAATTCCCAGCTCTGTGCCGGCAGGGCGGTGATCGGTATATTACAGCCAGAGTGTGTGCGTGCATGTGTGTGTATGTATTCTGCTTCAAACCATAACAATGACCAGAACAGGAGGACATGGTGCACCATGCACTACAGCAGTGGTTCTCAACTCCTGTCCACTAACAGGCCAGATTTTAAGTATTACCTTGGGGAGATGCAGACTAGAATATTGCAATCACTGAGCAGCAAATGATATCACCTGTGATGTATTACAGTTATCTAGCAAACCTGGCCTGTTAGTGGGTCCTGAGGATAGGAGTTGAGAATCACTGCACTTTAACCCATAAGTGCCGACAGAACGCAAATATGCATCCTCGGCTTCCGGGAGTTATACCGGGTAGAAGCCTGCAGCTAGAGACATCACCCCGATACCTGGTAGTCGATGGTCAGCAGCTTTCTTGTAATGACAATTGATGCTGCTGGGCAGCCATTCGGCTGTCAGTACAAGGAGCGGAGGGGACGTACCCCCCTCCCGCCACCTTCCGCACCTTGCCTGGGTCCCTCATCCCACCGGGAGGCCCAAGCGACCAGCTGCCACGTACGCCGGCTGACCGAAGACGCAAACAAAGCCGCATTCGGCTGCGATTGGGTCTCCCATGCAAAAACCCAGAAGCGATATCATGACATCACTTCCATGTATGGGAGCCTTAACCACTTCTGGAAGGATTTGCCGCCTTAATGACCAGGCCACTTTTTGCAATACGGCACTAAGTTACTATAACGGAAAAAAAAAAAAAATGAAAAATCTAATTTTTTTAACATTTTAGGCCAATTTGTTTTCTGCTATGTATTTTTGGTAAAAAAAAAAAAAAAAAAATCACAGGCGCTTTGTCATCATTCCAGAGAGAAGAACGGTCAGCTGTGTTTACAATAGCTGACCGTCCTCTCTCAGGTAGCGATCGCGGGTGCCTGGCCCTGTGCATCGAAGTCCCCGCTGCCGAGTGGGGGCGGGAGCATGCCGGCGCGTGCTGGCCCTCTAGCTGCAGACGCGCGACCGACATAGGGCTACGTCGGTTCGCGCAGAAGGTCCAGCCTGCCGCAGTATATCTGCGGTGGGCGGTCCTTAAGTGGTTAAAGGCGCCAGATTTAGAAGAAAAAAAATAAACATTCAAAACAGCCAAATTTGGCGTTATGAATGCTTTTAAGTGCAAAGGAAGGATTTTGGGTCTTTTTAGACCCCAGATCCCTCCATAAAGAGTACCTGTCACTGCCTAATAATGTCACAAGGGATGTTTACATTCCTTTTGACAGCAAAGTGATCAAAATTTTTTTTTTAAATGAATAGTGTAAAAAAATAAAAAATTTAAAGCACCCTGTCCCTCCCGAGCTCGCACACAGAAGCTAACGCATACACAAGTCGCGCCCACATATGTAAACCGCGTTCAAACCACACACAAGGTATCGCCGCGATCGTTCGAGCAAGATAAATAATTCTAGCATAAGACCTCCTCTGTAACTCTTAACAGGTAACCATTCCATTTTTTTTTTTTCTTTTTAAAGCATCATCTATGGAGATTTTTAGGTACCGAAGTTTGTCACCATTTCACGACTGTGTGCAATTTGAAAGCTTGACATGTTCGGTATCTATTTACTTGGTGTAACATCATCTTTCACATTATAAAGAAAAAAAAATTGGGCTAACTTTACTGTTTTTTGTTTAATTTATGAAAGTGTATTTCTTTCCAAAAAATGGGATTTTTGACTTACCGTAAAATCTATTTCTCTGATGTTCATTAACTGACACAGCTCCTGATTCTTCTTAACCATTGGGTTATACTGCCCCCTACAGGAGTAGGACACTAGGCAGGAAAAAGTTGACTACGCCTATGGCCAGTCCCAGGGGTATACACCCACTCTTAGCTATAGGCTCTCGGTTTTGCTACCCACTCTGACACAAGCAGTGTCAGAAAAAGGCCTATTCCACAGAGGGGTGGGTGCTGTGTCCGTCAATGAACACGAGAGAAATGGATTTAACGTTAAGACAAAATCCCATTTTCTCTTTCGTTCATTGACGGACACAGCTCCTTATTCTTCTTAACCATTGAGACGTCCCAAAGCAGTGTTACACATGAGATGTGGGGGAAAGAAAAAAAATTCCCAAAGCTAACCAAAGCCAACCAGGTAACATGGAGCTCAACCATAAACAACTGGAGCGAACCTGAAAAAAGCAATACACCCTCAAAGAGGACCAGGTCCTCTAAACAGCAGCCAGAAAAACCTTGCGGCCAAAAGAAGCACCCACAGATGCCCACATATCCACTTTATAAAGATTTTGTAAAAGTGTGCACCGACGACCAGGTGGCTGCCTTGCAAACCTGAATCACTGACACTTGATGACGAAAGCCCAGGAGACACCAAGTGCCCTAGTAAAGTGGTCCTTGACAGGGAAAGGAGGAACCTGACCCCTGATGCATTAGTCCTGAACCACTGTCTGTCTGATTCATCTGGAAATGGTCACAGAAGAAGTGGACAACCCTTTGTAAGGTCTGTCTGTTATCAAATAGGAGAGTCTGACTTCCTAAAAGACTCCGTAGCTGCCAGGTACACCCTAATTGCCTGGACCACATCCAAGGCATGCAAGGCATTTTCCTTCAGATGCTCTGCCTGGGACACAGGGAAGGTAACACCATTTCTTCATTAAAATGACAGTCAGAGACCACCATAGGAAGGAATGACGGGACAGGGGCAAAGCAACACTTTGAAACTAGGAAACAGAGAAGCCCAAACACCACATGTGAAGGGAGGCAAAACAGAAGCACTGCAGCAAGGAGGACACCTGGGGATACCGCATTGTGAATAAGGATCGCTTCCAATATACATCCAAATCAGCCTTGTAGGAGACACAGGATAAACAACAGCTTACTTTGCTTCAATCTGCTTCAATTTCACCACATAGTGGTAAGTAGATACCCTAAGGGGGATACCCCGAAGCCACAAGAATAAACATCCAGTTCCTGCTATCTCAAAGGACTGATATATGGACTGTTTGCACATAGATTGCATTTATGAGTTTTACATTGTAATATCTGCACTTTTTAGGAGTTGGTTATTTTGCACAGAATTTGCACTTAACGGCACTTTATTGTTGGTTGATTCATCACCATTTTAGCTTATGATATTGTTTTTTTATGAACACATTTATTTAATAATTTATAGCAGCGCTGCAATCACTGACCCTCATTCACTAAAGCACTAGCACTTTCCTTGCAGCAGGCAGCTAATTCTAAACACTTAATTGATTATTATCCCACATCCCATAAGCGCGAGGTCCACAGTCCTAACAAAGCAACACTTTATCCTTGAGTATCACCAATAAGATGGACAGGATAATGCCTTTAGTTCTGACATCCTGCTCGCATAGGTGATAGCCACCAAAAAAAAAAAAAAGCCACCTTCAGGGCAAGCGCAAGCAGGGAAACCTCCCGAATGTTTTCAAAGGGAGGCTTCTGTAGAGCTGAAGGCACCACATTAAGATCCCTGGGCAGCAACGGAGCCTGCACTGAAGGAACCAAATGTCGAACACCCTAAAGAAAGGTACGTACCAGGGAGTGAGAGGCCAAAGGTTGTTGGAAGACCGCCAAAGCCAATACCTGGCCCTTGATGGTACTCGAGGCCAATTTTTGTTTAACCCCCTGATGAAGGAAGGTTAAGATCCGATACACGAGAAGGAGCTAGCATGAACCCCAAGGAGACTCACACCACACATCACAATGTATGTCTTCCACGTACGGTGGTAGATCTTCTTGAAGTAGATTTCCTAGCTTTCAACAGTGTAGGAATCACCAACTCAGGCAAACCTTCATCCTTTAGCACCTGGCGTTCAACAGCCAACCCGTGAAAGCCAGCAACTGTAAAACAAGATGGAAGATTGGTCCTTGGGACAGCAGATCCTCCCTGAGAGGAAGTCCTCAAGGAGCATTGGCGACCAGCCGTACCCAATTGGCGTTCCAAGACCGGCGAGGTCAGTCTGGACAGAACCTCTTCTGCTTTGATCCTGCACAGGACTCGTGGCAAAAATTTGAGAGGGTTGGAATGATCGGTCAGCCCACCTTAGAATGCCGGCTAATTACCGAGCAGCCGGGGCACTACCTGTGCCCCCATGGTGATTGACCTAGACCACGGTTGTGGCATTGTTCAAATTAATTGGTACTGGACACCCCTGAAGATGAATTTTCCAAGGATCCAGAGTCCTGACCCCCTGAGCACATCTGTGCTGAGGAGGCCTCCCCACCCAGACAGGCTGGCAGCCGTGGTGACAACCGTGCAGTATAGGGGGAGAAATGATTTTCACTTTCGAAGTGCCAGAGAACAAAGCCACCTCTAGAGACCATGTATCCTTGTCTATTTCACCAGAATCTCTTTAGCAGAGATCTTGTGTGAAACTGTGCAAACAGACAGCCTGGAGGATGGACACCATCAGGCCCAGCACCCGCATGCAAACCCAGAGGGACGACCGTCTGCTGAACAACTTCACATTGTTAACCCCTGAAGCACTAGAAGATTGACACTGAGCAGTATTTGGTGGCATGAAGGTGGGATCTTTACACAAAACAGCAACCTGCAGGAAATGGAAAACACATCAATACAGGTAACTAATGTGTTTTCAAAAAAAAAAAACGAACTAAATTTTAGGGCTCATTCAGACAAGCAATTAAACTCCATGCAGAACAACTGGCAGATGTGTGTGCACCCACCTTGCAGGCAGATAGCCCACAGAAGTGGATGCACAGACAAACGCACAGCCTTCTGTTGAGTGGGGGAGCCCCCACAATGATTAAAATTTAGCTGGTTCAGGAGGGACCAGAAACATTTTGATCAGTGAATGTCCAGCTTTCCCTGTCATAGTGTGTCAACACTGCTCAGTACGGTTGTCTACTCCTAGGTATACCTGCCCTTAAAGGATAGCTAAACCTGAAAACAAAAATAGAATATACTGTATACAGTATTGCATCTTAGGGCTCATGCACACTGCAGCTCAAAAAAAGCTTTTACAGGAGCTTGTACGTACAGCCCTTAGAAGTAGTGGCTGCACTAATGTTCTTTTTTTTTCATGCAAATAACATTTTTAGTAAAAACAGAAAACACCTGTTGATCTTGCCAAAAATGCAGTGTCATGGCCTATTTTTCTAGATATCTCCTGTAAACCACCAGCTCCCCTACCACCCATGTATTGGAGATGGAGATAGGGACATTTTTGCAGTCCATATCAGGAGAGAGGGTGATAACTATGGGTGAGTGGTGCAGTCACCACCCAGGGACAGGAAGTGTTTATTTGCAGGATTACCAGGTGGAGAAAAAGTAAAAAAAAGCTTGGACAAAAAAAAAAAAAAAACACAACAAAAATGAAGCCACCACAACAAGGACGAGTAAACTGCAACACATTATATTTTAGGATCAGATACACTCTAAATTTCTAAATTTAAACCCCATTCACACATCGTGTCCCCAACTGGATCCTGCAAGCAATTTAAAAAGGTACGATTCACATGCAGAAACGTGTAGAACGGGGCTGAAGTAAGGGCATCTGTAGTGGCAAAGAAGTTCAGGAACAAAATTTTGTCCCTAAGCCAGGCGCAATTTCCAGGTGTGTTTTGCCTTGATTCCTGCATGCGGTGTTGTGAGACAACTTTGGCAAAATCGTGCCGTTTGGGGCGTCACACATTTAGGCCCATGATCCCAAATCCCCTGTATGTGAACTGGCCTTATCCAGTGCGATATACAATCCAACAAAGATTCTCTCAGACTGCAGTCAGACCTGCACTATTTAGAGGGGCCCTAACCTGGCGGAGACATCTAAATACATTTGCAATGCAAACAAACCGGTTTTAACTCCAAAATTGATGGACAGCGCACTGTTTTTTTTTTTTTTTTTCCCTAGCTGGTAAGTGTGCGGGAAATACATTCGGGTAAATTTACAAAAGGGTTGTAAACACCCATTAGAATTCTGTTGGGCTACAGCACCGAAAATGTCGGACAGGTACATGAATCTGTCCGTGTCGGCACTAGCGAGGAACTGTCCACACTGGGTGCTCCTTCCTCAGTGCACTCCCTCCACAGACACTGTGCCCATCACACGGGATGCTTCTTCTCCAGACACTGTGCCCATCACACTGGACGCTCCATCAGTGCACTCAGTCCGCAGACACTGTGCCCATCACACGGGATGCTTCTTCCGCAGACACTGTGCACATCACACTGGACGCTCCATCAGTGCACTCCCTCCGCAGACACTGTGCCCATCACACTGGACGCTTCTTCTCCAGACACTGTGCCCATCACACTGGACGCTCCATCAGTGCACTCAGTCCGCAGACACTGTGCCCATCACACGGGATGCTTCTTCCGCAGACACTGTGCACATCACACTGGACGCTCCATCAGTGCACTCCCTCCGCAGACACTGTGCCCATCACACTGGACGCTTCCTCCCCAGACACTGTGCCCATCACACTGGACGCTCCATCAGTGCACTCAGTCCGCAGACACTGTGCCCATGACACTGGATGCTTCTTCTCCAGACATTGCGCCCATCACACTGGACGCTCCATCAGTGCACTCAGTCCGCAGACACTGTGCCCATCACACTGGATGCTTCTTCCCCAGAGACTGTGCCCATCACACTGGACGCTCCGTCAGTGCACTCCCTCCGCAGACACTGTGCCCATCACACTGGACGCTTCCTCCCCAGACACTGTGCCGATCACACTGGACGCTCCATCAGTGCACTCAGTCCGCAGACACTGTGCCCATGACACTGGATGCTTCTTCTCCAGACATTGCGCCCATCACACTGGACGCTCCATCAGCGCACTCAGTCCGCAGACACTGTGCCCATGACACTGGATGCTTCTTCAGACATTGCGCCCATCACACTGGACGCTCCATCAGTGCACTCAGTCCGCAGACACTGTGCCCATCACACTGGATGCTTCTTCTCCAGACACTGTGCCCATCACACTGGACGCTTCCTCCCCAGACACTGTGCCCATCACACTGGACGCTCCATCAGTGCACTCAGTCCGCAGACACTGTGCCCATCACACTGGATGCTTCTTCTCCAGACACTGTGCCCATCACACTGGACGCTTCCTCCCCAGACACTGTGCCCATCACACTGGACGCTCCATCAGTGCACTCAGTCCGCAGACACTGTGCCCATCACACTGGATGCGTCTTCTCCAGACACTGTGCCCATCACACTGGACGCTCCATCAGTGCACTCAGTCCGCAGACACTGTGCCCATCACACGGGATGCTTCTTCCGCAGACACTGTGCACATCACACTGGACGCTCCATCAGTGCACTCCCTCCGCAGACACTGTGCACATCACACTGGACGCTTCCTCCCCAGACACTGTGCCCATCACACTGGACGCTTCTTCTCCAGACATTGCGCCCATCACACTGGACGCTCCATCAGTGCACTCAGTCCGCAGACACTGTGCCCATCACACTGGATGCTTCTTCTCCAGACACTGTGCCCATCACACTGGACGCTCCATCAGTGCACTCAGTCCGCAGACACTGTGCCCATCACACTGGATGCTTCTTCTCCAGACATTGCGCCCATCACACTGGACGCTCCATCAGTGCACTCAGTCCGCAGACACTGTGCCCATCACACTGGATGCTTCTTCTCCAGACACTGTGCCCATCACACTGGACGCTCCATCAGTGCACTCAGTCCGCAGACACTGTGCCCATCACACGGGATGCTTCTTCCCCAGAGACTGTGCCCATCACACTGGACGCTCCGTCAGTGCACTCCCTCCGCAGACACCGTGCCCATCACACTGGACGCTTCCTCCCCAGACACTGTGCCGATCACACTGGACGCTCCATCAGTGCACTCAGTCCGCAGACACTGTGCCCATGACACTGGATGCTTCTTCTCCAGACATTGCGCCCATCACACTGGACGCTCCATCAGTGCACTCAGTCCGCAGACACTGTGCCCATCACACTGGATGCTTCTTCTCCAGACACTGTGCCCATCACACTGGACGCTCCATCAGTGCACTCAGTCCGCAGACACTGTGCCCATCACACTGGACGCTCCATCAGTGCACTCAGTCCGCAGACACTGTGCCCATCACACTGGATGCTTCTTCTCCAGACATTGCGCCCATCACACTGAATGCTCTATCAGTGCTCTCCCTCCCCAGACACTGTGCCCATCACACTGGAGGCTCCTTCCTCCAGTGACATGCAGATGTTTTGTTTTTCTGAACATGCAAAGACAATGATAATTTCTGCACATAAAAAAAAGTTAGTACCTATCCTTTCCGTCTTTCTTTCCTTTCTACCATGCTGGCTTCCACTTTCGGCTTCTACAGCAGTGCCCTCGTCGTTTCGGCTTGCGCTGCGGCAGTCCTGGTGTGTGCCTGTCTCCACGCAGACCTAGGAAGCAGGCAGGCCCTCCTGCTGCTGTGGGCACCTCTCCATGGCCCGATTAGCCTGACAGCAGTGCCAGGCTAATGACCGCTTCCAAGTTCGGTGGCTAGGTCGGTTGAACACACACATGGACGGGAGTAAAACTCAACTGTCCTGTGTGTGCCGGTTACAATGGAGGTGGACAGGTATTCCTGCAGTTGTGGGCTCCCCCTCCACGGCCCAAGTGGCCTGACAGCAGTGCAGGGCCAACAGGCGCTTGCCACCTGCTAAGTTCAGCGGCAGGATGCACACAGGAGTCGGGACTAGTGCAGACATCCCAACCTGCACAAACTTATTTCAGGGAGGTGGCACTCCGCGCCCCCCCACCAATTTAACACAACTAGAGGATGATCAAATGAAATGCAATCAGTATACAGAGGTTTACTTCTTCTGAGAGATAATAAAGGAACACTCTAACCACCATTACCACTTCAGTGATATGAGTGTGGTCATGGGGGTAAGAGTCAGAAACACTGCACATGCTGGGATATTTACAATTATGTGCTGGGGGCTAGTTGTACCCCTAGCACATGTGACTTACTACTGGCTTGAGACACATAACATCAATGGAGCGAGTGTGAGAAGCGGCGCCGCGCTGGAGGAAGCATGCAGAGTCAATGCTTCCTGTATCTCTCTGTCTCCTCACAGGCAGAGTGCATTCAATATCCCTGCGACTGTCAGGACGGAGCCGGAACTATACAGGAACCATCAGCTCCATTCTGACAGCTCAGCTGACACAGACAGCTGGGATATTGAGCGGCACTTGCAGGTGTCAGGGAGCCGCAGGCCGCATGCGGGAGACTTTGGATGTCTGCTAATGCTTGGCTGGGGCTGGGTCGCTGGACAGGTGGGGCCCCCCGGGCACTCCCCAGACACTGTGCCCATCACACTGGATGCTCCTTCCTCAGTGCACTCCCTCCCTCCCCCCCTCAGACACTGTGCCCATCACACTGGATGCTCCTTCCTCAGTGCACTCCCTCCCTCCTCCCCCCCCCCCCCTCAGACACTGTGCCCATCACACTGGCAAGCGCCTGAAGAGCTTTGTACTGGGGGTGGGCAGATCCCCAGCTGCTAGTCAGTCCAATAGACGCTTTCAAATCTGCCACTGCTATTTGCTGTAAAACAAAAGTAAAGTAGACCTGATGGGGAACTAGTCTCTCAGGCACCGTTAGTGACAAGTAGTTTCCCAAATCTGGCCATTGCACATTATTTGGGTAATGGCATCACCTGTTTCCCATTTTACATTTAGCATTCATATGGGGGATCTCCCATCTTACTGGAGCCAGGGATACAGCCCTGTATGGAAAGCTGTCACATTCATGAGAGCTTCCCCGCACAGGCACTGCCCGCTCTAAATACTGGGGTACCTTTGTACACCAGATCAGATTTGATCTTAATTAACAACAGCTTCCTAATCTGAGGACTGACAGTAATTCTTCAAGAATCTGTTGCTGCCATAGTGACAGATTGTTAAAGTGGAGGTAGTAAGAACTGAACACTACTCCAGCATCACTTGGACGACATTCTGTGGAACGAAACGCGTAAGAGTGGGGTCAAGCGGTGACATCATCACGCTGGCTCGGCTGAACAGCGGTTGTTTCTTGTTAATGCCCAGCTGTCTACTTTGCTTTGTAGGGATACAATTTGGATTTTAAATAAAAGCTTGCAAAGTGACTACACTATGTGGTTCCTTCTCCCTCCTGTTACACGTGAGACCAGGTTTTAGTGTGACCAATATCCTGCACAGAGAAAGTTATCCATCCTCCTGTGAGAGAATTAAAGTAATCTCTAATGCTGTGAGATCTTCAGCTCTGGTAAGCATGTGTATGTGGTGGTGGATGAAGTACTGGAGTTGGCAAAGGAGATTCAATAAGCTGAGCGTCACAAGCGTCTGCGCTTTTGGAATTGCATTAAATATTATATTTGTCACATTTGAATTTATCACATTATTCATGGGGTATAATGCAGCACAACACACATTGTTTATAAAACACAAAACCACTTTCAGTGCATAGAGTTCTGCCTTAAAGTCTACTTGTGCCTTGGATCGTCAAAAGCAATGGAATAGCACCCTTCTGGCATGCTCTGTCCATGGAGCCCTCCTCAGATGGGGGAATCTAGTAGACAACTGTAAAAGAGCACACGTGAGGGCACACATACCTAGTGCATTATTGAAGGTTTATTTTATATATATATATATATATATATATATATATATATATATATATATATATATATATATATCTATCATACAGCCAAATAGAGCTGTGAAGGAGGTGCGTCCCCTGAAATGGGTCAGCTTGCCAGCGCAGCGTCACGGTGTGTTTGGCCATCCTATTCCTGCCCTGTATTGAGATTTAGTGCCAAACAACAACTATATCTCTATACATACATTTTTGTGAGTATGCACTTGGCTGTATGTTTTTTATTTTTTTATATTCTTTATTTTTCAGTAAACCATTGGTATTGCACTAGGTGTGTGTGCTGTTGTGGGCACTTCTTTCCAAAATGTTTATAGGAATTACAGTAAACGCCCCTACATTGCGGGGGTTACGCTCCGGACCCAGCCGCGAAAAGTGAAAATCTGCGAAATAGAAAAACCCTATTAAAATGCATTGTAGGCATTTTTTTTACTGTCACTGTACGTGTAAAAGCATTTTAAGGTCTTTAAACACACTTTTAAAACAATAGAAACTCATTTAAACCAGGGCTTGACAAATTTGCCTGAAATCTAGGAGCCAGCTAAAAAAGTTAGGAGCCAGTTTTTTTTTTTAAACTAACAACCAAGCTTTATTTAATAAAACGGATACTAAATTTACACATAAATACGACTAGAACCCCACTCTCCTCTATAGCGCAATTGGATGGAAACAGACTGTCTGTCTTTTTCCATCTGATGCCATCTGATCCGATCCTCCGATTACCGCTCCATAGAGGAGAATGAGGGGTCCAATCAGGTCTGTCTGAAAAACTGACAGGCGGACCTGATCAGACAGCCCGTGTGAAAGGGGCCTTCGGCTGTATATATAATATAAACATTCTTTTTTTTTTCAATTCTTATTAAAAAAAAATGATATATCATTTTTTTTTATAAGAATTGAAAAAAAAAAAAGAATTTTTTTTTTTTTTTTTTTTTAATAATTAAAAAAAAGAAAAAATGTATTATTATTTATTTATTTTTTAATTTAAAAAATAAATTAATAATAATAACCACACTCCCTGTCCACTTACCTTTAAGCAAAGGTAACTGGACAGAGAGATGAAGCCTGCAAAAACTTCCCATCTCCTTCCAAAGAGCAGATGAGAAGGAAGGCATTGAGAACATGCATTACTCCCGGCCACCACAAGAGGGCGCCAGTTCCCCTAGCCTCTCATCTAACAGAAGAAGGCCGAAAAGCCGGGGCCTCAATTTATGGACGGCGTGGAAGTCCGTGCACTCGGGAAAGAAGGTGGGGGCGCAAAAGGGACAGGACAGCTCCTGCAGGGCCCCCCAGGCGCCAGGTCGCTAATTCTAGTCGCAAATGCGACCTGGCGCCCGGGGTTTGTCGAGGCCTGATTTAAACACATAAAAGATACTGAGAGACATAGCAAGAGCTATGGAAAACACAAAAATATTTCATTTTTAATGATTTATATAGTAAAATAACATTACAAAAAAAAAACGCAATATACCGGGACCGCAAAAACTGAACCGCGATGGAGCGGGGGTTTACTGTACTTGAATTTGCTGCATGTGTCGGTAATGGTACAGATATTGGTGCAAATGCTTGCCTGAACTAGGAGCAGGTAGTTATTAAAGTGATACTAAAGTCACGTTTTTGTTTTGTTTTTTTCATTTAAAAATAACAAACATGTTCTACTTACCTGCTCTGTGCAGTGATTTTGCACAGAGCAGCCCAGATCCTCCTCTTCTCGGGTCCCTTGCCAGCACTTCTGGCCCCTCCCTCCTGCCGAGTGACCCCACAGCAAGCAGCTTGCTATGGGGGCACTCAAGCCAAGACAATGCTAAGTGTCCATTCAGACACAGAGCCATGGCTCGGGCCCTCTCTCTCCACCCTGGCTCACTGACTGACAGCAGCAAGAGCCAATGGCGCCCTGCTGCTTTCTCAGCCAACGAGAAGGGAGAGTCAGGGACCGCCAAGACTCTTGTGCAACATCGCTGGATCGAGATGGGGCTCAGGTATTGGGGGGCCTGATGCACACAGAAGGTTATTTTTATTTTTATCCAGAACTCAATAAGATAAAAAAACTTTCTGACTTTATATCCACTTTAAGGGAACTACCATTAGTGCTTTACTGAACTCCCCTCATTGTGTTACATATGCCCTGTATATAGACCTTCATTCCATGTGCATCTTACTCTAAGGCAGCCTATACATTAGTCAATTTTTTTGTACAACCAAAAAAAAAAAAACAGACTTGCTTTCCCCCATCCACACATTCACCAGCAGCCATCAGAATACACCAATCATTGCTGCTGGTTACAGTCTGCAGTGCTGATTAAGCGGGGGAAATCCAACAGTGAGGTTGAACAGATGATGATCGGTGGACTGACTTCTGTAAAACTACAGTGACCACCATACCATAAAATGTAATCTGGTCCCTAGTGAACTTCAGTCAATGTGTGGGCAGTTTCAGGGCTCAGTCACACCGGTAGTATCAATGAATATCCCAGGTTTACCCGCACAGGGATAGACTGGCGTTCTGCGAGTCGCCATGCAGAGTCCCATTCATGTCCCTTGGGATGTATCGACTGCTCCCAATGTGTGGATTTATCTGTGTGTCTGGGGGGGCTGAGCCCCCACATGGATGTCAGATTGGGGGGGCAGCAGCTGTGTCTGTGCAGCCTCCACGTCCCAATAGACAGGAATGGAACACAAGAACACCTAGGGTTGTCACCTCATCCCTCTAAAACCAAGCAGATTAATTACACAGGACCCGGGGCTAATTCATTGCAGATAAAGCACTGAGTGAATTTCATTACCACCTTAAAGAGCCACACAACCTGTGTAATTATTATGTGTCTGTTTTTAAAGGGATGAGGTGATGGTACAAGTGATTGTAAAAATAAAATAACAAACATGTCTACACTTTGCTGCTCTGTGCAATGGAATTTCAGAGAGCGAACCTCCTCTTTTTGCCCCCCCACCCCCCACCCAGTGGCTTCCTGGGAAGCTGCTTCCCATAGGGATACTCATGCATGCTCGCTCCTGAGCCCCCGCCGTCGCATCCATTGACACAGACAGGGGGACTCAGCCCTGCCCCCAACTCCAGCATCACTAGCTTTGATTGACAGCACTGACAGCCAATGGTTACCAGTGCCCCAGCAAAGCCAGCGAGACCCGGAAGTGAAGGAAGTGAAGAGCTGCGGATGTGCATGGCGCTGGATCGAATGAGGGCTCAGGTAAGTAAAAGAGGGATGAGGGGGATGCTGATGCATAACATTTTTTAACTTAACGCAAGGAATGCATTAAAGGGGTGGTAAACCTTCCGTTCTTTTTTTTATAAAAGTAACAAACATGCCAATACTTACCTGCTATGTGCAATCATTTCCCACAGAGAAACCCCGATCCTCCTCTTCTGGGGTGCCCGCTGGCGCTACCCTCCTCTTCTCTCCATAGGGACACCTCCTGAGTCCCACTGCTGGGTACTTTGACACAGACAGCAGGACTCGCGCCCATGGACCACTATCTACCTGAGCCCAACCCCCATCACCCCTCCAATCACTGGGACCACACCATGGACCACTATCTACCTGAGCCCATCCCCCATCATCCCTCCAATCACTGGGACCACACCATGGACCACCATCTACCTGAGCCCAACCCCCATCATCCTTCTAATCACTGGGACCACACCATGGACCACTATCTACCCGAGCCCATCCCCCATCATCCCTCCAATCACTGGGACCACACCATGGACCACTATCTACCTGAGCCCATCCCCCATCAATCCTACCATCACTGGGACCTCACCATGGACCACTATCTACCTGAGCCCATCCCCCATCATCCCTCCAATCACTGGGACCACACCATGGACCACCCATCTACCTGAGCCCAACCCCCATCACTGAGCTCTGCAGATACCATCATCCCCTCCCCTCCCCCCCATGACTGAGCACTTCACACAGACCTTCCATCCCCCCACCGGGCCTGATCCCCCCTATGGAGGTCAGTGGATGGGGGTGGGGAGGAGAGGGACCCCCTGGGCTCTCTTACCGTGAAGGGAATGTCCTGGACGCTGCCCACCGAGTAGCAGTTATCTCCGGGGTTGACGGCTCCGGTGAGGACCTGGTGTAGATTCATAGTGAGCTCTGAGGACGGCCTCTCCCTCTCCCTCCCCCACTCTCAGGTGTTCTCCCAGCGGCCTGCGGTCTCCATGGCCCGGTGTGTGTCCCCAGAGAGCGGTACAGGAGCGGTGACACCCGGGGAATCCCGAGGATGGGCTGCTGGCAGAACGCGCAGGCGGCAGTGCGCGTTCACACCGGGGTGTCACGGGAACGCGCGCCTGTGCTTAGAGCAAAGCCCCGCCCCCACAGCTCTGTCACCTTCTGTCTCCTCTCCTCCCCTCCCCCTCTGAGGGCTCCCCGCAATCACCGCCCACACTGCTACGTCATTATCACAACGCATCCATCTACTACCTGAGACCATATGGTGTCACCGAGTGTCCCCTCATCCTATAATCCTACCAGTGTCACCGGGTGTCCCCTCACAATATAATCCTACCAGTGTCACCGAGTGTCCCCTTACAATATAATCCTATCAGTGTCACCGAGTGTCCCCTCATCCAACAATCCTACCAGTGTCCCCTTACAATATAATCCTACCAGTGTCACCGAGTCATGTCCCCTTACAATATAATCCTACCAGTGTCACCGAGTCATGTCCCCTTACAATATAATCCTACCAGTGTCACCGAGTCATGTCCCCTTACAATATAATCCTACCAGTGTCACCGAGTGTCCCCTTACAATATAATCCTATCAGTGTCACCGAGTGTCCCCTCATCCAACAATCCTACCAGTGTCCCCTTACAATATAATCCTACCAGTGTCACCGAGTCATGTCCCCTTACAATATAATCCTACCAGTGTCACCGAGTCATGTCCCCTCATCCTACAATCCTACCAGTGTCACCGAGTGTCCCTTCATCCTACAATCCTACCAGTGTCACTGAGTGTCCCTTTACAATATAATCCTACCAGTGTCACCGAGTGTCCCCTCACAATATAATCCTATCAGTGTCACCGAGTGTCCCCTCATCCTACAATCCTACCAGTGTCACTGAGTGTCCCTTTACAATATAATCCTACCAGTGTCACCGAGTGTCCCTTTACAATATAATCCTACCAGTGTCACCGAGTGTCCCCTCACAATATAATCCTATCAGTGTCACCGAGTGTCCCCTCATCCTACAATCCTACCAGTGTCACCGAGTGTCCCCTCATCCTACAATCCTACCAGTGTCACTGAGTGTCCCTTTACAATATAATCCTACCAGTGTCACCGAGTGTCCCTTTACAATATAATCCTACCAGTGTCACCGAGTGTCCCCTCACAATATAATCCTATCAGTGTCACCGAGTGTCCCCTCATCCTACAATCCTACCAGTGTCACGAGTGTCCCCTCATCCTACAATCCTACCAGTGTCCCCTCACAATATAATCCTATCAGTGTCACCGAGTGTCCCCTCATCCTATAATCCTACCAGTGTCACTGAGTGTCCCCTCACAATACAGTCCTATCAGTGTCACCGAGTGTCCCCCACAATATAATCCTACCAGTGTCACCGAGTGTCACCTTACAATACAGTCCTATCAGTGTCACCAAGTGTCCCATCACAATATAATCCTACCAGTGTCACCGAGTGTCCCCTCACAATATAATCCTACCAGTGTCACCGAGTGTCCCCTCACAATATAATCCTACCAGTGTCACAGAGTGTCCCCTCATCCTACAATCCTACCAGTGTCACCGAGTGTCCCCTCACAATATAATCCTACCAGTGTCATCCAGTGTCCCCCACAATATAATCCTACCAGTGTCACCGAGTGTTCCCTCACAATACAGTCCTACCAGTGTAATTGTGTGTCCCCCTCACAATATAATCCTACCAGTGTCACAGAATGTCCCCTCATTCTACAATCTTACCAGTGTCACCGAGTGTCCCCTCATCCTACAATCCTACCAGTGTCACAGAATGTCCCCTCATTCTACAATCTTACCAGTGTCACCGAGTGTCCCCTCATCCTACAATCCTACCAGTGTCACAGAGTGTCCCTTTACAATATAATCCTACCAGTGTCACCGAGTGTCCCTTTACAATATAATCCTACCAGTGTCACCGAGTGTCCCCTCACAATATAATCCTATCAGTGTCACTGAGTGTCCCCTCATCCTACAATCCTACCAGTGTCACGAGTGTCCCCTCATCCTACAATCCTACCAGTGTCACAGAGTGTCCCCTCATCCTACAATCCTACCAGTGTCACTGAGTGTCCCTTTACAATATAATCCTACCAGTGTCACCGAGTGTCCCTTTACAGTATAATCCTACCAGTGTCACTGAGTGTTCCCTCACAATACAGTCCTACCAGTGTAATTGTGTGTCCCCCTCACAATATAATCCTACCAGTGTCACAGAATGTCCCCTCATTCTACAATCTTACCAGTGTCACCGTGTGTCCCCTCATCCTACAATCCTACCAGTGTCACAGAGTGTCCCCTCACTATATAATGATACCAGTGTCACCGAGTGTCCCCTCATCCTACAATCCTACCAGTGTCACTGAGTGTCCCTTTACAATATAATCCTACCAGTGTCACCGAGTGTCCCTTTACAATATAATCCTACCAGTGTCACCGAGTGTCCCCTCACAATATAATCCTATCAGTGTCACCGAGTGTCCCCTCATCCTACAATCCTACCAGTGTCACGAGTGTCCCCTCATCCTACAATCCTACCAGTGTCACCGAGTGTCCCCTCATCCTACAATCCTACCAGTGTCACTGAGTGTCCCTTTACAATATAATCCTACCAGTGTCACCGAGTGTCCCCTCACAATATAATCCTACCAGTGTCACCGAGTGTCCCTTTACAATATAATCCTACCAGTGTCACCGAGTGTCCCCTCACAATATAATCCTATCAGTGTCACCGAGTGTCCCCTCATCCTACAATCCTACCAGTGTCACGAGTGTCCCCTCATCCTACAATCCTACCAGTGTCACCGAGTGTCCCCTCATCCTACAATCCTACCAGTGTCACCGAGTGTCCCTTTACAATATAATCCTACCAGTGTCACCGAGTGTCCCCTCACAATATAATCCTATCAGTGTCACCGAGTGTCCCCTCATCCTACAATCCTACCAGTGTCACAAGTGTCCCCTCATCCTACAATCCTACCAGTGTCCCCTCACAATATAATCCTATCAGTGTCACCGAGTGTCCCCTCATCCTATAATCCTACCAGTGTCACTGAGTGTCCCCTCACAATACAGTCCTATCAGTGTCACCGAGTGTCCCCCACAATATAATCCTACCAGTGTCACCGAGTGTCACCTTACAATACAGTCCTATCAGTGTCACCAAGTGTCCCATCACAATATAATCCTACCAGTGTCACCGAGTGTCCCCTCATCCTACAATCCTACCAGTGTCACCGAGTGTCCCCTCACAATATAATCCTACCAGTGTCATCCAGTGTCCCCCACAATATAATCCTACCAGTGTCACTGAGTGTTCCCTCACAATACAGTCCTACCAGTGTAATTGTGTGTCCCCCTCACAATATAATCCTACCAGTGTCACAGAATGTCCCCTCATTCTACAATCTTACCAGTGTCACCGAGTGTCCCCTCATCCTACAATCCTACCAGTGTCACAGAATGTCCTCTCATTCTACAATCTTACCAGTGTCACCGAGTGTCCCCTCATCCTACAATCCTACCAGTGTCACAGAGTGTCCCTTTACAATATAATCCTACCAGTGTCACCGAGTGTCCCTTTACAATATAATCCTACCAGTGTCACCGAGTGTCCCCTCACAATATAATCCTATCAGTGTCACCGAGTGTCCCCTCATCCTACAATCCTACCAGTGTCACCGAGTGTCCCCTCATCCTACAATCCTACCAGTGTCACCGAGTGTCCCTTTACAATATAATCCTACCAGTGTCACCGAGTGTCCCTTTACAATATAATCCTACCAGTGTCACCGAGTGTCCCCTCACAATATAATCCTATCAGTGTCACCGAGTGTCCCCTCATCCTACAATCCTACCAGTGTCACGAGTGTCCCCTCATCCTACAATCCTACCAGTGTCCCCTCACAATATAATCCTATCAGTGTCACCGAGTGTCCCCTCATCCTATAATCCTACCAGTGTCACTGAGTGTCCCCTCACAATACAGTCCTATCAGTGTCACCGAGTGTCCCCCACAATATAATCCTACCAGTGTCACCGAGTGTCACCTTACAATACAGTCCTATCAGTGTCACCAAGTGTCCCATCACAATATAATCCTACCAGTGTCACCGAGTGTCCCCTCACAATATAATCCTACCAGTGTCACCGAGTGTCCCCTCACAATATAATCCTACCAGTGTCACCGAGTGTCCCCTCATCCTACAATCCTACCAGTGTCACCGAGTGTCCCCTCACAATATAATCCTACCAGTGTCATCCAGTGTCCCCCACAATATAATCCTACCAGTGTCACTGAGTGTTCCCTCACAATACAGTCCTACCAGTGTAATTGTGTGTCCCCCTCACAATATAATCCTACCAGTGTCACAGAATGTCCCCTCATTCTACAATCTTACCAGTGTCACCGAGTGTCCCCTCATCCTACAATCCTACCAGTGTCACAGAGTGTCCCCTCACTATATAATGATACCAGTGTCACCGAGTGTCCCCTCATCCTACAATCCTACCAGTGTCACTGAGTGTCCCTTTGCAATATAATCCTACCAGTGTCACCGAGTGTCCCTTTACAATATAATCCTACCAGTGTCACCAAGTGTCCCCTCACAATATAATCCTATCAGTGTCACCGAGTGTCCCCTCATCCTACAATCCTACCAGTGTCACGAGTGTCCCCTCATCCTACAATCCTACCAGTGTCACCGAGTGTCCCCTCATCCTACAATCCTACCAGTGTCACTGAGTGTCCCTTTACAATATAATCCTACCAGTGTCACCGAGTGTCCCTTTACAATATAATCCTACCAGTGTCACCGAGTGTCCCCTCACAATATAATCCTATCAGTGTCACCGAGTGTCCCCTCATCCTACAATCCTACCAGTGTCACGAGTGTCCCCTCATCCTACAATCCTACCAGTGTCCCCTCACAATATAATCCTATCAGTGTCACCGAGTGTCCCCTCATCCTATAATCCTACCAGTGTCACTGAGTGTCCCCTCACAATACAGTCCTATCAGTGTCACCGAGTGTCCCCCACAATATAATCCTACCAGTGTCACCGAGTGTCACCTTACAATACAGTCCTATCAGTGTCACCAAGTGTCCCATCACAATATAATCCTACCAGTGTCACCGAGTGTCCCCTCACAATATAATCCTACCAGTGTCACCGAGTGTCCCCTCACAATATAATCCTACCAGTGTCACAGAGTGTCCCCTCATCCTACAATCCTACCAGTGTCACCGAGTGTCCCCTCACAATATAATCCTACCAGTGTCATCCAGTGTCCCCCACAATATAATCCTACCAGTGTCACTGAGTGTTCCCTCACAATACAGTCCTACCAGTGTAATTGTGTGTCCCCCTCACAATATAATCCTACCAGTGTCACAGAATGTCCCCTCATTCTACAATCTTACCAGTGTCACCGTGTGTCCCCTCATCCTACAATCCTACCAGTGTCACAGAGTGTCCCCTCACTATATAATGATACCAGTGTCACCGAGTGTCCCCTCATCCTACAATCCTACCAGTGTCACTGAGTGTCCCTTTACAATATAATCCTACCAGTGTCACCGAGTGTCCCTTTACAATATAATCCTACCAGTGTCACCGAGTGTCCCCTCACAATATAATCCTATCAGTGTCACCGAGTGTCCCCTCATCCTACAATCCTACCAGTGTCACGAGTGTCCCCTCATCCTACAATCCTACCAGTGTCACCGAGTGTCCCCTCATCCTACAATCCTACCAGTGTCACTGAGTGTCCCTTTACAATATAATCCTACCAGTGTCACCGAGTGTCCCCTCACAATATAATCCTACCAGTGTCACCGAGTGTCCCTTTACAATATAATCCTACCAGTGTCACCGAGTGTCCCCTCACAATATAATCCTATCAGTGTCACCGAGTGTCCCCTCATCCTACAATCCTACCAGTGTCACGAGTGTCCCCTCATCCTACAATCCTACCAGTGTCACCGAGTGTCCCCTCATCCTACAATCCTACCAGTGTCACCGAGTGTCCCTTTACAATATAATCCTACCAGTGTCACCGAGTGTCCCCTCACAATATAATCCTATCAGTGTCACCGAGTGTCCCCTCATCCTACAATCCTACCAGTGTCACAAGTGTCCCCTCATCCTACAATCCTACCAGTGTCCCCTCACAATATAATCCTATCAGTGTCACCGAGTGTCCCCTCATCCTATAATCCTACCAGTGTCACTGAGTGTCCCCTCACAATACAGTCCTATCAGTGTCACCGAGTGTCCCCCACAATATAATCCTACCAGTGTCACCGAGTGTCACCTTACAATACAGTCCTATCAGTGTCACCAAGTGTCCCATCACAATATAATCCTACCAGTGTCACCGAGTGTCCCCTCATCCTACAATCCTACCAGTGTCACCGAGTGTCCCCTCACAATATAATCCTACCAGTGTCATCCAGTGTCCCCCACAATATAATCCTACCAGTGTCACTGAGTGTTCCCTCACAATACAGTCCTACCAGTGTAATTGTGTGTCCCCCTCACAATATAATCCTACCAGTGTCACAGAATGTCCCCTCATTCTACAATCTTACCAGTGTCACCGAGTGTCCCCTCATCCTACAATCCTACCAGTGTCACAGAATGTCCTCTCATTCTACAATCTTACCAGTGTCACCGAGTGTCCCCTCATCCTACAATCCTACCAGTGTCACAGAGTGTCCCTTTACAATATAATCCTACCAGTGTCACCGAGTGTCCCTTTACAATATAATCCTACCAGTGTCACCGAGTGTCCCCTCACAATATAATCCTATCAGTGTCACCGAGTGTCCCCTCATCCTACAATCCTACCAGTGTCACCGAGTGTCCCCTCATCCTACAATCCTACCAGTGTCACCGAGTGTCCCTTTACAATATAATCCTACCAGTGTCACCGAGTGTCCCTTTACAATATAATCCTACCAGTGTCACCGAGTGTCCCCTCACAATATAATCCTATCAGTGTCACCGAGTGTCCCCTCATCCTACAATCCTACCAGTGTCACGAGTGTCCCCTCATCCTACAATCCTACCAGTGTCCCCTCACAATATAATCCTATCAGTGTCACCGAGTGTCCCCTCATCCTATAATCCTACCAGTGTCACTGAGTGTCCCCTCACAATACAGTCCTATCAGTGTCACCGAGTGTCCCCCACAATATAATCCTACCAGTGTCACCGAGTGTCACCTTACAATACAGTCCTATCAGTGTCACCAAGTGTCCCATCACAATATAATCCTACCAGTGTCACCGAGTGTCCCCTCACAATATAATCCTACCAGTGTCACCGAGTGTCCCCTCACAATATAATCCTACCAGTGTCACCGAGTGTCCCCTCATCCTACAATCCTACCAGTGTCACCGAGTGTCCCCTCACAATATAATCCTACCAGTGTCATCCAGTGTCCCCCACAATATAATCCTACCAGTGTCACTGAGTGTTCCCTCACAATACAGTCCTACCAGTGTAATTGTGTGTCCCCCTCACAATATAATCCTACCAGTGTCACAGAATGTCCCCTCATTCTACAATCTTACCAGTGTCACCGAGTGTCCCCTCATCCTACAATCCTACCAGTGTCACAGAGTGTCCCCTCACTATATAATGATACCAGTGTCACCGAGTGTCCCCTCATCCTACAATCCTACCAGTGTCACTGAGTGTCCCTTTGCAATATAATCCTACCAGTGTCACCGAGTGTCCCTTTACAATATAATCCTACCAGTGTCACCAAGTGTCCCCTCACAATATAATCCTATCAGTGTCACCGAGTGTCCCCTCATCCTACAATCCTACCAGTGTCACGAGTGTCCCCTCATCCTACAATCCTACCAGTGTCACCGAGTGTCCCCTCATCCTACAATCCTACCAGTGTCACTGAGTGTCCCTTTACAATATAATCCTACCAGTGTCACCGAGTGTCCCTTTACAATATAATCCTACCAGTGTCACCGAGTGTCCCCTCACAATATAATCCTATCAGTGTCACCGAGTGTCCCCTCATCCTACAATCCTACCAGTGTCACGAGTGTCCCCTCATCCTACAATCCTACCAGTGTCCCCTCACAATATAATCCTATCAGTGTCACCGAGTGTCCCCTCATCCTATAATCCTACCAGTGTCACTGAGTGTCCCCTCACAATACAGTCCTATCAGTGTCACCGAGTGTCCCCCACAATATAATCCTACCAGTGTCACCGAGTGTCACCTTACAATACAGTCCTATCAGTGTCACCAAGTGTCCCATCACAATATAATCCTACCAGTGTCACCGAGTGTCCCCTCACAATATAATCCTACCAGTGTCACCGAGTGTCCCCTCACAATATAATCCTACCAGTGTCACCGAGTGTCCCCTCATCCTACAATCCTACCAGTGTCACCGAGTGTCCCCTCACAATATAATCCTACCAGTGTCATCCAGTGTCCCCCACAATATAATCCTACCAGTGTCACTGAGTGTTCCCTCACAATACAGTCCTACCAGTGTAATTGTGTGTCCCCCTCACAATATAATCCTACCAGTGTCACAGAATGTCCCCTCATTCTACAATCTTACCAGTGTCACCGAGTGTCCCCTCATCCTACAATCCTACCAGTGTCACAGAGTGTCCCCTCACTATATAATGATACCAGTGTCACCGAGTGTCCCCCACAATATAATCCTACCAGTGTCACTGAGTGTCCCCTCACTATATAATCCTACCAGTGTCACCGAGTGTCCCCTCACTATATAATCCTACCAGTGTCACAGAGTGTCCCCTCACAATACAATCTTTCCAGTGTCATGACCTGTCCTCTCACTACACAAGTAATTAGGCATAAAAGGGTATGGGGGTCCGGGTACTGCCCTGGGGGACATGTACCAATGCAAAAAATTGTTTTGAAAAAGAAAATTTTTCAGGAGAAGCAATTTTATTGATGCTTAAAGTGAAAAATTCCTTTAAATATAGTGCCTGGGGGGTCCCCTTAGTCGGCCTGTAAAGTAGCACATATGTATCATGTAAAGAAATGCAGCAAAAGAGGAAATATAAAAAATAAATGGCATTTTCTCTGCAAGCTTTATTTATTTTGTAAACAATGGCTAGGGGAGCCAGTCTGCATGATGAGGCCACAATTTAGTGCACTGGGAACAAGATTAGAGATTTTATGGATACATTCTCGTGTGTCTTTGTTAGACTTTAGATGGGAATTAAAACTTTTTGCACCATATTGAGCGAGCCTTATGTGAGGAAGTCAAATTATAGTAGACTCAGGTCAAGATTGACAGTTTTTTTTTAAATAAATTCTAATGTCTCTTTCGCAGACTTTGGATAGAAGTAACAGGTGCGGAAAAAATGGGCCTTGGGTGTTGGTACAGCACTTTTGAAAAATAAATGTGTTTATTTTTCATAACAAAACATACAAAAACAATATCCAACAATAACCTCAAAAAAGAAGTTTCAAAATAAATATACAAAGCTAATTTGGAAATTGCTTCTTTCATCTTGCCATCTTCTTCCTCCTCTTTTACTCCTCATATATACAATACATTATTACACCTTATTAGAACTTCTCCAAGATGTCCAGACAATGACCCCATTCAATATACTCTTCTGTGTTGGCAAGCTGCATGTTCATGTAGCCATCCACAGAGACCAGGTTTCCCTTGTATTCCAAACCCCACTTCAGTTTCACCATTACTGGCTTACCAGTAAAGCCATTAAGGAATGGTTTTGGGCTTAGTGGCAAACTCATTCTGCCACTGAAGCCACTGCTGATCCACAGACCAGTGAAAGGGAGAAAGAACATTCACCCCTAAATAATCTTCCACCATATGACGCAGACTGAGAGGGCAGGAAGAGTTCCCAGACTTTCCCTTTATAATGGTGGTCAAGGAGCATTGCCAACCAATAATGATCCTTCTACTCAATGCCACAAATTCTCTGGTGCTTTCGCAGTCTTTGAAGAATAAGGGAGCCCATGCACTGTAAGTCTGCAGAGGCATGAGAAGCAGAGTCTTTGGAGTCAATGAGAATTACAGTATCTGGAACTGCCTCCCCCCAGCTACATACTACTCCCAAGGTTTCTGGGGACTGAAAACCATCTCTCCATGTTTGATGTATTTTTCCCTCTGCTTCAAAGCCTCCAAAACTGCCAGAATCATCCTCCTACCTCTCCTCTAACCTCTAATGTGTTCTGGGGCATCACAAGAATGGTGTCTGCATAAATCAGGCCTTGAGAAGAAAGGAAGCCCTCCTCTTCCTCCCGCTGCTCTGCCTCGAGTGCCCTGTCCATAAGGCCACTCGGAGCATGCTCCAGCAAGAACACAACAGGGATTGTGTCACTGATGTATGCATTGTCAGGGCTCAACATCCTTGTAACCTCTTCAAATGGTGACTATACAGTACATACATTCTTTATCAGCAGCCATTGGCATAGGGAAAATAGCAGAGGTGCCCTGAGCCTGTCCTTGTGCCATACTCACACAGGTACTCATTGACAGCCCTCTGCTACATGTGGTGGGCATGTCACAAATCAAGCGAATTACAGGCAGGTGGAATTCCTGCTGAATTTTAGCCAATCGAACACTGGCTGTGTATGACTGCCTGAAATGGCAATAGATTCTTTTGGCCTGCCTTAGAAGATCTTGAAAACCTGGGTACCTGTTTAAGAAACTCTACACCCCCAATTTGAGGACATATGCATGGCGTGGCACATGTGTCAATTTTCCCTGTCGATGGACAGACAGAAGGTTAATGCCATTATCGCACACAACCATTCCTGCCTCAAGCTTTGTGGAGTGAACCACCTCTGGGTCTACCCCTGCAGAGCTGAAAGAATCTCTGCTCCGGTGTGGCTCCTGTCCCCTAGGCAGACCAGCTGAAACACTTCATGGCATCTTTTAGCCTGACTCATTGAATAGCCCTTGAACGCTTAGGGTACTGGTAGTTCATAGGACAATTCAGCAGAGGAGGGCATGGAGGAGGATGAGGGGGTGGAGCTGACATATCTTGCATCATCACCACCATCTGTATATAGATATGGCAGCAAAACAAGTCCTGTCCTACATACTTCCTAGTTGCAAGCAGAGTTACCCAGTTAGCTGTGAACAAAATGTATCGTCCCTGACCATGCTTGCTGTACCATGTGTCAGCAGTAAAGTGGACCTTCCTGCTGACTGCCTTGCCCAACAATGCCACAACATTGCCTTCCACATGATGACACAGAGCTGGAATGTCCTTACATGCAAAGAAATAGCGTCCGGGAACCTGCCATTGTGGTATAGCACATTCTTCAAATTCACAGAAGTGGGGCAGAATCCACCAGACGGAACTTGACATAATGCTGCGGATGGAGAAACATGACTGCCAATTTGTTGTTTATCAGTTTTCTCCCCTCTCTGTAGGCTCATGTTACTCCCTTCATCAACCTCAGAACTTACATCAGAATCAAGGAATCCCTGGGAATTGTAAAGAAGCACATGGCTGACGCTGTGTTCAAATAAGTCAGCTGACTCCTCCATGCATGATGCTGGGGCTATGGCAGGAGTAGCTGTGGACAAGGAGGCAGAATAAGCCTCTCTGGCACCTATGGTGGACTGCACACTAGTCTCAGCTTGGCTGATACAGGATAAGGAGGATGCCCACCACCCCTTTGTATACTGTGGCTGGATAGCAAGGGAACCATCATTAAACAGAGAAAAACGTGCCCTGCCTGAGGACGGACCACATTCACCTTTGCCCGTGGACAAAGAAGCTGCTGGCCCACTCATAGTGGCATGAGTGGCATCTGCCTCTTCTTTGTGGCCTCCCAGACATTATGGGGGGGGGCTTATTACCCAAGTTTAATAGATTATAGGAAATGTGTAATTGGATGAGCTTTATTCAATGAAAAGTGGTGTTTGATGGACATTTAGTTAGGACTCCTGCTTAGAGAAATGTAAAAAATGTGTGAGAAATAAAATATAAAAGTGGGAACAGCAGCGTCGCAGTCAGAAAAACGGCAGTTGATAATTTTGAAAAAGGGGGCAGGCACGGGGCAAAAACCCCCCAAAAACGCAGCAACCAAAAAAAATGGGGGTATACAGCACAGTATACAGCACTGAATGTTACAGTATGTAATGTAATGTAATTCTGTGTTAAACACTGCCTAACACTATGATCACACAATACTGACACATTATACTGGCACTATACTGAGTCTGACACACTACACTACACTACACTCACACTACACTACACTATACTCACACTAAATACACAGTACACTGACACTACACTATACTCAGACTACACTGACACTCTTCACAACAACCGCACTAATTCGCTAGTAGCAAACTGAGCCCTGCTCTATCTATCTGCGCTACAACAACACGCTGCAAAAGGTTGCTGTAGGAAGGAACCTTTTATAGTGTGGGGTGGGACTATAAGCACTGAGCCATGGTTGGGCAAAGTCATAATGACTTTGTCCAATCATGGCTCTGACTGTGCTCTGTTCCCTGATTGGGCAAAGCCTTGCACCTGGAACAGCAGTCAAGGGCATTGCATCCAATTAGGGCCCAAGAACGCACTCTACAGCGTGCAGTGCATTGTGGGGCTCTCTGTGGAATGTTCACTAGAAAATTTGGGTGTTTGCTGAATAGGTGAACAGGCGATGTTGAGGTTGAACTTTTACTCAGCCCGAACTGCTCACCCAACTCTAATCCTAAACCACAGATTGATTTTGCGCACTCTACATCGCATGGTGTCGCTGCACCATGCAATTAAGTGAGGCATAATTTAAAAAATTGATCGGGGCTTCTTCCTCGCAATTTCTTGCAGGTAGGGCAGCCCATTGAAATTAATTACTTGCCTTACACACCATGTGTGAGCACAAACAGATCCTTAAAGCGGAGTTCCAGCCTAACCTCACACTCACCTGTCCCACAGTCCTTCTCCCTCTCTGCTCTGCGGCGCCGGCATCACTGATGTGGGCACCCAGCTGTAACAGTTTGCGGCTTCACAGCCGGGTACGCACTGCGCATGCGCGAGTTGCGCTATGTGTCGTGATTGGCCGGAAATCTTCTGGGACCTCTAAAATGTCACAGAAGATTGCAGGGAGGGAGGGAGAGAGGAGAACTTCCGCTCAGGGCGCAGCGGCGCTCGGAGTGGAAGTGGGAGCGGGATGTGCATGCTGAAAAATCAGCAGCCGACTGACTCCAGATCAGCGTTCTCAGCCAATGGCTGAGTGTTCTGGCAGGAGGGCCGTCCCCCTGTCAGAACACAATAGCTCAGGGGCAACTGCTGTACTATCTTTGCAAAGTGAGTACAGCGGCTCCGACCGGTGCTAACAGTTTTTTTTACGTTCACCCTGCTGGGTGAAACAGAAAACAACCTATAGTGTGAACCTCGTTTTTTATGCCTTCATTCACAAAACGATCCTCCCTACATTCCTGAGCTCAGGGCAGAACATTTCCACACTGATACATTGTTTTCTTTTTAACTTACTGTCAGTACAGAGTTCACCTCATTGTTACTTTGTACATTCTAAAACTATTAACTGTCTGTACCATGAGACTAATCTGTTTTTTTTGCAGTGAATTCAATTTAGTGATTTACCTCATTTTTTTGTGGTATTTACCTCACATACAGTATATATATATATATATATATATATATATATATATATATATATACAGAATTTTCACTATTTACCTCACAAGCTGTATGTACTGAATTTGCAGTATTTACCTCACATATTTACTGAATTTCTGGTAATTACCTCACATATTTACTGACTTTGCAGTATTTACTTCAAATATTCAAGAGGAAAAAGAGAGGGGGGGGTGGCGCCACTAAGTACAGTATTAAAAAGATTGCATTTATTACAAATGGTTAAAGACACTTACAAGAGTGTAAATGGTGATTGGCATATCTGGAGATGGAGGGTCTGTCTCCTACTGCTGTGTTCCTGAGGACTGGATCGCTCCAGCGCCACTGTGGATGGAAAGCTGGTATTCCTCTGTGATGATTTTGCGTTGGGCCATCGTGGAACGCGGAGGCGAAGGTGATGTCACCGGTACGGTGAGGGAATCCCGAACACTGAGTCCGTGGAGACTGGAAGGCTATGCACTCGGAGCTTACGGCTCCTTCTGAAGGCCTTACTTCAATTATTTACTAACTTTGTGGTAATTACCTCACATATTTACTGAATTTGCAGTATTTACCTCCCATATGTACTTAATCGGCATATTTACTGAATTTGCAGTATTTACCTCACATATTTACTGAATTTGTAGTAATTACCTCACATATGTACTGAATTTGCATATTTACTGAATTTGCTGCATTTACCTCACATATTTATCGAATTGATGGTATTTACCTCACATATATACTGAATTTACAGTATTTTCCTCACATATTTACTGAATTTACAGTATTTACCTCACATATGTACTGAATAAGCAGAGTATACCTTAAACATTTACTGAATTTGCAGTTTTTACCTCACATATGTACTGAATTTTCAGAGTATAACCTGCATATTTACTGAATTTAAAGTATTTACCTCATATATGTACTGAATTACATTCCACTTATGCTTACTAACCTGTATAGGAAAGATGTGTATACTTCATTATTTTCAGCCCACTCCAGTCCAGTCACATGGTTCCCCGTATCGGCCCGCAGTGGCGGCTTGTGAGAGGAGAGAGCACTCTGACAACGGCTAGTAATGCCTGGGAGCGTAACATCACCAACGGGCTTCAATGATCCCTCCATTGTCAGTGCTCCCTGCTCTCTCCTGAAGCTGTGCTGGCTGAGACCATATATTTTGTGTGACACCTCAGTACATAGCGGAGCAACTGAAAACACCTCACAACGCTTCCATTAGTGACGTTACACAAATACAGGCAAAGGTATTGCATAAAATAGATGATGCACACTGCTATACACCCTTTCTAGGAAACTTTGGCATAAGAAAAAGCAGGTATTTTTTGTTCACACATATTACAATACATGTTAAACCTCTTGGCACAGACAGAATGGAAATATGTGGCCTCTTGGTGGGTGAGCCTTGGCACTGAATGGCCCAGATTTTTGCATGTAATATTGCAAAAACAGCTGTCTCGAGAGTGCTACCGACACAGTTACCAGCAGCTAGCAGCAAGCAGCGATTGGGAGCTCTCTGATAATGTGACTACTGTGACAGCCAATGATGGCAGGCACATGACCATAAACCCCGCCTCCTGGCATCTAAAACCCCTTAAAGGGCGCCAAGTGGTTAAGCTGGCCAACTGCGTCAAAGTAATCCCTCTCAGGCCAGTCTCTACTCTGCTCTGGAACATACATATGCTCCAGTGCAGGGGTCTCCAAACTTTCTGAGCAAAGGGACAATTTACTAGCCTTAAGACTTTAGGGGGGCCGGACTGTGGTCAGTGGGAGTAGAAAATGTCCTGGCGTCAGTGGGTGTAAACAATACATCTTTGGTATTAGAGTGAGATTTAATGCCCCATCGATGGTATCAGCAGAAGAAATTGTCAGTAGGAGAAATAGTGCCCATTGTTGGTATTAGTATGAGAAATAGTGCCCCGTTGTTGGTATCAGTAGAAGAAATAGTTTCTCATCAGTGGTATCAGTAGGAGAAATAGTACCAGTTGTTGGTATCAATAGGAGAAATAGTGCCCTGTTGTTGGTATCAGTAGGAGAAATTGTGCCCCATTGTTGGTATCAGCTGAAGAAATAGTGCCTCATCATTGGTGTCAGTAGGAGAAATAGTGCCCACTGTTGGTATCAGTAGGAGAAATAGTGCCCTTTGTTGGTATCAGTAGAAGAAACAGTGCCTCATCATTGGTGTCAGTAAGAGAAATAGTGCCCGTTGTTGGTATCAATAGGAGAAATAGTGCCCTGTTGTTGGTATCAGTAGGAGAAATTGTGCCCCATTGTTGGTATCAGCTGAAGAAATAGTGCCTCATCAGTGGTGTCAGTAAGAGAAATAGTGCCTGTTGTTGGTATCAATAGCAGAAATAGTGCACTGTTGTTTGTATCAGTAGGATAAATTGTGCCCTCTTATTGGTATCAGTAGAAGAAATAGTGCCTCATCATTGATGTCAGTAGGAGAAATAGTGCCTGTAACGGAACAGGACACCCAGACTGGGTATCTCCGCCAAGAAGCTGCTTCCTAAGCAATCTGGAACACGGGATCCGTGAATCTGGCTATAGTTACCCCAAGAACTCGACAGTACAAGTTTTGGAGTGAAACCAGAATCAAACTGTTTATTCAATACACATGCACACAGAGATATACAATATGACAACCCCCCCCCCCCCCTTAGCCAATTCACACAAACATACACATCCCATAATAAGCTTACTCAAGGCAGACAGGAACAATAGAACAATGGAATGCAGGTATTCAACAACAAAAACCCCCCACCCCACTAGCAAGGGTCTATGAAACCCTTCTGCAATATATCTTTATATATTTCCTGAGGGATATTGTACAGAAATATAATTGTCCCAAGTGAAAGAGTCCTTCACTCTTTCAATACAAACCACACATATAGAACCCAGGATAACTGGGGCAACACCAAATGCTGAGTCTGGTGTGGTTGTACAGCTAGTCTGATCTGTGGCTACTCCCCCCGACTCGTTTCTCATTATCAGGCTTCAGCTGGGACCAGAGCTAAAGCCTGATAAGGAGAAACACGTTGGGAGGAGTAGCCACGCCGTCACGCCACACCACGTGTTCCGCACTGCAGGCGGTCACGTTCGGTACACTTGGAACCATTGTTTATGCCCAGTTCCTTCTATTTGCCATGTAAGTGTGTTTCTTTTTTAATAAAGTTTTTATAAAAGGATAATGCACTATTGGCACTTTATATCTTTTGTTGTGGGGGAGCTACATTAGAGTACAGTATCGCCAGCCACATCGGTGAGTTGGATATGGTGAGTGGAGAAACATTCAGCCCATGCATTGAAGCCGCCATTGGGTACCTTTTATCTGTTGCATCCGTATAAACAACAGTGGTTTTTGCCTACCCTCTACATACTTCTGGTAAGAAGTTTTCACTACCACCGAGGAGTCATCTCACTTGATTTCATTTGTTCACGTGTGGAAAGTGCCTATTCACCAATAAGGCTCACTGTTTAGTGTTATCTGGTAAGAGGCTATTTCTTCTATTTCACCCTCACATATCGGTCTAAGATTAGCAAGATTGAAGATCCACTATTGATGGAAGCTTGATCTTTGGCTATTTGAGATTATCTGGATTAATTGGAGGACTTTATATATACCGTATATATTTTTTCACGATTGTTATAAATGATATGTTTTTGCATATAGAATTTTCACATATGATTTTTTACACTGTATGAAGATCACCATAATATTTGGGTCAACCCAGATATCATATGTTTAATATTTATGATTGTGTTGAGCGCACTATACCTTTTTTCACATTTATTTTCCCCATTTCAGTGCTGCCGCATAATTGTATGGTTAGCGCACCCTATTTTCTTTCACAGTAGGAGAACTAGTGCCCGTTGTTGGTATCAGTCGGAGAAATAGTGCCTCATCATTGGTGTCAGTAGGAGGAATAGTGCCCCGTTGTTGATATCAATAGGAGAAATAGTGCCCCATTGTTGGTGTCAGTAGTAAGAATAGTACCCTGTTGTTGGTGTCAGTGGGGGGAAAAATGCCCCATCGGTGGTGTCAGTAGGAGAAAAAGTGCCCCAATCACTGGTGTCACTGACAGGCATAGTGCCCCATTGTTGGTGTCAGTAGAAGAAATAGTGTCCCGTTGTTATTGTTAGTGGTAGCAATAGTGCCCCATTGTTATTATCAGTGGTAGGAATAGTGCCCCATCATTTTTATCAGTGGCATGAATAGTGCCCCATCATTGGTATCAGTAGGAGAAAAAGTGGTATATATAATAGGGACAGCTCTCCAATAATAGTGTAAATAATAGTTAAATTAAAACGTGAGAGTATAAAATATAAATGACTCTATGTTGTTATGATCAAAGTATAAATAAAAAATTCATATACGTGTCTCCAATGCGCATAAATAAATACAAAAACTATGTATATATATATATAGAGATAAATAAATAAATATATAAATAAATATATGGTGGTGAAAGTCCAAGGTGAATATAAAAAATTAATATAAAAAATGAGTATAAAAAGTGTAAACAATGTCCAATTTGCTGCAAAAGTGCTCTTGTGCTTAATTTATGTGATATATGGGTGGCAGCAAAACAATACTCACCTAGTGCGAACTTCAGTGGGATTATGCTATTTCTTCCACCTCCACCGCATGCACAGCCCACTTACCAGATGACCCCTTGGGGTCAGGCGACAGTAAGGCTAGGGTTTCCCACTGTGATTCCCTCAGTAGAGAGCGCGGTTTCAGGGGTACATATGGTCTTTAGGGGGTCTCCTCTAGGTTGCACTCCTTGGTTCTCCTGCTAGAGTATCCTGCTGTGGTCCCTCAGTAGAGAGCGCGGTTTCAGGGGTGTAATAACCTTTAAGGATCTCCTATGGGGTCCACTTGCTCATGGACCGGTAATTTGGGTTATTTCTTCACTATCAGTGACCTTCTTGTCACAAGCATTTCTGGATTCATGGACTTTAGGAATTTTATTGGAGATGCTGAGTATCACACTATTCTTCACTTTATGTTTGCTGTCACAATGTTTTTGCTTTATGTGTTGTTGTTTATGCAAATGTTTTTCATTTATGGGATTTAGCCCCCGTTCACACCGGTGCAACTTGTCATGCAATTTGACAGTTCCAAATTGCATGACAAGTCGCACCTCATTACTGGCAATCGAACCATTCATATTGCCACGATTAATGTCGCGGCGATTAAAGAAAAGATTCCTGCACTACTTTTTACCAATTGTAGCACTACTCCCTTGGGAGCTGCTGGTTACGGATTCCCCTGGGTTACCCATAGCAACAACTTGACAAAATAGCATATTTTAAGTGCTCGGCTCAGTCAGAAAGCAGTCCAGGGGTTTTGTTTTTTGTTGATTTATTTGAGAACTGGGATAGGAGAAGGGATGAGTGGGATACTCGTACTGAACAAACTATGCACAACTGCTGGGACCTCTATGTAACGCTGAGTGCAGCAAGGCCGCTGCTTCACCTTGCCACTTTAGTGAAGAAGAATTAAGTGAACTGTACTGCACTGTGAATCACTCTTCAGGGTCCTACTCGGCACCCCCTTTGTCCCTACTCTTCAGGGATATAAATGGCACCCCCTTTTACTCTGACACTCTGTGTGAGCTGGCCCCTTAATCCTCTGACTTCACTGGAGTGGTCCCCCTTCCTGGGCAGACCCTTTGGCAAGTCCCCTGGTACTCACGGACACTGTTTTTCCCGGAAGACTCTGGCAGCAGCTCCACTGTCAGCTCTACTAGATCCTCTGCAGCTCAGCTCCACACCTGGTTCACTAGGCCGACTGCCTAAGACCACTTTCCTCATAAAGCAGGAGGAGAGACAAGCCGTCAGCCTTTTCCTGGGACTCTGCTTCCTGCCAAAGATGCCCTGTCACATGTCCCCCTGGCCTTTATGGGCAATGCCAGGATGCACTGCAAGAGTGCCCTCCCACTGGGACTCTCACAAAGTCACTGGCCAGGTTTCCTCCACTGTCCAACAGGCTCCCCTATTGGATGCAGCATTAGGGACACTCCCTTAGACCCAGTGAATCACACCTGGGAACATGCAACAGGCAACCTAATAGATCAGGCTCTCCTGATAGGCAGAAGGAGCATAAGATGCTTTTACCTAGCACCTACCTAGGAGGGTGCTCCACAATTTAATTGTGACTTGCATGGAGTTCTGTTAAATGAAGTCCGAAGCCACAATGAAATAGGTGGTGCAGATCAGGAGTGACTGGCCCAGGCTCTCAGCAGGCCGCTGAGAGGCTGAGCCAGGTGCCGGTCCAGGGTTCTAGGTGGATCCTGACCAGTGGCAGAACTACCAGGGTCGCGGCAATCGCAATTGCGACTGGGCCATGGTGTTCTGCCACTGTGGAGGGGGCCCAAGACCTGGCATCTCACCCTGCACCCCTGGCTGTCAGTTCACTATGCAGTGGAGGGGGTGACCGCCAACTCTGTGGTGCTTGTGGGATCTCCCTCCAGGTAGCAATTCACTTCCCTGTATACAGTAGAGAGGGAGGGGCCACTGAACTGGTCAGGTATCGGCCCCTTCCCTTCTCCACTGTATACAGGGATGTGAATTGCTAGCTGGAGGGAGATCCTGCAGGCACAACAGGGCTGCAGATCGCCCCCTCCCCTCCGCTGCATAGTGATCTGACAGCCGGGGGTGCAGGGGGAGATGCTGTGAGCGTGAAACAGCTGCTGATAAATGTGCAGGTAAGTGGCCATGGAGTGATCTGACTGTACTAGTCTATAAGTACAGTGTGTGTGTATATGTGTATGCGTGTTCATGCAGGTGTGCATGTGTGTGTGTGTGTGTGGGTATATAGTGTGTTTGTGTATATGCATTTCTGCATATATGTGTATATACTGTAAATCTGTGTATGTGTGTGCATATGTGTGTGTGTGTGTGTGTCTATATGTGTATATGTGTGTGTTGGGGGAGGTCACACAGTACAGGACTATCCTAGCTGGGTGCCAATGCATGATTTATGCTGCTGGATGCAACTTGTTGCACACCATTATTGATACAATCTGGGTGCCACAGTACACAGAGCATGTATGAACTGAGTGCTACTATCTTCAAAATTCATATGTGCTGATACAACAGATTATGGAGCTCTTACTGGCTGGGTGCCATATGGCACTTTTCCACTGCAAGTACCGGCTCAGCTCTACTTGGCCCTGCTTGGCCCTGTTTGTTTTTCCACTGCTGGTACCGCATGGTACGGTGTTGGAACGGTTCGGTATGGTACGGTATGGTATGCTTTTCCACTAAAGTAGTACTAAAGTTAAGTGGGTGGGATAACAATGGGGTGGGTGGGATTCTCTGACCAATCAGCGGCTAGTAGAGACTGCATGCAAAGGATTGTGGGATATGGTACAGGGTATGGTACCTCTTGGAACCACAATCGAGGTGGTACTGTTTTTGAGAGCCGTACCGTTCGCTTCCATGCAATGGAAAAGCGCCACTGTACCGTACCGAACCGTTCCTACACCATACCATGCGGTACCAGCAGTGGAAAAGCACAAAAGCGAGCGGAACCGTTCGGTTCCATGCAGTGGAAAAGCGCCAATAGACTGCAGAGATCATACTAGAGGGGTGCCATAGACTGCAGAGGAGGATGCATAGTGTGTGTTGGGTACAGAATGGTGATGGGGGTTGGAGGTGCACATCAAGTGGGTACAGAGCAGAGATGTGTAAGCCCCCTTTCACAATGGCAGACCGATTGGGTCCGCCTGTCCATTTTTCAGATTAATCCCATCTGTCCATCCACTGCTCTTTATAGAGCGGCAGGTGTTAACAGACATGTGTCCGCTGAAACCCACTGCCATCCGATCCTGTTCGCTAAAAACATACGGATAGGGATCCATTCCCCATCCATCCAGCGGATCAAATTAGTTGACAGTCGGATGGAGACAGACAGGTGACGGACATGGAGACGGACATCCGACAACCTAGCAAGAGCATCGGGATGTGTCCACTCTACATTATTGGAGCAGGCACGCACCTGTCATCCGTTTGCTCAGCGGGAATCAGGGGAGAGATCCCCTGTTGAGCAAGCGGATCCAGCTGGCAGGTCTGCCCTGTGTGAAAGGGGCCTTAGGGGTGTGCAGGATGCCAAGATGCAGATCTGCAGGGTGCAGAGATGTGCGGCAGAGTACATACAGTATATGTGCTGGGGATGTTGAGGTGTTCCAGGGAATGCCGAGGATGCTGGAAGGTGCAGTGGTGTGCGTAAGCGGTGCAGTCATGTGCAAAAGGGTAAAGAATTGTGCTGGGGGGGGGGGTTACAGAGTTGTGCTAGGGGTACAGGGGTTATTTGGGAGGTGCAGAGATGTGCAGGGGGTACGGAGGCATTCTGGGGGTGTAGAAATGTGCAAAGAAGTATGGTATTAGATGGTTCTTGTAGAACCATGCCCATTTTAAATGGCCAACCTCTAATCAAGATACGTTTTCTGCCTACAATAGCTAGCTGATTGCATAAAAATAAAAAAAGTGTGCCTGAAATTGTTCTGGAAGGGTTGGCAACTATGCAGGAAGCGGTCCCGCTGCAGAACACATGAAAGGGTCCTGCTGTGGGACTGCAAAAAAGGGCCCTGTGACTGGAGTAAAGGGCCCTGGATCAGTGGCAAGGGCTCCAGGACGGGGTCAGGGGGGCCCTTCATGGTTTCTTGCACTGGGGCACTTGGGGCCCTGAAAGTTCTAGTTACGCCTCTGTTCCTGACCATATGGTTGCAATCTCTCCACAGCCTGGACTAGCTCTGTGACGTTAGCCGACAGCGGGCTTTAGCCTGCTGTCTGCTAAAAACGGGTCACAGGAGTGCAGAACGAACTGCACTCCTGTGATCCAAAGAACTTTAACTTTGTAGTGCAAGGGCCTGCCTGATGCAGACAAATTAAAAGTGTATAGGTTTGACCTCAAATTATATGGTTTAATAAATATAAAGGAAAATTGTAAGGGAACATTCTTTAATGAATGGCCAGCTTTAGTTACTGTTTAAATTGATTGTAAAGGCAGAAGGTTTTTTACCTTGATGCATTCTTTGCACAAAGGTAAAAAAACTTCAGTGTGCAGCTCCCCCCAGTACCCCCTAATACTTACCTAAGCCCAATCTCAATCCATTGGCTCCTGCTGCTGTCAAAGCCAGTGAGGCAGGAGCGGGGGGGGGGGGGGGCTGAGAAGCACTCTGTGTCTTATGGACACAGATAACCGACTTGGGAGCGAGCACACCCAAGTGCTAGTGCCGCCACAGCAAGTGGCTTGCTATGGGGGCACTCGGCAAGGGGGAGCACCGGCGGGGGACACGAGAAGAGGAGGATCGGGGATGTTCTGAGCAAAACCACTGCACAGAGCAGATAACTATACCATGTTTATTATTTTTTTTAACCACTTGACCTCCGGATAATTTACCCCCCTTCCTGGCCTGGCATTTTTTGCAATACGGCACTGTGTTACTTTTACTGACTTTAGCTGCGTGGTCAGGAGATACTGTACCCAAAAAAAAATAAATGTCCTTTTTTTCACACAAATATGCTTTCTTTTGGTGGTATTTGATTACCTCTGCATTTTGTATTTTTTGTGCTATAAACCAAAAAAGACCGACAATTTTGAATAAAAAAAAAAAAACAATATTTTTTTACTTTCTGATTTAAAACCTAGCCAATATAAAATCCTAATAAGCGTATATTGATTGGTTTGCGCAAAAGTTATAGCGTCTACAAACGAGGGGATCATTTTATTTATTTTTATATTTGTTTACTAGTATTGGCGGCGATCAGCGACTTATAGCGGGACTGCGATATTGTGGTGGACAATTTGGACACTAACTGATACTTTTGACATTTTTTTGGGGACCAGTAATATTATTACAGTGATGAGTGCTACCGGTAAAAAATATGCACTGTCACTGTAGTAATGACACTGGCTGAAAAGGGGTTAACATCAGGCGCTATATATGTGCCTGGCCTGTGATTCTGTAAACTGTGGAGGTGCTTTTACTAGGGGAAGGCATGGACTAATGTCCCTGCTTCGCGGAAACATTGGATCCATGCCTTCAGAACTGACAAAAGGGCGATCTGCCTTGTTTACATAGGAAAAATCGCTGTTCTGCCTGTTTACTGAACAATCAGCGGGTGCCGGTAGACATCAAGTCCGTGGATGTCCATGGAGTCACAGCGGGAGAGAGGCACCAGTGGCGCATGTGCGTGCCCTACCCAGAAGAGCTGGATCACGTATATAAACGTGATCTGGTACACAGGTGTCATCTTGTAGCAGTAAGACTGCTATGGGGTGGACCTGAAGTGGTTGAATAAAACATTTTCCTTTACAATCACTTTAACCGCTTGCTGACCGAATACAGTACATATACGGCAGCAATGTGGCTCTCCTGCGCCGGATCACGTAAATAGTACGTGATCAGCATGCTGAGGTAGGGAGCACGCCCACCCTGGCTGTGCTGCGATTGACAGTAGGGTTCCTACTGTAGAAGTCAATGCCGACGTAACACGTATGGGGCGGAGCGTGCTTGTCCACTTCAGACAGTGGCCATGAGATCTTTCGGGTGCCTGCAAAGTTCGCACAGCTGTTTGTGCCTTCTTTGTGAGTACACGTCGTTTTAATAAATTGTATGGTGATTCTTAATCTACGGAGAGCACTAGATATTTCTTTCTGCCTTATATGTGGACCATCATTGTTTTTCTGAAAGAGTGATCTGAGGGATTAGAGCCAGAGATCTACACCTGATTAGAATTATCCCCACTGGGGAACTGCTTAGTCTGACCCGCTGGTGAAACAGGGGTCAGATAGTGAGATGAGAGGCTCATCTGCAAGGGTGGTGGAGAAGCACAGAGCACTTTGTGTTTGCGGATTTTGCACTGAAGTATCACCCACGGGGAATTATCACTATATTATATGTATTTATATGGACTATTTCTTCACAATAATGATTCATTATTCTTTGATGTTATTTATTGATAATTTGTAATTGTTAGCACTTTGCACTTTTTTCTGGCGCAGCATTGCTGGATATTTATGAAGGGGGTCAAGCCTTCTAGAGGTCAAGTGGTTAAAGTTTCTAGTTGTGCAAGCTTGTACCTGTCATTCGAGGTCACACTGACCACCAGATCTGAGCATACAGCCAATTACTACTCTGTAAATATTCTATTCTATTACTATTGTTCTTCGTCCTCTTCATTTCACATGTACTGTATTTCTGTTTTTGCTTATTTAACTAGAACAGTTGTATGCCAACCCAAGTATCGGAGTGTCTCTCTGTTTGGTCTCATTGCTGAACTTTAAAATTTCCATGACAGTGTTCAATGTATTAAGATAAAATAATACTGAGGGTTTAATACTACTTTAACCACTTCAATTAAGGGCACTTTCATCCCCTTCCTATCCAGGCCAATTTTCAGCTTTCAGTGCTGTCACATTTTAAATGACAATTGCACAGCCATGCAACACTGTACCCATATGAAATTTTCATAGTTTCCCCCCCCCCCCCCCCCCCACAAATAGCTTTCTTTTGGTGATATTTGATCACCACTGGGTTTTTTATTTTTTGCTAAACAAATATGAAAACACTGAAAATTTAAAAAAAAAAAAAAAAGTTTTACTTCATGTCGGTTACAACATTTTGTAAATAAGTAAGTTTTCTCCTTGACTGATGGGCACTGATGAGGCTGCATTGTGGGGCACTGATGAGGGGGCACTGATGGGAACTAATGATGAGGCACTAATATGCAGAACTGATATACGGCACTGATATGCAGTACTGATGGGTACTGATGATGAGGCACCAATTTGCAGCACTGATAGGTGGCACTGATATGCAGCACTGATGGGTACTGAAAAAAAAAATGTTTTTCTTAATGTGTGTTAAAAAATGTTGTAAATAAGTATGTTTTCTCCTTCTCTGACAGGCACTGATGAGGCGGCACTGATGGGCACTGATGAGGCGGTACTGATTGGCAATAATAATGAGGCACTAATATGCAGCACTGATAGGTGGCTCTGATATGCAGCCCTGATGGGTACAGTTAGGTGGCACAGATGTGCACTGATAGGTGGCAGTGATAGGTTGCACCAATGGGCACTGATAGGCAGCAGTGATAGGCACTGATACTGTAGGTGGCACTGATGGACAGCACTGATGAGGCACTGACAGTCATTATTGATGGGCACTGATCGGCATCCCTGGTGGGCACGGATTGTCACTCTAGGTAGGCACTTGTGGGCATCCTTGTGGGCACTGCTGATGGGTCTGCACTGATTATCAGCGCAGAACCCCCTGTCAGGAGAGCTGCTTATCGGCTCTCCTCTACTTGCGCCCTGTCAGCGCGAATAGAGAAAAGGCTGATAAATGGGAACTTTCTGGTTACAATGTATTCAGCTGTGAATGGACACAGCTGATCACATGACACAGCTGATCACATGATAAAGAGCCTATGTCATAGGCTCTTTACTAAGATCGGAAATGCGGTGTGTCAGAGCGGCACACTGCACTACAGATCGACGCGCACGAGGCAACTTATCCTGCTGAACGTCATATGACACTCAGTCAGGATAATGAAACCACCGCCTGGCCGTCATTCTGTTATGAGCCGGGTGGGATGTGGTTAAAGCAAATCTCCAGCTAACCATAAAATGAAAATGAATAGGAATGAAAAAAAGAAAATAACAAAACCAGCTTTAATATTCACCTTTAATCTAGAGATTTCCATTGCAGTATTTTTTTCTGCCACTAGGAGTGCTTGGTCTGATAGGCAGCATCATTCAACCCACTTCTTATGGGCCCATGTCCCTCCTCCACCCTGTGACTGGACAGTGAAAGGAGAAGCAGAACAGTAAAGAGCTCATCTCTCTGTCTTTCTGCTTTCTCATTCTGTCAGCATACTTCATGTTAGCACATATATTAATTGGCTCCTGGTGCTTTTTTTCCTCTCACACTTCAGCTCTGCTGTACAGGTCAAATTCATGTACTTACACTTCTTGTAATTAAAAATACAATGATGTATTAATGATTAAAGATCTGCATTCATTTGCATTTTTTTTAATATCTGGATTGAGTTCAGTTTTTAAGCAATAGCAGAAACAGTTTTTATAAGCCTTTCTGGCACTTTTTGTTTACAAATTTAAATCAGTATTTTTTGCTACAAAATTGCTTATAACTAGGGTTGAGCGAACACCTAGATGTCCGTGTTCGACGGGTTCGGCCGAACTTTAAAAAAAAGTCCGGGTCCGTGTCCCGGACTTTTACCGAACTTTTCCCGGACACCGAACCCCATTGAAGTCAATGGGGACCCGAACTTTAAGGCACTAAAATGGCTCTAAAACACCAAAGGAAAGGGCTAGAGTGCTGCAAATGGCAGCAAAACGTAATTAAGAGCATGGCAAGTGCTCTGCAAACAAATGTGGATAGGGAAATAACTTAAAACAACAAAAAAAAACAGAAAAATAAAACAATGTTCTTCTTCATCTCTGAAGGACGAGGCCCATATGGAGTAGGAGGGAGGTTGAGGTGGTGGTGGATGTGGCGGTGACTAGACATATGCCGGTTTTCGGTAATTCGATGTATCGCGGTATTGCATAGCCACGGTATTGTTATTGTGGCATTTTTAAAATACCGAGTTTCTCTGTCAAGTCTGCCTGACTTGTGAATTGATACATTTCAGTGAGCTGGATGACTCATTCACTCACTCAGCTAACACCTTTCAGCATTAAGTCTCCTAACTATAAACAAAAATGATTACATTTGTATCTTTTCCTTCCCTCTGCCAGGGAGAAAGGAAGTTTAACCTCTTAAAGACTGGATCTTTTTCTGACACTTGCTGTTTGCAAGTTAAAATCAGTTTTTTTTTTGCTAGAAAAGTACTTAGAACCCCCAAACATTTTATATATTTTTTTAGCAGAGACCCTACAGAATAAAATGGCGATTGTTGTAATATTTTATGTCACACTGTATTTGCGCAGCAGTCTTTCAAACGCAATGATTAGACTTTAATGAATAAAAAAAAAAAAAAAAACGTAACAGTAAAGTTATCCCAATTTTTTTTTTTTTTGTTACACAGAGAATCGTGAGAGAATCGTGATCTTTATTCCAAGCTAAAAAATCGTGATTCTCATTTTGGCCAGAATCGTGCAGCTCTAATAAATATATATATACACACACACACGCCTAGCAGCCCACATTACATTATTATATAGCCATCAAGCAGTGTCTGGCCTACCTGGTGATGACTGGTCCTGGCGCTCTGATCCGATGGCCTGGTCTTTAAAGGGGCAAATCCTTGCGATCCAGAAGTGGTTAAACCTGCAGGAGGACCGGTGTTTTTATCTATTAATGACTTTACTATTGCTTTAGGCCTGGTTCACATGTATGCGGGTTGGTGGTTCACATGTATGCGGGTTGGCGGTTCACATGTATGCGGGTTGGCGGCCCACATTTGCACAGGCATAGCAGCCCATTGATTTGAACGGGCTGCTATGCCCTCATTTTCCGCAGAAAAAAGGTGCATGCAGCATTTTTTTTAAATTCAGTGGCCTTGAAATCCATCCTGCTTTTGCACCATGCGACTAACCTGCAGTTCCTGCTCTGGCAAGCTTTCTGCATTTTTTGTATACGTGGGCACGGCATTTAAAAATAAACAGTTTGCGTGTGCAGCAACGGCAGGTAAGTCGCATGGTGCAAAAGAAGGATGGATTTCATGGCCACTGCATTTTTTTAAATTCTGCATGCACCTTTTTTCAGCTGAAAACGCAGGCATAGCAGCTCAAGCCCATTCACATCAATGGGCTGCTATGCCTGTGCAAATGTGGGCCCCCAACCCGCATACATGTGAACCAGGCCTAAAGCAATAGTAAAGTCATTAATAGATAAAAACACCGGTCCTCCTGCAGGTTTAACCAATTAATGACTTTACTATTGCTTTAGGCCTGGTTCACATGTATGCGGGTTGGGGGCCCACATTTGCACAGGCATAGCAGCCCATTGATGTGAATGGGCTTGAGCTGCTATGCCTGCGTTTTCAGCTGAAAAAAGGTGCATGCAGAATTTAAAAAAATGCAGTGGCCATGAAATCCATCCTTCTTTTGCACCATGCGACTTACCTGCCGTTGCTGCACACGCAAACTGTTTATTTTTAAATGCCGTGCCCACGTATACAAAAAATGCAGAAAGCTTGCCAGAGCAGGAACTGCAGGTTAGTCGCATGGTGCAAAAGCAGGATGGATTTCAAGGCCACTGAATTTTAAAAAAATGCTGCATGCACCTTTTTTCTGCGGAAAATGAGGGCATAGCAGCCCATTCAAATCAATGGGCTGCTATGCCTGTGCAAATGTGAACCACCAACCCGCATACATGTGAACCAGGCCTAAAGCAATAGTAAAGTAATTTATAAACAACACCTCCTTCAGGTTTAACCACTTCTTGACCACAAGGATTTGCCCTCTTAATGACCAGGCCATCGGATCGGAGCCGAGCGCCAGAACCAGTTATCACCAGTTAGGCCAGACACTGCTTGATGACCTATTTTAGGCCTGGTTCACAGAGTCTGTACTGACTGACTATATAATAATGTGCATAAGTGAACCAAAGCCCCTAAATTCAGCAATGAAATTGAAGTGAGGTGGAAATTTAATAATTTAAATTTAATAATAGAATACCGTGATAATACCGTATACCGTGGCAAAACCTTAATCAATTAATCGCAGCATGAAAATCTGATACCGTCACAAGCCTAGCGGTGACATAGGCGTGCGCACAGGGTGTGCTGGGTGTGCCTGGGCACACCCTAATCACCTAGGGCACATAGCATTGCCAGTGAGGAGATGGGAAAGATCTCCCTGGGACCTGCTCTGCTCTATTTCTCCTTGCCTACAGGTACATGGCCCCGATACATTACTCTCCCTGCTGGCAAACACATGCATGTGTATTTCAACTTTGGGGTGCACACCTTAATGCAATAGGCTGCGCACACCTATGGGCGGTGTAGGTGGAAGCGGCGGTGGAGGAGGACCAGGGCCGGATTAACAGCATCATGGGCTTGGTGCTGAGGATTTTGAAGGGCCTTAAGGGCCGTGCCTTGCCATGCACCCAGAGGAGGAAGGGTGCAGCCATGCATGCCTAATTCAACATGGGATGCTGTCTCTGAAGCCCATAAACACATCCATGCATCGCCAACTGTCCCTCCTTGTCCGGCCTTCACGCTGTGTGGGGAGGTTCTGAGGGTGCTGCCTGGGGAAGCGAGCATAGAAGCCAGACTTCTGTGTTTACAAGTGACAGAAGAGCGGTAACAGTGAATATGGCCAACCCGGGGCCTATATAAAAGGTAGGGGCCTGGAGCTGCAGCTCCAATAGCCCCTACATTAATCTGGCCCTGAGGAGGAGGACGAGGTAGCCAACACTGCTTCTTTTCAAAAATTTTAAATGAGGGTACACCCCAAAAGAGTGAGAAAGAGCAAAAATGGAACAATGGGTGGGTAAGGTCGGTATCCATTGCTATTCTGCATAAGGTACGGAAAAGTCCCGTGGGATCCATGCCTGGTTCATTTTAATGAACGTGAGCTTGTCCACATTGTCTCTGGACAGGCGGCTGCGCTTGTCTGTTATAACGCCCCCAGCCGTGCTAAATACCCGTTCAGATAATACACTGGCTGCAGGGCACGCCAGCACCTCCAAGGCGTAAAGGGCAAGCTCAAGCCATGTGCCCAATTTGGAGACCCAGAAGTTGAAGGGGGCAGACCCGTCATTCACTACATGTAGGCGTGTGCACACATACTGCTCCACCATGTTGGTAAAATGCTGCCTCCTGCTAAGACGTTCCATCTGAGCTGCTGGTGCTGCTGTTTGTTGTGGCGTGCTGACAAAGCTTTTCCACATTTCGGCCATGCTAACCCTGCCTTCTGAGGTGCTGGCGGTGCCCTGGTTGCGTTGGCGACCTCCTCCTCCTCCTCCTCTGCCTTGTGCTTCCACTGTGGCCCCGCTGTCAGATGGGAATGCCAGCAGCATGGCGTCTACCAGCGTGCGCTTGTACTCGCGCATCTTGCGATCGCGCTCCAGTGAGTGAATTAAGGACGGTACGTTGTCCTTGTAACGGGGATCCAGCAGCGTGGCCACCCAGTAATCAGCACAAGTTAGAATGTGGGCAACTCGGCGGTCGTTGTGGAGACACTGCAGCATGTAATCGCTCATGTGTGCCAGGCTGCCCAGAGGCAACGAAAGGCTGTCCTCTGTGGGAGGTGTATCGTCCGTGTCCTCTGTATCCCCCCAGCCACGCACCAGTGATGGCCATGAGCTGGCCTGGGTGCCACCCTGCTGTGTACATGGTTCCATCTCCTCCTCCAGCTCCTCCTCCTCCTCATCCTCCTCATCCTCCAGAACTGTGCCCCTGCTGGACAATTGCGTCCCTGGCGTTTGCGTGTGCAGGAACCCACCCTCGGAGCCCCTTGCGAATGACTGCCCTGAAAGCCTTGGAAATGTTACCTCTTCATCCTCCTCCTCCTCCTCATCCTGTGCCACATCCTCTTCCATCATCGCCCGAATTGTTTTTTCAAGGAGGCATGGAAGTGGGATAGTTAAGCTGAGAACGGCGTCATTGCCACTGGCCATGTTGGTGGAGTACTCAAAACAGCGCAACAAGGCACACAGGTCTCGCATGGAGGCCCAGTTAAATTAAATAGCGGAATAGAAAATATGATCCAAAAAAAGTGTATGTATATCACACGTACACAACCACACTGGGCCCCAATTACTATTGTTTGTACCCCTAAAAGGCTAGATGAGGAGTAGGGGGAGTATGGAACAGGCAGCACCCTCAAACCTTCAGAAGTATGAGATGAACCCCAACAACTTGGAAAGGTGGATCTCTCTCACACGTACCGACACAGACTATCCCGCAATTCAATTGATCCTCAAAGGTTTTTATTGAATAGCGGAATAGGAAATATGATCAAAAAAAGTGTATGTATCTCGCACGTACACAACCACACTAGGCCCCAATTACTATTGTTTGTACCCCTAAAAGGCTAGATGAGGAGTAGGGGGGGTATGGAACAGGCAGCACCCTCAAACCTTCAGAAGTATGAGATGAACCCCAACAACTTGGAAAGGTGGATCTCTCTCACACGTACCGACACAGACTATCCCCCAATTTAACTGATCCCCAAAGGTTTTTGATTAAATAGCGGAATAGAAAATATGATCCCAAAAAAGTGTATGTATATCACACGTACACAACCACACTGGGCCCCAATTACTATTGTTTGTACCCCTAAAAGGCTAGATGAGGAGTAGGGGGAGTATGGAACAGGCAGCACCCTCAAACCTTCAGAAGTATGAGATGAACCCCAACAACTTGGAAAGGTGGATCTCTCTCACACGTACCGACACAGACTATCCCCCAATTTAACTGATCCCCAAAGGTTTTTGATTAAATAGCGGAATAGAAAATATGATCCCAAAAAAGTGTATGTATATCACACGTACACAACCACACTGGGCCCCAATTACTATTGTTTGTACCCCTAAAAGGCTAGATGAGGAGTAGGGGGAGTATGGAACAGGCAGCACCCTCAAACCTTCAGAAGTATGAGATGAACCCCAACAACTTGGAAAGGTGGATCTCTCTCACACGTACCGACACAGACTATCCCGCAATTCAATTGATCCTCAAAGGTTTTTATTGAATAGCGGAATAGGAAATATGATCAAAAAAAGTGTATGTATCTCGCACGTACACAACCACACTAGGCCCCAATTACTATTGTTTGTACCCCTAAAAGGCTAGATGAGGAGTAGGGGGGGTATGGAACAGGCAGCACCCTCAAACCTTCAGAAGTATGAGATGAACCCCAACAACTTGGAAAGGTGGATCTCTCTCACACGTACCGACACAGACTATCCCCCAATTTAACTGATCCCCAAAGGTTTTTGATTAAATAGCGGAATAGAAAATATGATCCCAAAAAAGTGTATGTATATCACACGTACACAACCACACTGGGCCCCAATTACTATTGTTTGTACCCCTAAAAGGCTAGATGAGGAGTAGGGGGAGTATGGAACAGGCAGCACCCTCAAACCTTCAGAAGTATGAGATGAACCCCAACAACTTGGAAAGGTGGATCTCTCTCACACGTACCGACACAGACTATCCCGCAATTCAATTGATCCTCAAAGGTTTTTATTGAATAGCGGAATAGGAAATATGATCAAAAAAAGTGTATGTATCTCGCACGTACACAACCACACTAGGCCCCAATTACTATTGTTTGTACCCCTAAAAGGCTAGATGAGGAGTAGGGGGGGTATGGAACAGGCAGCACCCTCAAACCTTCAGAAGTATGAGATGAACCCCAACAACTTGGAAAGGTGGATCTCTCTCACACGTACCGACACAGACTATCCCCCAATTTAACTGATCCCCAAAGGTTTTTGATTAAATAGCGGAATAGAAAATATGATCCAAAAAAAGTGTATGTATATCACACGTACACAACCACACTAGGCCCCAATTACTATTGTTTGTACCCCTAAAAGGCTAGATGAGGAGTAGGGGGGGTATGGAACAGGCAGCACCCTCAAACCTTCAGAAGTATGAGATGAACCCCAACAACTTGGAAAGGTGGATCTCTCTCACACGTACCGACACAGACTATCCCCCAATTTAACTGATCCCCAAAGGTTTTTGATTAAATAGCGGAATAGAAAATATGATCCCAAAAAAGTGTATGTATATCACACGTACACAACCACACTGGGCCCCAATTACTATTGTTTGTACCCCTAAAAGGCTAGATGAGGAGTAGGGGGAGTATGGAACAGGCAGCACCCTCAAACCTTCAGAAGTATGAGATGAACCCCAACAACTTGGAAAGGTGGATCTCTCTCACACGTACCAACACAGACTATCCCCCAATTTAACTGATCCCCAAAGGTTTTTGATTAAATAGCGGAATAGAAAATATGATCCAAAAAAAGTGTATGTATATCACACGTACACAACCACACTAGGCCCCAATTACTATTGTTTGTACCCCTAAAAGGCTAGATGAGGAGTAGGGGGAGTATGGAACAGGCAGCACCCTCAAACCTTCAGAAGTATGAGATGAACCCCAACAACTTGGAAAGGTGGATCTCTCTCACACGTACCGACACAGACTATCCCGCAATTCAATTGATCCTCAAAGGTTTTTATTGAATAGCGGAATAGGAAATATGATCAAAAAAAGTGTATGTATCTCGCACGTACACAACCACACTAGGCCCCAATTACTATTGTTTGTACCCCTAAAAGGCTAGATGAGGAGTAGGGGGGGTATGGAACAGGCAGCACCCTCAAACCTTCAGAAGTATGAGATGAACCCCAACAACTTGGAAAGGTGGATCTCTCTCACACGTACCGACACAGACTATCCCCCAATTTAACTGATCCCCAAAGGTTTTTGATTAAATAGCGGAATAGAAAATATGATCCCAAAAAAGTGTATGTATATCACACGTACACAACCACACTGGGCCCCAATTACTATTGTTTGTACCCCTAAAAGGCTAGATGAGGAGTAGGGGGAGTATGGAACAGGCAGCACCCTCAAACCTTCAGAAGTATGAGATGAACCCCAACAACTTGGAAAGGTGGATCTCTCTCACACGTACCGACACAGACTATCCCGCAATTCAATTGATCCTCAAAGGTTTTTATTGAATAGCGGAGTAGGAAATATGATCAAAAAAAGTGTATGTATCTCGCACGTACACAACCACACTAGGCCCCAATTACTATTGTTTGTACCCCTAAAAGGCTAGATGAGGAGTAGGGGGGGTATGGAACAGGCAGCACCCTCAAACCTTCAGAAGTATGAGATGAACCCCAACAACTTGGAAAGGTGGATCTCTCTCACACGTACCGACACAGACTATCCCCCAATTTAACTGATCCCCAAAGGTTTTTGATTAAATAGCGGAATAGAAAATATGATCCCAAAAAAGTGTATGTATATCACACGTACACAACCACACTGGGCCCCAATTACTATTGTTTGTACCCCTAAAAGGCTAGATGAGGAGTAGGGGGAGTATGGAACAGGCAGCACCCTCAAACCTTCAGAAGTATGAGATGAACCCCAACAACTTGGAAAGGTGGATCTCTCTCACACGTACCAACACAGACTATCCCCCAATTTAACTGATCCCCAAAGGTTTTTGATTAAATAGCGGAATAGAAAATATGATCCCAAAAAAGTGTATGTATATCACACGTACACAACCACACTAGGCCCCAATTACTATTGTTTGTACCCCTAAAAGGCTAGGAGTAGGGGGAGTATGGAACAGGCAGCACCCTCAAACCTTCAGAAGTATGAGATGAACCCCAACAACTTGGAAAGGTGGATCTCTCTCACACGTACCAACACAGACTATCCCCCAATTTAACTGATCCCCAAAGGTTTTTGATTAAATAGCGGAATAGAAAATATGATCCAAAAAAAGTGTATGTATATCACACGTACACAACCACACTAGGCCCCAATTACTATTGTTTGTACCCCTAAAAGGCTAGGAGTAGGGGGAGTATGGAACAGGCAGCACCCTCAAACCTTCAGAAGTATGAGATGAACCCCAACAACTTGGAAAGGTGGATCTCTCTCACACGTACCAACACAGACTATCCCCCAATTTAACTGATCCCCAAAGGTTTTTGATTAAATAGCGGAATAGAAAATATGATCCCAAAAAAGTGTATGTATATCACACGTACACAACCACACTAGGCCCCAATTACTATTGTTTGTACCCCTAAAAGGCTAGGAGTAGGGGGAGTATGGAACAGGCAGCACCCTCAAACCTTCAGAAGTATGAGATGAACCCCAACAACTTGGAAAGGTGGATCTCTCTCACACGTACCAACACAGACTATCCCCCAATTTAACTGATCCCCAGAGGTTTTTGATTAAATAGCGGAATAGAAAATATGATCCCAAAAAAGTGTATGTATATCACACGTACACAACCACACTAGGCCCCAATTACTATTGTTTGTACCCCTAAAAGGCTAGGAGTAGGGGGAGTATGGAACAGGCAGCACCCTCAAACCTTCAGAAGTATGAGATGAACCTCAACAACTTGGAAAGGTGGATCTCTCTCACACGTACCAACACAGACTATCCCCCAATTTAACTGATCCCCAAAGGTTTTTGATTAAATAGCGGAATAGAAAATATGATCCCAAAAAAGTGTATGTATATCACACGTACACAACCACACTAGGCCCCAATTACTATTGTTTGTACCCCTAAAAGGCTAGGAGTAGGGGGAGTATGGAACAGGCAGCACCCTCAAACCTTCAGAAGTATGAGATGAACCCCAACAACTTGGAAAGGTGGATCTCTCTCACACGTACCAACACAGACTATCCCCCAATTTAACTGATCCCCAGAGGTTTTTGATTAAATAGCGGAATAGAAAATATGATCCCAAAAAAGTGTATGTATATCACACGTACACAACCACACTAGGCCCCAATTACTATTGTTTGTACCCCTAAAAGGCTAGGAGTAGGGGGAGTATGGAACAGGCAGCACCCTCAAACCTTCAGAAGTATGAGATGAACCTCAACAACTTGGAAAGGTGGATCTCTCTCACACGTACCAACACAGACTATCCCCCAATTTAACTGATCCCCAAAGGTTTTTGATTAAATAGCGGAATAGAAAATATGATCCCAAAAAAGTGTATGTATATCACACGTACACAACCACACTAGGCCCCAATTACTATTGTTTGTACCCCTAAAAGGCTAGGAGTAGGGGGAGTATGGAACAGGCAGCACCCTCAAACCTTCAGAAGTATGAGATGAACCCCAACAACTTGGAAAGGTGGATCTCTCTCACACGTACCAACACAGACTATCCCCCAATTTAACTGATCCCCAAAGGTTTTTGATTAAATAGCGGAATAGAAAATATGATCCCAAAAAAGTGTATGTATATCACACGTACACAACCACACTAGGCCCCAATTACTATTGTTTGTACCCCTAAAAGGCTAGATGAGGAGTAGGGGGAGTATGGAACAGGCAGCACCCTCAAACCTTCAGTATGAGATTGTGTTCACTGTACCCCACAAAGATTGAGTTCACTGCACCCCACAATGATTGTGTTCACTGCACCCCACAAAGATTGTGTTCACTGCACCTCACAAAGATTGTGTTCACTGTACCCCCCAAAGATTGTGTTCACTGCACCCCACAAAGATTCTGTTCACTGTACCCCACAAAGATTGTGTTCACTGCACCCCAAAAAGATTGTGTTCACTGCACCCCAAAAAGGATGTTGTTCACTGCACCCCAAAAAGGATGTTGTTCACTCCACCCCAAAAAGATTGTGTTCACTGCACCCCACAAAGATTGTGTTCACTGCACCCCAAAAAGATTGTGTTCACTGCACCCCAAAAATGATTTTGTTCACTGCACCCCAAAAAGGATTTTGTTCACTGCACCCCAAAAAGGATGTTGTTCACTCCACCCCAAAAAGATTGTGTTCACTGCACCCCAAAAAGATTGTGTTCACTGCACCCCACAAAGGATTTTGTTCACTGCACCCCAAAAAGATTGTGTTCACTGCACCCCAAAAAGGATGTTGTTCACTGCACCCCAAAAAGGATTTTGTTCACTGCACCCCAAAAAGATTGTGTTCACTGCACCCCACAAAGGATTTTGTTCACTGCACCCCACAAAGATTGTGTTCACTGCACACCAAAAAGGATTGTGTTCACTGCACCCCAAAAAGATTTTGTTCACTGCACCCCAAAAAGATTGTGTTCACTGCAGCCCAAAAAGATTGTGTTCACTGCAGCCCAAAAAGATTGTGTTCACTGCAGCCCAAAAAGATTGTGTTCACTGCAGCCCAAAAAGATTGTGTTCACTGCAGCCCAAAAAGATTGTGTTCACTGCAGCTCACACACAGAAAAATGGATGTGGATCACTGACACCTGCCTATCTCCAATCCCACACCACACAGCAATATCGATTGTAGTTTGTAGAACACAGTTTCCCTAAAATTCAGCAGACTCTGTCCCTAACAGGATTGAGAAGAGATCGTAGATCAGGATTGAGTGCAGACCCCACCCCCCACACAGCAATATCGATTGTAGTTTGTAGAAGACACTGACCCTATATAATTCAGCAGACTCTATCCCTAAAATGCCTACAACTCGCCCTGCCTAAACACTCCGACCTGTCCCTCAATTCTATCCGGACACAAATGGTTTTTTCCTGCCTATCTTTCCCTAATCAGCAGCCAGCACGTTGATGTGTGCTCTGTCCCTGAATCTAAGCAGCATAATGACGCCGCTGCGGCTGCCTCGAACTTATAAAGACTTGGTCACATGCTTCAGACGGCCAATCACAGCTACTGAGACATTTGCAGGCATGGCTGGGATGGCTTAAGGCACACCAGTTAAACGATTGTTGATTGGCTGTTGAAAGCCCGCCATGAAAAGAGCGCCAAAGCATGCAAAACCCGGAAATAAAACGACCGAACACGGATTTTTACCCGAACATACAGTAAAGTGTCCGTGTCCGTGTTCGGGTACAAAAAATCCAATTATTCGGTACGAACACGAATAATACAGTCCGTGTTCGCTCAACACTACTTATAACCCTCAAACATTATATATATATTTTTTTTATCATAGGCCCTAGGGAATAAAAAGGCAATTGTTACAATGTTTTATGTCACACAATATTTGTGCAGCAGTTTTTCAAATGCATTTTTTTTTGTAAAAAATATATTTTAATGAATAAAAAAAAGAAACACACAATATATACCCCTTTTCTTTGCATAATATGAAAGATGATGTTATGCCGCGTAAATAGATACCTAACATGTCATGCTTTAAAATTGCGCATACTCTTGGAATGGCGACAAACTATGGTACCTAAAAATCTTCTTAGGCAATGATTTGAACGCCTTTACAGGTTACCAGTTTAGAGTTAGATAGGATGTCTATTACTAAAATTATTGCTCTTGCTCTAACGTTTGTGACAATACCTCACATCTGTCATGCGAACACCGTTTACATATGCGTTAGCTTCTGCGTGTGAGCACGGAGGGATTTGCGTGCTTCAAATTTTTGTTTCTTATTTATTTCTTTTTTTAGCACTTTTATTGCAATTACAAGGAATGTAAGCATCCCTTGTAATATAAATAAGCATGACAGGTCCTCTTTATGGAGACATCTGGGGTAAAAAAAGACCCCAAATCTCTCCTTTACCTTAAAAAGCAAAAGATAGAAAAAAATAAAAATGTTGATCCTTTGCTTTAAAAGAAAATAAATATTTTTACTTTCACCCTAGACCGACTTGACGGCATGATGCTGCTACAGTCCTCCAAGGCCATAGAGGCAATCAAAGATGATCTAGTATCTCACTGCCTCTGTGACCAGCTGGCCGCACTGTTGGATCGTTGCTCTGGCAAGCTGGTGGAAACTGTAAGACCGAGAAACATCGGCGAGCGGCAGGAGGGGAAGTTCCCTCCCTGTTGATTTAGAAAGCGATCCAGTGGCTAATGAGCTGGTCGGATCACCTTCATTAGAAAGCCAGCCACCGGCTGAAAAAAAAAAAGGATACCCCGGTAAACCACTTGAAAACCTACTACCTCCTATGCAATGTTTAGTGAGCCTCAAACACACAGCACCCAGCCTGTGAGGTCTCTGTAAACCTCCTAGTAATCCATACAAAAAAGGAGAAAGGCTGGTGCTAAGGACGTCCGCTAAAAGACTGTTTAGTTTAGCACATGAACAACAGTCAAATAAAAAGCCAAAGCGTTTCGGCCATCAGGCCTTAATCATGGCTCAGCCAACGCCTTAAAAGTGCACTATCATGTAGAAATATACTGAGTTAAAAGTGCACTATCGCACTATAATATACTGTGTTAAACGAGCACTAATGCACTGAAATATACTGCGTTAAATGGCACGTAATGCACTAAAATATACTGCATTAAACGCACAGTAATGCACAGAAATATACTGTGTTAAACGTGAAGTAACACACTGAAATATACTGTGTTAAACGTGCAGTAACACACTGAAATATACTGCGCTAAACGTGCAGTAACACACTGAAACATACTGTGTTAAACGTGCAGTAACACACTGAAATATACTGCGCTAAACGTGCACTAACGCACAGAGATTATGAAGATTTGTGTGTTAATTGTGAGTCACAACACAATGCTCCAAAGATTTTCATTACCTACTTTCCTATTAGTTTAGTTAGTTAGGTTACACATGTGTATGTTTAAAATTGCCTGAAAATGACAGCAAAAATACCTCCACATTGTGTACATTGATGCAAATCTTTTGCTGCATGTTGTACCCTGCAATAACAGCAACATTGCTGTACTTTGTTATACAATGATCTTTCTGTGTATTTTTACTGTACTTGGCAATGCTGGGGACAATTCTGGATTTTGTCCTTTTTTCCGGCAAAATAATTTTCTGAAAAAAAAGGCATGTAAAATAATAAATGTAATCCATATGCTAAATACTATTGTTATATCTACTAACTATGCACAATCATCAGAATTCATTTTTTTTTTTTTTGCAATAGAGAATCTTTCAAGAATTCTTTCGAAGAGAAGAACACATAAGAACATTAGAACAGCAGTATGAACATTTTACTGGCAGTAATTCTCCTTTAAATGGCTTGCGCCTGATTGAGAAAAGCTTTGTGACCATTTTGTTAGGGGATCTGACAGGTGGGCCAGATTCAGGTCGCCCTTATTTCTGCTATTTTAAGAATCTGTCATTATGGTTTTACCAGCAGCATAGCAACTGATGACTCATTATTAGGAGATTCCCCAGCCAACAGGTGAACAAAAGGGGACGGGGATGCCTGCCGACATCATTATCCAAAAATGGTAATGGAGATTCCCTGGCTGACAGCTGAGAGGGGCTGAGAGTCATTGGTTGCTAGGACGCTGTTGGCTTTATGAATTTCAGGTTTTTTAGGCTACATTCGCAAAGCTAATACACCAGAATGGGGATATTTATTTTTATAAAACATATTTTAGGCGAGTTAATTGAGAAAAAAAAAATATATATATTGCACAAAAAAAAAAAATAATAATTTTGTGGCAGAGTTTATCAGGTTTCAAACCTGTTAACTTCCTCTGAAATCATTGACAGTTCGCAATTATGGCAATGCCCTCATCATCATTATCTTTACACCTATTATTCCCTTGACCCTTACATTTCGGTTCAAACATTTGGACAGATACAGAGACATGTTGCTCTGTCACTGCTTCCTCGCTAGCAGTTGAGTTTCAGAAATGTTTTGAACAGCAATGAAGCAACTTCCCCTAGTGATAATATTATAGTGATAAGTACAATTTCAGTTATCATACCTCTGACAAAGTCTTGCTAATTACAGAATCCTCCATCTGACACATCTTGGCCTCACCTCCTACTTTCTAGCCTGCACTCAGAAAATAAAATGAAGAATTTGATTTTTGCTTTAGATGAGATTTTTACCTTTCTTTGCTCCAGATTTCATAGGTCAACATTAGGGATGGGCAAACAGATCGGCCCGAGCATGAGTTTGGGTTGAACATTGGCTGTTCTCCTGTTCCATGAACACCTGAATTATTGCGGCTTTCGATCATTTGTTCAGCCCGTCGAATGACCACAATACACTGTGCTGCCGATTGGAGATCAATCATGCCTTATTGCTCTTAGTCCCGCCCCACACTATAAAGGTATTCTGTCAATAGTCAAAAGTATCCTGTCAATGGGCTTGGCCCCTTAGTTCCAGTGAAGGGAGCTCTTAAGGTGTCAGCATACCAAGACATTTTGGACAATTTCATGCTCCCACTTTTGTGGGAACAGTTTGGGGATGGCCCCTTACTGTTCCAATATGACTGCACACCAGTGCACAAAGCAAGATCCATAAAGACATGGATGAGTCAATTTGGGGTGGAGGAACTGACTGACCTGCAGCAGAGTCCTAACCTCAACCCGTTAAAACACCTTTGGGATGAATTAGAAAGGAGATTGCGAGCCAGGCCTTCTTGTCCGACATCAGTGCCTGACCTCACAAATGCGCTTCTGGAAGAATAAGCAAACATTCCTAAAGATGCACCCCTAAACCTTGTGTACAGCCTTCCCAGGAGAGTTGAAGCTGTTATAGCTAAAAGGGTGGGCCAACTCAATATTGAACCCTATGGACTAAGACTGGGTGCCATTAACCACTTTACCTCCGCCCACAGTAATATTACTGCGGCAGAGTGGCTCGTTATCGTCTGACGACGTAGTACTACATCGTCAGACACTCCCCCTTCTGGGTGGCGCTTGCGCGCCGCCGGAGGCTCGCTCCCGCTGTTTTCGGTCACAGCGGGAGTCGGGCCAGGGGAAGAGCAGCGGCGATCGCCGCCGCTCATCCCCGATCGTCGGGGATCTAGTGTGGAGATCCGCCCGCCTGTGTAAACACAAGCGGGCGGATCTCCCAAGTGACAGGGAGTGACAGATCGGAGTGTTCAGCATAGCTGGACATCTGATCTGTCCCTGGCTCACTCAGTCACCTCCCCCTCCACACCTCAGTAAGCACCAGGCATACATTAACCCCTCCCTCTCCAATAAAATTAACCCCTTCCCTGCCAGTGTCATTTTTACAGTAACAGTGCATATTTATAGCACTGATTACTGCAGTAATGTCACTGGTACCCCCAAAAGTGTCAAAAATGTCAGTCAAGGGTCCGATCTGTCCGCCGCAATGTTGCAGTACCGCAAAAAAAAATCGCAGATCGCCGCCATTACGCGTTAAAAAAAAAAAACACCAAAAATGACAGAAATCTTTCCCTTTGTTAGTAAACGCAATAACTTTTGCGCAAACCAATCAAAATACGCTTATTGTGATTTTTTTTACCAAACATAGGTAGCAGAAAACAAATTGGCCAAAAATGTAAAAAAAAAATTGGTTTTTACATCTTTTTTGGGGGGAATTTCATATAAAAAAATGTTAAAAATATTGTTATTTTTTCAAAATAAACGCTCTTTTTTTGTTTATAGCGCAAAAAGTAAAAATCGCACAGGTGATCAAAAGAAAGCTCTGTTTGTGGGAAAAAAGGACGTAAATTTCGTTTGGGTACGGCATCGCATGACCGCGCAATTGTCAGTTAAAGTCGCACAGCGCCGAATTGCAAAAAGTGGCCTGGACGTAAGACAGCAAAATCCTCCGGTGGTAAAGTGGTTAAAGTTCATGTGCGTGTAAAGGCAGGCGTCCCAATACTTTTGACAATATAGTGTATAATATGATAAAAATAGTACCCGAGAAATTGGAAAGCTTTTTGAATAAGGCCGATAATGATTTGTCTATGATTGAAAATGTAAATAATATTTTCCATTTATTATGTTGTCCTCCAGTAAACGATCCGGTGGACATAAAAAGGAATCTGTCACCAGCAAAATAATATTATAATGTGCAGCAGTTTACTAATTGGGTAAAAAAGGGTACCACCAAGTCTTTTGGATATGTTGTTCTGTAATATAAAATCCACCCTATTTGCAGCTGTATAAAGTAAAGCCAGCCATACACTGATAGGATAGAGTTTTTTTGTTTAACCTGCAGGCAGCGGCAGTGAATAACAAGCCAACCGATTTCTCTATTCACACTATATAGCGAGGATGGACAATTCTCCAACTGAGTGTATGAACAGTGGCTGCATCAGATTTGATGCAGTCGGTGTTCCCCTGACAATTTTCCACCAGGAGCATTCAATTTTTCAGATCAAAGATGTCGGGTGGTTGGTGGCCAACGGAGCCACCCACTAAGCACATTTTGGCCAGTTTGTTTCCCTGCAATGTCTGATCACAGACCAAAGTCCATAGTTCTAACTCTGTAGCAGCTTCTATGTTTTTTTTTTTAATATTGAGAATATTTGAGTTGGAAACCCAAAGAAGCAGATTTATCTTGCTGCATTTTATGCACAATATCACATGAAACATAACTTTACTGTGTTGTATAGTCAAACATGCCGCACTTGCATAATGTTCATCCCCTCCTCCTCCTACAATGAAATAAATACAGCTGTGAGGGCTGGAGTCATGGATAAATCCTCTCTCTAGATTTTTTTTATTTAATCTGACATGACATGGGTTTCCTGAGGTTAAAGAGGATAAACTTCTCTACACTGTGGCACAATGCCAATAATGAAATCTGTTGAAAAAAACTAGAGATGCCAGCATGCTGTAGAGGAGAACCCTTTCTCTCTGTGTGGAGACAGTGGTCTCTCTGAAGTGGTCCAATACACCTCCTGCTAAGTCAGACCTAAAGCTCTTGCTACTTGCTGATTGGAACGCTCTATCTCCGATTCAGCAGGAAGTAGGTTTGATACCAATGCTTCCACACAACGAGCAAGAGTCCATCTCTGCAGCATGCTGGCAGGGAACAGGCTTTTCTGGACAGGTTCTGAAGAAAACTAATTCTAGGGCTTTCAACTTTTGATGCACTTTGAGTGCATTTAGCTGATTTAACCACTTGCCGACCGCTGCAAGTACATATACTGCGGCGGTCAGCCCCGGCCAGGCAACGTACCGGTACGTCACTAGCCTGGGAGCCAATAGCGGGCGTGCGCGCGCCGCCGGAGGCGCGCTCCCGCCTCGGCTCGTTCATGGACACCTCCGTGCGTGTGACCGGCGGACCCGATGTCCGCCGGTCACTCGCGATCGTCCGCTGTGAAGGGAGAAAGGCAGGCGGCTAATGTAAACAAAGCCGCCTGTCATTCTCCGCTGTGTAAAAGCACTGATCTAACGGTCCTGCTATGTAGGACCGTTGATCTGTGCTGTTACACACACAGCCACATCCCTGCACAGTAAGATGCACGCCCCTAGGGACACACATAGTCACTGCATCTCTAATAAAGTTAATCCCTTCCTTGCCAGTGTCATTTTTACAGTAACAGTGCGTATGTATAGCACTGATTACTGTAGTAATGTCACTGGTACCCCCAAAAGTGTCAAAAATGTCAGTCAAGGGTCCAATCTGTCCGCCGCAATGTCGCAGTCCCGCCAGGGCCGTCTTTTCCACTGGGCATACCCGGCGGTTGCCCAGGGGCCCCACTTGCCAAGGGGCCCCACATGGATCGATGGATTGGTGGCATGCTGTCCCACTCCCTGGTGGTCTAGGGCCCCTCCCCGTTCCGTTGTCCGGTTTCCGCCGGTCCGCCCGGGCCCCCCCCCCTTATTGCTTCCTCCCCTCGAGTCCAGCGGCGGCCGTGGGTGGCTCGAGTCTGCACTGCACACACTGGTTGCTAAGGCCAGCCCGATTGGCATCTAGCAACCAGTGACGTGAGCAGCAGAGCAGACCCAGGATGCACAGCGCCGCAGCCGCAGCGGAGGACTTGGACGAGGATCCTCCTGGCTCCTACTCGTCGGCTCTCCTCCTCACTCCTCTCCTCCGGCTCCGACCGTCTCGAGTCGCTGTCGACCCTAGAAGAAGACTGGCTCCGCCTCCGCCTCCACCCACCTCCTCCCATGCCATGTGCAGTGCAGCCGTGTAAGGTAAGGTAAGGCTGCCACAGCCTGCCAGTTTTTTTAACTCTCTCTCATTCTCAAATCTCATGGCATGATGTCATGTGATGATGATGGCAATGTAGTATGATGGGATCTAATCGATGTGACAGTGACAGAGTCAGACAACTACTACCTGTCCTGGCTGGAGGATATACTACCTACTATATATTGGTCCCTGGCCTATATGTATATAGTAAGGTATATATTATCCTCCAGGTAAGTAGTTGTACTCTCTTGTAGTATAGTGTTCCCTGTAATGTGTATATAGTCTATATACATATTACAGGGAACAATATATACTACAAGAGAGTACAACTACTACCTGGAGGATATATACCTTACTATATACATATTACAGGGACCAATATATACTACAAGACAAGAGACAACTACCTGGAGTATATTATATACCTTACTAACTATATACATATTACATGGAACACTATATACTACAAGAGGCTCTTGTAGTATATATTGGTCCCTGTAATATGTATATAGTAAGGTATATACTCCAGGTAGTAGTTGTACTCTCTTGTAGTATATAGTGTTCCCTGTAATGTGTATATAGTCTATATACATATTACAGGGAACACTATATACTACAAGAGAGTACAACTACTACCTGGAGTATATACATATTACAGGGACCAATATATACTACAAGAGACTCTTGTAGTATATAGGATTCCCTGTAATATGTATATAGTAAGGTATATACTCCAGGTAGTTGTCTCTTGTAGTATATATTGGTCCCTGTAATGTATATAGTAAGGTATATACTCCAGGTAGTTGTACTCTCTTGTAGTATATAGTGTTCCCTGTAATGTGTATATAGTCTATATACATATTACAGTCGCCCTCTTCCTCCAGGCACCCCTCCCATTGGCCGCCGGCTATCGCTGCTCCACAGGGGGCCCCAGTGCACTGCATTGCCCAGGGGCCTATAAGGCTCTTAAGATGGCACTGAGTCCCGCAAAAAAAATCGCAGATCGCCGCCATTACTAGTAAAAAAAAAACAACAAAAATGACAAAAATCTTTCCCTAAGTTAGTAAACGCAATAACTTTTGCGCAAACCAATCAAAATACGCTTATTGTGATTTTTTTTACCAAACATATGTAGCAGAAAACAAATTGGCCAAAAATTTTAAAAAAATTTGATTTTTACATTTTTTGGGGAATTTCATATAAAAAAATGGGAAAAATATTGTTATTTTTGCAAAATTGTCGCTCTTCTTTTGATTATAGCGCATGATCAAAAAATCGCACAGGTGATCAAATACCACCAAAAGAAAGCTCTGTTTGTGGAAAAAAAAGGACGTCAAATTCGTTTAGGTACGGCGTCGCACGACCGGGCAATTGTCCGTTAAAGTCACGCAGTGCCGAATTGCAAAATACCCCCTGGTCAGAAAGGGGGTAAAATCTTATCGTTCGCATTTTGTTGCATGATACTAACATCGAATTCAACAATGCGTACAAACTGTATGATTTTTGTCGTACGATTCGGGAAAAGCTTCCTGGTTGTGTGGCTATGTATCAGATGCTGCAAAACAAAAACAATGGCAGCCAGGCTTTTTCCGTGCTATTTTAGTGTTTCTGATCATGCGCGGTCTTTGTCGATCGAGTTTTAGCAGACACATAGTGTACTGATGAAACGATTGTTGTTCGCGGGGCTATCGTATGACAGAAGTTTTCCTGTTTGTCCCTTCAGATTTTGTTGGATGAACTGTCATGATCGGCTGCCGAAAGCTGTGTACTAACGATCAGATTATCGTGCGATCAGGTCGAAAGCGAGTTTTATCGTACGATTATCGGAACGTGTGTACGGGGCATTAGCCTCTGTTTGATCTTCAACTGCCATAGCGCTGTATATGTGATCAGTTATGACACCAGCCTTTTGATGGTTTGGTGAGAACACAAGCAAATGTGACAGTTAACATGCCGGAAATGTAACTGTCTTTTAAGAGCCGGTTCACACTGGGGCGACTTCAAAGCCGCCCGACTCTGAAGCCGCCCCCTGCAGCGCGACTTCAGCATGTCTTGCAAACTACTTCTTTATAGAAGTCAATGCAAGCCACTCTGAAGTCGCCAACAAACAGTGCAGGAACCTTTTTCTTTTTTTTTGGAACCTTTTTCTAAAGCCTCGTATACACGCACCAATTGTTGGCCGACCGATCGGCCGTCTTTTGTCCAGTGTTGTTGTGTTGGTTGAAATGTGCTCTAGACTGCACACGAATTTTGTCGGTCAACAACAATCAACTGCAGAATTGATGTCATGTTCTGGTCTACTTTTCGTGTGTTTTTTCTTCTCTGAGCATGCCCAGTCTTGCTCATCTGACTTTTGTCGGCCGAAATCTGTACTGACTGACGAACAATCGGCTGTTCTGGTGACGGCCAACAAAAATTTTATAGCATGCACACCAGATTTTGTTCGGCCGAAAAGTCGCAGTCGGTTGTCGGAAGCATCATACTAACAAGCCGACAATCGGCCGATCGGACGTTGGCCAAAAATTTACAGCCAACAATCGGTGCGTGTGTACTGGCTTTAGTCGGAGCGACTTGAGTTCCATTGCACTGAATGGAGCGCGACTTGTCAGGGGACTAAGTCGCCTGACAAGTCGCCCCAGTGTGAACCGGCTCTAAAAGCATTAAATCAATTGGTTTAATCCTACATTAATTTGAAAGCGGAGCTCCACCCAAAAGTGGAAGCTCTGCTTGTTCACAACCTACCCCCCTCCACTGCCATATTTGGCACTTTTTGAGGGGGAAAGGGGAGCAGGTACCTGGTTTTGACACTCTTTTGAGCAATCTACAACATTTCCCGTCCCCCCTCCTTCCCCCCCACTGCCTTCTGGAACACACATAACCGAGAAGATGGCGGACCATTCAGAAAGCGCAGTGTGACTCGTGTATGCGCAGTAGGAAACTGGCTGTGAAGCCTGAAGGCTTCACTGCCGATTTTCCCTACTTAAAATCATGGCGTCTGCAACCGAAGCCGATTGACAAATCGTCTCAGGGTGCAGACATTGCGGAATCCATGGACAGGTAAGTGTCCTTATATTAAAAGTCAGCAGCAACAGCTTTATTTATTTATTTTTTTTTTTTAACAGACTAGAGCTCCTCTTTAAGGTTCAGTTGGGCTTTGAGGATTGCACGGTTTGAGTGTTAAATATGGTGCATACATTATACAGGTAAGCTGCTTACAACGTGGATAGAAAGGGGTATGGGCGGCGCTGTGTAATAGGTGTAATAGGTGTGCCTGTGCAGTGTACTGCCCCTTTAAATACCCTGCTAAGTGAACAAAATTAAATAGGTTTACACTCCATGTAAAAAAAACATAAATAAAATCATATATGAAATGACATGTGGCACTAGTAAAGTCAGTCATATGTGTTGAATCTGTCCAACACAATCAATAAAGTGAAAAGTACCCTAAAAAGTACCCTAAAAATAAAGATTCATATAGGAACCAGGTGCTGCTTACAAAGACTTCCTTGCGGTTCATGTTGACAGCCACTTTATTTGAATTGCTTGCAAAGGCACTGGACCGCGGGAAAAGTAGTGTTTTCACTACTTTTAAAAACATACTGCACCAAACTGCTCGGTACTGCGTTACCATGCGACTTGGTGCCCGCAAATGCACTGTGTTTGCGATTTGCATTTCGGGTGCCAATAACAATACATTGGCACCCGTATGCAGATTGCAAGAGCAGAGCGATCTGCGGTGTGGAAAAACATGAACGCCTTTCCTGCTAACCAGCCCTTACTGATAAATCCTGCAGCCTATTTCCAGCATTGTGGAAGATTATAAACATTTGCAGAAATGATTGCACCCCCACACCATCAGCAGTTTTGAATACAGCTTTATTTCTTTTCAAAATATTCTTTGATATTTGATACATCAAATCAATAAATTCACATTCCTTTACGATTACGAATCAGCATTACAGCCAGTCAGTTAGCATTTTCAAATGAAAGTTAATAATGGCAGCTAAAGTATTTCTTTCTTGACAAATTCCCTTTACAATATTACCAGTGTCTGACATTTTTTTTTTTTCAGTGTATCTAAGGATAAGAAAAATTAAGAAAAAAAAAAAAAGTAAATATATCCTTTTATATCTAGGCCACATTTGGAAATATTTCACACATGTCAGTATTGTGTAGCTATCCTCAGATTTTAAACCATCTGGCTTCGCTTTGTCCCCTGTTAAAAACTTGTCTAAAATAAATTCTCCATTTAGGCTCCCTGTGCTTTCACTAAGAAGTAGAGAATTTAGGAATCGAAAAGTTCCTTAACCACTTTACCCTCAGCCCTATTTCGGACACTTTTTGTTCACAAGTTAAAACCAGTATTTTTTCCTAGAAAACTACTTAGAACCCCCAAACATTATATATATTTTTTTAGCAAAGACTCTGGAGAATAAAATGTCGGTCATTGCAAAAATTTTTGTCACGCGGTATTTGCGCAGCGGTCTTTAAAACGCCATTTTTTTGGAAAAAATTTGAAAAATCAATTTTCACTGCATTGAAAAAATACTAAACAGTAAAGTTAGCCCATTTTTTTTTGTATATTGTGAAATATGATGTCACGCCGAGTAAATAGATACCAAACATGTTACGGTTTAAAATTGCGCCCCCCCGTGGGATGGCGACAAACTACGGTCGATAGAGATCTCAATCTGCGATGCTTTAAATTTATTTAACGGTTACCAGTTTAGAGTTAGAGTGTAGCTTTTTTTTTTAAATTATTGCGCACGCTCTGGCGATCGCGGCGATACCTCACATGTGTGGTTTGAACAGCGATTTCATTTGCGGCTCGACTTGCGTATACGTTTTTTTTTGTGCGCGAGCTAACGGTGACGGGGGCGACTAAATTTTTTTTTTTCCTATTTATTTTTTCTTTTTTTTTAACTTTATTACAGTTTTAAAAAAAAAAAAAAAAAATCTGATCACTTTTATTGCTGTCACAAGCAATGTAAAAGACCCTAGACCCCTCCACTACACTTCCCTGTATGCAAAACGCCGAAAACGGCATTTTTGCATACAGCCGTTTTTCAAATCTGCCGCCTTTTGCAGCACAGTAACCCGGATGTGACGTCATGGACGCCGCCTCCGGGTTACGTCATCGGAGACCCGATCGATGCCGTTTCCGGCATTCATCGGGACTCCATCCAGCCGGCGGACGTGCCGGCTGGGTGCTCGGGGCTCCCGGTGGGACGGGAGCCCCGAGCAAAGCCGCGGAAGGTGGCGGGAGGGGGGGGGACATCCCCTCCCGCCCCCCCGGGTAACGATCGAGCGGCTCCCGAGCCGTATCGATCGTTACCGACGGAAAGCCGACCGGTTTCAAACAACGGTACCGGGATGATGCCTCTAGCTAGAGGCATCATCCCGGTATAACCACTCAAAGTCAGCCGACGTAGATCTACGTGGCTGGTCGTTAAGTGGTTAAAGTGGTATTAAACCCCAAACTAAAAAAGTAATATATTGCAGCTTACCAATCCTTACATGTCATGGGTGCATTTGTTTTTTCCCCTCTGTTTTCACTTGGTGATCTGGCCAGTAACACATCTCCTGAATTAGAGTGTCCCTACTCTGGATGAAGGAGCACAGGGAGCACCTTTGGACAGCAGAACAGTGGAAACAGTCAGTTTGTGGGAGATGGACTAGCAGATTTAAATACACTAACACAAGCTAAGACTTTTTAGGCATTTACAGCAACAGTTTTCTTACCTTTTGGGAAAGTTTTTACATTAATAAATAAAAGCTGATCGTTGCAAGCACTCTTGTCATTGGTAAATAGTTTGTTTCAGCCCTGTAACTGCTACATCTGGAAGAGAGCTTGTTCTGTTGAAAAACAACAGACTTAAGCCCCGTACACACGTACCGATTGTCGGCCGTAAATATTCGGCCGACGACCGTTCGGCCGATTGTAGGCTTGTTAGAATGATGCTTCCGACAGCCGACAGCGCATTTTCGGCCGAACAGAATCTGTCATGCCGACTTTAAAATTTTTGTTGGCCGTCACCAGAACGGCCGATTGTTCGCCAGTCAGTACAGATTTCGGCCGACAGACAGCAGATTAGCAAGACTGGGCATGCTCAGAAAAGAAAAAAGACAAGGAAAGTAAACCATCACATGACATCACTTCTGCAGTCGGCTGTTGTTGGCCGACAAAATTTGTGTGCAGTCTTTTGCAGTTTTCAGCCGACACGACAGCCCTGGACAAAAGACGGCCGATCGTTCGGCCGACGATCAGTACGTGTGTAGGCTTTAGGGTCCTTTCACAAGGTTCGCATTCCATTGCGGAGCGTGCTCTGCTCAGCGGGGATCGATCCGCCGATCCCCGCTGAGCCGGCGGATGACAGCTCCGTCTCCGCACTGTGTGCGGAGAGGGAGGTGTCAGAGCCCCGCTGCTCTCTATGGGGAATCGGATGAGAGCGGACCGCCTGTCCGCCCTCATCTGATCCGATCCCCTGGACGGATGGAAAATAGGGTTTACATCCGTCCGGATTTCACAGACAGGATCGGATGTGGATGGCAGCAGGTGTCAGCTGACATGTCTCCGCTGACATCCGCTGCCCCATAGGGATACATGGAGGATCCGATCAGATCCGCCTAAAAAACTGACAGGCGGATGTGATCGGACCGCCCGTCTGGCCAGATCACCAGGTGGAAATAAACAAAAGAAAGCCTAAAAAAGAAAATGAGTGCAGCCACCAAATCTAAGAATTGACAAGCTGCAATAAAATATTTGTTTTGCTTTTGTGTTTGATACTGCTTTAAAGTCAATATTTTTGCTGAACAGAAAAATTCTTCAATCTACCAGACCTCAGCATCAACAAAAATGCGCAGAGGAGCAATCAGAGGCATCGAGCACACTAATATAAATGTATTCAGTGCTTTTAGTAAGCTTCGTTATACAGGTCATTTACAGTCAGATTGCATCAAAAAAGATCCTCAGTGGGGTATATAGCATACCATATACCACAGACACATTGGGGTATATTTACCAAATGAGGTTGCCCAATTATTGCCCAGAATTTGATGTTGAACATTCACCCTATGTATCAGTGGTAATGAGTAAGCGACATCTTTAAGTCGTGAAACGCGTCTGCCTTTGTGTCCTGCACTCACAGTGTGATGTTTCAAGTTTGCCTATTTGTTTGATGTGGAATAAACATACTCCAATTTTGATTTACATCGGAGTGCGGTCATCTCTTTTTGCTTCATACGACTTTGGATTGCGGATCCGACCGGCACCTGATACCCATCCCACCTGGAGCGGTCCCTCCTATCTGGATTCTATCTATCAGGCCACATTTTGCAAAAATCTTAAACAGGGGAAATGTTACCTTTTCTACCAATTACTCTCTCTAAATTTTCCTGGTTGAGCTATGTTTTCTTTTCTCTGGTGAACTGGTTTTACCGGTCCTTATTTTTAACCTTCCAGATTCCATTGATGATTAAAGACATGCTGCGGCATCCAGCATTTGCAGGTGAGAAAAGCTATCAAAGTACTGCCCTACAGAAGAAACAACTAAATCACAATTGGCATAATAGACTGTTGCTGCTCCAGCTTTTGATGAACCATCAAATAGTAAATGGCAATATAGTATGAGCAGCGCTGGTCTATGCAGCCAACCCTATATCCCCTATTCATAAATACATAACAATAAATACATGCTAATACATGTGGTGGGTCTCTGCAGCAGCTGAAAGCCAGTTTCTCCCCCTCCTGCCAGCTTTCAGCTGATGCAGAGAGAGAGAGACACACAAACACAGGGCATCGTTTCTGTAACTGCTTCTCCGACATTGATCCCCCTCCCTGTTCTGCCTGCTTCTGACCCCCTCCCTGCTTGCCCCTCTTTCCCTGTGCCCCCCCCCCCCCCCCAGCACTGCAGGCTTCCCTGCACTGTAAAAAAAAATAACAAATTGTAAAAAAAAATAATAATTAAACATTGTATTAAATTAAAAAATAAAAAATGTAAAATAAAATAACAGTGAACATTTTTAACATTATTTAAAACAAATGTACGTTTTTTTTTTTTTTTAATGTAAAAAACAGTGAAAAAGAGCTAATTCACACAGGTTCTCTGTTATGTTTGTGTCTGCTAATGATGATTTCAGTGTATTTTTAGTGAAAATATTATCTTAAAATATTCGGGGGGGGGGGGGGGGGGGCTGCCAGGTAGGCTGTACGGGGCCTTGAAATTTCTAACAGCAGCCCTGGATGGAATTGCACATTTTGAGAAACACTTCTGTGGAGTCATACTGTTTCTGGGCACTGCACTGAAAGCGGTTGTAAACCCTATAAAAAAAAAAAAAAAACCTGCAAGACAAAGGCATAATGAGCTAGTATGCATCGCATACTAGCCCATTATGTTTAACTTACCTTAAAACGAAGCCCCGACACGGACCCCCGGACATCGATGCGGGCGCTGCCATGATCCCTCGTCGTCTCTTCCGGGTTCGGCGGCTCCAGCGCGCCGATTGGCCGGAGCCGCGATGACGTCACTCCCGCGCATGCGCGCGGGAGTGATTTTTCCGGCAAGCTCCCGGCAAGTTAATTGAAGGTCCCCCCGGACCTTCAGAGCGCATGCGCCGCTCGCGCGAGCGGCTGCATGCACTGTAAATATCTCCTAACCCGTGCCGGTTTAGGAGATATTATTTGTACCTACAGGTAAGCCTTATTATAGGCTTACCTGTAGGTAAAAGTGTCAAAAAGCGGGATACAACCGCTTGAATTGGAAGTCTTTGTGACTTTTTTTTTTTATATATTTTTTTATGTATTTCCTATTTTTTGGAGATTACACTGTTCAGTCTATCTGCCGGACACTTCTTTTTGTGGAGTCGATAAGCATTTGCATTACAGCACTTTATATTTGTGGGACTGTTTGCACACACAAGATTTTTTTCACTGATTGTGTTGCACTGATTTTTGCGCTACACCACTTTTATGATATTTTATATATTTGCACATCTTTTATGTTATGAGATATTTCTTAATTTTTTATGACATGTATTATATATTTATGTATAGGGGATATAGAGCTGATATGTAGACCAGCACCGCTCATACTATATTGTCCTATACAATTTGAAGGTGAGAAAAGATGGAGCACGTCCCTTGTTTCTTTCTACTCAAAACAATTTGTTGGTGCCTATAAACCAGTGTGGAAGGAGTTGCTACAACATTATTGCACGTATATGTCATCAAGATATCAATCGGGACAGTAGCTCAAGCTCCAAATCAGTTGCATTGGTAGTAATCACTATAATTATTTAAAATTATTGATTTCAATGGAAATATTTTATTTTTGACAAGTTGTGGTATAATAGTGCATAATCAGAAAAAAATAATAATATGCTTTTCTTGTATAGGCTTTGTATAACACGAAGACAACATCGATTGCCTCAAAGGGGTTGATTTATTGAAGGCAAATCGGCTGTTCAACTTACAAAGGAAGTTGCACTTTGTTTGGGAATTTTTCTTAAGCTTAGCAAATGTGGTGACTTTTCATTTTGCAAAAATACCCAATCACATGGAAATAAAATAAAAAAAAAAAAAAAGCATTTTTTGCTTGCACATGATTGGGTGATGAAAATCAGCAGAGCTTTAACTTATTTACTAAGCTCTGGGAAAAATTCCCTTGCAAAGGTCTGTTTGCCTTTTGTAAATCAACCCCAAACTTGGATCAATCTAACTAATCTTAAGAATAATCCTAGCCTTTTCTAACACCCTGTGGAAGTAAGATGCATATACTTGCCTACTGTCAGGCTGCTCCGGTCCGGTCAAGTGATCTCCCCTGTGTCCACCAGTACCAGCTCCTGCAAAGAGGAGAGAGCGCTCAATAACTGCTGGTAATGCCTGAGAGCAGGAACGTCACCCATAGGCTTACTATGGGCCATTCATTGTCAGCGCTCCCTCCTCTCTGAAACCGCTGCGCTGCTATCTGATACAGGGGAGCCAATTCCGTGACTGGATCAGAGTCCTGAAAATAGGTAAGTATAGAGATCTTTCTTCCTCAGCATGGTTAGTATAGGTGTTAGGAGGCAGTGCGAGCAGTTTTAGGATTAGTAAGGTCGATCCTGGAATTCTACTTTAAGATGCATGATCCTTGTCATTTTGCTTTTGCAGATTTTCTGAAAAACTGGTTCAGAGCACAAATATTCTGATTTTCTGGTACAACAGTGCAGGTTTTAGAGCTGTCTGGGTATATAGTGATTTATACATGTATTTGGAAAACACTTAAATACAATCCCAAGCTAAATATATTTGAGATAAATAAAAATGTGACGATTGGTGTTGGCGCTACCTTTATAAATGCCCCAAATAACGTGAGTGGGAATAAAGGGTGTGATAACCCACAAATAGTGAAGTGTGCCAAAAAATATTGTAAGTGATAGTCAGAAATGCATATATGAGTGTTTATTCACATAAAGATCAAAAATAAATCTCAAACAGTGCAATAAATAAATACCGTGAGTGTAATGAACCCACTACCACAAATTGTGTAAAATGAACTTAGTGATGGGTAAATAAACGTGCCACACAAAGTGTGATAATAAACCGAGAAAATTTTTTTGTGTAAAGTCCGTAGTGGCCACTGGGTGGCGTTTTGCAAATACAACCTGTATGATGATGAGGGGTTCCCCTTCGTAATATGATGCAATCAATAGCCGGTGGCGGAAGGCCTAGATGCTCACAGAAGAAGAAACCCCATGGTGAATAGTAAAATCATACATAGCATAAAGCAAGGCGTAGATAACTCACTCGTGAGATGATCGAGATCAGAATGCAGTGTGCGCCGGGATGCTTCCGCGTTCCACGGCCGACAACCGGAAGTGACGTATGACGTCGGAGACTCCGCCCTACGCGTTTCGTCACAATGACGTCAACTGGAGCGGCGTCAACTAAGCGTACTCCCGGACTTCTTATGCTTACGCTTAGTTGACGCCGCTCCAGTTGACGTCATTGTGACGAAACGCGTAGGGCGGAGTCTCCGACGTCATACGTCACTTCCGGTTGTCGGCCGTGGAACGCGGAAGCATCCGGCGCACACTGCATTCTGATCTCGATCATCTCACGAGTGAGTTATCTACGCCTTGCTTTATGCTATGTATGATTTTACTATTCACCATGGGGTTTCTTCTTCTGTGAGCATCTAGGCCTTCCGCCACCGGCTATTGATTGCATCATATTACGAAGGGGAACCCCTCATCATCATACAGGTTGTATTTGCAAAACGCCACCCAGTGGCCACTACGGACTTTACACAAAAAATTTTTTTCTCAGTTTATTATCACACTTTGTGTGGCACGTTTATTTACCCATCACTAAGTTAATTTTACACAATTTGTGGTAGTGGGTTCATTACACTCACGGTATTTGTTTATTGCACTGTTTGAGATTTATTTTTGATCTTTATGTGAATAAACACTCATATATGCATTTCTGACTATCACTTACAATATTTTTTGGCACACTTCACTATTTGTGGGTTATCACACCCTTTATTCCCACTCACGTTATTTGGGGCATTTATAAAGGTAGCGCCAACACCAATCGTCACATTTTTATTTATCACTTTCACCTTCAGCTAAGGTTTGATTGGGGCAGCTTACACCTTATTATTTTATTATTTTGTTTGTGTGTTTTTTCACCCCCCTTTTCATAATTTGAAATCCGTAGCGCTGGTCACCTCTCCTTATCATTATAAATATATTTGAGGTCCCTCAAAGCAAAACATGTTTAAAGTCTAACAGCTTGTTTTCTTTAGAAAGTAGCCACAGATGGAATAGAAAAACCTGTCCCCTTCCATTGCTTCCAACATGCTGTAGAGGGATCCTTGCTTTCAGTATAAAAGCAGTGGTCTCTCTGCAGAGGTTCAAAATGCCTTCTTCTGAGTCAGACCTATAGATCACCAATCAGCAAATCTCATGCCCCCTGCGAATTGAGGCGCTCTAGTTTTGACTCCAAAGGGGGTGTGCCAGACCTCTGCATAGAGAGCTCTGTTTACACACTAAAAAGAATCTAAACAGATGACATATAGGGGCTCATTTACTAAAGCTGGTGAGTGCAAAATATGGTGCAGCTCTGCATAAAAACTAATCAGCTTCCAGGTTTTTTTTTGACAAAGCTTAAAGTGGTTGTAAGGTCAGACGTTTTTTTTATCCTAATGCATTCTATGTATTAAGATAAAAAAATATAGCCTTCTGTATACAGCAGCCCCCTCAGTCCCCCTAGCCCATCTCTATCCAGCAATGATGCAGGAGGCTCTCGGCTGTCCATGACTCTCCCTCTTTATTGGCTGAGATGGCAACCTGGCGCCATTGGCAGCAGCTGCTGTCAATCAAAGCCAGTGACCCAACGAGGAGAGAGAGGGGGGAAGGGCCGGGTCATGGCTCTGTGTCTGAATGGACACAGGGAGCTGCAGCATGGCTCGGGTATGGCCAAAGCAAACTGCTTGCTGTGGGGGCACTCAACAGAAGGGAGGGGCCAGTAGAGCAGGAGAGGGACCCAAGAAGAGGAGGATCTGGGCTTCTCTGTGCAAAACCAACTGCACAGAGCAGGTAAGTATATCATGTTTGTTATTTTTAACAAAAATAACCCAAAAAAATAAAAATAAATAAAACTAGACTTTACAATTACTTTAATTGAACAAGCTGAAGTTAGAAGCTGATTGGCTACCATGCACAGCTGCCCCACATTGTGCACTCTCCAGTGTTAGTTAATCAACCCAAAATGGCTTATATTGGTAATTGCACCACACCCCAAAAACGTATTTGGAATACAGACGGAAGGAGCTTGGGACTTCTCAGGTGCTACTTAGGCCCCTTTCACATGGGCGGTGCGCCCGGCAGACTCCATTTTGCTCAGCATGGATCGATCCACCGATCCCCGCTGAGCAGGCGGATGACAGCTCCATCTTTGTTCTGTGTGAAGAGATGGAGCTGTCAGAGCCCCACTCTCCTCTATGGGAGATCGGATGATAACGGACCACCTGTCCATTTTCCCCCAATTTTATCAGATCCGACCATCCAGATGGATGGAAAATAGGGTTTACAAAAATTCAAGGCTGATTATTTCTTGAGGGGGGTATTTTTCCTTAGGCTGCTTGAAAAATAATAGGTAAGTAGGTGTTGCCTCCGTCCCTGTATGTGTTATTAGGGGGTTTTTTGGTGCCTCAGGCCAAGGGGGATTGGGACTTTAAGGGCAAGTGCATAAATATAGAAACAAGTATATGAATATATGATAGATAATGTTCCGTTTCAAATAAAACAAAATTTATTTACAACAATGTAAATCCATATATTGTAGAAGAGACAACATATATAGGTGAACAAGGTGCTTGGGGGTAGAGACCCCGGTGTGAAGGAAGTAATAAAGAGGTTGATTCAGAGATGAATCAGTGACAGTGGTGAGAAAAGTGACTTTTTGGCTAGGATTTCCACAGATATTGAGTGGGACATTGGTCCCTTGGAAGAATCCTATTGCTGACGCGTTTCGGCTCACTTGGAGCCTTTCTCAAAGCGTTGAGTCACTCTGTACTTCAGTCTATGAAGATAATATATAATATATAAATAGTTTAGATCTTTATTCATGTCAAGTGTAATTTCAAAAATTATTGATAGCAAAATTTTACCTACATGGATATAGCTGACGGTTACTGCGCATGGCTCCCTTCATCCTGTTGCAAACGCAGCGGGATCAGGCTATGCATATTGCCTGAGATGGGTGAGATGGTATTAATGGGTATAAAACACATAGTATCTTAATGTTTGTGGAATGGGTAAAACCACTTACATTTACTGAAGGAGTTAAAAGTACTTCCTCCACGGGGAATAAATTCCCTCTCTTGTTTTCAGGTTGTTTGATCTATGTTAAAAAATTGGTCTATGTTACATCACATTGCATATGGTGTAAACATGAAGGGTGACTTTTCCAATGGAGGTGTATAGCCTCCTAGTGCTTGTACAATGCAAAGTGACTTTTTGTGCCCATAAGTATTGGACAATGAAGCGGTCCAAGTAGCTTACATTTTAAGGAGATAGGTGAGGTGATCCTTCCGGCTAAGCGCAGGTCCGTCCGTCCTCTTCCCTCGGTTGGAGAGAAGTGCGGACTTGACGTTGATCCCCGGCCTTTTAAAGCCCTCCGCACATGCGCAGTACACTGCTGCACGTCGGAGGGTTTGTTCGAGCGTGACGTGGCACCTTGTAATGCGCCTGCGCCAGGTAGATGCGCGCGCAGGCGCTGGAGTAGAGACGCTCATTGGCCGCCAGCACGGGAGGAGGGGCCCTCCTTTCCCCGTGGGTGATTGGATGGGTCCCGGACAGCCCCTACGATGATGCGTAGGGGCTACCCGTGCTGGGTGCGATTGTTAAGGATGAAGGGGAGGGGGCCGATCTGCAGCAATGACAGCTTGTAAACCATGCAGGCAATTGTAATCATTTAGTAGTACATCTTATTGTGAAAGTTATATTCAGCTTTATAGTGTATCGAGACCGTTTTGGGTCTTGGAAATGAACATATATACAAAGCAAGGTACAATACAATATTGCATGAGTGTTAGACAGCAGAATAACAGTAATAAAAGACTTTGCCTCAGTGAATCTGATAGATTGGGGGGGAAAAATCTCGATGGGACGGTCATCCAGAAAGGTCCCTGGATCATGTTTAGGCAGGATTGGATGTATAGGGTGTATATGACTAATTCCTGAGACTCGTTAGGTTGTTGCAAGAGACAAATTATATATCTCATTCCTAGGTTGGGAGGTGTATGGTGGCGAGAGATAAAGATAAAAAGATGAATGAAAAATAAATAATAATAAATAATAAAATGAAATCTATGAATTGGAAAAAGAAAAAGAAAGCGCATAAGGAGAGAAGTATGGGTGGATCTTTATGGATTGGAAAGCCATAAGCCATATCAACTCAATTGGGGGGGAGGCAGATACCTAACTGTAGGAGAAGGAATATCTGAAGGCAGTGATTATGCCAGTAGGTTCCAACTGTTTATAAAGTAATGCGTTTTTGTTTGGTTAATCTGTCTTTCCTGATGCAAACCCTTCGAGAAAGGGGCGAAAACTCTCGTTTTCGTTTAAACCAGGTGGTTTTGTGGCTTGGAGACGTCTTATCCATCTCATCTCCATTTGTAGCAGGTGTTTGTTCCAATCGCCCCCTCTACACGGTATGTGTATCCTTTCCAGTGCTGAGAATGTAACATTAGGCATTTTGTTTTTGTGGAAATGTGCCACATGCCTGCCAAGTGGTACATAAAAATTACACATTTCCATACTGTTGATGTGTTGGTTTACACGTTTTCCAAATTCTTGTTTTGTTTTTCCAACATAAAAGGATTCACATTGGCATCTCATCAAGTAGACCACCCCTCTCGTTCGGCAGTTAACAAAATGTCGGGGTGTAAAGAGCTCTCCATTGGGGAGTGTGGTGGTTGTGCATTTTTTAATCACATCACATTGCCCACAGTTTCCGCATGGGAATGTGCCCTTCTGTTTACAGGGGTCTTTTCTCGTTTGTTTGTATTCACTGTGGGTGAGCGATTGCTTCATAGATCCCGCTTTCCTGTATGTGATCTGTGGGTGTTCCGATATGAAAGGTTTTATCGCTGGGTCCTCCTGTAGGATCTGCCAGTGTTTGGAAATGATATTTCTTATTTTAGGGTGGTCGTTCGTGAATCTCATGATCACTCTCGTTTGATTCTCTTGCTTGTCTAGTCGTTGTTTCTTTCTGAATAGAATCTCTTGCCTTTCTTGTTGTTTTACCCTGTTAAAGGCTTTTCTTAGGGTCGTTTTTGTGTAACCCCTTTTTATTAATCTGGCAGTCAGAGAGTCAGCTTCTTTCTGGAAGTCTTGTTCAGTAGTACAAATCCGTTTTAGCCTGAGAAATTGGCTGTATGGGATTGCATTTTTCAGGGAGGGGGGATGGAAGCTGGATGCGTGTAGAATAGAATTACCTGCCGTTTCTTTTCGATATAGGGTTGTTTTCAGGAGTCCGTTTTTTTCTTTTATGATCCAAGTGTCCAAAAACGGGATTTTTTCTCTATCATAGTTGATTGTAAAAAACATATTGTATGTGTTATTATTCATGGCGCGGAGGCATTCGTGTATCATGCTTTCCGAACCAGTCCAAATTATGAAAATGTCATCTATAAATCTCTGCCAGACGATAATGTTGTCGGCGAAAATACCGTTTTTTTCCTCGGCTAAGAATTCTTGTTCCCATGCTCCAAGATATGTGTTTGCATAGGATGGGGCACAACTAGTGCCCATTGCAACGCCGCACGTCTGTAGATAGTATGTGCCATTGAAAACGAAAAAGTTGTTATTGAGGATATATTCCAACATCATGATTATGAAGGTGTTAAATTTGGTGTCCTTTCCACTTTGTTCTTCTAATGTTTTTTTGATGACTTGCATTCCTTTGTGGTGTGGAATGTTATTATAGAGGGCCTCAACGTCAATGGTGATGAGAAATGCATCATCTGGTATGGTGATACCCTCAATGATCTGTAGGAGGTGTCCTGTGTCTCTGGTATATGAGGGAAGTTTCGTGACATGAGGCCTTAGATAGGCATCTATGACTTTGCTGGTATTTTCCGTCAAATTGCTATTCCCTGATATGATGGGTCTACCCGGGGGATTGTTTTTATCCTTATGGATTTTCGGTAAGGCGTAGAAGGTTGGGGTTCTGGGATGTTTTGTCCTCACAAACTGCCAGAGTGTTTCTGAAATCATTCCCTGATTTCGGGCTCCGTCAATTTTTTTGTAGAAGTCTTCTGTGTATGTTTCAACCATAATAGGCATAATCTTTTTATAGCATTGTGTATTGTCAAGGATCTTCTGACACATGGCTTCATAATTGTCGTTGTTCATTAGCACGATATTCCCCCCCTTTGTCCGAGGGTTTTATTGTGATCAGTTCGTTATTTTTGAGTCCTTGTAAGGCCGTTTTTTGTTCCTTGGTTAGGTTTTGTTTCAGGTTGTGACCTTTGAGTTTTTCGAGGTCTTTGGTTGTTTCCCTGACAAAGAGGGCTATTGAGGGATTCTCATTTAGAGAGGGAAAGATGTGGGATTTTTTCTTGAAGGTGGGACATTTTGTTCCTTGAGGTTCTTCTACTCCTTCCTCTTCACTCTCTGTTGATTTGTTTTCATCTGTCCAGTCATCGATTGCTCCTTCCTCCAGTAGGATATTCAGGTCTCTAATCGCTCTGAATTCGGCAGCAGTTAAATTTGTTGGTGGTATCTCCGCAGGTGGTTTTTTGTTGTATTTGGTTTTAAGAAGAAGATTACGTGCAAAAAGATTGACATCCTTAATAGTTTCAAATATATCTGTCCCTTTGTTTGGGCAGAATGAGAGTCCTAAGGATAGTACTTCTCTTTCGACTGTGGATAGGATATGGGTGGATAGGTTTATGATGGTCAGACCTTCATGGTCAATATCTTCGTTTTGTGTCATTTGTTGGGTTGTTTTGTCTTCTGTTTTGTTCCTAAAAAAGGCCTCTGTGATTTGGGGTTCTCATCTCTTGGTAGTTGGGACCTTGTGAACATTTTGGGGTATTTTTTCTGAGCCGTTGTATCTTCGTTCAGAAAGGAGTTGGTGTCTAAGGTGTTAGGTTCTTCAGCCTCTTGTGATGATTGGTCCTCGTTATCTTCTGTTGGTTGTGTTTTTTCTGCGGGTTTGTTTTGGCCCCTCCGTTTGAACCGTTGTTGTTCGGGTCCCGATGTATAAACATGAATAAAGATCTAAACTATTTATATATTATATATATATTATATATTATCTTCATAGACTGAAGTACAGAGTGACTCAACGCTTTGAGAAAGGCTCCAAGTGAGCCGAAACGCGTCAGCAATAGGATTCTTCCAAGGGACCAATGTCCCACTCAATATCTGTGGAAATCCTAGCCAAAAAGTCACTTTTCTCACCACTGTCACTGATTCATCTCTGAATCAACCTCTTTATTACTTCCTTCACACCGGGGTCTCTACCCCCAAGCACCTTGTTCACCTATATATGTTGTCTCTTCTACAATATATGGATTTACATTGTTGTAAATAAATTTTGTTTTATTTGAAACGGAACATTATCTATCATATATTCATATACTTGTTTCTATATTTATGCACTTGCCCTTAAAGTCCCAATCCCCCTTGGCCTGAGGCACCAAAAAACCCCCTAATAACACATACAGGGACGGAGGCAACACCTACTTACCTATTATTTTTCAAGCAGCCTAAGGAAAAATACCCCCCTCATCTATTTTTTGGATGGATAACACATCCGCGGCCTCATTTTCCTTTTCCTCTGCTTTCTATATACTATAGGATACGAACAGTATCCAGTAGGGTTAACACAGCAGGACCCTACCTCTTTGCTATAAACCCAACAAAAAGGCTCTGAAATCAGGGAGCATTACCACCCTTGGAGTGACTAGGAGTCCCAAGGGAAAAAGGTAACCCGGACGATCTACAGAGCCCTCCCCCCCATAGTATCTCGCCCTACTAGAGATACAATGAGTGCTCCCGAAAGGGAAGACCCACCCACAGGGAATCTGATTGGAGACGGATGGAATACCCTGATGCTGGACATCCAGAAGAGCTTTCAGGGTCATGAACAGCAGGAGTCGGATGTTCTAGCACTATTCAGCACCCTGAAGAGACAATTAGAACGCAAGTCAGCCCTCTTCTGGCATATAAAAAGCTTTGAGAGATATGTAACGGAAAACATAAACCCTGTCAGTCTCAGAATACAGATATTCCCGACAATGGATAATATCACGACATTAATGAAAAAAGAGTGGGAAGAGATCCTAAACGAATGTTCGAAAAAACTCATGATCCTCCTTCAAACAGAATACCTTAGACAAATGAAAAACTTGGATGTGGAAATAAAACTAATCTACGAGAAATTAAACCCACTGAGGAATGCATCACTGTATAGCGAGCAAGAAAATAAACTTAAACAACATATTGAAGAATTCAGCAAAGAGCTACTGAAGAAAAAGGAAAGAAAATATTGGAGAGACAAAAACGCCTTCTCACAAAACCGTGCCTACAAATGGACAAATAACAGACAGACTAGGAGAACTACGTATAGAACATCTAGGAACACGGATCCACAATACTCCTCAGACTCTTCGGCCTATACATCGGGACCCGAACAACAACGGTTCAAACGGAGGGGCCAAAACAAACCCGCAGAAAAAACACAACCAACAGAAGATAACGAGGACCAATCATCACAAGAGGCTGAAGAACCTAACACCTTAGACACCAACTCCTTTCCGAACGAAGATACAACGGCTCAGAAAAAATACCCCAAAATGTTCACAAGGTCCCAACTACCAAGAGATGAGAACCCCAAATCACAGAGGCCTTTTTTAGGAACAAAACAGAAGACAAAACAACCCAACAAATGACACAAAACGAAGATATTGACCATGAAGGTCTGACCATCATAAACCTATCCACCCATATCCTATCCACAGTCGAAAGAGAAGTACTATCCTTAGGACTCTCATTCTGCCCAAACAAAGGGACAGATATATTTGAAACTATTAAGGATGTCAATCTTTTTGCACGTAATCTTCTTCTTAAAACCAAATACAACAAAAAACCACCTGCGGAGATACCACCAACAAATTTAACTGCTGCCGAATTCAGAGCGATTAGAGACCTGAATATCCTACTGGAGGAAGGAGCAATCGACGACTGGACAGATGAAAACAAATCAACAGAGAGTGAAGAGGAAGGAGTAGAAGAACCTCAAGGAACAAAATGTCCCACCTTCAAGAAAAAATCCCACATCTTTCCCTCTCTAAATGAGAATCCCTCAATAGCCCTCTTTGTCAGGGAAACAACCAAAGACCTCGAAAAACTCAAAGGTCACAACCTGAAACAAAACCTAACCAAGGAACAAAAAACGGCCTTACAAGGACTCAAAAATAACGAACTGATCACAATAAAACCCTCGGACAAAGGGGGGAATATCGTGCTAATGAACAACGACAATTATGAAGCCATGTGTCAGAAGATCCTTGACAATACACAATGCTATAAAAAGATTATGCCTATTATGGTTGAAACATACACAGAAGACTTCTACAAAAAAATTGACGGAGCCCGAAATCAGGGAATGATTTCAGAAACACTCTGGCAGTTCGTGAGGACAAAACATCCCAGAACCCCAACCTTCTACGCCTTACCGAAAATCCATGAGGATAAAAACAATCCCCCGGGTAGACCCATCATATCAGGGAATGGCAATTTGACGGAAAATACCAGCAAAGTCATAGATGCCTATCTAAGGCCTCATGTCACGAAACTTCCCTCATATACCAGAGACACAGGACACCTCCTACAGATCATTGAGGGTATCACCATACCAGATGATGCATTTCTCATCACCATTGACGTTGAGGCCCTCTATAATAACATTCCACACCACAAAGGAATGCAAGTCATCAAAAAAACATTAGAAGAACAAAGTGGAAAGGACACCAAATTTAACACCTTCATAATCATGATGTTGGAATATATCCTCAATAACAACTTTTTCGTTTTCAATGGCACATACTATCTACAGACGTGCGGCGTTGCAATGGGCACTAGTTGTGCCCCATCCTATGCAAACACATATCTTGGAGCATGGGAACAAGAATTCTTAGCCGAGGAAAAAAACGGTATTTTCGCCGACAACATTATCGTCTGGCAGAGATTTATAGATGACATTTTCATAATTTGGACTGGTTCGGAAAGCATGATACACGAATGCCTCCGCGCCATGAATAATAACACATACAATATGTTTTTTACAATCAACTATGATAGAGAAAAAATCCCGTTTTTGGACACTTGGATCATAAAAGAAAAAAACGGACTCCTGAAAACAACCCTATATCGAAAAGAAACGGCAGGTAATTCTATTCTACACGCATCCAGCTTCCATCCCCCCTCCCTGAAAAATGCAATCCCATACAGCCAATTTCTCAGGCTAAAACGGATTTGTACTACTGAACAAGACTTCCAGAAAGAAGCTGACTCTCTGACTGCCAGATTAATAAAAAGGGGTTACACAAAAACGACCCTAAGAAAAGCCTTTAACAGGGTAAAACAACAAGAAAGGCAAGAGATTCTATTCAGAAAGAAACAACGACTAGACAAGCAAGAGAATCAAACGAGAGTGATCATGAGATTCACGAACGACCACCCTAAAATAAGAAATATCATTTCCAAACACTGGCAGATCCTACAGGAGGACCCAGCGATAAAACCTTTCATATCGGAACACCCACAGATCACATACAGGAAAGCGGGATCTATGACGCAATCGCTCACCCACAGTGAATACAAACAAACGAGAAAAGACCCCTGTAAACAGAAGGGCACATTCCCATGCGGAAACTGTGGGCAATGTGATGTGATTAAAAAATGCACAACCACCACACTCCCCAATGGAGAGCTCTTTACACCCCGACATTTTGTTAACTGCCGAACGAGAGGGGTGGTCTACTTGATGAGATGCCAATGTGAATCCTTTTATGTTGGAAAAACAAAACAAGAATTTGGAAAACGTGTAAACCAACACATCAACAGTATGGAAATGTGTAATTTTTATGTACCACTTGGCAGGCATGTGGCACATTTCCACAAAAACAAAATGCCTAATGTTACATTCTCAGCACTGGAAAGGATACACATACCGTGTAGAGGGGGCGATTGGAACAAACACCTGCTACAAATGGAGATGAGATGGATAAGACGTCTCCAAGCCACAAAACCACCTGGTTTAAACGAAAACGAGAGTTTTCGCCCCTTTCTCGAAGGGTTTGCATCAGGAAAGACAGATTAACCAAACAAAAACGCATTACTTTATAAACAGTTGGAACCTACTGGCATAATCACTGCCTTCAGATATTCCTTCTCCTACAGTTAGGTATCTGCCTCCCCCCCAATTGAGTTGATATGGCTTATGGCTTTCCAATCCATAAAGATCCACCCATACTTCTCTCCTTATGCGCTTTCTTTTTCTTTTTCCAATTCATAGATTTCATTTTATTATTTATTATTATTTATTTTTCATTCATCTTTTTATCTTTATCTCTCCCCACCATACACCTCCCAACCTAGGAATGAGATATATAATTTGTCTCTTGCAACAACCTAACGAGTCTCAGGAATTAGTCATATACACCCTATACATCCAATCCTGCCTAAACATGATCCAGGGACCTTTCTGGATGACCGTCCCATCGAGATTTTTCCCCCCCAATCTATCAGATTCACTGAGGCAAAGTCTTTTATTACTGTTATTCTGCTGTCTAACACTCATGCAATATTGTATTGTACCTTGCTTTGTATATATGTTCATTTCCAAGACCCAAAACGGTCTCGATACACTATAAAGCTGAATATAACTTTCACAATAAGATGTACTACTAAATGATTACAATTGCCTGCATGGTTTACAAGCTGTCATTGCTGCAGATCGGCCCCCTCCCCTTCATCCTTAACAATCGCACCCAGCACGGGTAGCCCCTACGCATCATCGTAGGGGCTGTCCGGGACCCATCCAATCACCCACGGGGAAAGGAGGGCCCCTCCTCCCGTGCTGGCGGCCAATGAGCGTCTCTACTCCAGCGCCTGCGCGCGCATCTACCTGGCGCAGGCGCATTACAAGGTGCCACGTCACGCTCGAACAAACCCTCCGACGTGCAGCAGTGTACTGCGCATGTGCGGAGGGCTTTAAAAGGCCGGGGATCAACGTCAAGTCCGCACTTCTCTCCAACCGAGGGAAGAGGACGGGCGGACCTGCGCTTAGCCGGAAGGATCACCTCACCTATCTCCTTAAAATGTAAGCTACTTGGACCGCTTCATTGTCCAATACTTATGGGCACAAAAAGTCACTTTGCATTGTACAAGCACTAGGAGGCTATACACCTCCATTGGAAAAGTCACCCTTCATGTTTACACCATATGCAATGTGATGTAACATAGACCAATTTTTTAACATAGATCAAACAACCTGAAAACAAGAGAGGGAATTTATTCCCCGTGGAGGAAGTACTTTTAACTCCTTCAGTAAATGTAAGTGGTTTTACCCATTCCACAAACATTAAGATACTATGTGTTTTATACCCATTAATACCATCTCACCCATCTCAGGCAATATGCATAGCCTGATCCCGCTGCGTTTGCAACAGGATGAAGGGAGCCATGCGCAGTAACCGTCAGCTATATCCATGTAGGTAAAATTTTGCTATCAATAATTTTTGAAATTACACTTGACATGAATAAAGATCTAAACTATTTATATATTATATATTATCTTCATAGACTGAAGTACAGAGTGACTCAACGCTTTGAGAAAGGCTCCAAGTGAGCCGAAACGCGTCAGCAATAGGATTCTTCCAAGGGACCAATGTCCCACTCAATATCTGTGGAAATCCTAGCCAAAAAGTCACTTTTCTCACCACTGTCACTGATTCATCTCTGAATCAACCTCTTTATTACTTCCTTCACACCAGGGTCTCTACCCCCAAGCACCTTGTTCACCTATATATGTTGTCTCTTCTACAATATATGGATTTACATTGTTGTAAATAAATTTTGTTTTATTTGAAACGGAACATTATCTATCATATATTCATATACTTGTTTCTATATTTATGCACTTGCCCTTAAAGTCCCAATCCCCCTTGGCCTGAGGCACCAAAAAACCCCCTAATGGCTGATTATTTCTTATTCATCTACAAAGGGTTATCTGTGATTCCATAATTAAACAATATATTGTTTACACTATGCCCCCTTTACACTTCAGGGTCCTCTCACTAGGCACCCCCTTTGAACTTCAGGGTCAACACTGGCACCCCCTTTAACGCTAGCTGGCTCCTGGATCCCTTGGATCTTCACCGGAGTGGTCCCCTCTGCTAGGCAGACCCCCAGGGGCAGTCTACAGTACTCACGAACTGGGAATGCTTTCCTGAAACTGGACCCCCTCTGCTCCGCTGGTCCTCGGCACACCGGATCCTCTCTGCAGTTCAACTCAGCACACTCCGTCCCCTCAGGCAAGCCACCTCAGACACCCAATCCTGCTGACAGGAGGAGAGACAGCTGTACTCTCCCTCCTCGGACTCTGCTTCCCGCCAAAGATGCTGCATCATGTGCTCCCCTCAAACTTATACCTACTCCCAGAATGCTGTGCAGCAGAATCTGCCTTTGTGGGGTAGATACAAGCCTGAGTGTGCCATTAGCCGGGTTTCCTCTACTGCCCAACGAGAGCCCTCTCATAGAGCACAGTGTGGAGACTCCCCAGTCTTCCCCCTGGGAACCATGATAACCTGACTGAAAACATGGCCCTGCTGTTAAGCAGACAAGGTCCACTATACTTTTACCTAGCACCTACTTTGTAGGGTGCTACACAGTGGCGGCTGGTGGTCAAAATTTGGGGGGGGGGGGGGGGTGCAAACAGAAAAATTTAATAGGCATTGCTTTGCAGGAAAAAAACGCTGTATAAAATTGCGTGACTTTGAGGTCGCAAAAGTGTGAAAGGGGCTTTCAGTAATTAAGGTATAGTGTGCCCCCTTTCAATGCAGAGTGACCAGCGTGCCCCCTTTCAATGCAAAGTGACCAGCGTGCCCCCTTTCAATGCACAGTGACCAGCGTGCCCCCTTTCAATGCAGAGAGACCAGCATGTCCCCTTTCAATGCAGAGAGACCAGCGTGCCCCCTTTCAATGCAGAGTGACCAGCATGCCCCCTTTCAATGCCGAGAGACCTGCGTGCCCTCTTTCAATGCAGAGAGACCAGCGTGCCCCCTTTCAATGCAGAGTGACCAGCGTGCCCCCTTTCAATGCAGAGTGACCAGCGTGCCCCCTTTCAATGCAGAGTGACCAGCGTGCCCCCTTTCAATGCAGAGTGACCAGCGTGCCCCCTTTCAATGCACAGTAACCAGCGTGCCCCATTTCAATGCACAGTGACCAGTGTACATGCCCCCTTCAATGCAGTGACCAGCGTACATGCCCCCTTCAATGCAGTGACCAGCGTACATGTCCCCAATGCAGTGACCAGCGTACATGCCCCCAATGCAGTGACCAGCATACATGCCCTCAATGCAGAGATCAGCGTGCGTGCCCCCAATGTAGTGACCAGCATACATGCCCCAAATGCAGAGATCAGCATGCGTGCCCCCAATGAAGTGACCAGCGTATGTGCCCCCAATGTAGTGACCAGCATACATGCCCCAAATGCAGAGATCAGCATGCGTGCCCCCAATGTAGTGACCAGCATACATGCCCCCAGTGCAAAGATCAGCGTGCGTGCCCCCAATGTAGTGACCAGCGTACATGCCCCCAATGTAGTGACCAGCATACATGCCCCCCAATGCAGAGATCAGTGTGCGTGCCCCCAATGTAGTGACCAGCATACATGCCCCCAATGTAGTGACTAGCATACATGCCCCCAATGCAGAGATCAGCGTGCGTGCCCCCAATGTAGTGACCAGCTTACATGCCCCCAATGCAGATATCAGCGTGCATGCCCCCAATGTAGTGACCAGCATACCATGCCCCCAATGCAGAGATCAGCGTGCGTGCCCCCTTACTTACCTGGAGCAGCAGCGGCGGCTGGCGGCTTCTGATCAGTCTCTCGGCGTCGGCTTCTCCTTGGGCCCGGCGGCGCGTCTCCTCCAGTCTTCCGCTCTGACCTCCTCCTCGGCCAATGGCATGAAGTTTGCCTTACGGCCAATCAGGAAGCGCGTATCGGACGCGCTTCCTGATTGGCCAGGAGGAGGATTGGTGTGACAATAGCGAATTTTCATTCACTATTGTCACACAATGGGTGGGCTCGGGACGCACTGCTCTGCGCCCCGGATCCACCCTTTGCATCGCCCTATTAGAGCCTCTGGCTCTAATCAGGTGATGCAAAAAAAAAAAAATCCCCTTTGAACTCCATGCGTCCGGCGCCCCTGCATGCAGATTAGGGGGCCGGACGCATGGATGGGGGGTGGCGCCCCTGCGCCCTCTGTACACCGGCCGCCACTGGTGCTACATATGCTTTCTTTAAACAAAGATTTTGTATTGGATCCCCATGATTAAGCTCCAAGCGGCAGAGCGAAATGCAATGGGGAGGTGGCCTGTCTGAAGTACGGGCCGAGGTTGCTATTTTTCTCTCTTAATGCACATGGATCTGCTTCATGGATCTTTACCTTTGACAATGCTGCAGCTTGGCACTTGGAGGAGCTCCCTGTCCCTGCCTGCACTCATAGCGGTCTGGTTAGACATTGCCTCTTTACCTGAGCGGCACATAAACTTTGTCTGTTTGGTTCCCGAAGATTTTCTATTAGTTGTGACTCTAGGTTGCACCTGAAAAGTCCCAAGCTTCTTCTTTCTGTATTGAAACTCAAACAAAGGATCCTTTTCTACAGCATGCTGGCAAGGGATAAGCTTATCCAGTCAGGCTGTGGCCACTTTCTAAAGAAAATAAACGTTATAAGGGCACCATTTGTTTTGGTGCACCTGGAATGTATTTAGCTGATGTAAACTGAAAGCTTTAATACACATACACACACATACATAAAGAGAGAGAGAGAGAGAAAAAGAAAGCGAGAGAAAAAGAGAAAGATGTATCAGCAAATCAGGTGCTCTGGAATTTCCCCAATAGGAGGGTTATTGGAACCCCTTATCCCCTCTTGTTGGAGGAATTCCAGAGCATCTAATTTACTGGCACATCACTATATCTGTCCTTGGCATCAAATAATATACTGGAAAAGGGAAATGGCTGCACACCATGGCTGGTCCTGAATCCTTTTATTGAAATATCCCAATGTGACACACACAGGACACCGGCAAGTTACAGATGGTATACGCATTTAGGTACGTGTAGAACTATTTAAGGAACATCAGAGGGGCTTCTCTGCATTGTGATCAAGCACAGTCTTTTGTGTGAAACCCTTTAACATCTGTAACTTGCCATTGTCCTGTGTGTGTCACATTGGGATATTTCAATAAAATGATTCAGGACCAGCCATGGTGTGCAGCCATTTCCTTTTTCCAGTGTATATTTCCGAGGTGAGCTGGGGCAGGCACCCACGTGTGGAGTCTTAGAGGCTTTTTTATCTCACCTGAAGCGGCGTGTCTTTGCCCTTCATCAAATAATATATGCATCGATCTGGTTGTCGTCATCTAGTTTGCCTAAACCACAGAACAATATGAATGACTACTGATGCAACATTTAGATTATTAAACCTCTGCAAAAGATAAGTACCCTTCTATCTACTGTGTCTTTCTCCCATATATGAGATTGACCAGAGTCCGGTGTAAATGTATCTATTTACTGTACAGATAGTACAGATCTTTGAAGTGAGTACAGTGGTAAAATATCTTTGTTGTTAGCTGACCTGCTCACATACATATGAATTGATTTGGACACCTTACAACACATTCACACATTATGTAGGGTTTGTAGATAATGCCATTCTTCCTACTGCTCCTCAGCTGTGTGTGTTGGGACCCTCAGCCCTGAAACAGACTGGTCAGCTTTAGTATATATCAGGGTGGAGGTACCTGTCTAGCTTAGTGGCGGCTAGGACAGGTGCACCTGGTGCAGGGGTGAAGTGACTGGGATAGATGCTCTCTGGACAGGAGTATGGTGGTGGGCAATGCTGGGAGAAGGAGGCCAGGGCAGATGTGCTCCCTGTGAGGTTGAGGTTTCTTGGCGATGTGGAGGTGGAGGGAAAATGATAGTGATGAGGTGTAGGTAGGGTGTAAGAGGACCCTGCAAACTGAGTTTGTTTGTGGAGTTGTTCAAATAGGAGCCAGACTCCTGCAGGAGTGCTGTCAGTGATCCTGCATAAAGAAGCCTGCAATGTTATTATTAAACATACAGTGGCACTGGCAGCAGCTTTTGTATAAACTAAGCTTGCGATGCTGACTATTTTTACCCAATGGGCATCTGTCAGCTCTCCTATGCGTGTTCAAAATGTATCAGGCTTGTTTATACAAGGGGGCTATTGGCATTTCTGCAGCAGACCAGCAATTTCTTATGCCACTTATAAGGTGGACAATCCAGCCCTATTAGCCACCTTTGAGATTCATATATTATTGCGAGACAGCACAGCCAGGAGGATAGCACCACTTTCATGGCAAGAGTTAAAATATGCAGTGGTGTCAACTCACCACCCTCAGCCTGTTGATTGGACAAGAAAGGAGCATTAACATAGTAATAAGTACTCAACTCTGCTCACTCTGCTCTCACTTCAGCAGGAACCAGCCAAATTTGGCTACATGTGTACCCCTGTCTGTTTAACAGAAGCTGGTCACTAGATCACAGTGTGAACTGTGAAATGGTGCTGGAATCGGATCACATAGTTGTGAACACCCATGCGGTACAATTCCAGTGCGGGCCAAAAAAGGGTCCTGCACCATTTTGATGCAAATGCAATGCGATTTCAGCCATACAGTTTGTATGGCTGAAATTGTATTGCACAGATATCGCATGGGATCTGTACAGCAATGCTGTGCGAATCACAGGCAGTGTCTGTCATTGTACAAGTGTGAACCCAGCTTTATGCAGGGTTTGGTGAAGTTTAAAGGAGTTCAGATGACGAACCAGGGCTCTATTGAAATCCATAGGATCCAAATTAAAAGTACGCATTTTCTGGGCTAATATGCACAGGGGGGGGGGGGGGGGGCGTGTGGGGGGTGTAGAATATATTGCATGGGGGTGGGCACTGCCCTGGGGAACATTTACCAATATAAAGACTTTTCAAAAATTCCATTTAGCCAGGAACAGTGATTTTTTAAATGCCCAAACTAAAAAAAATTAAAATGCCTAATTCCTTAAAATACCATGCCTAGGAGATGTCCTAATCCTGCCTGTGAAGAGGCATATGTGAGATGTATAGATAGTATTGCAGCAGCACTGACACTTACAAAGGAAAAAAGTGTTTAAAAGTGCCAGCAAATAACACTTAATTCCCACACACACACCCACTCCATGGATCTGCTATGTATTTTGGGAAGGTTGTGTTCTGTTTTTTTGTTTGTAAATGTCACATTTACTGTATCACATCGTGCAACAAGAAAGAAAATGCAAAGCGTTACCCCAAATACATATCAGACCCTGGTATGGATGGTATGGATTATAAGGAGGTACCTCCTGCAAAAAACAAAACAAAAAAATAAATAAAACAAAGAGGTCCCTCTAAAAATCATTACCAGTCCCTTAAGGGCCGGTTCACATTACTGCGAGTGCGCCGATCGCATGTAATTCGGAGGGCACTGCTTCTTCATTACATGCGATCGGAGGTGCATATGCGAATTCAGCCATACACTTTATATGGCTGAATTTGCACTGTATCCGCACCAAACACGCACATGACCCTTTTTTCCAGCCGCATCAGGATCGGATCGCACAGTGGTTCACACTTGTGCGATCCGATCCTGTGCGAACTGTCAGATCGCACTGCGATATGCGATCAAACTGGGGGTGTCGTTAACATTTCATTGACACCCCCTGCGTATCGCATATGGCAGTGTGAACTGCCAGATGTGCGTTTGCGATGCGGGAACAGGCTGCGAATTCGCAGCCTTCCCGCATCGCACAAGTGTGACCTGGGACTGATTTAAGCATGCAGCCTGCGCGGTCATGAAAAGCAGGTGTGTACCTGCTCCTCCACCCCCTCAACTATACCAGGACACATGTCCTCAACATGGTGGTGTTCCCCCTGGCAAAGAACCTTGTCCCCACCTTGATGAGGTCCACTGAAAAAAAAAGCACGACAGATCCTCACAGTGCCACTAGCCAAATGACAAAGTTACCTTTGTAGCACCCTACAGGTAGGTGCTAGGCAAATGTATAGTGGGCCTTGTCTGCCTAACAGCAGGGCTAGGATTTCTTTTTGTCAGGGTGTCATGGCTTCCAGGTGTGCCTGCTGAGAGGGGAGTCTCCCCACTGGTTCCTGTGAGAGGCTTCTCAATCAGGGGACACATTCAGGCTTGTAACTACCCCAGAAGGCAGATTATGCCACAAGGGATTCTGGGAGTGGGTATAAGTTTGAGGGAAATGCGTGATTGGGTGTCCTTGGCGGGAGCAGAGTCCCAGGAGGGAGAAAACGGCTGTCTCCCCTCCTGTTTGAGGAAGAGGATGTCTCAGGTGCTACCTGAGAATCCAGAGAGTGCTGATTTGAGCTGAGGGGGATCCGGTGTGCCGAGAACAAGCGGAGAGCGAGAGGGGTCCAATCCCAGTAAAGCCTACACAGGTCGTGAGTACTGAGGATTGCCCCTAGGGGTCTGCCTGAAGTGTTAGAGGGGACCACTCTGGAGAAGGTTCTGGGATCCAGATATCAGCTAGCGGACAAAGGGGGTACCTAGGTTGAGGACCCTGAAGTGACAGAGGGGGTACTTAGTCAGGGGGCCCTGAAGAGTCAAAGAGGGAACCTGCAGTTTGGGCCCTGAAGAGACAGTGTGCAGTGTCTTAGTTAAGAGTTGCATCCACACAGGATTCCAAAACAGTCTACCTCAAGTCAGTGCAAGGCTGGAGGAAGAAGTCAGTGACTTTGCAGTACAGTAGTGTTTGTAGCTCATTGTTCTACAGTCCTGGATCTCCTGGACTCAAGGTCGAGGATCTAGCACTTCTTTCAAGTTACAGTGTGTTCTGAGTGTTAGTGAGCATTGGCTAGCGAAGGCTGGCTGACATTTCCGGAGAAAGTCCCAAGTTGTACTTAGTTGAGCTTAAAGGAGTATCCCACTCATTCCCTTCTCCCATCCCCTAAATTACAATAAAACACCAAAACAAAGATGCCGGAGATGTCAATGTCTCACACCCAGGGTTCCAGCTCACATGGGCTGGAGAGGTAACCGGTAACAATGGCAGACCCTCATCGGGCCCAATGCTTGGAAAACCTGCTACATTTGGGGGCTCATCTGGGATTTTGCCATTAGTTACTGGGCCAGTTGCTCTTGGCAATGGCAACAAGAAACGTCCAAAAAATACATTTTTGTGTCCGGAACTGTTTTTCAACCGCCAGGCCGGGTGTGAGACTGTAACTGCGGGAGCCAGGGAGAGTGGGATGAAGTTGGAAGCCCATATGGAAGAATGCTTATGGCAATGCAAATGCTCTAAGAGAAATTGTAATGTGACAAAGACTTTTCATGTGGACTATGAGATGTACTCTGTTATCAGAAGATGGAGAGCAGGGGGTAAAAGTGTCCATGTGTATGAATGCTGCAACTGCTTAACAGTAAGAAGTCCCAGGGTGGGCAGTGACGATGGTGTCAGGGGTCCCAGGGAGAAAAGAGAAGAGGACGCCGGAGGTCCTAGTGTGGACAGTGAAGATGGAGCCCGGGGGCAAGGGAAGAGAGGTGCCAGGGGCCTGGTGATTGTGCATGTTATGTGGATGGATTTTGACCATGCATTCAACATCGGGACATTCATTCTTTATAGTCATTGCACGTATACTGTGGTGATCCTAGTCGGCCGTGCCGAGAAGGGCAGTGGGGCTAGTCCCGGAGCCAGTATGGAAGATGAGGATTGCACGTGTGTGGCAAGGAAGAGAAGTATCAGCCGTGCGACCGACAGCGGGATGCTACTCTTGCCGAGCAAGAAGGGACAGCTGGCTTCAAGAAAGGAAGGCGCAGTTGTGGCACTAGGGCAATTGAGGTGGGCGGATGTATGTCTATGGGCGAAAACCCTGCAGAGCAGAGCCAAAAGCAGATCCATCAGCCCGATTCCCTCCTAGTTTGGGATACCGTTATCCGGATGGTGCTGGACGGTGGACTCACGTTGTGCACCGGAGGAGGTCGGGAGTTCCATGGAGTGGTATGTCCCCAGTGTGCCACTATTACTCTGAAAGTGCAGGCGTGGGTTCAATGTGGGCAATGTGGCGATCTGCTGCTCAGGGCAGAGAAAAGTGAGGGCCATCCCAAAAGCTCACTGTTATGTGGGAGACAGGCCTCACTCAGGAGATGACCGGTAACGAGTCAAAGTTCCTCCGCGGAGTCAGGAGGGGCATGTTCAGGCCAATGATGCAGCTGGAGGCCCTGCCAGCAGTCGGTGGGCCTGCAGTCTGCGGGAAGGGAGTTCGGTCACTTTAAACCATGGTGGTCCAATGGCTTTAAAAAATTTCTAAAAGAAAAAACAAAACAAAAAGGGGGTGCTTCCAAAATCATCAGTAGTTTCAATGTACAATGATATGTATAGAGAAATCAGATGTTTAACTGGCCGAACAACACAACATGACAGTGCACCATGGCAATTGCGCTTAATCTCATTCTTTTGAAATTAAATATTTTCCAGTTGTTCAAAAAAGAAAAGTATAAAGACTTTTCCAAGTGTATCATACAACATTTGGCCATTTGAGACCCCTGCTACTGACTGTTGTTCAGATTTCTTCCCCTTTAAAGGAGAGATTTGATTTAACCATTATTCATTTCTGAGACACAGACCTGGGGTAAACATGTAGATCAAGAGTTGAAAAGTTTGCTTTGACTTTCTACATTACATACTTATTCTGGATCAATGACGTAGGCAGCAATGAAGCCAGAGACAACTATGCAACTAGTTTACTTTGTTGGAGGTGAATAACATGTTTTTCTCTCAGTACAACATGTATTTAGTTCTCTTTTAAAGTACTAGACCACCATCTAGTGGCTAGTTTTATGTATTACATGGTTCTGAATTTGACTTGACTTTATGTTCAAAAACGAGAGGTTAGTTCATCACTGGAATTTTTTTGAGACCAAATGGCCAATGATTTAGGCTTAATGCACACTGAGGGGATGATTTACTAAAGGCAAATAGACTGTGCACTTTGCAAAGTGCAGTTGCTCAAGAGCTTTGTAAATGAGCAAAAGCTTTGCTGACCTCCATCATTCAATCATGTGCAAGCAAAAATGGCGTTTTTTAAATTTTCCTTGCCCATTCTTTGCAGAGTGAAGCTTTTCCTCATTTACTAAGCTCTGGTGCAACTGCACTTTGCAAAATGCACAGTCTATTTTCCTTTAGTAAATCAACCCCGGAGTGTTTAGCCCCGGTGCATAGGGCTCTGGCGTTTAGCTGCAGATGGCGGGCACAGGTACGCCATCCAGCCCCGCTACAGGCAGTCTGTCAAACTCTGTGAGAGGCTGACAGCTGCTGCAGCTGGGTAGCACTGGACGGTGCACCTAATGGCATGAATGCCTAATCACCCTAGTATTAGGCTACTAATTTTAGTAAGTTTAAAAGTATATGTTGGGAGTTCGTTTTCAACTAAATGAAATCCTGTGTAAAAATAAAATGGTCTTCTGTATGCTTAAATACTGTACCAGGTGACAGTGGTGTATCAACAGAATGAGTGGCTGAGGGTTGAAGAGTGTGTTTTTTAAAGACTGAGATTTTTGTGTGGACCTACCTGTGTAATCTAGTTCCCATACTGGCTCCTGTCCCTTTCCCTTCAGAAACCCCCCCCCCCCCCCCCATGCTGTACATTTCCTTAGAGGGGTATTAAAATCACGCCCTCCGGTCAGATGCACTTTTCCAAAATAGGACCTGACTCTAATCCTGGAAGCTTTGGCAGAACATCCTTTTGCTCCTATGGAACAAATATCGATTTGGAACTTATCCTTAAAAACAGCTTTTCTGGCAGGAGGATATCAGAGTTGCAAGCCCTGGGAATCGGAGAGGATCACGTTTCTTTTTTTCCAGACAGAGTGGAACTGCGACCTATTCAAGGTTTTACCCCTAAAGTCACTACTGCAAGTCACCTCAGGGAACCATGGGCCTTGCCAGTTTTTTCCCAGTCAGAAGTAGATCAAAACTTGGACATATCAAAAGTCCTCAAGAAGTATCTCGAGGCTACAGGAAAATTTAGAGCATCCAACAGGTTGGTTGTTATCCCATGGGGAAAAAATAGAGGGAAGGAAGCCTCTAGCAGGACTCTTGCATCCTGGATTGTCAAGCTAATTCGTAAAGTGTACAGGGCTAAAGGCATGGTTCCTCCGGAGCAGGTGAAGGCTCATTCTACAAGATTAATTTCTGCCTCGTGGGCAGCCAGAGCAAACGTCTCCCTGGAAACCATCTCCAGGGCTGCCACATGGTCGTCTCAGCAAAAATTTCTAAAACATTATAGAGTTGACCCTGGAACAGTGGCGTAGCGTGGGTTGTCAGCGCCCGGGGCAAGGTAAGTAATTTGCGCCCCCTACACAAATCTACACAAATCACCACACTGACACCTACACTGACCTAGCTGACCACTACAGAGACCTACCTTATTCCTACACTAACCTACCTGATTACTATACTGACACCTACACAGACCTACCTGACCACTACACAGACCTACCTGACCACTACACAGACACCTACACTGACCTATCTTATTCCTACACTGACCTACCTTATTCCTGCACTAACCAACCTGATCACTACACAAACCTACCTGACAATTACACTGACCCCTACACTGACCTACCAGTTTCCTGCACTAACCTACCTGATCACTATACTGACACCTACAGAGACCTATCTGACCACTACAGAGATCTACCTGATTACTACACTAACCTACCTGATTACTATACTGACACCTACACAGACCTACCTGACCATTACACAGACCTACCTGATTCCTGCACTAACCAACCCTGATCACTACACTGACCTACCTTATTACTACACTGACCCCCTAAACTGACATTCCTGATTCCTACACTGACCTACCTGACACCTTCACTGACCCCTACACTTACACCCCTACACTGACCCCCCCCAACACTGACCCCTTCACTGATACCTATACTGACACCTACACTGACCCCCCTTCACTGACCCTTCTTCCCTGTCCCTCCATCCCTGCCCCTCCTTCACTGACCCCCCTAGACTGAACCCCCCCTACACTGACCCCTTAACTGACACCTACACTGACACATACACTGTCCCCCCCTTCACTGACCCTTCTTCTCTGCCCCCTAGACTGACCCCTAGACTGACCTCTAGACTGACCCCCCTCCTACACTGACACCCCCTACACTAACCCCCCCCCCCTACACTGACCCCTAAACTGACTCCCCTACACTAACACCTACACTGACCCCCCCTACATTGACCCCCCATTCACTGAACCCTTACACTGACCCCCCTACATTGACCCTTTCACTGACCCCCTTCACTGACACCTACACTGTCCCCCCCCCCACATTGACACCTACACTGACCCCCTCTACATTGACCCCCTTCACTGAACCCTTACACTGACCCCCCCCTTCACTGAACCCTTACACTGACCCCCCCTACATTGACCCCCCCTACATTGACCCCCCTTCACTGAACCCTTACACTGACCCCCCCTACATTGACACCTACACTGACCCCCCCCCCCCACATTGACACCTAGACTGACCCCCCCTTCACTAACCCCCCCCTACTGATACCTACACTGACCCCCCTTCACTTACCCACCCCCCACTGACACCTACACTGACCTCCCCTACAGTTCCACTTTCACTTTACTGCAGTCAGTGCTCTCCAGTCCAGGCTGCTCCCCCCCTCCTCCCTCCCTAGATGCCTTGTGTGTCTGTCAGTCCAGAAAAACATCTCTCATGGTCTCACCTCTCACAGCTCTCTCTTCAGTCCTCTTCACGCTTTGCTGGCTGAGTGCCACAACTAGAAAGATAGAGATGAATGATTCCTGTGCCAGCGCCGGGCGGCTGAGTGAAAAGAAGGCTGCTGATTCGCTGAGCTGACTGAGCTGTGCAGAACACGCCACCGACAGGCGGGGCTTGGCTTGCAACGCTATGCCAATGGGCAGTGGAGGCACAGTCCAGCTTCGCCCCGCCTCGACCCGCAATTTCCAGCCATAGGGCGCCGCCAGCTATCTCCCAGCCTAAAGATGGCGGCAGCCGCAAACAGTGTGTGATGACACCGTGTTAGTAATATATATAATGTCAGACAGAGTGACACTGCAGGATGCGCCCCCCCAGATGTTGCGCCCTGTGCGGCCGGCCCCCCCTGCACCCCCCACGCTACGCCACTGCCCTGGAATGCTCACGACGAATTTGGAAGAAGGGAAATGCAGGAAGCCCTTTCTTCATCTAAATAAAATATTTTCTTTGTGTTTAGCATCTACCCACCCTTTGTCAGCTAGTTATTTATCACAGGTATGCTGCCATGGAGGCGCCAGGAAAACAGAAAATTGTATCATACGTACCGTAATTTTCCTTTCCTGGTGCCTATCCATGGCAGCTTACGCTCCCTCCCTCGGTATTCTATATTACAGGAGAATGCTGGGAGTAGGGGGCGTCTTTATTTTATGTTATTCACTAGTCCTGAAGGCGGAGTAGAGGCGGCGCTCTATCACAGGTATGCTGCCATGGATAGGCACCAGGAAAGGAAAATTATGGTAAGTATGATACAATTTTCCGTTTTTATTTTTTCAGTTTGGATAGAGTAATGGAGAGTTATAATACCTGTCAGATTTTTTTTTTTGCCATCTGTATCCCATTGTGGAGATTTCCCTTCACTTCCTGTCCCATAGCCAAATTGGAAGTGAGAGGGAATCCCTGCAAATTAACCACTTCCGAACCGCCCGCCGCAGTTGTACGTCAGTACTTTGACGTTAATATTTTTTTAAACATGTGAGGTATCGCCGCTATCGTTAGAGCAAGAGCAATAATTTGAGCACTAAACCTGCTCTGTAAGTCTAAGCTGGTAACCTGTAGAAATTTTTAAAATGTCGCCTATGGGCATTTTTAAGTACCTATGTTTGTCACCATTCCACGAGCGTGCCCAATTTTAAAGCATGACATGTTGGGTATTTATTTACTCGGCGTAACAATATCTTTCCCATTCTAGAAACAAATTGGACTAAATGTACTGGTTTCCTTTTTTGTAATTCAAAAAAGTGAATTTATTTAAAAAAAATTGCGTTTGGAAGACCTCAGAGGTCTGATGAAGGAGCTGCGCATGCTCTGAAACATGCAACCTGCCATCCAACCGCACTATCAGATGCCGGCTGCTTGCGTCTCTGCGTGGTGGCTGGAAGTTTGCGCCCTGTGTAGTGCACGCCCACACAGGAAGCAGCGTCCCGGACATCTGTTCATCCGAGCATTGGCTCCCCTGATCTCGGACGGTATTACGGATTCACTCCAGCTCCCCTTCTACCTGTTATGGCTTACATCCTGTAAGTGCTTTTAACCCTTCATTCCTGAATAAATGTAAGTGTAGCAGGTTTTTCAGGCATTGGGCCTGATGTGGGTCTGCCATGGTTACCGGTGACACCTTCAGCCCATTTAAGCTGAATACCCAAGTGTCAGATTGGAGACAATGACCATTCCGGCATCTTTGGTTTGTCCCCTCTCTCTAGGCAAACCCCCAGGGGGCAGTTTGCAGTACTCACGAACTGGGAATGCTTCCCTGAAACTGGAACCCTCTCTCTCCGCTGGTTCTCCACACCGCATCCTCTCTGCAGCTCAGCTCGGCCCTCTGTCACCTCAGGAAAGCCACCTGGGACAACCGATCCTGCTGACAGGAGGAGAGACAGCCATATTCTCCCTCCTGGGACTCTGCTTCTCGCCAAAGACGCTGCATTATGCGTTCCCCTCAAACTTATACCCACTCCCAGAATGCTGTGCGGCAGAATCTGTCTTTCTGGGGTAGATACAGGCCTGAGTGCACCATTGGCTGGGTTTCCTCCACTGCCCAAAGAGAACTCTCTCATAGAGCACAGTGGGGAGACTCTCCAGTCTCAACAGCCCAGCTGAAAATCATGGCCCTGGTGTTAGGCAGCCAGGGCCCACTATACTATACCTAGCACCTACTTTGTAGGGTGCTACATCCACCCCACACCAAACTGAGTCCTGTCCCCATGACTCTGAGGCAGCCACCTCCTATCAAAAACTGTGGCCAAAAACTCAGGAGTATCCCACAGACCTGGAAAATGGGGAAAAGGAAAATAATGAATGTACAAATAAATTACGGTGAAAAAATATAGCTATACATTACTCTGCTGTACAAATATACAAACAATTTAGGTGCATGATTTTCAAGGCAACACAATATACATTCCCTAACTAACTGTCTCTAAGATGATCCCACCTGTAAAGAAATGGAAGCAAAAGTTAGTCAACTGCATACATTTGAGAAAATACAAGACTAATGGGCCATACACACTATAAGATTTTCTGAAGACTTTTTCGTTTAGACTTACCAAAACCATATAATATGAGGTCAAACCTAAACACTTTCAATTTGTATGCAATCTGGCAGGCCCTTGCACTACATAGAAAAGGTAAATCTGAAGGAAAAAGTCTTTTAGTGTGTATGGCCCTTAACTGTCTAGACAGGTGAATGAAAAGACCCTCCTATTAGGGTGATCTTTTCACTCCCTTCCCCAACTACCTCTGCTGACCAGTGTCTTGACTCACCGGGTCCACTTCTTGCAGATATGATGTCTCTGCCCTACACTGGCTAACTAAGCAGAGTCCTTTTCTGAAGTGAGACACAGCGCCCCCTGGCTGGGTCTCAAAGTACTTCTTGTAGGAAACAGAGCAAGTCACTGGAGCCTGAGTGCCCTGCAGTCCTGTTGATTCAGGGAAGTAACAACAGGGGTCCTTCAGGGCACCCCTTAACAAAGTTCCTGGACACATTCTTGAACCTGTAGCAACTGTATCTCCTCTTTACTTGAACTGTGGAAGGCTTCCCACACAGTATTTGTAAGCCACATAGATCCTGGCCCATTGGCCCAAGGGATCTGACATAGCAAACATTTCCTTAAGACCCTGGCCCGATGGCCCAAGGGGTCTGCAATTAAACTTGAACATTCTTTTCAACAAAAACTTTTAACAGTTCCTTGGTCAGTTGTAAAGGCCAGCCGGCCAGATATGCACAGTTTGACAATTCTCTTTTTTTTTTTAAATGAGCAACTTGTTCCCTTTAAATATAGTAGTTAGTTCCTTGCTCATCCTTTACTCGGATGGACCAGGCCTGACCTGATCCATCTGGGCGATGGACCTGTCAATGTAAATGGAGCACCCAAAGATCCACTGAGCTTTTACAGCATTAAACCTTTCCTTTAACTTCTCTTCCGGTGAATCTCTATATGGTTTGGGAATGAACAAGAAGTCCCATATGACCTCATAACACCAGAAATATCTGGGGTAGTGATGTATGGCCAAAAGTTTAAACTGCTTCAGTGTACAGTGACAAGTGAAGACTGCAGGCAGCTGGGGAAACATGTGGTGTCACCCCTCTGGCCAGTGTCACCCGGTGCGGACCGCACCCACCGCACCCCATAGTGACGTCACTGGATCTGGGATCCTCTCAACATAGGTGTCACAGAATCCCAACTTTTGAGCTAAGTCCCCCCTTTCCATAGCTTCCTTGGCCTCCTTGTCAATGGTTACTGCAACTTCAGGACCTGGGGAGCTGCTCCCAGTTTCGGACCCCCAGTCCCACTCTGTTTCATCAGCTAACCCCCAATCGTCGATCCCCTCTTCTTTAGAGCCATATTTGTACTGGAAGCATGGGGATCCTATGGGCACAAGGCCTGCTTCTTCCTCACCACTAGTGCTGGTGGGTGAGGCTTGGACAATTGCAGGCTTTGCAGGCTGTTGAATTGAAATGGGAACGGATCCTGCCACTACTGTTGTGGTTGATGCGCCTTCCGGCCGCCCCCCGGCCGCCCTCCGGCCGCTTGTACGGGCATGCATCCCCTCCCCAGGGGGCTCTGCGACCGAGTCCCCCTCAAAAACACTGAAGGTCCACTGGCTGCTGGCATGGCCTCCAGTTGCATCATCAAACGCAACATGCCCCTTCCACCTCTGCGGAGGAACTTGGATTCTGTCCCGGTCACCTCCTGAGTGAGGCCTGACTCCCAAGTGACATACAACTTCTTGGGCCTGCCCTCACTCCTCTCTGCCCGGAGCAGCAGATAGCCACACTGCCCACACTGGACCCACGCCTGCACTTTCAACGTAACAGCAGCACATTGAGGACATACCGCTCCTAGGTACTCTCGGCCTCCTCCGGTGCACAGCGCGAGCCCGCCTTCAGGCACCATCCGGATGCCTGTGTCCCATACTAGGGATGGATTGGGCTGGTGGATCTGCTCCGGTGTCTGCCTAGCAGAGTCTTCGCCGATAGCGGCAGCAACAGCGGTCACACTCTTTTGCTCTCCAATAAACGCCATGTTTCTCTCTCCTACACGTGTCTCCCTCACAGCCACACTCAGAATCTGTCATATTGCATTGAATTAGCATATGTACCTGTACCCTACTTGATGTGGGATTATAAGAGCCATACTATCGATTGGAGAAGCACTCCACTAAGCATATACCAGGTTGCTTATGTAACTGCAGTGTGAGCTGGAGTTTGGCTTCAATTTGTTAGTGTATCCAAATCTGCTAGTCCATCTAACAACCCTTTCCCCCTAGACTGACAATGCTGCTGTCCAAAGGTGTCCTCCTGTGCTCCTTCATCCAGCCTGTAGGCACTCATGTACAGGAGGTATGATACTGGCTGGATCACCAAGTGAAAACAGAAGGAAAAAAGCCTAAAAAGAAAACAAATGCAGCCACCAAATCTAATGATTGGTAAGCTGCAAAATATTACATTTTTGCTTTTTGATTTGAATACTGCTTTAAAGTGATTTTAAACCCTCACATATACCCAGTGAATTGAACAGCCTCAGATGATACACAGAGATGAAACAAATCCCCCTACATAAGTTTTACTTGCATCTTTGGTGTCCTCAGCTTTCTACACTGTTTAGAAAGTGCACATCGTGGTACAAATTTTGTTTTCTCATTCAGCATTGGGTGTGGAGTCTACGCATTGTCTGTGTGGGATGATTGGAGGAAAGGCATACCCCCCTCCACATAGGCAGAGGAAGGCAGAAACACGCAGAGCTGTGCTGTGAATAGACCAGCTCTCTGCTACTCTATCCCTATGCACCCTCCCCTTCACAAATTTTCAGCTGCTTTTATCTCTTGTGTCAGAGAACTTGTCAGAAGTTAAAATGCTGATAACAGAGAAAAGAAGCAGCAGAAAGACACGGGAGCTTCACAGCAACATCACGGAGCTGGTGGATGTCAGAGACCTTGCGCTCCTCCACTTTCTGTTTGAGGATGCCCCACAAATGTTTAGAAGGGTTTAGTTCTGGAGACATGCTTGGCCAGTCCATCACCTTTACCCTACTTGATGTGGGATTATAAGAGCCATACTATCGATTGGAGAAGCACTCCACTAAGCAAGGCAGTGGTCGTCTTGGAGGTGTGTTTGGGGTCATTATCATGTTAGAATACTACCCTGCGGCCCAGTCTCCGAAGGAAGGGGATCATGCTCTGCTTCAGTATGTCACAGTACATGTTGGCATTCATGGTTCCCTCAATGAACTGTAGCTCCCCAGTGCCGTCAGCACTCATGCAGCCTCAGACCATGACACTCCCACCACCATGCTTAACTGTAGGCAAGACACACTTGTCTTTGTACTCCTCACATGGTGGTCGCCACACACGCTTGACACCATCTGAACCAAATAACCAAATAATATCTCATCAGACCACAGGACATGGTTCCAGTAATCAATGTCCTTAGTCTGCTAGTCTTCAGCAAACTGTTTGCAGGCTTTCTTGTGCATCATCTTTAGAAGAGGCTTCCTTCTGGGACGACAGCCATGCAGACCATTTTGATGCAGTGTGCGGCGTATGGTCTGAGCACTGACAGGCTGACCCCCCCACCCCTTCAACCTCTGCAGCAATGCTGGCAGCACTCATAAGTCTATTTCCCAAAGACAACCTCTGGATATGACGCTGAGCAGGTGCACTCAACCTCTTTTTGGTCAACCATGACGAGGCCTGTTCTAAGTGGAACCTGTCCTGTTAAACCGCTGTATGGTCTTGGCCACCGTGCTGCAGCTCAGTTTCAGGATCTTGGCAATCTTTTTATTGCCTAGGCCATCTTTATGTAGAGCAACAATTCTTTTTTTCAGATCCTCAGAGAGTTCTTTGCCATGAGGTGCTATGTTGAACTTCTAGTGACCAGTATGAGAGAGTGAGAGCGATAACACCAAATTTAACACACCTGCTCCCCATTCACACCTGAGACCTTGTAACAGTAATGAGTCACATGACATCAGGGAGAAAAAATGACTAGTTAGGCCCAATTTGGACAATTTCACTTAAGGGTGTATTCACTTTTGTTGCCAGCAGTTTAGACATTAATGGCTGTGTGTTGAATTATTTTGAGGGGACAGCAAACTTACACTGTTAGACAAGCTGTACACACTACTTTACATTGCAGCAAAGTGTAATTTCTTCAGTGTTGTCACATGAAAAGATATAATAAAATATTTACAAAAATGTGAGGGGTGTACTCACTTTTGTGAGATACTGTATATGTGCATAGGTCAGATTTCATAAATGGGGTTTATATCTACTTTAAGCTTTTAAAAATGCTATGCAACTGCTGTCCCTCACTGTTTAGTGGTTAGACATACAGTTTTGATTAGTATGGTTAAACTTAATTAGGAGAGAACCTAAACTGTCATTCTGCATGAGAAACTTCACCCCGTTATCTAGTGGAAAAACCACTGTGCCCAATCATGCTTCCTTTATTTGCATGTGGTTTGCACGGTAGATTGACAATGTGATATATTAAAGCCACAAACTATTTAGTCCAAGTAAGATGCTAAACTCCCCAGAAACAGGGGTGGAGTGTTCTCTGTAGTTCTGGAACAATAAAGTTGTTTTTAACTATTTGGAAGAAACAGTGTGTGGTTTCAATATATCAAGCTGACTTGTGTGGGAGAAGGTTGGATTGTACACGGTGACATGACCTTAGAATGACTTAGTACTGCTAGATCACTTCATGCTGGCCCCTTTATGGGTAAAGCTATGTAAAACATTAAAACATTAAAAATAGGTGGCTATACCAGGGGCTTGCAAACTATGGCATGCGTGAAAGACATGGCACACAGCTGCATTTTTGATGGCACATGAAGGAAGCCTATAACATCCACCTCCCACTTATCCACTCATCAGCAAAGCTGGCCAACTGTTGCGGCATACTCAGCATGGCTGGCTCTTTCTCTCCCCATTTCCCATCCACCTCTGTTCACGTCCACCTCACTCGGCTTGCCTGCAGCCCATATTGAAGCAGTGTTGAGCAGGGCCGGATCAAGGGGATGCTGCACTACCCCTCCTTCTATGAATGCTGTGACTGGGTGTTAGATATAACCTTTTGGGGCTAAACAAAGTACAGGCAGACAGTCTGTTGTTTCACTGAACACTGCTGCTTCTTTTCGGAGCAGGAACTATTCTCTTTATTACTCTTTTGAGGCATAGACAAAACATGAACTCACAAATGTAGCACTGCCATCTAGTGGTCATACAATGTAATAGGCACACAGCAATGACATACAGTGGTTGTTGCTGATTAAATACAAACCTTGTATGCTAACACTGGGTCTGTAAGCTCCTCCTATCATCCTCAGACTGCACTTAACCACACCACAGGACATGCAACATAGCTGCTCCTGTACACAGATAAGATTTGACTCTTTTACATATGCAGCTTTGATCTGCACAGTGTGTAGCTGGCTGTTGCAGTTCTGACTTGTGAAATCCTCAGATCAGAAAGGCAGCACATCCTATGCTCTGCCCTACTGACTTCTGTCCTTTGCCCTGCTGATCCTTTACTCTGCCCTGCTGACCCCATCCTCTTCCCTGCTGACATCTGTACACTCCCCTGCTGACCTCCCATCTTCTGCCTTGCTGGCCTCTGTATACTGTCCTTCAAACTCCTAACCCTTTCTTCTGTCCCCAATGTTTTTCGTATTGCACCCCTACACCAGATAGGCTAGATCTGGTCCTGGTGTTGAGTCGGATGCCCCAAGCTGTCTGCTCTCATTTTGGACTGGTAGTTAACCAGCTGTTGTGAATTACTAATTAAGGGGTGCAGGAACCGGGACTGATCTGAGGTGTGAAGATAAAAGAATTGGGGTGGTCTGAGGTCTGGTGGTGAATAAATTAGGGTAATCTGAGATGCGAATGTGCAGTAGTTGGGGTGATCTGAGGTGTGAAGGTGTAGAAATTTGGGCGGATTTGAGGTGTAAAGGTGCAGTAATTGGGCTGATCTGAAGTGTGCAGGTGCGGGAATTGGGCCAATATGAGGTGTGAAGGTGCAGCAATTTGGCTAATCTGAGGTCTGGTGGTGTAGGAACTGGGACTGACCTGAAGTGGCAAGGTACAGGATTGGGGGTGATCTGAAGTGCGAAGGTGCAGAAATTGGGGCTGCTCTGAGGTGTGAAGGTGCGGGAATTGGGCCAATATGAGGTGTGAAGGTGCAGCAATTTGGCTAATCTGAGGTCTGGTGGTGTAGGAACTGGGACTGACCTGAAGTGGCAAGGTACAGGATTTGGGGTGATTTGATGTGTGAAGGTGCAGGAGTTGGGGGTCATCTGAGATGTGAGAGTGTAGGATTTGGGACTGCTCTGGGGTAGGAAAGTGTAGGAATTGGGTTGATCTGAAGAGTGAATGTGCAGAAATTGGGGCTGATCTGAGGAATAAAGGTGCAGGAATTGGGGTGATCTGAGGTCCCTTGGTAAAGGAATTGAGACTGATCTGGGGAGGTAAGGTGTACGAAATGGGGTGATCTGAGGTGTGAATTTTCAGTATTTGGGGGTGATCTGAGGTCTGGTCGTGCAAGAATTAGGGTGATCTGAGTTGTGAATATTCAGGATTTGGAGCTGATCTTAGGTGTGAAGGTGCAGTAATTGGTCCAATCTGAGATATCAAGGTGCAGGAATTCGGCTGATCAGAAGTCTGGTGGTGCAGAAATTGGGCTGATCTGAAGTTGAAAGGTGCAGCAATTGGGCTGATCTGATGTGCGAAGGTGCAGGAATTGGTGTAATCTAAAGAGTGGGGGTGCAGGAAATGGGGCTGATCTAAGGTGTGAAGGTGCAAGAATTGGGGTTGATCTTAGGTGTGAAAGTACAAAATTTGGGGGTGATCTGATGTGTAAAGGTGCTGGATTTGAAAGTGATCTGAGATGTGATGGTGCAGGAATTGGGACTTATATTGGGTATAGGAATTGGGCTGATCTGTGGTGTGAAGGTGCAGGAAATGGGGCTGATCTGGGGTATGATGGTGCATGAATTGGGACTGATCTGGGGTGGGAATGTGTAGGAAATGGGGTTATGTGAGATGTGAAAGTGCAGAAACTGGGGTGATCTGAGGTGTGAAGGTGCAGGCATTGGGCCAATCGGAGGTGTGAAGGTGCAGGAATTTGACTGATTTGAGGTCTGGTAGTGCAAGAACTGGGACTTACCTGAGACAGGAAGGTGCAAGAATTGGGCTGATCTGAGGTGTGATGATGCAGGATCTGAGGTGATCTTAAGTACAAAGGTTCAGGAACTGGTGTTATATAAGGTGTGAAGGTGCAGGAATTAGGACAGAGCTGGGATTGGGAAGGTGTAGGAATTGGGGTGATCTGAGGTATCAAGGTTAAGGATTTGGGGGGATCTGATGTGTGATGGTGCAGGTATTGGGACTAATCTGAGGTGTGAAGGTGAAGGAATTGGGTTGATCTGAAGTGTGAAGGTACAGGAATTGGGGCTGATCTAAGGTGTCAAGGTACAGGATTTGAGGTGATCTGATGTGTGATGGTGCAGGTATTGGGTTTGATCTGAGATGTGATGGTGAAGGAACTGGGCCTGATCTTGGGTGGAAAGGTGTAGGAATAGGGGTGATGTGAGGTGTGAAAGTACAGAAATTGGGGTGATCTGAAGTGCGAAGGTGCAGGAATTGGGGCTGCTCTGAGGTGTGAGGGTGCAAGATTTGGGGGTGATCTGATGTGTGAAGGTGCAGGATTTGGGGGTGATCTGAGATGTGAGGGTGTAGGATTTTGGACTGCTCTGAGGTAGGAAAGTGTAGGAATTGGGGTGATATGAGGAGTGAAGGTGCAGGAATTGGGGTGATCCGAGGTCCCTTGGTGCAGCAATTGGGATTGATCTGGTTTATTAATGTGTAGGAAATGGGGTGATCTGAGGTGTAAAGGTGAAGGATTTGTGGTGATCTGAGGTGTGGTGGTGCAAGAATTAACGTGATTTGAGGTGTGAATATTCAGGATTTGGAGCTGATCTTAGGTGAGATGGTGCAGGAATTGGGATGATGTGAGATGAGAAGGTGCAGTAATTGATCCAATCTAAGATGTGAAGTTGATCAGAAGTCTGGTGGTGCAGCAATTGGGCTGATCTGATGTTGAAAGGTGCAGTAATTGGACTGATCTGAGGTGTGAAAGTACAAGGTTTGGGGTGATTTGATGTGTAAAGGTGCTAGATTTGAAGGTGATCTGAGATGTGATGGTGCAGGAATTGGGACTTATCTTGGGTGTAGGAATTGGGCTGATCTGAGGTGTGAAGGTGCAGGAAATGGGGCTGATCTGGGGTATGGAGATGCATGCATTGGGACTGATCTGGGGTGGGAAGGTGTAGGAATGGTGGTGATGTGAGATGTGAAAATGCAGAAATTGGGGTGATCTGAGGTGTGAAGGTGCAGGAATTCGGTTGATCAGAAGTCTGGTGTTGCAGAAATTGGGCTAATCTGAGGTTGAAAGGTGCAGTAATTGGGCTGATCTGAGGTGCGAAGTTGCAGAAATTGGTTTAATCTGAAGACTGGTGGTGCAGGAAATGGGGCTGATCTGAGGTGTGAAGGTGCAGGAATTGGGGATGATCTGAGGTGTGAAAGTACACGATTTGGGGTGATCTGATGTGTAAAGGTGCTGAATTTCAAGGTGATCTGAGATGTGATGGTGCAGAAATTGGGACTAATCTTGGGTGTAGGAATTGGGCTGATCTAAGGGGGAAAGGTTCAGGAATTGGTGTTACATGAGGTGTGAAGGTGCATGAATTCGGACTGAGCTAGGGTGGAAAGGTGTAGGAATTGGGGCTGCTCTGAGGTGCGAAGGTGCAAGATTTGGGGTGATCTGATGTGTGAAGGTGCAGGATTTGGCGATGATCTGAAATGTGAGGGTGTAGGATTTGGGACCGCTCTGAGGTAGGAAAGTGTAGGAATTGGGGTGATCTGAGGAGTGAAGGTGCAGGAATTGGGGCTGATCTGAGGTATAAAGGTTCAGGAATTGGGGTGGTTCGAGGTCCCTTGGTGCAGCAATTGGGACTGATCTTGCGTGGTAATATGTAGGAAATGGGGTGATCTGAGGTGTGAAGGTGCAGGATTTGGGGTGATCTGAGGTCTGGTGGTGCAAGAATTAGGGTGATCTGAGGAGTGAATATTTAGGATTTGGAGCTAATCTTAGGTGTGATGGTGCAGGAATTGGGCTGATCTGAGGTGTGAAGGTGCAGGAAATGGGGCTGATCTGGGGTATGAAGGTGCATGCATTGGGACTGATCTGGGATGGGAAGGTATAGGAATGGGGGTGATGTGAGATGTGAAAGTGCAGAAATTGGGGTGATCTGAGGTGGGAAGGTGCAGGAATTCGGCTGATCAGAAGTCTGGTGGTGCTGAAATTTAGCTGATCTGAGGTTGAAAGGTACAGTAATTGGTGTAATCTGAAGAGTGGTGGGGAGATCTGAGGTGCGAAGGTGCAGGAATTGGGCAAATCTGAGGTGTAAAGGTGCATTAATTTGACTGATTTGAGGTCTGGTGGTGCAGGAATTGGGACTTACCTGAGGTGGGAAGGTGCAGGTATTGGGCTGATCTGAGGTGTGATGGTGCATATTTGAGGTGATCTGTAGAGCAAAGGTTCAGGAATTGATGTTATATGAGGTGTGAAGGTGCAGGAATTAGGACTGAGCTGGGGTGGGAAGGTATAGGAATTGGGGTGATCTGAGTTGTGAAGGTGCAGGAATTAGGGCTGATCTGAGATGTGATGATGAAGGAACTGGGACTGATCTTTGGTAGAAATGTGTAGGAATAGGGGTGATGTGAGGTGTGAAGTTCCAGGAGTTGGAGTGATCTGAAGTGTGAAGGTGCAGGAACTGGGCCAATACGTGGTGTGAAGGTGTAGGAATTGGGCCAATCTGAGATGTGAAGGTGCAGGAATTTGACTGGTTTGAGGTCTGGTGGTGCAGGAACTGGGACTTACCTGAGGCGGGAAGGTGCAGGAATCGGGCTGATCTGAGGTGTGATGGTGCAGGATTTGAGGTGATCTGCATTGCAAAGGTTCAGGAGTTGGTGTTATATGAGGTGTGAAGGTGCAGGAATTAGGACTGAGCTGGGGTGGGAAGTTGTTGGAATTGGGGTGATCTGAGGTGTGAAGGTGTAGGAATTGGGGCTGATCTAAGGTGTCAAGGTGCAGTATTTGGGGTGATCTGATGTGTGAAGCTGCAGGTATTGGGGCTAATCTGAGGTGTCAAAGTGAAGGAATTGGGGTGATCTGAGGTGTGAAAGTGCAGGATTTCGGACTGATCTGAGATGTGGTGGTGAAGGAACTGGGACTGATCTTGGGTGGAAAGGTGTAGGAATAGGGGTGATGTGAGGTGTGAAGGTGCAGAAATTGGGGTGATCTGAAGTGTTAAGGTGCAGGAACTGGGCCAATCAGAGGTGTGAAGGTGCAGGATTGGAGGTCTGGTGGTGCAGAAATTGAGATTTACCTGAGGTGGGAGGGTGCAGGAATTGAGTCTGATCTGAGGTATAATGCAGGGCCTGACTGGCCTACCGGGATAGCGGGAAATTTCCTGGAAGGCCATCTGCCTTGGGGCCACGGTAAGCTGTGGCTGCGACTGCCGCTGCCCCCTCTCCTCCCCAGCAGCCAGGAGACACTAACATGCTGCAGAAAGAAAGACGAATCCTGCCTATGAAGAGGAAGATGATTGGCCAACTGTCATGTCTCTGGTTTGTGCTACATTCTCTGATTAAGGCGAGTTCAGCATCTTCCTCCTGGTAACAATCACTAGGGTGGGATCTGGCTTATTTTCTGCTTCCTCCTCCCCCGGGATGAGCGATTAGTTCCCGGCCACTGCACGTCCAAATGCGATGGCGGCTGGTGCTTCATGGGCCGGGGGGCGGCACACGGACCGCACCATACACCCCCCCAGACCACACCAGGCCATGCACCATACCCCCCCAGGACCACAGCAGGACCCCAGTAGGACCCCCCCGGCTCACTCACCCTGCCAGGACATCTGGACATTTGCAGCAGCAAGCGGCAGCGGCTTCGGATTCTTCCCCCTCAGTCTTCTGCGTCTCCTCCCTCCTCCTCCATGCCCAATGGCATGGCTTCTCCTTTTGGCCAATCGGGGAAACGTGTCCCAGGACCCATTCCTGATTGGCCAGGAGGAGGATCCATGTGACAATAGCGAATTTTGATTCGCTATTGTCACACAACTGGGTGGGCTTGGGGCGCAGTGCTTTGCGACCCGAGCCCACTCTTTGTTTTAGCCTATTAGAACCTCTGGCTCTAATCACATGCTTAAAAAAGAAAAGAAAAGCCCCATTGAACTCCATGCGTCCGGCGCCCTGCATGTAGATTGGGTGCCGGACGCATGGATAGGGGAGGGGCAGCACCCCTGCGCCCCCAATGCACCAGCCGCCACTGTCCAGATGCCTGTACCGGATAATACACTGAACTCTCCTGTCTATAGGACTTTCCTATCTGTGCTGTTTGAGTGTGTGGTCCTAGTACCGGGGGGAGGGGAGGCACAGCACTGGCAATAGTGCCCTGATCACACCATACATGTGCAGAGGGAGGAACCTAGCTTAGCAAGCTACACGTTTTTACGGTGTCTCATGAAAGTGAGTACACCCCTCACATTTTTGTGAATATTTTAATATATCTTTTCATGTAACAGCACTGAAGAAATGACCCTTTGCTACAATGTAAAGTAGTGAGTACACAGCTTGTATAACAGTGTATATTTGCTGTCCCCTCAAAATAACTCAACACACAGCCATTAATGTCTAAACCGCTGGCAACAAAAGTGAGTACACCCCTAAGTGAAAATGTCTAAATTGGCCCCAATAGCCATTTTCCCTCCCCGGTGTCATGTGACTCATTAGTGTTACAAGGTCTCAGGTGTGAATGGGGAGCAGGTGTGTTAAATTTGGTGTTCTCTCTCACTCTTTCATACAGGTCACTGGAAGTTCAACATGGCACCTCATGGCAAAGAACTCTCTGAGGATCTGAAAAAAATAATTGTTGTACATAAAGATGGCCTAGGCTATAAGAAGATTGAAGAGGACCATGAAACATAGCTGCAACACAGTGGCCAAGACCATACATGGGTTTAACAGGACAGGTTCCACTCAGAACAGGGCTCGCCTTGGTCAGCCAAAGAAGTTGAGTGCACATGCTCAGCGTCATATCCAGAGGTTGACTTTGAGAAATAGACATTTGAGTGCTGCCACCGTTGCTGCAGAGGTTGAAGGGGTGGGGGGTCAGCCTGTCAGAGCTCTGACCATACGCCGCACACTGCATCAAATTGGTCTGCATGGCTGTCGTCCCAGAAGGATCCTCTTCTAAAGATGATTCACAAGAAAGCCCACAAACAGTTTGCTGAAGATAAGCAGACCGAGGACATGGATTACTGGAACCATGTCCTGTGGTCTGATGAGACCAAGGTAAACCTATTTGGTTCAGATGGTGTCAAGCGTGTGTGGCGGCAACCAGGTGAGGAGTACAAAGACAAGTGTGTCTTGCCTACAGTCAAGCATGATGGTGGGAGTGTCATGGTCTGGGGCTGCATGAGCGCTGCAGGCTCTGGGGAGCTACATTTCATTGAGGGAACCATGAATGCCAACATGTACTGTGACATACTGAAGAAGAGCATGATCCCCTCCCTTCGGAGAGTTTGCCGCAGGGCAGTATTCCAACAGGATAACGACCCCAAACACACCTCCAAGACGACCACTGCCTTTCTTAGTGGAGTGCTTCTCCAATCGATAGTATGGCTCTTATAATCCCACAACCAGAACCACCTCATCCTCACTGGAGAATACACGCCACACTGCGGCCCCATATCCATCAGGTTGGATGTGTGGATCCCCCCGCTGCTGGAGCATCACCACAGATGAGCTTACTCTTTTTATATTTCATGTGAGTTGCAACTTGGCTGATTTTCTTATACATGTCCAATAAAATATTGCACTTAGATCGCTCCTCTGTTTTTTTTTTTCCACATTCATTCCAGAGTCAGCTTTACTCCAGAGGAAAGCTTTGCCCTAGTGCTTATTGTTCATTGATAAACCACATCCTATTCAACAATTTGATATGGACAATAAAATGCACTCTATGGACCTCCAAAGCTAATATACTTTATTATATATATATATATATATATATACAGTATATGACTTATGCCTTGAGCGCTAGCATTTTATAATTGTTTTCACTCCTCAGCAGTGGGGTTACCTACTCACTTAGCCACAGGATCATCAGTTGCCTCCTGCCGATAACCAGGAGGCTCTTCCTAGTGAGGTAGATGTAGACTCACACCATCATAGGACAGCTGGACTCTTTCCCACCAGCTTCCTCCTGGCTCTCCCCAGTATGCTTTTCCAGACCCAACTTGATCACCGTAGTCAAGCTTGCGAATAGGCTCCTAGCTGCTAACTCAGTGTCTTCCTGCCAGATTGTCCTTGAAGTCTTCCCCTGGGGCAGGACCCCTGCACAGGGGTCTCCTCCAGCAGAACTGGACCTAGGAACTTTGCACTCTGTTGTTCAGGCCCCATACTATTTATGGGCTCTCTCACCACCAACTGGACACCAGGGGCGTATCAAGGGGTTGGCCAGACCGGCGCCCGCCAAGGGCGGCTCCAATTCCAGAGCCCTGTGTCCACTCCAAGCGGTGTCAGTGCACTGAGTGTGGGCTCTCCGGAGCTCTATCTCCACCCACACATGAGGCCGGTCAGCGGTCACATGACTATGGCATCATCAATTGTCTCCAGCGGTGGCAGGCTGGGGACGGGGACTGCACTGAGGCTGTCAGAGGAGCCCGTACCACCACTCAGCACCTTCAACCTCCTCTCCACTCCCAGGACAAGCTGACCAGGGGACCCCCTCTCTCTCTGTCTCCCCCCTCTCTCTCTCCCTGTCACCCCCTCTCTCTCTCCCTGTCACCCACCTCTCTCTCTCTCTCTCTCTCTCTCTCACCACCCCCTCTCTCTCCCTGTGACCCCCCTTCTCTCCCTGTCACCCCCTCTCTCTCCCTGTCACCCCCTCTCTCCCTGTCACCCCCTCTCTCTCCCTGTCACCCCATCTCTCTCCTTGTCACCCCCCCCACTCCCTGTCACCCCCCCTCTCCCTGTCACCCCCTCTCTCTCTCACCCCCTCTCTCTCTCTCACTCTCTCTCTCTCCATTTCACCCCCTCTCTCTGTCACTCCCCCCTCTCTCTCTGTCACCCCCTCCCTCTCTCTGTCACCCCCCTCTCTCCCTGTCACCCACCCTCTTTCCCTGTCACCCCCTCCGCTCTCCCTGTCACCCCTCCTCTTCATGTTACCCCCTCTCTCTCCCTCCTTGTCACTCCCCTCCCTCTCCCTGTCACCCCCTCTCTCTCTCACCCCCCTCTCTCTCCATCACCCCCTCTCTCTCTCCCTGTCACCCCCCTCTCCCTGTCACCCCCCCTCTCTCTCTCTCTCTCTCTCTCTCTCACCCCCCTCTCTCTCTCTGTCACCCCCTCTCTCTCTGTCACCCTCTCTCTCTCTCCATTTCACCCCCCTCTCTCTGTCACTCCCCCTCTCTCTCTCTCTGTCACCCCCTCTCTCTCTCTGTCACCCCCCTCCCTCTCTCTGTCACCCCCTCTCTCTCCCTGTCACCCCCCTCTCTCTCCCTGTCACCCCTCTCTCTCCCTGTCACCCCCCTCTTTCCCTGTCACCCCCTCTCTCTCTCTCCTTGTCACCCCCTCTCTCTCCCTGTCACCCCCCCTCTCTCTCTCCTTGTCAACCCCCTCTCTCTCCTTGTCAACCCCCTCTCTTTCCCTGTCACCCCCCTCTCCCTGTCACCCCCCTCTCTCTCTCTCTCTCTCTCTCACCCCCCTCTCTCCGTCACCCCCCTCTCTCTCTCTCTGTCACCCCCTCACTCCCTGTCACCCCCCCTCTCCCTGTCACCCCCTCTCTTTCTCACCCCCTCTCTCTCTCTCACTCTCTCTCTCTCCATTTCACCCCCTCTCTCTGTCACTCCCCCCTCTCTCTCTGTCACCCCCTCCCTCTCTCTGTCACCCCCCTCTCTCCCTGTCACCCACCCTCTTTCCCTGTCACCCCCTCCGCTCTCCCTGTCACCCCTCCTCTTCATGTTACCCCCTCTCTCTCCCTCCTTGTCACTCCCCTCCCTCTCCCTGTCACCCCCTCTCTCTCTCACCCCCCTCTCTCTCCATCACCCCCTCTCTCTCTCCCTGTCACCCCCCTCTCCCTGTCACCCCCCTCTCTCTCTCTCTCTCTCTCTCTCTCTCACCCCCCTCTCTCTCTCTGTCACCCCCTCTCTCTCTGTCACCCTCTCTCTCTCTCCATTTCACCCCCCTCTCTCTGTCACTCCCCCTCTCTCTCTCTCTGTCACCCCCTCTCTCTCTCTGTCACCCCCCTCCCTCTCTCTGTCACCCCCTCTCTCTCCCTGTCACCCCCCTCTCTCTCCCTGTCACCCCTCTCTCTCCCTGTCACCCCCCTCTTTCCCTGTCACCCCCTCTCTCTCTCTCCTTGTCACCCCCTCTCTCTCCCTGTCACCCCCCCTCTCTCTCTCCTTGTCAACCCCCTCTCTCTCCTTGTCAACCCCCTCTCTTTCCCTGTCACCCCCCTCTCCCTGTCACCCCCCTCTCTCTCTCTCTCACCCCCCTCTCTCCGTCACCCCCCTCTCTCTCTCTCTGTCACCCCCTCTCTCTCTCTGTAACCCCCTCTCTCTCCATTTCACCCCCCTCTCTCTCTCCCTGTCAACCCCCTCTCTCCCTGTCACCCCCTCTCTCTCTCTCTCAATTCAAATAAGCTTTATTGGCAGGACCAGATACATTTTAGCATTGCCAAAGCAGTTGAGTTTGTGAAAGGGGGAGGAGGGGGACGGTAAGGGGTAATATAAATGGGAATGGGGAGTCAGTCCATGTAAAGGATTTTTAAGTCATGTCATGTTTTCATGTCCCTCTCAGTCTGTGACATGCTGTCACATATTGTGCAGCTATGTTTACCATTGGCTCCTTTTCTCCCAGTAGGATTTGGAGTTTCCTCTTCTCTTCTATAGAATTAAAGTCCCGCATGAGAGCAGAAAGTCTCTGGAAGTGAGTGTCCCTCACTGATGAGTACTTGGGGCACTGTAGCAGGAAGTGGTCCTCATCCTCCATGACCCCCTGGTCACACTGCTGGAACAATCTGCTCTCCCTGGGCTAGTAGGTCTGTCTGTGCCGTCCTAATTCCATTTCCAGGCTGTGGGCACTCAGTCTGTACAGGCTCAGGGTCTGTCTGTCTTTGGGCTCTTGTAGCACCTCCAGGTAAGGGGCCAGTTTGTAGTCTCTCTGCAGTGACTGGTAAAGAGTTAGTTTCTTGGAGTTTGTTATTTAATTTCTCCAATTCTTCAACATATTTTTCTTCGGAGCATTTCATTATGTTTTTTATTTGTGATTTTGTCAGGCCAAATTGTTGGGAGTTTGGGATGGACAAATCGCTGATGAGTTGTTGCAGGCCGCCAGGTTTGGGCTGGTTCTTATTGGTCAGTAAGGCTTTATGGTGGTACGAGTCAGGACCGCTGTTTTGTAGATGATCCCAGAATGATAGCGCCCTCTTCTGTATTGAAAGAATTAGGGGAAATCTGCCCAGCTCAGACCAGCAGGCACTGTTGGAGGTGCTCTGGTGGACTTGAAAGGAGGTGCTTGCAGGATTCCAGAGGAAATATTTCTGTCGGGATTGAGTCCCATTTGGATTGGTCTGGGTAGGTGACAAGACCCCAAATCTCACTGCCGTAAAGAAGGATTGGGGTGATGATGCTATCAAAGATTCTAAGCCAGACTCTCACTGGGGGTTTTAGGTGATACATTTGTCTTCTGATGGCATGATACGGTGTGATCCGTTAGGATCCGTTAGGATCACAGCTTTGTATCATGTCATTTAGTGTTTTTACACTTTTGAATTTGTCGCCGGTTCCACCCCCCTGCGTCGCAACGCTCGCAGCGAGGGAACCGGAAGGCAAGTGCCGGCAATTGGCCGTGCACAGAGCGGGGAGAGGGCGGGGGAAAATTAACCCCGAGCCACACTCGGGAATACCGCCAGGGAGGTTAAAGTCTACAAAGCAGGCAAATATCTTCCCATGTCTTGTATTGTGGACATGGTTCTTGATGAGACTGTGCAGAGTGTAGATGTGGTCTGTGGTGCGATGGTTTGGCATGAACCCTGCCTGGCTTTTGCTGAGGACGTTGTGTTGTGTCAGGAAGTTGAGGATCCGTTTGTTGAGGATACTGTTGAATAGTTTCCCTAATGTGCTGCTGACACATATCCCTCTGTAATTGGCTGGATCATACTGGTCTCCACTCTTATGGATGGGTGTTATGAGGCCTTGGTTCCATACTTTAGGGTAGTGACCAGCACTCAGGACCAGGTTGAACACTTTACATATTGCAGCATGTGCATCTGGGGAGCCATGTTTAGTAATTTCAGGCAGGATTCCATCCATCCCACTGGCTTTTTTAGTTTGCAGGTGTTGGATTTTCTACATTATTTCTTGTAGTGTAATTGGTACATCTAGGGGGTTTTGGAAGTCCTTGATTATTTCCTCCATATCATTTAGGCTTTTGATGAGGTCTTTTTGTTCTGAAGTTAACTCCTCTTCTGGAATATCTTTGTAGAGGTTCTTAAAGTAAATGAGCCATTTTGAATGTGGAGGTTGTTTTTCCTGGTTGCTGTGCCAATATTCTTCCATATTTCCCGGAATTTTTTTTCCTGAAGTGCCTCTTCTAACTGTTGCAGGTTGTTGGAGATGAAGTTTTGCTTTTTCTCTTTAAGGATTTGTTTGTATTTTTTCTGAAGGATGCCATGGACTATCCTTAGGTAGGTGTTGTCGGGGTCTCTGTGTTTGGTATCGGAGGCTGTTCGTAAGGTGTTCCTTAATGCTTTGCATTCTTTGTCAAACCATTTATTGGATTGTTTGTTGAATGTTTTCTTACAGTTGGCTTTTTTCAGCTGGGCTGTTTCTGCTATGGTGTATAGTATTTTTTGGAAGTCATTTGCTGCCTTGTTCACACCTCCTGGACTCTCCTCATAGGTGTTTTGAAAGTTTGAGACATTTTTTGATGTCAAGTCTGTCAGCTACCACTCTGTATTTGGTGGCGGACTGTTTGGATCATTTAAATGATGGTGGCAGGTTGCAGAGAGAAACCTGGTGGAATTTTGGAGATGGTTTATTTGATGATATAATGTATAGCATTAGTTGGTTGTGGTCTGACAGTAGTGTTTATGGGGTGACTGTAAATGCATTGATGAGATAAGGGTTCATATCTGTGATGGCATAGTCTACCACACTGCTGCCTACGTGGGAGTTTAACGTGTATCTTCCCAGAGAGTCTTCCTTGGTATGGCCATTGAGGATGTATAGCCCAGACTGCCACACAGATTCATCAATTTTTCTTCCATTTTTGTTGATTGTACTGTCAAAGCTGTTTCTTTGTATCTGTATCAAATCATGACTGTAATTTGCAGGGCCCAGTATGTACGTGTTGCCATCAGAACTTGTATAGTCCTTTTCCCTTCCTGTTCTAGCATTGAGGTCTCCAAAGATGAGCAAGTGTCCCAGGGATTGGAAGGGGATTAGCTCACATTGTAGGACCTCATACATATCTGGTCTGAAATATGGGGACTCTGGTGGGGCAATGTATGCTGCACACAGGTAGATAATATGGCGCTTTTCCACTGCATGGAACCGATCGGTTTGGCTCGGTTTGGCGCTTTTCCACTGCATGGTACCGCATGGTACGTGTTAGAATGGTTCGGTACAGTTTGGTACAGCGGCGCTTTTCCACTACATGGTACGGCTCGGTACGGCTCGCTTAAACCCCACCTCGGTTGGGGTTCCAAGCGATCCGTACCTATACCATATCCCACAATCCATTGCATGCAGCCTTGATTGTTTGTCACTACTAGCCACTGATTGCTCAGAGAATCGTTGTAATCCCATCCACTTACTACTTTAGTGGAAAAGCAAACCGAGCCGAGTAGAGCTTATACAGTGCCGAAAGGTGCCGACTTGTACCACGCAGTGGAAAAGCAAACTGAGCCAAGCAGGGCCAGGCAGTGCCGAGTGGAGCCAAGCCGGTACTTGCAGTGGAAAATTGCAAGGATGGAGCTACTTATTCTAATCCAGATGTGGCTCTCTCCTTTTTTGATTGCATTGATGTTGTCATGTAGCTCCTCCTTTTACCAGATTAGTAATCCTCCTGAGCACCGACTCTGTTTGTTTGATTTTTTTCTCTCTCTCTGTCACACCCCCTCACTCTCTCTCCCTCTCTCTGTCACCCCCCTCTCTCTCTCTGTCACCCCCCTCTCTCTCTCTGTCACCCCCCCTCTCTCTCTCTGTCACTGCACCTCTCTCTCTCCCCCTCTCTCTCTCCCCCCTCTCTCTCCCCCTCTCTCTCTCTCTCTCTGTCACCCCCTCTCTCTCTGTCACCCCTCTCTCTCTCTCTGTCACCCCCTCTCTCTCTCTCTCTGTCACCCCCCTCTCTCTCTGTCACCCCCCCTCTCTCTCACTCTGTCACCCCCCTCTCTCTCTCTCTCTCACCCCCCTCTCTGTCACCCTCTTCCCTCTCTCACCCCCTTCCCTCTCTCTCTGTCACCCCCTCTCTCTCTCACCCCCCTCTCTCACCACCTCTCTCTCTGTGTCACCCCCCTCTCTCTGTGTCGGCTCTCTCTCTGTCAACCCCCCCTCTGTCTCTGTCTGTCAAACTCCCCTCGCTCTCTCTGTCAAACCCTCTCACTCAGGGGGGGCCCCAATACAGCTTCTCGCCAAGGGCGCTGGAGACCCTAGATACGCCTCTGCAGTACACACCCCCTCAGGAATTGGCTGGAGTCCCATAAATATTAAGGCTGAATGTCCTGTTCTTCCTCCCACTATGATTCTAGAATCCTCTAGAAGAAAGATGGAAGTAACAGTGAAGAAGCCTGTAACACACTGAGCAGCCCTAAAAAATCAATCTCTGCTCCTCTGATTACAGTGGAGCCAACTAAATTGACCTAGCAGACCGCTCCCCTTCCAGTAATGTGTTACATTCTCTTAATTCCCAAAAAAGTATATTTTTTTACTCTCAGCCCCCTCAAATTTTCAAATTCCTTTTATTTACTTTTTTGGTACTATCATCTGACTTCCTGTTAGAGGGGGGTTACGTTCATTTTTCATGGTTCCACTCCATGTAGGACCATAGCCACCCTCTCTTGCTCACTCTGAGATGGATAAGGGGCTATGGACCATGGTATCTTCAGTGAGCATAGACCAGTGCATGTGACCACAACTAATATGCACTGATCGTTCCAAACAAACAGAAGTGAGGGGAGAAAGAAGAAGTTTGGGAGCTCACACAGAATGTTACAGCGAGTCAGGAAACACAGTAAGAAACAATTTAATGAATAAGGGTCTTTTCACACGGGCTTTCCGCCCAGCGGGGATCGATCTGCTGGATGACAGGTCCGTCTCTGCTTACTTTGCAAAGACAGACCTTTCAGAGCCCCGCTCTTCTCTATGGGAGATCGGATGAAAATGGACCACCTGTCTGTTTTCATCCGATCCTATCCAATCCGATCCTCCAGACGGATGGAAAACAGGGTTTCCATCTGTCTGGATTTCATGGACAGGATCGGATCGGATAGCAGCGGGTGTCAATGGAGATGTCACCGCTGACATCCGCTGCTCCATAGGGTTGAATGAAGCATTCGATCAGGTCAGCCTGAAAAACTGACAGGCGGACCTGATCGGAAAGCCTGTGTGAATGGGGCCTAAGAGATTACAGGGCCATTAAAGTCTAAGTGATGTAAAAAAAGTGACAGGCACTCATCAAGAGTGACCGTCTATGCCCACTCTTTCTGCCCTACTCATTTCATATATGCTGTACTACAGCTTCTGTGAATGAAAAAGTATCTATGAATGGAGGATAAGCAGATGATTGAAAGATCTACCCCCTCCATTCAAAGAAGCTGTAGTCAGGCTATTATTTTTGGAGTATAAGAATATCTTGTCAATTTAAAGTGGTTCTAAAGACAGAAGGTTTTTTACATTAATGCATACTATGAACCTTTTGTGTGCAGTTTCCCCACAAGCTGCTCTAAACTTATGTGAGTCTAATCTAAATCCAGCGCTGTGCCCAAGATCAGCGGCTCTCTCCACTCTCTTCCCCCTCACTGGACATGGAGGCAGCAGCAACAGCCATTGGCCCCTACTGCTGTCAATCACAGCCTGTGAGTAGAAACCATGGGGGTGGGGGTGGGCAAGCCATGCTTTGTGCAATAATGGAAACAGAACTCAGCTTGGGGATTGAGCCCACATAATTGCCTTGCTATGGGGGCACTCCTAAGGTGGGAAGAGTGCCTTTGGGGGACACCAGAAGAGAAGGATTGGGGCTGCTCTGTCCAAACCTCTTCAACAGAACAGGTAATTATAACATGTTTGTTACTGAAGAAGCACAATCAGAATGTGTAACGCGTATGGGTGGGAGGACCCGAAGCCTGTGATGTGACACACCAATTGCCAATGTCAGCATGCTGAGCATGCTTGTTATCCAGAATTTTCTTGTTAGTGTTGGGAAATAGAGAGCACTATGGTGTTTCTGCTTTGTTTTAAGATATAATATGCTGATGACTGAGGAGTGAAGAGGGAAAGGTAGCAGTTACATCCTTGGATGAGAATAAAAGGAGGTCTTGCTGCATCCCCCATAGGAGGAATTGGTCAAAGGCATATTTGACTCCGTAGTGGGGTCAGATATTTGAGGTGAGCCGGCATTGCACCTGAAGGTGGTGGTTGACCAGAAGCACTGTGAAGATAAAAGATCTGTCACTGTATCACATAGTGGTTTTTACTATTTATATGGGACTTTTATGGCATTTGATTTTTTCTGTTCACATTAATATATAGTGTTAGTGATCACAAGTACAGTTGAGTGACACTAGATCAAATAGGATATTTCACATATATGTTATTATGTGTGTATAGCAACCCAAAGTTTTATTTTGAGTATTTTTTTACCTACCTGTTGCGCAGCACTTTTTATATTTTTTTTTCCTTCACAATCACTTTAAAACCTCAGTGCCCAACAATAACTTATTTTCCATACATTTATTTCACATTCATAAACAACATGGCCAGCAGTGGTAATTTATTCAACGAAAGTACTTTCATCATAATTTTAGACAGCAGCATTCTTCCAGTTACGAAAACGAAATTAAATCTACTCAGAATTTTCGCCAATTGACAAAAACTTTGATGAAAATCAATTTCATTTGTTGTCAAATATTGTAAAAGGAACAAAAATGTGAGGGAGGGACGTTTTACCTACAAAAGACGTTATATATAATAAATCTGTGTCTGTGTAGTTTCTTCAAACCTCAATACATTAAATATTAACCTGTTATTTTTTTTTTTTAGTCCAGGAATATATAATGAGTTTGGAAATTGTAGGGGAATGCTTAAATAATGCATTATAATTTAACAAAACCCATTATATTTTAGTTGCTCGACCAAAATGTATTGAAGATTTTGGTAGACTAAAATGTAGAATATTTTAATCGACTTAAATGCACTGGAGATTTTAGTCGACTAAAATATGACTAAAACTAAAATAGCATTTTTATCAAAAGACTATGATTAAAACTAAATCGAAATTTTATGTCAAAATGAATGGCCAGATTCACTATGAGATACAGTGTCTATAGGTGAATGGATTTGATTTGTGTCTATAGGTGAATGGATTTGATCATGTCAGTAAAAATATTATTCTACAGCTAAGGTCCCTTTAACAGAAAGGCTATAATACTCATATTTCTAGCAGCCAGTGTATTCTTCCTCCCCTTTGTTCTACTGTAGTTTCGCAGCCTCTGTTATCCTCCAGTCACACTTATGCAGGTGTGAAGGTACGTACGTTTTTGCGCAAATATGAGTGCAAATCGCACAAGTCCATGACCTTTTTTTTTTTTTTTAAATTGTGATGCACCCATCTTGTTACATTGGGTTTTGGTGCACACAAAAGCATGCGCGTTAGGAAGGTGCATTGAGGTGCCATTATGAATTAATGACACCACTGTGTGCCCCACAAAAGGGATACACGTTTTATGTTCAATGTGTGAACGCATGAGTTTTTGTGTGCATTCACACAATGCACAAATGTGAACATAATTTAAATCTTTTCAATCATTTGAACCCTTCCAGGAGTGACAGATATCTTGGCCATGCAATTTGGGTTCCATCCACTAACCCAATGTCACTGCTGAGATTTGTAGTCAATAAAGGGTCAGAGGTCGGAACCACTCCTGGAAGTGTTTAATGCAGGGGAGTCCTATGGAGGCTGCAACAATTAAATGGAGGTAAGATAGGAGACTTGGGCAGCTGGAAAGGGGCAGGGACCTTTCATATAGATTAACTTTTAACCAGACATGGTCAGTTTAACACACTATGATATGATCCACTTTTATAAAATATTGGCATAATTGTATTATGTGGCACTTGATGGCAATATTGAACTGTTTTTAAGGAAAAATCAATGTTTTAAAAAAAGATCAGGATAGAACGGGCAACATTAATTTCAAGACAGAGGCAAATCTGCATTCGTTGTCTCTATCTTATCACCTTGCATAATGAATGCTGTAGCATTTCTTATCTTAATCAGTTTGCTGACAGTTTGTTTACATTCTCAAACCCATCACAAGTAAAATATTCTGATGCTTTATGCCTTTAGGTCATTGATTCTAATTGCTGCATTTTTCTTCACCTTATATGAAAATTTGAAAGCATTATTCATTTAAAAAATATATTCCTGCCAAAATCATTTATTCTCAGTGCTACAAAAGCTTACTTATAAATATGTAAATATCAAACAAATATATTATATTGTTTTCAACAGTTTAATAGTACAGACTACAGGGCAAAGTTAACAAGGCTTTCAATTTGCATTTCCTTGGTAAAGTGTATTTTATGCATGGTAAACTGCACTACTTAGTATTGCCCAGCAGTAGAGCTGCTGTTTGGTAGACAAGGATTAACTCTACTTGTCAGGTTTTCCCAGGCTTTCCTTAAGAGAACCTCCCTCTGCTAGACAATGAATATAAAAAGGGGAACTCTGTCTAGGTCAGGTTGCTCTCTGCATGGGAAGCGGAGGAGAGTTCTGCTGTGGATGTTATTGACACTTTGCTACTTTTACTACGCCTTGTGAAAGCCCAGTCAGGTTTCTAAGGGATATTGAATTTGCTGCTAAATGGACTAATGGACTTTCTCATCAGTTATGGTGTGACAGACCCAGCCAGGACAGGGGCTTTTGGAGAGGACTAGGGGCAAACCTTCTACCCACTGATTATGGCCCTTGGAGAGAGCAGACCATTCTCTAATAATGGACCACCACTTAAAAGAGTTGAAAAGGCAGAAGGCTTTTTATCTTAATGCAATCTGAGCTCCGGTGCCCCCACAGCAAGCTGCTTACTGTGGGGGCACTGAACAAGAGGGAGGGACCAGGAGCACAGAAGAGGGACCCGAGAAGGGGAGGATCCAGGCTACTCTGTGCAAATCCACTGCAGCAAAGAAGGTAAGTATAACATGTTTATTATTTTTATAGGAAAATATGAGACTTTACAATCACTTTAATTGATGCTGAGATCCAAGCTTGTATTATTTCTCTGAATAAGGACAATAAAGCTTCCCTTCTGAAGTAGATGGGAAGGTGTAATAATACTCTTTTACAGGCTAGTGGTCAGAGGGAACATGGTGGCCCTCCTGCAGACTGTGTTGGAGAGGCTCCTTCACTTGGGACAGAAATATTTATCAACCATACTTCTCAAGTGATCTATGAAGATAAATGAATTCCACTGTATCTCACTGCTGGGATATTGTATGTCCTCAGATGACTTGTATAGTGGAGAGAATACACAAATGTGTGTCTCCCCCATTGTGTACCTCCTAGGTTGCAGTCCCATTGTTAATTGTTTTAATTAAGTCATCTATTGTTTCTGTCAGTCTGCTCATCTCTTGAACAGTTGATTCATATTGTGACCGCTGTACCTTGTTATTGAACCATTGTGGGACGTTTATACTTATCATAATGTGTAATGTACTTTTTTTTTACTTTGGTGCCGGGCAGTCCGACTGGAAGTGGGATCTCTGGTTAATCACAACATTGTCTGGGTGGGCACTGAGTCACTTAGGTGGCTAGTTGTTAAAATAACTTAATATTTATAGTATATGTAGGCTATTTTTTAGTTATGTTAATTATATTTCTGTTTACAGTTTTTATTGTTAGAGTAATATGATCAGGAGGGAAACATCCTTCTGTGGGTTATAAAGTATGTGTCTGAGTTTCAATAAACAGTCAATCCTTTGGATTTTACCTCACATCATGTTTTTGTATGATGATTGGGGTAGAAAGGGCTGGTATTAGCTCTCGATCTGTTTGGAACGGTTTGGAGGGCAAGAGGTACTGTTTGGCGGAAGAAATCACCTAACCGGGGTGCCAAGTGGTTAGTCATATAAGGTATGATCACTTCAGGTGCCACAAGGGAGCACCAGGACACACAAAAAGGGCACTGAGAGGACTTTGTGCAGGAGTGTGTAAGAGTGAAGACATTTCTGAGAACTGTTTGTTATATTTAACTACCTGCCTGGTCTGAAGTCACTAAAGGGGTGCATGCATTGCATATCAAAGAACTAGGCCTTGAAATGAGGAACGAGAGGAGCTGTATCCTAATAGTTGGAAAGCTATCCAGAACTGTCGCTAATGACAATCGGAACAGTGCCAGGTACAAAAGCAACCAGCCAAACAGGAAGCTGGTAATGTGACCTAGGTGATGGGTTACCTGGTAGCATATGCTACCTCTCCTATTGGGCCTGATATCGAGACATGGAGGACCCTAGGGACCCGGTCTGTATGTCATAGTGCCTTAGTGTCCAAGATTATGGTGGGCCAAATTCACTGGGAGTGAGGTGACTGGAATCTGCACTTGTGGGGTTTGGTGCAAGCTCTGCGGCACCAACTCAGAAATGGCTAAAGAAGGGTTTGCGGGACTTTATATGAAACGTATAGAGGTATATACGTCTCCATCCCTGGATCAATGTACAAAAAAGGAGAGAATTGGGACTTTGCATGAGGTATGTACAGTCTGGCTATAAAATAAGGCAAAGTAAATAATGTATATATTGATTGTATTGAACAGTAAATGGCATAGCATAATTGCATTGATACCTATATACATACAGATAACATGTGACCAACAAACATAGCACATAACTTTGTTTGGTAAAGGACATATATCCTTCATGTCATAAAATCACTTAAAAAGCAGGATGGTATAGTAAAATCAAGATGGATGAAGTGCATTGAGCCGTCAGTAGGATTAAAGTGCATCAAAAAATTACAGACGCGTTTCGTGGTAACTGATCACCTCTCAGGGGCGGATGCTTCCAAGTCTGCAAAACGACATAAATAAACCAATATGGTCTAATGTTGTACCCATAGTTGGGGAAATAGTACAATGGGGGGGGGGGAAGGGAAAAGCCCATCCCCCCAGTATACTCACATATCAGTTGAGTCTGGAAACTGTGAGACCTGCTCAAAATGTCCACTCTGGGAACTGTGGTATCAGGGACCAGGAGAAATCCAGGCGCATATATTGAATCCCCAAAGAAGAAAAGAGAAAGGTATATAGGTAATAACAGTATGGGCTCCAATTCTGTGAAAAAAGGTTGAATACAAGTAAGTATGGGCTAATGTGTGGTAGTGAATAATAAGTGGAACCCATCACCAAAATAAAAGATAAGTGCAAAAAGTATATATAAATGAACATGTGTGTCCAAAGAAGAGATAATCTCAAAGTAAAGGACATGTGGATGATTACCTTGTGTTGCTACAGTAAGCCATAGTCCAAAACCAAGCATGTAGTATGCACAATGTATATTACCACAAGGACTCACAGACACCTGGGTGTGACGGAAAAGGAGAGGTGTCCCCACCGGAACAGCGGTCACCACCCATAGGCTGATGCACCTATCCCACATGTCATCCAAGATGGTACAACAGGATGCCCCTGGGGCGTCACATGCACGGCGTGGGGGCGTGGCATTGATGCGCGAAGGGACATGCCTGCCTGATCTTCTGCATCCTGCAACCGCAGGTGAGAGGGGAGGGCGCCCTAAGGGCATCACAGTTCCTGGACAATAGGCAGCAAGACCAGCACCAGACTTCCCCACATCTATCGCAAAGGGCTAAGTGCAAATACATACTGTATAGACTGAGTATGTCCATAAGTTTACCTACATATGAGGAATCGACAAATAGTGACAGACTCAGAAATGCTGCATCAATCAAAGGAGAATCTGTGTGGAGGTTTAAAGCAAAGGAGGGACACTGTCCTGTTTTGGAGCCTAAAGAGCTAAACAATCATGCGGAGTAGCCTTGTATTCAAGACAGGGTGCTGCTTCAACTGGAGTATAAAGAGTTAAACAATCATGCAGAGTCTTAAAGACAGATTGCTGCTTTAACTCAGCCTGCAGTTCAGGCATGAACGTTGGCTGTATCCTATAGCAGCCTATTGCAATTAAGCTCCAATGAAAAAAGAATTCAAGAGGTGGTGGGAGTGGGAGTTTGTGCAAAGTAGTGAGAGGAAAAAATATTCAGAGAGAGCTCACTGGCTCAGGCTAGCCTGCCCACAACAGGAGTATCAGACCAAATGATAAAAGGCTCCAAATTCATTTTTTGGTTTGAACAAAAAAAAAAAAAAGGCAACTTGTTTTGGGGGCCAGAAACACTCCCCCTTAATCAGATCTTCAGGTAAAATAAGAAGCTTGAATGGACTCAAAATAGGGTGTTTCCTGTGTAAATCTATGTAGGAAAGCTAACTAGGAGGGTTACTGGCCAGCAGCATCTGTGTAAGCAATGAGGGTCATCAAGTCCCATTTTGAGTTCATTCCACTTTCTTATTTTAACTGAAGCCCTGGTAAAGAGAAAGTGTATTCTTGCCCTTGAAATGCATTGACATGAAGGGGCTACCTTATGTGTGTAGTGCACAACACACAAGCGGGGCCTCAAAGAAAGAGGTAAACTCCGTCCATTTGATCATGAAGAGGGGCTATTGAGTGACAGCACTCAACTTATTAACTTAACCAGTTCCCTACCGACGCATAGTAATATGACGCTGGCAGGGACACCCCGTCCCTCTGGGGGCGTGCAGCGCGGTGATCAGGGATGAGGCATGTCGATTGGACACAGCCCATCCCCGATCAGTGTAAAGAGCCAATGAAATTGGCTCTTTACCACGTGATCGGCTGTGTCCAATCACAGCCGAACACATGAGAGGCTCCAGTGCGAGCCACTCATTCTCGCCGCAATGAGCGCCCTTGGGGGCGTGCAGCGTTCGGGGACGAGGCTCGTCCCTCGGACAAAGCCCATCCCTAATCAAGGTAAACAGCCAATGAAGTTGGCTCTTTACCACGTGACCGGCTGTGTCCAATCACAGCCGGTCACAAATGTCAACAAAGATGGGTAACTCACTGTTACCAGGTTCTCCTCCTCACACACCGATCCAGTGTGAGGAGGAGAACTGGAAACAGTGAGTTACCATTTACTGTGAATTCTACTGTGCCCTGATTGCCCCACCAAATAAAGAGCTATCACCTAGTACCTATCTGTGAGCCCATCAGAGTACCTGTCACCTGCCCATCAGAGTACCTGAGTACCTGTCACCTGCCCATCAGAGTACCCGAGTACATGTCATCTGCCTATCAGAGTACCCGAGTACCTGTCACCTGCCTATCAGAGTACCCGAGTACCTGCCACCTGCCTATCAAAGTACCTGAGTACCTAACACCTGCCTATCAAAGTACCCAAGTACCTGCCACCTGCTCATCAGAGTGCCTGCCACCTGCCTATCAAAGTACCCGTGTACCTGCCGCCTGCCTATCAAAGTACCAGAGTACCTGCCACCTTTTTATCAGTACCTGAGTACAGTGGCGTAGCGAGGGGTCTTTGCGCTGGTCTTTCTGCAATGAAAGGGGGCACGCTGGTCATTCTGCATTGAAAGGGGGCACGCTGGTCTCTCTGCATTGAATGGGGGCACGCTGGTCATTCTGCATTGAAAGGGGGCACGCTGGTCTCTCTGCATTGAAAGGGGGCACGCTGGTTATTCTGCATTGAAAGGGGGCATGCTGGTCATTCTGCATTGAAAGGGTGCACGCTGGTCTCTCTGCATTGAAAGGGGTAACGCTGGTCATTCAAACTTGTATTTATATGCATTTTACTTTAATTACATCAGTATTTTCATAACAAACAATACATGTGCTTAGGGGTAAGGGTTTCTTTAACTAATCTAGTGGAAGAGACTCGAGTGCTAAAATCCCACCGGTTAGGGGGCGCAAATTACTTGCCTTGCCCCGGGTCCTGACAACCCACGCTACGCCACTGCCCAACTACCTGTTACCTGCCTGTCACCTGCCCATCAGAGTACCCAAGTACCTTTCACCTGCCTGTCACCTGCCCATCAGAGTACCCGAGTAACTGTCACCTGCTCATCAAAGTACCCGAGTACCTGTCGTGCAGCCCAGCAATACCTGACGTGCATCCTATCACTACCTATCGTGCAGCCCATCAGTGTCACCCTTCATAGACTCACCATATCCAAAAAAGTTTTCACTGCTGAAGAGGCATATCAATTTCTAAGCCTGACGGATGAGAGCAGCGGGGAGCTCTCACTGTCCGATTCCAGTTCCGAATTCGGTTCAGAATTCAAGCCCTTTGAAGGCTTTACGTTGGGGACTGAATCCAAGGAGGAAGCAGCCCGTCCTAAAAGAAGACGCTCTGAAAACCAGGCACACACCCGCAGCGCCATACATCCCAATAGCCAATCGGCAAAGACCCCAGGAGGAAAGGCCCAGTACAAGCACTGGAATTTCACACCAGCCCCGAAGAATTAGAACCCAAACCTATCTTCCGGATGCCTTAGCAAACCAATTGTGGCTGCCTTCTAGCTCATGGTCAGCTACAATCCCTCCTTTCATAGCACAGCCAGGTTTGCAGGTCAACACCGAAAATTTTTCTCTAATTGATTTTTTAAATGTATTTTTCCCTAACAAGTTCCTTCAAGGCATCGTGGACCAAACAAATCTTTTTGCCCAACAGTTCATAGAGCACAACCCCAACTCATGTTATGCCCATCCTTTTGAATGGATACGCCTAACATTAGAAGAGCTTAGATTGTTTTTGGGCCTTACAATCAATATGGGGCTTACAAAAAAAAAATGAGTTGCATTGTTATTGGTCCACCAAACACATCAAACACATGCCAATTTATTCATCGGCCATGTTAAGGTCCCGCTATGGCGCTTCCTGCATTTCAGCGATAACTCACAGTGCCCTCCCCGAGATCATCCCAATTTTGACAAACTCTATAAAATTCGCCCCTAATTGATTTTTTTTCTAAGAAGTTTCCCAAAGTTTATGTCCCTGACCAGAACATCTCTGTGGACGAATCACTGGTCCATTTTACAGGCCGGCTGGGATTTAAGCAGTACATTCCCAGCAAGAGGGCAAGGTATGGATTAAAACTCAACAAGTTCTGTGAAAGCTCCACTGGGTATGTGTAAGCCTTTCGTGTTTACGAAGGCAGAGACTCCCAGCTCCAGCCCCCTGAGCGCCCAACATACATGGGACTAATGCCTTGTACACACGCACCGATTGTCGGCTGACCGATCAGCCGTCTTTTGTCCAGTGTTGTTGTGTTGGTTGGTTGTGGGTTGAAATGTGCTCTAGATTTGCACTTGACTTTTGTTGGCCGACAGAAAATGACGTCACTACGTTCAACGCACGTTTGACGCACGTCCGCCGCTACAAAAGAGGAAGTGAGTGTTTGGCCGTGACCCTTCTGGGCATCTCGCGCTGATTTCGGTAGCATGTGTTTAGTTGACGACATTTCGCTATTTTCAGAGACATCGTTCGAGAATTTATTATGGAGACCGACGATTCGACTCTTGCTGTACTTGGGCTTGGAGTTGTGGCTCTGAGGCAAGTTATGAGCAAGAGGAAGAAGAAGCGGACCTCCTGGACGAAAAATTGGTTGCTTAACCGTGATCATTTTTCCCACATGTCCTTGCTGAGGGAGCTCCAGGAAAATAATCCTGATGACTTCAGGAATTATTTGAGGATGACGGATCCCATCTTTCACCGTCTTCTTGCCCTGGTGTCCCCCTATATTATCAAGCAGGATACGTGTATGCAGGTTGCAATTACTCCTGAGCAAAGGTTAATTGCGACTTTGAGATATCTTGCAACAGGGAGAAGCCTGCAGGATCTCAAGTTCACCACAGGCATCTCCCCCAAGCTCTTGGTATCATCATCCCTGAGACCTGCTCTGCTATCATCAAGGTCTTGCAGAAGGACTATATCAAGGTATGTTTTATGTTTTACATTATATTACATGTATTAGTCATCTCACCCGAATTATGCTGTTTTTGGATGTACATCAATTTACAGATGTAATTATTTTGTAACTACCCTCTGTCCGCATGCACATAGTAGTAAAGATTTATATTATCTTAACCATTTGTAAAATTACCCAGTAACCACCCCAGCATTCTCTCCTATGTGTCCCTAAACGCATTGCCTGTTAACAGTATATTGAATCTGTGTCATTTTCTGACTTTCCCTGAACCAATTCTTCCTTTGCAAATGTTTTAGTACCTAGTTTATGATTTATCTTAAAGACATCAGTCCATCCATTCCAACCTAGGATTGTGTATGTTTATGTAATGATGTAAAAACGTTCAGTGGCCACAAGCCCTTATTGATGTATAAATGCATAGTTTTACTTACCCATCCCCCCACCCACCCATGCTAAATGTAAAATTCAGCATATACCAAAGCTCTAGCTGGTGAATTACAATATAATCACATTAGGAGGTGTAAAATAAATGTATGTAGATGTTATATCCCCAAATGCAAACGATTGTCTTCCTGTTGTTTATATCTTAAAGTTGCATAAGCATTTAACAGACAACTGTGTGTGTAATAATGTGATGTGCTCAAGCACTAATTGTGTTTTTTTTTCCCACAGTTTCCTTCAAACGCAGAGCAATGGCTGGAGATTGCTGCTCAATTTCAGGAAAAGGTGAATTTTCCCAATTGTGGGGGTGTTATAGATGGGAAGCACGTCCGCATTGTCCCCCCTCTGAATTCCGGCTCATTTTATTATAATTATAAAGGTTTTTTCAGTATTGTCATGCTAGCCATAGTTAATGCTAACTATGAGTTCCTCTTTTTGGATATTGGCAAAAATGGCCGCAATTCGGATGGGGGAGTTATTGAGCAGACGGAGTTCACTCGTCGCCTTCATAACGGCACTCGGAACTTGCCATCCAGGGAGCAAACCATTGAGGGGATGAGCTTCGTATTTGTGGCAGATGATGCTTTTGCGCTTGGGGAGCATCTTATGAAGCCCTACCCTCAGAGAAACCTCACCCCTGGCCAAAGGATCTTCAACTACCGGTTGTCCAGAGCTCGCAGAGTGGTGGAGAATGCCTTCGGGATAATGGCCAACCGGTTCAGGATATTCCTGACTTCCATACACCTGGCACTCTACAAAATTGATCACGTGGTCCTCTGTTGCTGCATTTTACATAACTTTTTGCGCAGGAATGCTGAGAACTATCTAATGCAGCAACTGGATACTGACCCTGCTATGCCAGGGCCAAGTGGAGAGGCACAACCCCGTGAACAAGTGGAGTCCATGTCCTCAATGGAAGTCGGACGTTCCGGATTGGCATCACAAAGAGCCTGTCCGATCCGCCAGGAATATCTAGTTTATTTTGTGGGGAGAGGAGCTGTGTCCTGGCAGGAATTACTGCCAGACACAAGATAATTGTGAGAGATCTAATAATATTTCTGAAATTAAACAAAAATTGCAATGATTATGTATTGTGTATTCTAATAATTTGAGCACATATCCAAAACAACATTTTTTGGGTTCATCATGTGTTATATATGTGTGACTTTAGAAGGGTTAATACATTCATCAGTGTGTTTCTCTACTGTTGTCTCTCCCCAGCTGTTCCAATGCGATTATGGCCATGTGTTATTTTTTTCCCAGTGGTGTAAATAGAAGGGCCTTCTGCACCCCTTTAAATTTTTACGAACCCTCTCACATTGAGAAGTAGGTCACACCCAAGGTTCATCCAATGTCACCTTACATTGGTGATCATTGGCCAGAAGGTGCCCATACTATATATTTATTCTAATACATTAGTGTATTAACAACTTACCTCCACCTGTTATGTTGTGTTCATTTATGACATCCTTCTCACTGCCCACCAATGTAAGGAGATGTGTTATGTGAAACTTGCTCATTGTTGAGATCAAAGTGTTATATATATAGGTAATGTAAAGTGAAATAGACAAAATAACCAGCAATACACTATATATTACACTGATCTCCCTACACTGATTGCTACTGGCCATCTCAATGCCATATAGAATCCTAGGAGTGCTAGTACTTAGTGCCGGGTCACACTTATGCAATGCGGGAAGGCTGCGAATTCGCAGCCTGTTCCCGCATTGCAAACTCACCCTTGGCAGTTCACACTGCCATATGCGATATGCTGGGGGTGTCAATGAAATGTTAACGACACCCCCAGTTTGATCGCATATCGCAGTGCGATCTTTGGTGCCGGTTCACACTGTTGCGGCTGCGGCGATCGCATGTAATATTGGAGCGCACTGCTCCTTTATTACATGCGATCGGCTGTGCGGTGCGAATTCAGCCATACACTTTGTATGGCTAAATTCGCACTACACCCGCACAAAAGTCACACATGACCCTTTTTTTCAGCCGCATCAGGATCGGATCGCACAGTGGTTCACACTTGTGCGATCCAATCCTGTGCAAACTGTAAAGATCGCACTGCGATATGCGATCAAACTGGGGGTGTCGTTAACATTTAATTGACACCCCCAGCGTATCGCATATGGCAGTGTGAACTGCCAAGGGTGCGTTTGCGATGTGGGAACAGGCTGCGAATTCGCAGCCTTCCCGCATCGCATAAGTGTGACCCGGCACTTACAGTTCACACAGGATTGGATCACACAAGTGTGAACCACTGTGCGATCCGATCCTGATGCGGCTGAAAAAAGGGTCATGTGCGACTTTTGTGCGGGTGCAGTGCGAATTTAGCCATACAATGTGTATGGCTGAATTCGCACCGCACAGCCGATCGCATGTAATGAAGGAGCAGTGCGCTACAATATTACATGCGATCGCCGCAGCCGCAAGAGTGTGAACCAGCACTAAATAGAACCTGTATTTTAGTAGACTGATTGCCACTCAGTTCACAGATATCATAGTGCATTCAGTGTACTAGTGAATATCACTTGTTAGATGTCCACTGGTCCTGAAGGCACAAACATTTTGTCCGGCTGATAATTATACACACAATCAAAACTGCTTTCATTAACATGCAAATATGTGAATAGGACAGCCATCATACATTTTGTGCTACTTTACCCAGCTTTAGACCTGCCCCCCCAGCGAAGGTCAAAGAAAGAATCGAAGACACATTGTTGAATGTAAAATTTTTTTTATTAAAACACATTCACAGGGTTAGGGTTAGGGTGTTGTAAAGTGCTTCATATGCATAGGAGCCCTGTCTAAAACTTGAACAAACTTGGGTACACCTTTAACAGATGACGATGCATGTATTGTGCAAAAAATATGCCATAAAATTTAAAACGAACATGGAGACAAACAACAAAATCCCAATAAAAACCAATAAAATATCTGGAAAAATTAGTTTAAAATTTGGCGAGCATGTCAACAAAGTCTCGCATTTTATTTTGTAAGGCTGTTGCAGCCTCCTTAATTTTTTCAAGCTCTGAGCAGCATTGTAGAGCCTCTACTGTCATCCTGGCTATAGTGCAACTAGGAATAACATGACCTGTTAATAAAAAAATCAAATATTAAACAAATGCGAAGCAACTAGATGAGGTCATAATATTTGAACATTCGGGGTCAAGTTCATCTTAAACTACTGAAGAGTTTATACCTACCCTGCTCTTCTGCTCTTTTGCCCTAGGCTCTTCTTCTTCCTCCTGTCCTCCTCCGATGCTGTCGCAGGTCTCTGCAGCTTAATATATACCCATTAGGGGCGTGAACACACGATGACGTCATCGAGAGGTCACGCCCCTAATGTATATATATTAAGCTGCAGAGACCGGAGACCGGCATAATCATCGGCGACAGCATCGGAGGAGGACAGGAGGAAGAAGAAGATCCTAGGGCAAAAGAGCAGACAACAGAAGAGCAGAAGATTGGACAGCAGAAGAGCGGAGAAGAGAAGATCCGAAGAGCAGAGTGGAGAAGACCGGATGAAGTATTTTAAGAACATTTCATAAACGTCTCCTGTCGTTATTCACATACACTTCCTTTTATGGGGTGAATGGGTAGGGGGTACTATGTACCCCCTACCCATTCACATAGGGAGTGGGGTCCGGGATCTGGGGGCCACCCATTGTTAAAGGGTGCTTCCAGATTCCTATGAGCCCCCTGCCCGCATGACCCCCACAAACACCGGATAGGGTTGTGGGGATAAGGCCCATGTCCTCATCAACATGGGGGCAAGGTGCTTTGGGGTGGGGGGTGCAGAGCCCCCCCTGCCCCAAAGCAACAACACCCCCCCATGTTGAGGGCATGTGGCCTGGTGTGGTCCAGGGGGGGTGGGTCCGCTAGCTCGTTCCCTCCCCTTTCCTGGCCTGCCGGGCTGCATGCTTGGATAAGGATCATGTATGGATTTTGGGGGGTACCCCACGCCGTCTTTTTGGTGTGGGCCTACCCTCGAATTCCATACCACACACAAAGGGCCTGCTTTAGAACTTAGGGGGGACACCGACGGCGGTTTATCCCATTTTTGCGTGGAGTTTCCCCTCAATAATCTCACAGCGCAAGTGGCCCCGCAAGTCGGATCATCCTGATCCGACTTACGGTGCGACTTCCATTCAAATCAAGAGGCTCCCATAGGGAACTATTGTTTTGAAATGGAGGCTGAAAATAACGCTGCTAAAAGCAACATGGCAAAACGTGCTATTACGCTAATTGAACAAACTACTGAAAGCACGTTTTTACAGCTGCTTTTTCCGGCGTCCGAACTAGCTTTGACACACGTTTTTTCTAATGCCCCATGTGCATGGGGCCTAAAAACCAGCAAACGTCAAAAACATATGTTTGGTCTAAAATGTGAATCAGGTGCGCCAAAAAATGTAATCATGTGTCAAATATATAATCATATAGTCACAAATCTACACAAATGAAGAAAACTTTAGAAGATTTGACACTATATGATTATATAATTGACACATAATTTATAAGTTTTGCGCACCTGATTCACATTATTTAACAAACAGGTAGTTCCTTTGAAGCATTACATCAAATACAGCAAATGAGAAATACACTTGAAAACACATTAAAAAAAAACTTACTTGGGCACAAAACTGCCTCCCCAACACTTGCTTCCTGATCCGGATCATTTGCTTGCAAGGCTGGTTGGAATGCTGGCACGAGATTTTGCTTCCGACATTTCCACATCAGAACCAGCTGGAGGTGACACATCCCATACATCACATGAGGGAACCTCTGCAATGTACATTTTTAATGAAATCCAACAATAGAAGGTTAAACAATCATCGCAAATACACATATTTTTATTATCCCACTACCAAAAAATCTGGGCCTACCAACCTTCCTGTTGCTGTGGTGGCTGCACACTTGTTGGCTCCACCATGCTGCACTCGGAACTACTGTCTTTATCTACATAATAATAAAAATGTGGCATGTAATAAAATTCACAGGAGGTAAATTTGATAGGACATGGTGCACTGCTTGACAGCTATTTTCTTATAAAATATTAAGACATGTACATGGTTATCTCCTAAAAAGTTGGGACATTAATGTTTGACTCAGCATAGGAAACAATTACCTTTTTGGGAATGTGTGCCAGTATCTGGGCCCATGTCCTCTGCTTCTTCATCCAATGTGGATGAAGCTGCCACAGTCGCTGCACCTTTCCTCCTCTTTTCCCATTCTTTTTGTTTTAATTTGCGTTTTTCTCCTATTTAAAGGTTAGAAAAAGAATATGGGAATAATATGAATGTTTGCATTGGAAATTTAGTTGCAATAAAGAAAATTCGTTGCAATCAAATGCATATATAGTTTACTGTGGATTCCTGTCTTTTAATGTAATATACAAAAAAATCATCAATAGATCGATCTAATCAAGACATGACCAATAAAATAAATAATTTGAAAGTTTTCATATACATTATAATCTATACATTTTAATACAACATACACCAAATCGACCCAAAACATATTGCTTGATAAATAAATAAACTTACTTTTTTAAGAATAGGATGTATGTGACCAAGCTGGTCTTGCTCCCGATGCTTCAGATCTGACCATCTTTTGCGGATTTGGTCTTTTGATCGCTCAACACCATACTTTTTTATTAAACATGCAACCACCTTGTCCAGAATCCGGTCTTTTCTTGAGTTGGGCCTTTCATAATTATCCAACCTGCCATCATAGTCCTGTTTCTCAAGTATGCCAACCATCTCCACCATTTCCCCCTTGCTCATAGGTGTTGCTTTTGTTTTTTTGGTGGCCCAACCACTTCGGCCTTCACTTGTGGAACTATGAGATTGTTGTGACATGTTCGCTTGGCAAAGAATCTTCCGCCGACTCACGTGTGTGTGTGTCGCATGCAGCCTAATCTTCTGCACATACACGCCCCCTGCGTCAGCCCGCCACTGGAGGCGGAGTTGACGCATGCGCTGTCTTTAAAGGACGCCAGATCTTTCGGTAGACGATTCGCTATCGGACAAATCGTTTGGAGGAGCACGATCGATCGGCGAATCACGATTCATCACCACAAACAAAGGTACGACTTTTGATTCAAAAGTGGGTGTTTTTGGCCCTATACAGCTTATATTGGGAATATCTTTATTATGTGACAAAATACATGCTCTTTTACTATGTTTTGTGTTGTGTTGTGTCTTGCAGGCATATACTGTACTTCATAATGGTGGACAAATTCACCACACCTGAGTTTTTACAACTCTTCATAGAGGAATACAGAAAACTGCCCTGTTTGTGGCAAGTGAGAACCAAAAACTACTCAAATAGGCAACTCAAACAAGAGGCCTATTTAAAATGAGTTGCCTTTTACAAAACTACAAATCCCAAAGCTACCATCGAATATGTTAAAAGCAAAATAAGCAGCATTCGTACTGCATACAAAAGGGAGCTGAATAAAATTAATTCTACAGCGAGGTCTGGAGCTGCTGCTGCGGAGGTCTATGTACCACTTCTGTGGTATTTCGAAAGCCTCAGGTTCCCGATGGACAGGGAGGAATCCAGGCCATCCTTGTCCACGCTCCCTTCCACGTCAGCAGAGGCCTCATTTGATGCCAGCCAGGAGGAAGATATCCTGGAGGCCAAATTGACACAGGCACAGGTATGGCATTTCACAATATATTGTCTGCAATAAATATAATATTGGAACAAAATAATTAGCAAGGCCATAATTGACCATTTATGTAAACAGGGGCGTAGCAAGGGGTTGGCGAGACCGGCGACCGCCAGGGGCGCAGGCCAGGGGGGGCGCAAAAAACATTGGCAGTGTTAGTGATTTGTTAGACCTCCGCTCAGCCTGCGCTCCCCGGAACCCCCAGGCAGCATGCGGCTCCATCCAGGTCTAAAACATTGAGAGCAGCTGAGCCAGCAGACCAGGAGACTGAGACTGCCTCTCACTGCATCCCCAGCACACCTCCAGGATCTGTACTGACTGAGGAACAATCGGCCGTTCTGTTGACGGCCAACAAAAATTTTATAGCATGCACACCAGATTTTGTTCGGCCAAAAAGTCGCAGTCGGTTGTCGGAAGCATCGTACTAACCATCCGACAATCGGCCGATCGGACGTTGGCCGAAAATTTACGGCCAACAATCGGTGCGCGTGTACGGGGCTTAAGTGGAAAAATTGTCTAGGACCTAGCATTCCCACTGTTGCAAAAGAGGTACCACATTTATATGGACAATTATTACACAAGTTTACCCCTTTTCCGCCACCTGTACTTGAAGAAAACTTTGGCCTGCGGTACAGGAAGAAAAAACAGGAAGGGCTTCCCGCAGCATCTAGTCACCACAAAATTACGAAGCCTTAGGAACGAAGAAGTGTTGGCCGTGAAGTGTAGGCATAGGAAAGACACTTACAGCATGTCCACCATCCACGATGACACCTCAGTGGAACTTCAAAGAAGATGCAGTCCTGTTCAAAAGCCTGGTTGTATCCACGAGTACAATAAGTTCATGGGGGGAGGGGGGTGGATTTAAACGATCAAATGTTGCAGCCCTATCTCCTAACACGAAAGTCCTTCTTTTGGTATAAAAAAGTCACAATTTACTTTTTCCATTTGGCCATTTACAATGCATATGTCACCTATCAAAAATCTACAGAAACAGCAAACACCTTCCTCCAGTTTATCGAATCTATTGCCACTGCCCTGTTTTAACAGCAAGGATCCCCCAGAAAGCATTTGTTCTGATTGTGTCAGCAGACTTAATGAGCGCCATTTCCCTGACCATATCCCACCATCTGAAACCGGAAGAAGACGCCAAAAAAAATGTCGGGTGTGTAGCAAAAGAGGGATTAGGAAAAACAACAGTTTTTATTGTGCCCAATGTCCCTCCTAACCTGGCCTCTACATCGGAGAATGCTTCAGACTCTATCACATTGCCCTAAACAATTAGCCCATATTTCAATCAGACTGCCATTTCCTTTTTCAATTTCTGTGCTGAATATTTGACTGCTGCCTCAACCAACCATATCACTGCCTTCCATGTGAACCGACCCTGGCCTATATATCGACTATGACTCTGCCTGCCATCTGCATTGTTTATCCACCATGTTTCTGCCTTTCACGTGAACTGACCCTGGACTGTTTATTGACTATGCCTTAGCCGACTGTCTGTTTCTGCCTTTTACCTGCACTGACCTCGGCCTGTTACGACCATGTTTTTTGCCTGCCACTTAGACTGAACTTTCGCCCTGCTACTGTAGTAGGGGGATTGAAAATAATACAGGGGTTTCACTTTTGTGAGGGGCTTCAGAATAGTGTTCTGAGTTGAGAAAAAAAGTTTTTGGTTTTCTCTGGGTTTTGTAATCCCAGAACAGGGTCTGGAGTCCATAGGCTTCAAAGTGATTCGGGTGGGAGAAGCCCCTACCCCTGTCCCCATTCTTTCTTGACCGAGGCCCTAAGCTTGATGGTCCCGCCTGCTGCCTTGACCAATACTTTGGCTGTGCTGATAATATCTCTGCCTGCACTGACCCAGTACTTTTTATGGATCATGTGCCTTTTGCCTGGACCAATACTTTGGCTGTACTGACCACATCTCTGCCTGCTTCCTGTACTAACTATGGACAGTATTCCTGCCTGCTGCCTGGACGATCCTTTCACTGTCGCTGTCTACATTCCTGCCTGCTGCCTTGACCACTGCACTGCTAAAACCAAAGGTAATCTTTTGTTTACCTTTTGCTCAGCAGAATGTATTTTGGTATGTATTATGCTATGTGTTAGGGGCCTTCAACAATGTGATAGGTTGTCAGGATAAAAATCAATTTAGGAAAAAAAATAATAATTTCGGCCTAGTCTGCATATGTTACTGTGAGATACACCCGTTGGATACTGTTGTTCTATTCCGCTTTTCAATAAAAACCCATTTAGGGAAAAAAAATTAAATTGCGGCCTAGTCTGCATATGTTACTGTGAGATACACCCATTGGATACTGTTGTTCTATTCCGCTATTCAATAAACACCCATTTAGGGGAAGATCCTAAATTAGAGAAGTATGAGGAGAAGGTCAAATAAGGGACATGGCCTGGGCCGTGGTGCTGCTGGTGGAGCTCCTGTTGCAAGGAGAGGATGTGGTCAATTTGTGCCAGCTACACACACAAGTGAAACACCTTCCTCAGGTGTGAGTAAGCGACAGAACCTGCAGCAGTATTTGGCATGGCCTAATGGGCCTCCACAAATGTTGAGGCCAGAACAAGTACAGGCGATAATAGATTGGTTTGCTGACAGTGCCTCCAGTTCCTTCACATTATCTCCCACCCAGTCTACTGCTGAAAGGTCAGAGTTGGCACCTGCAGCCGATGTCCATCAATCTTTCACCTCACCCCCTTGCAAATCAGCCAAGCAGTCTGAGCCCCAAGTCATGCAGCAGTCTCTTCTTCTTTTTGATGACTCTGCTAGCATGGTTTCCCAGGGCCATCCACCTAGCCCTGCCCCAGAAGTGGAAGAGATTGCGTGCACCGATGCCCAACCACTTATGTCTCAAGATGAGTAAATGGGAGGACCATCGCAGCACGTCTCGGATGATGATGAAATGCAGGTGCCAACTGCTGCGGAATTCCGAATTGTGGAGACCGACAAGGAGGGCAGGGGTGAAGACTGGGTGGAAAATGATGTGGAGGACGATGAGGTCCTCGACCCCACATGGAATGAACGTCATGCAGGTGACCTGAGTGGTTTGGAGGAAGAGGCGGTGGTCGCACAGAGCCACCAGCACAGCAGAAGAGGGAGCAGGGTGCAAAAGCGGAGCGGCCATGCCTTAGATACTACGCCTGCTACTGCCCAACGCAGCAAGGGACCGAGCGCACCAAAGCCAGCTCAAAGGAGTTCCCTAGCATGGCAGTTCTTCAGACAATGTGCTGATGACAGGACACGAGTGGTTTGCACACTGTGCAATCAGAGCCTGAAGCGAGGCATAAACCTTCTCAACCTGAGCACAACTTGCATGACCAGGCATCTAAGTGCAAAGCACGAGCTGCAGTGGAGTAGACACCTCAAAAACCAAGAAAGGTCTCTGGCTCCTCCTGCTTCCTTTTCTGCTGCAGTCTCGGCCTCTTCATCCACCTCTGTAGTGACAGTGGCACCTGCCACCCCGCAAACAGAGGATCTGCCAGCAACACCACCACCTGGGTCACCAACAACCATCTCCACAATGTCCCGTGGAAGTGTTCAGCTTTCTATCTCCCAAACACTGGAGCGAAAGAGGAAGCACGCCCCTACCCACCTGCGATCCCTGGCCCTAAATGCCAGCATTTCCAAATTCCTGCCCTTTGAAATGCTGTCATTCTGTCTGGTGGAGACGCAGAGTTTTAAAAGCCTTATGGCGGTGGCTGTCCCACAGTACGTCGTGCCCAGCCACCACTACTTTTCCAGGCAAGCCATCCCTTCCCTGCACAACCAAGTGGGTGACAAAATCAGGTGTGCATTGTGCAACGCCATCTGTGGCAAGGTCCACCTAACTACGGATACGTGGACCAGTAAGCACGGTCAGGGACGTTATATCTCCCTAATAAAACACTGGGTAAATGCAGTGGAGGCTGGGCCTGAGGCGGAGAGCAGTTTGGCTCATGTCCTTCCACCACCGAGGATTGCAGTGCCCTTCAGTTTGCCTCCTGTTCCTAACTCCTCCTACTCCGCTTCCTCATCCTCTACCGCCTCTTCTTTCGGTCAGCGTAACACCTTCCCCACCAACGTCGGCACAGCCAGGGGTAAACGACAGCAGGCAGTTTTAAAACTTGCCTGTTTGGGGGAAAATCCCCACACAGTGGAGTAGTTAAAAAACAAATCAGGTGCGCTAAATTCACATGTGTCACAAATCAGGAGGTAAATATGATACTACAAGAAGTATCTACCACACTCCTGTGATGTGTGCCTGGGTTGATGTACAATCAAATGGGTATACAATACACACTATATACTTTTTTTTTTTATTATTCTCTATCACCATTGGTTCTAAGGTTGCAGCTTTAGTTATTTCACAGTGCAGTAGTTGTGGAGGGGAATTGAACAGCAGACCGATGAGTGGTTGATGCCAGTGAGCCTCAAGCCCGGCCTGGTGGTGTGTGATAACGGGCGAAATCTCGTAGAAGCTCTGGGCCTAGCCGGTTTGACACACATCCCTTGCCTGGCGCATGTGCTGAATTTGGTGGTGCAGAGGTTCCTTAGAAATGACCCTGATATGTCAGAGCTGCTGCAGAAAGTGCGGGCCGTCTGTGCGCACTTTCGGCGTTCTCACCCTGCTGCTGCTCGCCTGCAGCGTAACTTCGGCCTTCCTGCTGACCGCCTCATATGTGATGTGCCCACAAGGTGGAACTTCACATTGCACATGCTGGCCAGACTGTGCGAGCAGCAGCAGGCCATAGTGGAGTTTCAGCTGCAGCACGCACGCGTGAGTCACTCTGCGGAACAGCACCACTTCACCACCAATAACTGGGCCTCCATGCGAGACCTGTGTGCCTTGTTGCGCTGTTTCAAGTACTCCACCAACATGGCCAGTGCCGATGATGCCGTTCTCAGCTTAACTATCCCACTTCTATGCCTCCTTGAAAAAATGCTTCGGGCGATGATGCAAGAGGATGTGACACAGGAGGAGGAGGAGGAGGAAGAGGTATCATTTCCAAGGCTTTCAGGGCAGTCATTCACAAGTGGCTCCGAGAGTGGGTTCCTGCACCCACAAACACCAGGTACACAATTGTCCAGCAGGGGCACAGTTCTGGAGGATGACAAGGATGAGGAGGAGGAGATGGAACCATGTTCACAGCAGGGTGGGACCCAGGCTAGCTCATGGCCATCACTGGTGCATGGCTGGGGGGATGCAGAGGACACAGACGATACACCTCCCACTGAGGACAGCTTTTCGTTGCCTCTGGGCAGCCTGGCACACACGAGCGATTACATGCAGTGTCTCCGCAGCGACCGCCTAGTTTCCCATATTGTAACTTGTGCTGATTACTGGGTGGCCACGCTGCTGGATCCCCATTACAAGGACAACGTACCGTCCTTAATTCCACTGGAGCGTGATCGGAAGATGCGCGAGTACAAGAGCACGCTGGTAGACGCGCTGCTGGTGGCATTCCCACCTGACAGTGGGGGCACAGTGGAAGCACAAGGCCAAGGCAGAGGAGGAGGAAGAGGTCGCCAATGCAGCCAGGGCACCGCCAGAACCTCAGAAGGCAGGGTTAGCATGGCCGAAATGTGGAAAAGCTTTATCAGCATGCCACACCAAGCAGCAGCACCACCAGCTGATATGGAACGTCTTAGCAGGAGGCAGCATTTCACCAACATGGTGGAGCAGTAAGTGTGCACATGCCTAGACGTACTGAATGACGGGTCTGCCCTCTTCAACTTCTGGGTCTCCAAATTGGGCACATGGCCTGAGCTTGCCCTTTATGCCTTGGAGGTGCTGGCCTGCCCTGCAGCCAGTGCATTATTTGAACGTGTATTTAGCACGGCTGGGGGCGTTATCACAGACAAGCGCAGCCGCCTGTCCAGAGCCAATGTGGACAAGCTCACGTTCATTAAAATGAACCAGGCATGGATCCCACAGGACCTTGTGCAGAATAGACATTACCGGCCTTACCCAGCCATTGTTGTATTTTTGATCTTTCTTACTCTTTACGGGTGTACCCTAATTTAAAAAGAAATTTAAAATTAAAAACAAAAACCAGTGTTGGCTACCTCGTCCTCCTCCTCCGCCGCTTCAATTTACACCGCCACATCCACCGCCACCGCCACCTCAACCTCCTACTCCATATGGGCCTCGTCCTCCTAGATCAAGATGATTATTTTTTATTTTTATGTTATTTTAAGTTATTTCCCTATCCACATTTGTTGGCAGAGCACTTGCCATGCTCTTAAGAAGATTTTGCTGCCATTTGCAGCCCTCTAGCCCTTTCCATGTTTTTTTTAGAGCCATTTTAGTGCTCAAAAGTTCGGGTCACCATTGACTTTCAATGGGGTTCGGGATCGGGGAAGAGTTCGGTTAAGTTCGGGTCACGAACCCGGACTTTTTTTTCAAGTTTGTCCGAACCCGCCGAACCCGGACATCCAGGTGTTCGCTCAACTCTAATCACCACCTATTGGTCATAAAAGGTACTACCCGACAATGTATTATATATGTAACATGTACAAATATACTCTAAGAAGCCCATAGAAATATCACCACCTACTGGTCATGAAAAGGTACTACTCAACAAAACGTATATACGTAAAATATGTGGTAACTGACGTAACGTGCTATTACACCTAAAAATGCTCAATAGAAAACTAGTATTTTGTTGTTCTGAAGTTGTAATATTATAGCCTAAGATATATGACCCAGCGGTCATGGTGCATGTGGGCACTAATGACAAAGTAAAAGGAAGGTGGAGGATCCTAATTTCAGGGACTTAGGTAATAGATTGAGGAATAGGACCTCCAAGGTGGTTTTCTCTGAAATACTGCCTGTACCTCGAGCCACACAAGAGAGGCAGAAGGAGATTAGGGAACTTAACAAGTGGCTGAGGAATTGGTGTAGGAAGGAGGGGTTTGGGTTCCTGGAGAACTGGGCTGACTTCTCAGTCGGCTACCGGCTCTTTAGTAAGGATGGGCTGCACCTTAATGGGGACGGTACAGCTCTTTTGGGGAGAAAGATGGCCACCAAGTTGGAGGGGCTTTTAAACTAGGAGACGGGGGGTGGGCTCAGAAGTAGAGTCAGGAGGGAGGGAGAAAAGGACTGAAGGCAGTTGTAGGGTCAGCAGCGACAGTAGGTCCACAACGTCAATTGGCAGGTCTGTGCGGGAAAACCTAAGACCAAACAGGAATAAACATAACCGCCAATCACGTTTAACTTCCGTAAAACTAAGAGGGGTATATGCTAATGCCAGGAGCCTAGCTAATAAAATGGATGAGTTGGAAATGTTAGTACATGAGGATGACATAGACCTTGGGGGAATAACAGAGACGTGGTGCGACCCCTCACATGACTGGCTGGCCAATATCCAAGGGTATTCGGTGTACCGGAAGCACAGGGTAGGAAAAAGAAGGGGAGGGGTATGTCTCTATGTCAAGAACAATATAAAGGTGATAGAGAGGAGTGACATTACGGATGGGATGAGCATGGAGTTAGAATCGGTGTGGGTAGAACTCCATAGGGAAGGAGAAAAGGGAAAAGTAATTGTGGGGGTTTGCTATAGGCCACCTAACTAAGGGGAGGAGGTAGAGCTGGAATTTTTAGCACTAATGGGTAAAGTGGCAAAATTGGGATCAGTCGTCATATTGGGGGACTTCAATTATCCCGACATTGACTGGGATGAGGGGACTGCACACTCACAGAAGGCCCGTCTATTCACGGAAACCTTACTGGATAATTACATATCACAGTTGGTGGATTCCCCTACCAGAGAAAACGCAGTCCTGGATCTATTGATCACTAATGACCCAGACATAATCTTGGAGGTAGGAGTCCAGGACTACCTGGGCTCTAGCGATCACAGGATGATCACATTTAGTATAAATAACAATATAACAAGGCAAGCGGGGAACATAAGAACCCTAAACTTCAGAAGGGCAAACTTTCCAAAATTGTACTCATTGATGGAAAGGATAAACTGGGACCAAACCTTGGGATCACTGACCACAGAGGAAAAATGGGAATGCTTTAGGAACATATTAAGCAAATGAATCTTGCAGTGCATTCTTATGGGAAATAAATTTAGAAGAGACAAAGCCAAACCTGGCTGGTTAAACCGTAGCGTTAAAAAACTTATCAGGGGAAAAAAATTGGCCTTCAAGAAATATAAATCAGAGGGCACAGTATCGGCTTTCGAGCAATACAAGGAGGCAAATAAGAAAAGTAAACAAGAAATCAAGATGGCTAAAATCAACTTTGAGAGACAAATAGCAGAGGATAGTAAAAAAAACCCAAAGAAATTCTTTAAATATATCAACAGCAAAAAAACTAGGACAGAGCATATTGCACACATAATTAACAATGATGGGAGGATGGTTACAGAGGACACTGAAAAAGCAACCGTGCTGAATTCTTTTTTTTAGTCAGTCTTTACACAGGAAAAGGAGGGGTACACTGACCCTGACTGTATGGTTAGTAGTAATACACAGGACTTGCCACTATGGCTAACTGAGGGTGAAATCAGGGAAAGGCTGGATAAACTTAACACAAACAAATCACCAGGCCCGGATGGCATACATCCGAGAGTACTCAAGGAACTCAGTAAGGTTATATCTAGACCACTGTTTCTGATCTTTGCTGACAGTATTAGGACAGGAGATGTACCAGGGGATTGGAGGAAGGCTAACGTGATTCCGATATCAAAAAGGGCCAGAGGCATATCCCGGGAAATTATAGGCCTGTCAGTTTGACATCAATAGTATATAAACTTCTGGAGGGGATGATAAGGGACTATATCGTAGAGTATGCTAAGGACAACAACATCATCAGCAATAATCAGCACGGGTTTACAAATGGGCGTACTTGTCAAACCAATCTCTTAACATTCTACGAGAAGGTGAGCTATGAGCTAGATAGGGGCAGACCAGTAGATGTGGTGTACTTGGATTTCGCTAAGGCGTTTGATACAGTTCCCCACAAGCGCTTAAGTTATAAAATAAGGTCTGCAGGTATTGACAGCAGGGTTTGCTCTTGGATACGGAACTGGCTAAAAGGGTGTGTCCAAAGGGTGGTAATAAACAGCGCATACTCAGACTGGTGTGAGGTAGTAATCGGGGTGCCCCAGGGCTCAGTCCTGGGACCAACCTTGTTCAATTTATTCATAAACAGCATTGAGGGATCAGTAGTTCATTATCAGTTTTTGCAGATGACACAAAATTGGCCAGGGCAATAACTGCACAGCATGAAGCAGATATCCTACAGAATGACCTGGAAAAAATAACGGAGTGGGCAACGACATGACAAATGAGGTTTAATGTGGAGAAGTGTAAGGTTTTGCACTTGGGGACTAAAAACATAAAAACACAATACACGTTAGGAGGGGAAACCTTGGGGGAATCAAAAATGGAGAAGGATCTGGGAGTCTTGGTTGATGATAGATTAGGCAACAGCATGCAATGTCAAGCGGCAGCTGCCAAAGCCAGCAGAATATTAGCATGCATAAAGAAAGGGATGTATTCCAGAGATAAGACTATAATCCTTCCACTTTATAAAACTTTGGTCTGACCGCATCTGGAGTATTCTGTCCAGTTCTGGTCGCCAGTCCTCAGGAGGCATGTGTTGGAGCTGGAGAGAGTCCAGAGAAGGGCAACTAAACTGATTAGGGGATTGGAGGACCTTAACTATGAAGAGCGGCTGCAATCGCTCGATTTATTCTCCCTGGAGAAGAGACGCCTGAGGGGGGACATGATAGCAATTTATACATTTCTCAATGGGGATCTCAGCTTAGAAAAAACCACTCATTCGAAGGGATCGCATGAGGACAAGAGGGCATACCATGCGATTAGAGGAGAAGGGTTTTAACCTCAGGCAATGAGGGGGTTCTTTACTGTTAGGGCTACAAGATTGTGGAATTCTCTACCACAACAGGTGGTTTCTGCAGGTAGTATGGTGGCTTTCAAAAGACTCTTAGACTTACATCTCAAGGATCAGGACATTAAGGGCTATGTGAGATGATTACAGCCACACACACCCACACAGGTTGAACTGGATGGACTATTGTCTTTATTCAACCTCACCTACTATGTAACTATGTAACTATATTAATGTCCAAAGAGGCTTACAAAGATGTGCTATACCACCTGAAGTTGATATGGAATATAATGTGGTATAGTCTGGGGAATATTTTTATAGAAAAAAGGGACTGTGCTGGCTTATAATGCCCAATATAAAACTGGTACTTATTTTTTCTCAAATTATAATTATAAAAATATAATATAATACGCTTAAATTGTGTAAAAAAGCCACGTAAAAAAGATAAAAAAAGTTAAAAAAATTTAATAAATTGACAAAAAAGCATAGAGAAATATTTGGTGGTTATGGAGAGGCCAATGTTTAAAATAATATACTCCATTAAATTCCTCATATAAGGCTCTTTCTTCTGACATAATTGGGTATATGGTGAGTATAAGAAATTGTAGGGGAACTGTAACGGCTAAATTGATGGATATCCATACTACAAGATCTAAAAGTCATTCAAATAACAATTCAGATCTATATTCAGATTGAGTTATATCTGACTCAATGTATTGAAACGATGGATCCATTGAGTTTCATTTTGTGAAATTAGTTTTTTCATAACCGAACCCCTACAATGTTTAAAAACACGATCAATTCCACAGAACCATAAAAGAGATGGATCCTGATTGTGGAATCTTAAATGGTTTGACAAACTATGCTGTCTAAACCCCTTCCGGATGTTATCCACATGTTCTCCTATTCTTATGGCCAGGGTGCGTGTGGTGTACACTATATATCTGAGGCCACATGGACAAACGCACATGTAGGTGACGAATTTTGTCCCACATGTGATGAACTTTTCAATTAAAAATTCCTTGTTGTCTGATGATGTAAATATCAGTTCAGTTATTTTCTTGTGTTTACTGGTTCTGCAGGCTTTGCACCTTCCACACCTGTAAAACCTATTTCTTTCTAGAAAGGTGGTAGTTCTTTTTGGTGGATCCAGTACATTCTTGGAGATCATATTCCTAAGGCCAGGGGCCCTTTTATAAATTAATTTTGGATGGTTGGGCAGGAGTTCTTTTAGAGTTTCATCTCTCAAAAGAATGGACGAGAAATACATTTCTCGACCTCTTTGTGTTGAAGGTTGAACCCAGTGACAAAAGCCAAATCATAGCAGTTGCTGTCTTTGGTCTTCATCCTCAGGAGTTCACTTCTTCCATTTGGAATACTTTATGTTGAGTTTTTCTTAAATCCGCTTCTTTGTATCCCTTCTCTTTAAATCTGTCAATTCGTTTGTCAGTCTGGATAAGGTAGTCTTCTTTGTTGGTGCAATTTCTTTTAATACGGACAAATTGGCCTTTGGGAATGGCCTTTACCCATGCGGGGTGGTGGCAACTTTTAGTAGAAATATAACCATTGCAGTCTACTTTTTTGAAAAAGGTTCTAGTGTTCAAACTGCTGTTGTTCTTATATATCTCTAGATCTAGAAATTGAATCTTGTTCTTGTTCATAATTCTGGTAAATTTGATCTGGTACTTGTTTTAAATTGATAAACTGAAAGAAATTGGTAAGTGAGTCTGATGTGCCCTCCCATACTATTAAGATGTCATCTATGTATCTTTTATAATACTTTAATTCGGGTGGTGTGTTTAAAAAAATCTGTTCCTCTTCCCATTTAGCTAAGAATATGTTAGCCATGCTGGGGGCATAACGAGCACCCATAGCTACCCCCTTTATCTGGTTGAGGAATTCTCCTCCATGCCAGAAATCGTGGTTGGACATGGCCATCTTCAAACCTTCCGAGAGAAATTTTATTTGGGAAGGGTGTAAGTTTGTATAACCTTCAAACACCCACCTTACTGCTTTCATTGCATCCTTTTGTAATATGTTAGTATATAGTTACTCGACATCCACAGTTGCTAGTAGAGTGGACTAGTTAATTTCCAAATCTCCTAGTGATATGATGCAGTCCTTAGTGTCTTTAAGGAAAAATCTTCCGCTTGCTGCTAATGGCTGTAAAAAGACATCAAGATATTCACCGATCCTCACATATAGGGAATTGATTCCACTAATTATTGGTCTTTCCAGAGGCTTTTCTATATTCCTATGAACTTTGGGGATATGGTAAATTACAGGAATGCGGGGGGGCTTTGATGTTCAGCTTATTCGTTGGATCCCCTGGTAGTTTTTTATATGTTTCTCTATCATTAGTGATCCGGTTGAGCTTATGGTTGTAGTCTTCTTTTTTTCAAGATCACAAGTCCACCACCCTTGTCCGCCAGTCTAATTATAATTTATTTTCTTTTTTCCAGACTTTTTATACCTTCCCTTATTTGTTTAGTGTTCCTGTTGGGTTTAACCTTCAATTGTTGGACGTCTCTTTGCACCATTTTTTTTAAAAACCTGAATGTATTGATAAGTGTTAGATTTAGTATTCTTTAAAAGATTTAGTATTCTTTAATCAAGCCTGATGGAGGAAATACCAGCATGTATTTATCCAATTAGGGACACTGGACATGTATATAAACTGGCCGGGTGGGACGAAGCTTAGACTTCCTGAAGACGCTACTTGCGAAATGCATTGTGGTCTAAGCTTCGCTTGGAAACTCTATAACCAGTGACATCACTTCCTCTCCATTTCTAGTGATCCAGATTGTTGATCAAGCGCTATAGGTCTGTGTGGCCTGCTTATTTCGGGTGAGCACGAGGTGGATTTCTTCCAGTGGGCACATCTAAGTTTGTCAACCTTGCACGGACTTGTTCACACCTGGAAACACTTAATTGCACTCAATATTTGTATTTTTTTATTTTATTTATTAATTTATTCAGATTTACCAATTTTTTGCTTTTTGTGTAAAAACACTTTGGCACAGTGTATATGGTGTTGAGTCGTATACAAGAGCATTTGCAGATTTGTGCACTGTACTATATTCATTCCAGCACTTTCTGAGCACTTTTTACTTTGCATATCCTTTAGTGTGTGATTATTTTAACACTAGCACCAGCGCCTACTTTCATTTTGGTTTATATTAGTTCAAACGTGTTTAACACACACTTAAAGGGGCAGCAGGTCACTTCATAGTGTAGATCTTGTTTAGAACCAGGCGCCTTCACACCACCATTTAATAAAAATTGTAAAGTCCATATATAATCCCACATGTGAAAAGCGTCCTCAGTGAGTATTGGAAAAGTTCCTCTCCGCCAGCATGCAGATGCACTATACATTCACCAGACTTTATTGACCCCTATTACAGAAAGTCAAATTGCGCATATGGGAAAATCCAAGATGTCATATATGAGGTCACAGGAATGATTTCAAACCGCAGTCATCCATTCAATATGTACAAAAAATAGTGTATTCAAAGCTTAGTCTATATCTGACATCCTCAGGGGTTTCAAACCCCTGAGGATGTCACACATAGACTGACGAAACGGCATTGGGTGGTGTTTGAGATATGTCATTTATGGTCAGCTGAGAACACAGGTGGAGCGCAAACAGGTGATTCCTATACAATACATGCTGATCCCTGTCTTCTTTGATGTAAGTGCAATACAACCTTCTTTATTAAATAAATTATTTGATATACTGCACCATGAGAGTGTTTCTTCCTCTCCCTCTCTATATGGCAACACTGGAGCTTTGAATACACTATTTATGTACATATTGAATGGATGACAGCAGTGGTTTGAAATCATTCCTGTGACCTCATTTATGACATCTTGGATTTTCCCATATGCGCAATTTGATTCCCTGTAATAGGGGTCAATTAATTCTAGTGAGTGTATAGTGCATTTGCATGCTGGTGAACAGGAGCCTTTCCTATACTCACTGAGGACGCTATTCACGTGTTTTTTATATCAATGGGATTTTCTATGGACTTCACAATTTATATATATTTTTTATAATATCATTTTTTATAATTTAAATGAAGATGAAGATTTATTTATTTGCCTTTTTACTATTATTATATAGGATTTTTACATAGCGCCGACAGTTTACAACACCGCTTTACATCTTGATGGTGGACAGTACAAATACAATACACTTTAATACAGTAGGAATCAGAGGGCCCTGCTCGTTAGAGATTAAACTATTGTTTATTCACTATGGGGATATGTATTTTATGATGTAAGAGTGCTGTTTCTTTGTTTCTTTTCACTCAGTGATCTATCACTTATGTCACTGGTTGGCGAAAATTATTCTTGGATGATCTGTGACCAGGGATGTCTATCACCACAATTAACTCTGATATTCTTCACTTCATCTGGTAGTGATGACTGGGTCCATCTTACTGTGGTCCACACTAAACGCGGTCAGCACTTAGGTTCAGAAGGATCGTTGAAGAACCTCAACTTGTAGCTTTACTCCTGGAGGAGCTGCTGGATTATTTGGATCCCGCTGCCTTCTTCCCAGAGAGGACCCATGCTGTACCTGGACCTGACTAACAACAACACACTTTGAACTTTTAAAGGGCTCAGTGTTTCCCCCAGCTGATAAAAACCGTATCTGGCAGCAGCCTGTGCAACACAACCCACTGCAGCTCTCACCTCTCTTACTGGCTCGCAGCTAGTCTGCTTGGGGGTGCCCATGAATCAGGATTCTCTAAGTAAAGTATCCCTCTCCCTGTGCTGTCCATCACCAGGGAGGCAGGACCAGTCTGCAGTGAGCTGCAACTTCCTGCCAAGGGGCTTAAAGAGGTTGATGGCTGGTACTAAACTCTCCCCCATTAAAATTCTTTGGTCCCTCAAATAACAACATTTACACATACAAATTTAACTAAAAAAGCTTAACATTACAGAGAACCAAAGACTTTTTTGGCAAACTGCCCATACCTACTTGGTGAGACTAAACAGATTTTGTAGAATCCCCTTACACAAGATAACGACAGGGGGAACTTTCCACTATGGTGTGTCTGGTAGAGGGCAGGGGGTGTTACTCACTGGTGGAGAAACTAGAGGCCCTTCAGTGCTGATAACTTACTCTGACCATGTCCCTCTTGAATCATCTGTTGATTCTAAATTAGTCTGGATCTGACTCTTTACCTTTTTCACGTCTCTGAAATAAGACCTCAGAGTGTGAAACCTTCTTTGCCCTGTCTGACTGTTGCTATACAGCGAAATACATGCTGTTTCAGAGTTGCTTTTCCAGACTTTTTATCCCAGAGTCACTACTTTTTCAAAGGACAATACACAAGCTTCACAAGCGGTGCTAAAAATACTAAAAATCTGTTCAGCTGAAACTGTTGTGCAGAGGTTGTTAAGTACAATGACAGTTATCTTTTCCTTGAGTAATATATTTGCCATATACCATCTTCCTGAGCTGTCATTTTCTCTGTCAGTATTTATTGACCTATTGACTTTTTTGTACTCAGGAAAGGATGTAAAGATGGAGGAAGACTGACGCCCTGGGTACGTTTTGAAAATGCAGTAAATATTTTAACTCTTCTGCTGCTAGTGTTGACAGATCTACATCATTTTACTCTGGAAAGGTTTGATCCTGTATTAACACCTTTTGCCATGTGATTTTTAACATATAATGCAGAAAGCTTTCGTAATAGATGAGAAAGAAAATGTAGTTGTTAAAAATAGTAATGACATATTATTTACAAATCATAAAAATGTATAAATGGCAACATTTTTACTTTCCTGATCCTGAATAAATGTATGAAACATTTGCAAATAGATGATTCTTCTAATTTACCAGTTATGATCACTATAGCCTCTTACCAGTTCCCAGGATAATATATCAGGTTAAATTAAAATAATTATAAGAACATAATATTTCAGGTATGTGTATGGCATTAATATTTGTAATAATAGTATTTATTATTTGATTTCCTTTTAATTCCACATGGCTTTATTTATATTTTACCCACCTTTTCATGCAGGTTAAGCTTTCCAGAAAAAAAAGGACAGCTACAGGAGTTGGGACGAACTATTATTTTGACAGGGGTGCTTTAAATAATCAACTTTCTTTATATAGTTAAACCATTTTTCCTACAAAAGTACTATTTTTTAAATTTTAAAATGACCCTTTCTCAAAGGGGACAACACAGCATTTTTTTTGCATGGCAGAGCCTACAGCTTTGTCACCTTGTCACAGGGAATGGAAAATCAACAGACCAACTGTCATGATCAACTGGTGAAAAAAAAAGTTATGTTACAGGAGGATTCAGAAGACAAAAATGTATATGTTTATTACTATTGACAGACAATAGCATATATGCCATTTTTGCTTTCGCCCAAAGTTTAATTTTAACATAATTCCGTTGCAAACTGTCCCCATTTTAGAAAAAAATCTAGATTATTCAGTATGTGGCACCCTTATAGTTAAGCTGCTAGGTAACTTAGTTTTTGGCCTCATTGTAGTGAATGGAGTACTGGGAAGGAGGCACCCAGAAGGTGGCTGGGAAGGTGATACATATTTGGGAAGCTCTGGGTAAGTGTCTTTCATTTTCAAGGGGAGCTGATGTGAGGACTTGCGGAAGACTGCAAAAGCAGTGTTCACTGGAGGGTGCTGTTCTGAAATCCTGTTCTGGAGAAGGATCTTTTTATCTCTCTCCCTGAAGATCTACAGTAACTGAGGAGTGACAGACAGCTCCAAGGACATTGTGACTAAAAACCTTGCTGTGGACTTTGGGTGTGCTTGTGCTAAAAAGGTTACTGTCGGGACTGGGGCTGTGATAGAGTCCAAGATATTCTGGCCATTCCCTGTTACCTCCAGGAGAGGCTGATGTAAGAAGATTAGTGAAAAGTTCATCCTCCCATTATTGCTATTGACCGATTTGGTGTATCCCGGGACCCTAAACCTCTCTCCTGTTATGTATATCAAGCACTAAATCTTAAAAAAAAATCTCCTAGATCAGCTTAACCTTTTGAAGAGCAGCTAACCACTTAACTGATTTGATAACTGGTTGCGAGCCACAATGAACTATGGGGTTTTCCTGCTCCCCAAACCGCAAATGTAAATGAGCCCTTACTGTCCTGTCCCCCTATAAGGCTGATTTAACACTGATGCCCTGCAGTTTACCCACACCGTGGGTACAGCGCTATGCACCTGCGGGTTAGCTGCGTTTTGTTATAGACTTCTATTATATCTTGCAGGTGTGATGCACTTTCTAAAGAGCACAAAAACTCCTGCATTCAGGAGTTTTTGTGCATTTTCAGAAAGCGCACCAAACCTGCAGTTCAGTTTGAAAGCAGCCTAGTAACTATTGAAGAACAGACATGCCCATTGCTATATTAATATATATATATATATATATATATATATATATATATATATATATATATATATTATTTTTTTTTCATAAACTGACCCTTTTATTGATCCTTCACTTTCTGATCTCCTGGAATCGCCCTTTCTGCAAGCTTTGCCAGGCGCCAGCAGTAGAATTGTTGTTGTCCCAGATGGGGGGGGGGGGGGGCATTTGGTATCACTCCATCTGGGACAGGAGCTATAAAGGAAGCATTGGCTTATGCGGCTCTGCTCCCTTCGCAGCCACGTGCTTCCTCTATCACTGGCTCCATCCACAACACTGATGCCTTGGGATGGCAGGTCAGCAACTTGCAATCTGGGTGTGCTGACCTGCCATCCCAGAGCAGGAGGCTCCGGGCCACATCAGAGGGCTCCGTGGGCCACTTGTGGCCTGTTGGCCACTGGTTGGGCACTCCTGTCCTAGACTGTGTTAGTATTTGTTAAAATCAAATGTAATTATGCCCATGGCACTCCTACTGTGTTTATTATTATTATTATAGCAGTATTGAAGACAAGCATGGTGCAGTTATAAGCTCATAATTGTTTGACTTACCTTCAGTGAAAACTGCACAATAAAATGCTCTGTAGGAGATATGGGTAGCTAAACATATACAAACTATTCAAATATCAAAATTTCCTGAAGGGAGTCTCTATTTTACTTTTCATTAAAACAACATTTTACAGCTTTCACAAGAACAGGAATAGAGGGGAGATCTCTCATAAAGTACACTTTTTTCGAAATACGGTTGGATTTCCCCTCACTTTCAGGACCTGTCCTCTCACGTAGGGCTTGTTTTGAAAAGTGTTCCGCTGTGGTGTGGATTGCTTTCATTGCATATTGCATATTGACCATGTCTTTCCTATAGACATTGCATTGCAATGGGGGGGGGGGGGGGGGGTAGAGCAATGGCTACCGGGCATAAAGGACATGATACTGACTGCCACCTTGCTTTTTTTTTTTTGCAGCCAAACAGGGATTTTATGTGGAATTACCATGCCGCAATCATAAGTCAAAAGTTGGGCTTGTTGGTTGTGGTGAGGCCCATTTACTTGAGCTGGTCACGCTTGGCAACAGTACTGGCGGCTACCAAACACAACCTTTTGTATGGATTTTACACTGCAACCACAGCAGGGTGTACTAACATTACCTATGTTTACATGTGGCTGCATAGTCAAACTATGGCTCAACTGTTAATTTTTACCACCCTCTGGCCTTCTAGTTTGAAGTAGAACTGTGCCTAGGGTATGGACATTAAAAAATTCACACCCTTAAAGTGATACTAAAGCTTATAGATTTTTTTTATTAAAATAAAAAAAGAGGTTTATGCTAACCTGCTCTGTGGAACAATATTACCTCCTTTTCTGGAGTCCCCTGCCAGTGCTGTCCACACCTTCTTACTGCAGGTACCCCGATAGCAAGCTATGTGCGATGGAGGCACCCATGACGATCGCCTCAGCCACGCACCCTGCTCCCTCCTTGCAGGATTTGGCTGACAGCAGTGGGAGCAGATGGTGGTTCCCATCTGAGTCTCCTGTGATACCAGGAAGTGAAGAGATAGGACATGCAGCTGGGACAATACTGGATCAATCAGAGGAGACAGGTAAGTGTTTAGGGGCAGGGGGGTAGAAAATGTAGCTAAACATTATTTACCCTAATGCAGGGAATGCATTAAGGTCAAAAACATTTAGACTTTAGAACTACTATAACCAGTGGTGGGATTCAAAAATTTTAGTAACCAGTTCCGACTTTCCCAGCAGAATGACCAGCGTGCCCCCTTTCAATGCACAGTGACCAGCGTGCCCCCTTTAAATGCACAGTGACCAGCGTGCCCCTTTAAATGCACAGTGACCAGCGTGCCCCCCTTTCAATGCACAGTGACCAGCGTGCCCCCCTTTCAATGCACAGTGACCAGCATGCCCCCCTTTCAATGCAGAGAGACCAGCGTGCCCCCTTTCAATGCACAGTGACCAGCATGCCCCCCTTTTAATGCACAGTGACCAGTGCTGCATCCCCCCTTTCAATGCAGAGAGACCAGCCTGCCCCCTTTCAATTCACAGTGACCAGCGCTGCATGCCCCCCTTTCAATGCACAGTGACCAGCGTGCCCCCCTTTCAATGCAGAGAGACCAGCGTGCCCCCTTTCAATGCACAGTGACCACAGCATTGCCCCCAATCATTGCAGAGTGCCACAGCATTGCCCCAATCATTGCAGAGTGCCAGCCACAGCATTGCCCCCAATCATTGCAGAGTGCCAGCCACAGCATTTCCCCCAATCATTGCAGAGTGCAACAGCATTGCCCCCAATGATTGCAGAGTTCCACAGCATTGCCCCCAATGATTGCAGAGTGCCAGCCATAGCATTGCCCCCAATGATTGCAGAGTGCCAGCCACAGCATTGCCCCTAATGATTGCAGAGTGCCAGTCACAGCATTGCCCCTAATGATTGCAGAGTGCCAGCCACAGCATTGCCCCCAATGATTGCAGAGTGCCAGCCACAGCATTGCCCCCAATGATTGCAGAGTGCCAGCCACATCATTGCCCCTAATGATTGCAGAGTGCCAGCCACAGCATTGCCCCTAATGATTGCAGAGTGCCAGCCACAGCATTGCCCCCAATCATTGCAGAGTGCCAGCCATAGCATTGCCCCCAATGATTGCAGAGTGCCAGCCACAGCATTGCCCCTAATGATTGCAGAGTGCCAGCCACAGCATTGCCCCTAATGATTGCAGAGTGCCAGCCACAGCATTGCCCCCAATGATTGCAGAGTGCCAGCCACAGCATTGCCCCCAATGATTGCAGAGTGCCAGCCACAGCATTGCCCCTAATGATTGCAGAGTGCCAGCCACAGCATTGCCCCTAATGATTGCAGAGTGCCAGCCACAGCATTGCCCCCAATCATTGCAGAGTGCCAGCCACAGCATTGCCCCCAATCGTTGCAGAGTGCCAGCCACAGCATTGCCCCCAATGATTGCAGAGTGCCAGCCACAGCATTGCCCCCAATGATTGCAGAGTGGCAGCCACAGCATTGCCCCCAATGATTGCAGAGTGCCAGCCACAGCATTACCCCCAATGATTGTAGAGTGCCAGCCACAGAATTGCCCCCAATGCCCAATGATTGCAGAATGCCAGCCACAGCATTGCCCTCAATGATTGCAGAGTGCCAGCCACAGCATTGCCCCCAATGATTGCAGAGTGCCAGCCACAGCATTGCCCCTAATGATTGCAGAGTGCCAGCCACAGCATTGCCCCTAATGATTGCAGAGTGCCAGCCACAGCATTGCCCCCAATGATTGCAGAGTGCCAGCCACAGCATTGCCCCCAATGATTGCAGAGTGCCAGCCACAGCATTGCCCCTAATGATTGCAGAGTGCCAGCCACAGCATTGCCCCTAATGATTGCAGAGTGCCAGCCACAGCATTGCCCCCAATCATTGCAGAGTGCCAGCCACAGCATTGCCCCCAATCGTTGCAGAGTGCCAGCCACAGCATTGCCCCCAATGATTGCAGAGTGCCAGCCACAGCATTGCCCCAATGATTGCAGAGTGCCAGCCACAGCATTGCCCCCAATGATTGCAGAGTGCCAGCCACAGCATTACCCCCAATGATTGCAGAGTGCCAGCCACAGAATTGCCCCCAATGCCCAATGATTGCAGAATGCCAGCCACAGCATTGCCCTCAATGATTGCAGAGTGCCAGCCACAGCATTGCCCCCAATGATTGCAGAGTGCCAGCCACAGCATTGCCCCCAATGATTGCAGAGTGCCAGCCACAGCATTGCCCCCAATGATTGCAGAGTGCCAGCCACAGCATTGCCCCTAATGATTGCAGAGTGCCAGCCACAGCATTGCCCCCAATGATTGCAGAGTGCCAGCCACAGCATTGCCCCCAATGATTGCAGAGTGCCAGCCACAGCATTGCCCCCAATGATTGCAGCGTGCCAGCCACAGCATTGCCCCCAAGGATTGCAGAGTGCCAGACACAGCATTGCCCCTAATGATTGCAGAGTGCCAGCCACAGCATTGCCCCCCAATGATTGCAGAGTGCCAGCCACAGCATTGCCCCTAATGATTGCAGAGTGCCAGCCACAGCATTGCCCCCAATGATTGCAGAGTGCCAGCCACAACATTGCCCCTAATGATTGCAGAGTGCCAGCCACAGCATTGCCCCTAATGATTGCAGAGTGCCAGCCACAGCATTGCCCCCAATGATTGCAGAGTGCCAGCCACAGCATTGCCCCCAATAATTGCAGACAGCGATCCCCCCGCGGGATCCATGCACTTACCTCACGGACGGTCTCACAGCTTCTCTTCAGTCCCCGGCTCCCCGCCTCTCCGAGTCCTCAGTCCTCCCGCGGCGCCTCCTCCTCGTCCAATGGCACGGGGAGGACCCGATCCCTGATTGGCCAGGAGAAGAATCCATGTGACAATAGCGAATTCTCATTCGCTATTGTCACAGAATGGGCGGGTCAGGGCGCACTGCTCCGCTCCCCGGCTGCCACATCTGCGGCTGCGTGGTCCGAGCGCGGGACACTCAATTGTACTGCGTGTCCTTAGATGCGCAGAGGGATTTAGCCGGTTTTGCGAACTTGCAGAAAGTTAGTAACCAGTTCTATGGAACCGGTGCGAACCGGCTGAATCCCACCACTGACTATAACCCCCTTCTGGACTAGAAGGTTTTACCCCCTTAATGACCAGGCCATTTTTTGCAATATGGCACTGCGTTACTTTAACTGACAATTGCACGGTCGTGCGACGCTGTACCGGAATAAAATGAATGTGCTTTTTTTCCCCACAAATAGAGCTTTCTTTTGGAGGTATTTGGCCACCTCTGCGATTTTTATTTTTTGCGCTATAAACAAAAAAATATCGACAATTCTGAAAAAAAAAAAAAAAAAACGATATTTCTGCTGTGTAACATTCCCAATTAAAAAACACTTAAAAATCTATTTTTTTTTCATCATTTTAGGCCAATATGTATTCTGCCACATATTTTTTGGTAAAAAAAATCCCAATAAGTGTATATTTATTGATTTGCGCAAATGTTATTGTGTCTACAAACTAGGGGAAAGAATATGTCATTTTTATTTATTTTTTACTAGTAATGGCGGCGATCAGAGATTTTTAGCGGGACTGTGACATTGCGGCGGACAGATCGGACACCTAACTGATATTTTTGACACTTGGGGGGACCGGTGACATTACTACAGTAATCAGTGCTAAAAATATGCACTGTTACTGCACTAGTGACACTTGCAGGGAAAAGGTTAACACCAGGGACGATCTAAGGGTCAAATGTGTCCCTAGGGGGTGCTTTCTAACTATGTGGGGGATGGGTTTGCTGCATGAATACAGAGACCTGTGTTGCTAAATAAGAGGAACACAGGATCTCTGTGTTTATTACGGACCAAACAGAGGTCTGCCCTGTTTACAACGGCAGACAGCCGTTCTGTCTCCACAGGGAGCGATCGTGGGTGCCTGGCGGAAATCACAGGCGCTGGACCCACTGATTGGCTCCCCCTGTGGCCAATTGGTGCGTGCGCACACCCCCACTAGCGATCCCATGAATCGACGTACACGTACATCGTTTCACGGGACAGAGCCGACCTGCCACAGTAAAACTATGGAGGCTGGTCGGCAAGCGGCAATGATTAAATGCTCAACTCATTTGCCACTGGGGGCATTCTGCCCTTTCTAGCATTCCCTCAGTGCAATTACGCCTCCACCATTCAGATTTGTCTTTCCCCAGTGAGATCCCACCACCAGCACACAGATTGGTCCTTGTATCTCTCATCCAGCAGACACATTGGTCTTTCCAGAGAATCCTCAGTCAGTAGTCACACACCCCCTACCACATAAATTGCATATTGACCATGTCTTCTCCTCAGACATTGCACACGAAACCTAGAAAGACGTGTCTGAAGGGTCGTAACAGTAAAGCCCAGGTCAGCAGCAGTCTTTGCCTCCTCATGTCTCTTTGCAATAGTAGGTTTCTCATTGCTTCTTAGTAACTGTAGATTGTGCGTATAGTCCAGGATTGCACATGTGTGTGTGCGTGTGTGTTAGGATGCATTGGTCTTTCTTCTGGATCCTGTCCATAGCAGATGCACATCATTACCCAGCATCCATACCAGTGTAGCTGACTGCAGAGACACTGGCTTGGTTGCACCCAGTACACAGACACTGATGGTGTCCTCTCCTGTTTAATTACATTCCTCTATCCCGCTCACAATGTTATTTCGCCTCTATACACTAGGGGGAGCTGGAGAGACAGAAAGCACTGGAATGACTATGATGCAGATGCATGGCTGTAGCTTGAGAAATGTAGTTTGCAACCAGAGTTACATAGTTACATAGTTAGTGAGTTTGAAAAAAGACATCAGTCCATCCAGTTCAACCTATGATGTGTGTGTGTGTTTGCTGTTAACCATACATTGTATACCCCTGTACGTTGTGGTCTTTAAGGTGCCCATCTAATAGTTTTTTTTAACTATCGATGCTCCCTGCTGATACAACTGTTTGCGGAAGAGAATTCCACATCCTTACTGCTCTGACAGAAGAACCCCATACGTACTTTAAGGTTAAACCGCCTTTCCTCTAGTTTTAGTGAGTCGCCACGTGTCTTATTGTATTCCCTTTCTCTGAATAGTTTGTTCCTTATGCTAGGGTCGCCAGTACAGTATTTGTACATTGATATCATATCCCCCCTTAATCGTCTCTTCTCCAGAGAGAATAAGTTCAGTGCTTGTAGTCTTTCCTCATAGCTGATGTCCTCCATTCCCCTAATTATTTTTGTTGCTCTTCTCTGGACTCTTTCCAGTTCCAGCACATCCTTCCTGAGGACCGGTGCCCAGAACTGGACAGCATACTCCAGATGTGGCCGGACCAGAGTCTTGTAGAGAAGGAGAATAATCTCTTTATTTCTGGAGTGAATCCCCTTTTTTATACATCCCAGTATTCTGTTGGCTTTGCTTGCAGCGGCTTGGCATTGCATGCCACTGCCAAGCCTGTTGTCTACCAGTACCCCCAGGTCCTTTTCCATCTTAGACTCACCCAGAGGTTCCCCCCCTAGTGAGTATCTTGCGTTTGTATTTCTGACGCCCAAGTGCATTAACTTACATTTTTCAACATTAAACCTCATCTGCCATGTAGTTGCCCACCCCATTATTTTGTTCAGGTCCGCTTGTAAGGTTTCCACATCCTGCATAGAAGATATTGGCATGCTTAGTTTAGTATCATCCGCAAATACTGAGATTGTACTAGATATCCCCTCCTCTAGATCATTTATGAATAAATTAAACAGGATTGGCCCCAGGACAGAACCCTGGGGGACCCCTTTTTCCACACCCGCCCAATCCGAGTACTCCCCATTAATCACCACCCTTTGCACTCTCCCCTGGAGCCAGTTCTCTATCCAGGTACTCACCTTATGGTCCATACCTACCTTCCTTAGTTTGAACAGTAAGCGTTTGTGGGGAACGGTGTCGAAGGCCTTTGCAAAGTCCAGATACACCACATCCACAGGCTTTCCTTTATCTAGGTGGCAGCTCACTTCATTATAGAAGGTTAATAGATTGGTTTGGCAAGAACGATTTTTCATGAAACCATGCTGATTACTACTAATAATACAGTTTTCATTACTAAAGTCTTGTATGTGGTCCCTTACCATCCCCTCCAAAATCTTGCAGACTACAGATGTTAGGCTGACCGGCCTATAGTTACCCGGGATATATCTCGGCCCTTTTTTAAATATTGGTACCGCGCTGGCTTTTTTCCAATCAGCTGGCACCATACCCGTCTGTAAACTATCCTTAAAGATCAAGAATAATGGTCTGGCAATCACCTGGCTGAGCTCTTTAAGAACCCTCGGGTTGCACTGTGAAATTGAATGGGGGCCAGTGAACTACAATAGCCAAGGGCACATTGCAATAGGAGGAGAGTTGGGCAAGTTTTCTCTTTTGAGAAGATCTTCCTCCTACTCATGGGGACTGGAGTTGTACACATGTGTATGTAGCAAATGCCCCTGAATAAACCACTGATTTTGGATGGCAACAACCCCTTCCAGCAAAATTGCACCTTCTAAAACACCAACACCAACATTTTTTCGGGCTCCAGACCTGTAGCACCACCCCTGCAGGAGCCAGTGGTAGTATTGGGTCCTCTGCTCCTCCTATGGCCCTGTCCAGAGTCACACTCCTACTAACCACCAGAATACCTTGGTTGGGAACTCCCAGTGATCACACAAGAATGGCACACACTGACTGTTAGAAATAAACAGATTGGATTGGTAGACCAAAATAAAAAGATAACATAGCAGATCAGCAGTTTAGTATCAACAAACGTGAAAACAGTTCAATACAAATACAATGCAACTCTCTCAGATACTTTTAAGGATATACAGTAGTCAGTGAGTACTGCAGTACCCAAAACATGAACAATAGCTCTTCAACTGAGAGATTACACCTCAGTGACTGCGGAGACCTAACAAAAGATACAGCAGGCTAGTGCACTTGAGGGCTCTCAGTCCAGAGGGGCTAGGCTTAGGCCTGAGAATTTGATACACTACCAGAAACCCAGTTCTGCCCCAGTTATATAACCAAATCTAAACAGTTCTTTGATGCTAGCATCTGCCAGCTTAGTTGGGCCCTTTAGCTTTGGTGTGCAAAAGCAGTACAATATTTCTAGGGAGTAGATGAAGCCCAGTTAAATAGGCAGTGGGTATGCCTCTTTAAAGTAGCTAGGTGAAAGCAAACACATTAAAGGAAAGGGGGTGCAATGTGGAGATAGGATGGGAGGGAGTTAACGTTACGGTATTATGCAGCAAGTAACGGTGTGGAAGGAGTAATCGAAGTCAGCAGTCTGGAGTAATGGAAGCTTTGTTAGCTGTGTTTGGTGCTGATTGCTGCTGCTTTTAGTAAAACAAACAATAGCAAGTGTGTTTAGCTTATATTGGGGAACAGTGTAAATGGAGGGTAATTGCCCTTCCTGGGTCTGAGTTGAAAACTAAAATTTACTGTAGGTTATAGTTGCTGTGTTGGTCAAAATTCTTCTCACCAGATCCTTCTACGGCAATCCTTAGGTGACAGTCAGTTGTCTATTCAGTGGGGGCTCTCTTAACCACTTGACCCCTGGAAGAATCACGCCCTTCATGACCAGGCCATTTTTTTGCGATACGGCACTGCATTACTCTAACTGTCAATTGCGCAGTTGTGCGACACTGTAACCAAATAAAATGTATGTAATTTTTCCCTGAAATAGAGCTTTCTTTTGGTTGTATTTGATCACCTCTGCTGTTTTTATTTTTTTGCGCTATAAACAAAAAAAGACCGACAATTTAAAAAAACAAAACAAAAAAAAACTATATTTTTTACTTTCTGCTTTAAAACACAACCAATAAAAAAAATGTAAAAAATCTAATTTCTTCATAAAGTTAGGCCAATATGTATTCTGCTGCATGTTTTTGGTAAAATAATTCCAATAAGCGTATAGATTGCTTTACTCGAACGTTATAGCATCTTCAAACTATGGGATATATTTATGGAATTTTTATTTAATTATTTCTTTTTATACTAGTAAAGGCAACTATCAGTGACTTATAGCTGGACTGTGATATTGCGGTGGACAATTGGACACTAACTGACACTTTGCAGGCACCAGTGACACTAATACAGTGATCAATGCTAAAAATATGCACTGTCACGGTACCAATGGCTGGGAAGGGGTCAAACATCTAGGTCAATCAGAGGGTTAACTGTGGGCCTAGCCAGTGTTTTTGTGTATTTTATGTGCTGCTTTTACTAGGGGGAAGAGATGTATTCTAGTCCCTGCTTTGTGGGAACCCAGAATACATTCCTTCCCCCCTGTCAGATCCCTGTTCTGTGTGGTTTACAGACGATCAGTGGGGGGGGGGGGGGGTGCCGGAGGACGCTGAGAACCTGGCACCCACAGACTGGCTGCTGCTGTGTATATTTACAGCAGAAGCGATCCACCAGCAGTGCTCACCCCCTGCAGGCAGAAGTGCAGAATCAAGTAAATTATATATACATGATTCTGCACAGGAGAGCTGCCTTGTAGCATTAAAACTGCTATGGGGCAGACGGCAAGTGGTTAAGCAACAATGCAGCAGATGATGCAGCGATGATGTATGCTGTACCTCAGGCTATCTCCATGGCCCAGTTCAGCAGTTTGCTCCACAGCTCTTGTACAATCTTGTTGCATGCTGTTCAGCCTAGCCTTGTCCAACACAGCACAGCAAGCACACACACCTTCCAGGTTGGCACGTTTCTTTCCAACTGCTCAGCTTCTTCCCAGGCTTTTGCTTTCATATCATCCCTGCCCCTCTCTGGTGCTCGTGGCCCTTGTAGTTGTGACCTCAAGATTCTCCTTTGAGACTACATTTCCCAATTTCCTCTGGGCAATTTTGTGAGGCCTATAGCTAGGCCATGGGTTTCCAACCTTTTGGCCTCTCTGGGCTACATTGAGTGTAGAGAAATTTTCTCGGGCCGCATATAAAATATATACTATAGTTAAGGCATGTAATAAAATGCCGCCGCGCCCCCCGCACTAATTTAACACAACTAGAGGAAGATTAAATGAAATGGAATCAGTATACAGAGGTTTACTTCTTCTGAGAGACAATAAAGGAACACTCTAACCACCATGACCACTTCAGTGATTTGAAGTGGTCATGGTGGTAGGAGTCAGAATCACTGCACATGCTCGCCACCCCCCCCCCCCCCCTCAGCCTCTGCCTACCGTTAGTTGGAAGCTGCTGTGGCCGTGCCCCCGACCTGACTTCCTTCCTCCCCAGCAAAAAAAGATTGTCAGGGGGCAGTGGGCCGCATTGCCTGCGGTTCTGGGCCACATTCGGCCCTCGGCCGAAGGTTGGACATGCCTGAGCTAGGCAAAGGAGTGGACATTGCCATCTTGTGGACAAACAGAGTTCTGCATCCAAGTAACAATGCCCAGTGATACACACCCAATAAGGCAGCAAAAAATGGCAACAGCAGTGTTCTGCTTCTGCAATCTAAGCAATGAAAGCGTGATCTCTATAACTGATCCAGTTGTGGTAAGATAGCTTAACTTACAGTCTAGTAGCTGGGCTTAATCCAAATTACATACTGCAGATCAAAGAATGCTTTCATTGAAAATTTGCGCAGATCTTCACAGATGAACATCGGATCAAAAAATTATAGTGTCATGTGTCTAGCTTAAGCAGAATACAGCACATATGATGAATGGTGGCTAAAGCATGAAGAAAAAGAAGAAGACTGGGACTAACAACATAGAGCAGTCCCTAGCTAAGGAGTAAGGAAAGGACAACAATTTAACTCCACACTGAAATCTATGATTTCAAATATTAAACAATTTGAGTCCAAACATTAAAGCGGAGCTCCAACCGCCTCCCTCCAAAAATTTTAAGTCAACAGCTAAAAATACTGTAACTGCTGACTTTTAATATTAGGACACTTACCAGTCCAAGGATCCTGCAATGTTGGCAACCCAGCCAATTTTTCAGTTGGCTGTCGGGTCCTTGTAAGGGAAACCAGCAGTTAAGCCTTGCAGCTTCACTGAAGCTGTACTTTCTGAATGGCCTGACAGAAGGAGGAGGGGGCTGATTTCCATGGGGACCTCGCCGCGGCAAGGTCTCCTGGAAGTGGGGATGGGTATCTGTCAAAAACAGGTACCAGCTCCCCCCCAAAAGGTGCCAAACATGGCAGTGAAGGGGGGGGGGGAAGCAAATGAGCGGAGCTCCCCCTTCTAAATTGAGCACCGCTTTAAGTGAAGGCTATTCCAGGAAAACTGGAAAGAAAAAAAAAAGAGAGAACAAGAGAATAACAATGCAAACATTAACATACTGTAAGCCTGACATTCATTACTGGTGTCTTTAAAGCGCTACTGAACTCAAAACCAAACATTTATTATATTGCAGCTTACCAATTCTTACATATGATGGTTATATTAGTTTCCTTTTTTTAGGCTTGCTTTTCTCTATATTCATCTTGTGGTCCAGCCAGCAAGTCTGTTGTTTTTTACAAGCTCAAGCTCTTTAGCAAAATGTATCAGTTTACATGTAAGGGACAACCCACTTAACAATGACAAGGATGATTAAAATGATCAGCTTTTATTTATTCATGCAAAACATTTATCCCAAAAAGAAAAAAAACAAAAAACTGCTGTAACTGCTTATAAAGCGTGAGCTGTAGTTTGGATTCACTTTGTTAGTGTATGTAAATCTACTAATACATTTAATACTATCAATATTATGTTAATAGTGTAGCACAACCAACAATATTTTGTGTGCCATAAACCATCCAACACAGAAAAGTATGTAGGCAGGTTGCCTACTGTATGTGTAGTTAGCATCCAGCTGCCCAGGTCAGGGGGAAGGAGTTAATGTTTTTGCCACCGTGGGCCTTCGCTGGGTTTCAGCCTGCCTCCCTTGGGGGATGGGGGGGTCCGGGGAATACTTGGGAAAAACGCTTTGGGAGAGCACAATAAAGATATGCTGGGACCTATGTTACGTTCTGGAACACCAATTCGCCAGAAGAACCCTGGAAAATGGATTTCTCTGTTAGAGCACTGCCAAGTATTTGTGTAAGAGACTTCACCTGTGCAGATAACCTGGGACAGTCACAGTTAGGTTCAGTTGGGACGGAAAGTTATTACATGTTATACATCTTGGTTGGTTATGTGGGCGAGGCCAGAATTAATCTTTAAATAAATACATAGCACCAGCATCCCATTATGGTAATACTGAAAACAGAAGAATGCGAGATGTGGGACTTTTTAGGTGCTGTTTTTTGCAACACTTAAAAATATTAATCCACCCTCTCAGTAGGTAGGATGCCCTATCTGGGGGAACCTGTGCTGAGAATGGGGGGGATGTATTTTTGACTGTTCTGTTATTCATAAACTTGGTCTTTGTATTGATATGTGAATTTTGCTAATGTGTGTGTTTTTTTGTTCAGAAGTTTAAATGTACCGCGCATTTTTCTGAAGAAGCCTGTACGGCGAAACATGTGGCAGCAAAAGCGTGGAAACATCAAAACAATCTAAAAAGCTGTATTTCTGCATGGTGACATTTTTGATGCCAATGGTTTTATAAAATTGCGTTTTGATTAATAAATATTAATATTTTAACAGAGTTGTAAAATGACCTTACTTAGCAAAAAACAGCACCTAAAAAGTTTCGCATCTCGCATTCTTCTGTTTTTAGTACATGTTATACATGTCTGAAGTTATTCAAGGGGTGCAGGTGAGGTCTAGGCATACTATTAAAGGACTTAGGTCTGCAACCTCAATAAGGAGTATGTGTAACATCGCTACAGCTACAGCAAAGGTTCATGAGTAACCACATGGAGAAACAGCAACCAGTTGTCAGGTTCTCTGGTAGGAAGGGGGTCGGTGCTTGGACCCCCTCCCTAGCTGTCCATCTCCACTTGGTACAGAAATGAAAGATTTAGGGAGGAGGACATTGAGGTCTGCTTGGCGGGAACCCTTTCTGTTACTGGGAATGATGTAGCAGAGGTACGCTGACTGATGGAGTGGGCATTTGTGCAGCCTGTCCTTCCGAATGCAACATATACATCAGAGAAAGTGTGTAGGACATGGCATGAACAAGCTAAGGAAAAACTCTGTGTCACTTGTACTGCACCGCGATTTCTGCCTGGTCCCCAGGCTTTGGTGAGCACCAGGCACAAGGGGTGGGCAAGAGGGCCCAGTGTAGTCCAAAAGAACGCACCCTGCTTGACACTCAACAAGAGAGGGAAACATGGAGGATGTGATGGAACACCAGTCTACCCCCCCTTACAAGTAAATTTATAATCTGTGATATAAATCATAAAAAAAAAGAAAAAAAAAAAACAAGGAAAAAAACACAAAGTCCAATGTCCCAATTTTGTAATTTGACATCTAAATCACTCTGATATCAAATAAAGCATAAATAACTCTTTGCCACAATGGATATGAGAGAGCTTTGCACAGGTAAATATCAAAATAATAATATATTCTATTAAAAAAAGTCTTTTAAGACCCCGTTCACACTGGGGCGACCCGACTTTGCCGGGCGACCTGTGAAGTCGCGGTGCGCAGCTCGCACCGCGACCTCGGAGCGGCTGGCACGGACTTCATATCATTGAAGTCAATGCAGTTCGCTCCAGGTCGCCCCAAAGAAGCTCCGGACCCTTTTTCTAAGTCGGAGCGACTTGTGTCGCTCCTATTAGAACGGGTCCTGTGCTGCTCTATGGCAGGCGACCCACGGCGACTTGTCAGGCGACCAGGTCGCCTGACAGGTCGCCCCAGTGTGAACGGGGTCTAATAAAGATCACCATATTGGATTATAAACAATATCTGACCTGTCACAAACAAACTATAATATAAACCACAATATTTGTGTTTTACAACCCTTAAATTGAATTGGCTGTTCATAAAGATCTAAAGTGTATTAAAACCATTTTTTTCCTGTGAAATACAAAAAACATGATTTTTTTTAGGTATGATATAAAGAGCTACTGAGTATGTTGGTCTCCAAAACTTTCCCACAATAGCTGAACGTTGTAATTTTAGTTAAAAATTATGCTTTTTGAAAATACACAAAACCTCTTTTGAGAAAGAATTATCTTTTAATTTACATCTTAGATGGTATGTGTAAAAATAGTTCTATCATTCACATGTGCCCAGGGAAATGAACTCCAAATACAGCCCTAAGGACATGTAATTTAGGAAAATATGAAATCCTATGGACAGTAGTTCATTACCAGCACTGGTACAGAAAAAGGGATTTATTACAAAACAGTAAAACCAATAAAACATGTTCTTCCATATAATCAAGAACTAAACTGCATTTACTATTAACAGACCATAAAAGTGCCTGCTTTGCTGAAAGTTTTCCTGCAAGTAATATCCATGTAAGTAACGAAAGGAAGCACTATCTTTTATATAATGACCCAGTACTATTATGTGCTTGACATTTTATTTCTCTGCTTTTGTATGAAGCTAATCACTACCCTCTTCCAGTAAATAAGGGGATAAGTAAATTACAGTGTAGCCTATTGAATCATTTCTGAAACATGAGAATAAAAAGATCCAAAAATCCTGCCATGCTGGTGATATGGCAACATATGGAACTATTCATATTCTTCTTGTATAATAATATACATTTTAAAGGCTATAATGCAACTGCAATTGCTTCTACATAAATGAGAACTTGTAACAGTTATGGAATTTAATATTTCCCCTATGTAGCAAAGAAAATTCAACTATTTCCCAGGTATTACATTAAGTGAGGTGCGGAGGGTGGCTCTGCATTGATTTACATAGCAAAGACAATTCCAATACTATCACTTAATAAGAGTAGGCTGATACACAGGATACCAATAATTATATAAAGAAAAACATGATCTTTTTTTTTTTTTTTTTAATTTTGCACATTTGAACACATTTGAAAACATTTTTTTTAGGGAACTCCCATTATATGCTTGAAGAATCAGGGACAATGCTAAGAGACATCAATCAAAACAATTTTCTGTGATTAGTCTTAGTCTAACAGTTCTTGAAAATTGATGATCATGATAGGTCTAATCATGGGGCTGGCCATACATTAAGCAATTTTTCTTTCCCGTGTCACAGGTTGAAGAAAAGAAATTGCTTGATTCCCCCACACATTTATTGTTAATGGGGGAATCTCTCCTGCAGAGCTATTGTATTCTAATATTATACTTTATTCTCTGTATTCTGTATTCTATTGTATTCTCCGCTGTCAGAATACAATGATCACTGCTGGCAGCTTTAGCCAGTGACAGTAGTCACAAGAAAAACTGATTGTACTGAAGTCTCTACAGACTCAATAACTCTTTGGAAGTCATATTTTTGAACAAAACAGGTAGGGCGGAGTTAAGTGGTGACGTCATTACGCCAGTGTGTGTCTGTGTTAAGCTTTGAATGTCTCTCATTTTGTAAGTATATGGTATGTTTTATGCAATACAAGTTGGATGTACTTCTGTTTTAACTCTTTTTTTTTTTCCTCTGGATATTTATGCATCATTTTTGTGAGCAATCCTTGCAGGAGATCTGAACAGGAAAGCCTGAGAGAAGGCAGTGCCAAGCTTAAAGTGGAGTTCCACCCTAAAATTATACTTACCTCCATCTTCTCGCTTCGGGTCACCTGAAAAACAAATGGATAATCGCAATTTTTTTTTTTTTTTTTTTACTTACCTGGTTTAGAAGAAGATATACTTACCTTACTTCCTCTTCCTCCCCTCGGCAGCCACGGCGATTCGTCACTTCCTGGCTTGCAATGATTCCTGGGAGCTGAACGTCATCTCTCCCAGGAATCAATGCGCCTGCACCGGCCCCGACGTCAGTTCCGGTGCGGGCGCCTTCATACCTTGCTAAACAGCTTCTGGGCATGCCCAGAAGCTGTGCAGGGATGATGCTGCGGCACCGGAAGTGACGGCGGGGCCGGTGCAGTGCATCGTGGGACCCAAGAGGCAGAAGAGGACACAGAAGAAGATCGCGCTGGCTTCAAGCTGCCCACACCTGAGATGGCAGCACTGGACAATACATTTTCAAGGTAAGTATTTCTTCTAAAAGGTAAGTGCAACCCGGGACAAATCAGAGGCTAGCCATTGTGGAATACACTAGCCCTGACTGTCCCGGGGGTATTTTTATTTTAAAAAAAAATTCCCAGGGTGGAACTCCGCTTTAAGGAGGAATCACCACTATCATCCATGCATCCATCTATCTCTATACAGGGTTGTTTATCTAAAAAAGCGCTGTAAGCAGCAGTGTGGATCTTGGTGGTGTTTGCTGATTTAAGAAGATTCACTTACATTAATAGGTGGAATGTCTCTCTTCTTTTCATTGGTATTTTTTGCACCTTGGACTATTCATAATTATTTTGGACAATCGGATTTGAAATATGTGTAAAGGGACTATGTCAGAAGCCAATTGTTTTAATTTAACCTCATGGCTAAAACATTTTGGAAGTGCAACTTTATCCTTTGTTTTTACTATATGGTACTGTGACTCATTACTTGCCATTGTACAACCCCAATTCCACAAAAGTTGTAAAATCCACATAAAAACAGAATGCAAAGATTTGCAAATCTCATAAACCCATATTTTATACCGAATAAAAAAATAGAAAACATATCAAATGTCTAAATTGAGAAAATGTACCATTTTAAGAAAAAAATAAGGTAATTATGAAATGGCAGCAACACATCTCAAAAAAGTTGGGATGGAGCCACGTTTACCATGGTGTAGCATCCCCTTTTCTTTTAACAACACTCCGTAAAGATCTGGAAACTGAGGAGACCAGTGCACTAAGGCTACATGTACACGGGACATTTGAAAAAGTCCTTTGAATGCTGGAACTGGACAGCTACAGAACGATGTTTAAAAACGCCCGTTGTGTCGCGTTTGCATGCCGCATTTGGACGCGTTTGGACGTTTGCGCTCAGAGGTGTTTTTTGCAAAACACATCAGGAGACCCTCCCAAACACCCACAATGCAACAGAAATATGGGCCGGATTTAAAGAAACTGCAGCTTCAAACATCTATGACGTGTTTCAGTTTCGCCGCGTTCAAATCAATTAACTGGCGCTGCGGCGAATTGGCGAGTAAAACAGCAATAATGAATTCCGCCGTCAGCGGGATTCACTTACGATCGCGGCTTCGCCAATTCGCAAACGTATGTCTTCGTGCTTATAGCAGTTTCACATAGCGATGTGGGCTAGTGGATTAGTGCACACATCACATGTCTGTAATTCATCTCCCTCTGCTGTAGGTTCGAGGCTTACCATCTCCACCTACTTTTTTTATTTTCTTTTTTTGTTTATATTGCTAAAATGTAACGGATTACATCATATATATTGCTAAATAATGTTACACTCAGAAGCGCTTGCAAGCTTACACCATTTTAAGTGTTTTTTTGATCTTGTCTGTGTGTCGAATCGATCTTATGAAGGAAAGTACCAAAGGCAAGTGACCAAACCCCTACCCTACTTCAGGGCAAGATGAAACCTCACAATTTTACCATGGTCTTCTTCCCACATTCCATACAATGTTTAGTTCTTTAGCTATATGTGCTTTTTAGCCTTAACACACTCCATTTTTTCCACCATACAGCTTTATTCTGCACAATAGCTAAGTGCTTTGCAACTTCACTGCAGTTCACAACGTCATGGGTTCAAATCACATCACTACACTTGGGATCTCTTTTCACTCTCATTTTTTTAAACAGTTTTTTTAAACTATCTTGAATTTGGGGGGGGAGGGGGGTGTCCTACCCAAATTTCAAGCACATCAATGGAAACAACACAATTTTGATTTTATGAGTGTGGTCCTAGTTTTATCGAGATGCAATTCTTTACATATTTACCATGGTTCTTACAATTTCTTGACCAATAAACATAGGTGTCTGATATTGGACTCTCTCCATATTTCAACAACACAGACCCTCATAGTCCAACACTACATTTGCCTCACACCTCAACACAACACTGTCACATCCCTACTCTACATTACAACCCCTCACATCACCAGTACAAGCAGCATGCAAAGTGCAAAACTCCGGCCTTGGCAGCTTAATGGGCCATACACTAACAATTTGTCTAGACTTTTTCCTGTAGACTTAACCAAACCATATAATAGAAGCTCAAACCTCAACACTTTCAATTTGGATGCAATCAGGCAGGCCCTTGCACTACATAGAAAATGTCAATCTGAAGGATAAAGTCTTCTCTAAATCTTACAGTGTGGATGGCCCTTTTGTCTGTAGGCACCCACACAAAACAAAAAAACACATGTTCAATTCTAATGTATTTATTTATTTGAGAATGACAGCAGAAGGAGGGATGCAGCAAAAGAATATTGTCACTCTCCAGTCCGTGTGCCTTTACAGCGCCAGACCACGATCTTTGCTCCATGGCTACGGGATTCTGATGTCTTCCACAACTTCCGGCAGAGTTCAGAATCCATTCTGCACCTCTACCAGCTCATAGGGGACAGGCATGGCAAGGTTGCTGGGCAGCTTCCAAGCCACTTTCGAAGTTCCAGGGTGTTCATGTTGGTCATTGGCCATGTGCCTTACCAAATATCCACTGACCACAAAAGAAAATGAGTGGAGTCCATCAAGGTGGGTTTCTACCACCTACACCCGCAAGCAGTACCACTCCTGGAAAAATAAAACAAAGGATAAGACATTTCATAATGAAAATCACATCTTAATGCCTGTTTGCTTCATTCTGAACTTCATTTAATTTCGACATCACGAGTGAAATAACACATTTTATGCCAACTTACACAAACCAGAAATCATTAATGTAAACATTTGAATACACACCTGTGACGCCAGACAGCCCATCACCACAGGCTTCCCATGGTACGTGCCATGATTCCAAGATGTTGATGTTCTGGAAAATTACAACACCATAAGATACCAAGCAGCCGTTCATGTTATCAATAACTACACAGGTGGCATAGACACAAATAAACACCTGCCAGCTCTTCTCAGCCCTTTACACTATTCACAATACCAACATGTTTATGGTTAGAGGTGCATGTTTTTGCTCAAGTAACACAATTTTACCAATGTTGACTACACTTTATCTACAATGGCAAGTGTCATTGGCAGATGATAATCACCCTCTGTCTCCCTGTGAGTGGCACCTCTGCTAACTAGCTAATTAATACACATGCCCTATCTTGACCGGTTACAGTACTTACATGTAAAGTGGCTAGCAACCAGGGTATTCCGGGTGGCCATACCGGCAGCGGTGCTCCGCCGCCTGGGGGCCGCCGGCTGACGGACCTCTGGCTCCCTCTCCTCCGTCAGCTCCCAAGAATCATCCCGGGCAACGCACATGTTGTGCAACACGCAGCACGCCAGGATGATCTTGGAAGCCTTTGTAGGAGAGTACAGGAGTTCACCCCCAGGCCGGGCCAAGCAGAGAAACCGGGACTTGAGAAGACCTATGGTCAACTCAATGATACTCCGGCTTCTCCGCAAGGCCCTGTTGTAATTCCTCTCTGCTGGGCCCTGGGGGTACCTGATTGGAGCCATCAGCCACGTCAGCTGCGGGTAACCAGCATCCCCTGAAAAATAAGAAAAATATACATTAGTTATTCATATCATGTGACTTTAGATGACTCCTCAAAATGGGAGACAATTAGGCATTTTACTAAACAACCTGCTCGTCTGTTTGCAAAAAATCATATGAAACATCTCAACTCTGTCTAACTGCCTAAATCACTAATACAAATGGGAAAAAGGACACACAAAGTGGTGGGTTTCTCTTGCAAGTTCCAACTTGGCCCCTATTTTGTTCCTATTACATTAGCCTAGGTCTTACTTCTGGAATATATCTGCAACTAGAGTGAGGAAACCAATATTGACTCACTTATGCAAAGTACTTTGGGGATATGGCAATACCATTGGAATCATTTGTCGGTTTTCTTTGGGTGGCTAGAGGACACCATTTACACATTGGTTAACCACCTTCATTGGACTCAAAGACAACTTTGCAAATCTTTCTTTTGTGAGCTGCTAAGCTGCTGATCTGGTTGTGTGTGAACAGCCTGACAACTCCTAACACATCCATTTTAGGTAGGCTTTGCTTAAATCAGGGTGTACACCGATGTAGCTTATTCCTATGTCTATGTAATCTTACAGTTTATGTTGTTAAGACAAAATACTTTACCAATAAGCCACCCTTCGGGCATTTGTCCACTTTCAAACACCTCGTACAGAGTACTTGTTCTTAACATACTGGAATCATGGCACGACCCTGGGTGACCAGTGTTGACACTCATGATGCGCTGTTTGGCGTCACACACTAATTGGACGTTCACGGAGTGGTACTGCTTGCGGTTCCGGTATTCACTTTCGTGGCTCCTTGGGGGCCTAATGGCTATGTGGGTGCCATCGATTGCCCCTAGGATTTGCGGCATGTGTGCCCGCCGGTAGAAACCCAACTTGACTTCATTCCACTCATTTTCATTCTGTGGCCAGTGGATAAAATTGGGCACTATATCCACTATGGCATTAATGACCAACATGAACACCCTTGAAACTGTGGGCTGGCTAATGCCCATGATACTTCCCGAAGTGGCTTGGAAGCTGCCACGCCCTAAAATATACAAAGTGGCCAGCAATCTGGCCATGCCGGGCACCGCATGGCCGCGCTGTGTGTCCGGGTCAATTTTCTCTGCTATGAGCTGGTAGAGGTGTAGAATAGTTCCTCGCTCGAGCCGGAACTTCCTCCTGACATCAGAATCCCGCAGCTTGTCCAAATAGATCCTTGGAGCAAAAATGCGTGGCTGGCGAGGTAAGGGCACACGGACTGGAGGTGCTGCTGCTGGAGGTGCTGCTGCTGCTGCTGCTGCAGCTTCCCCACCTTCTGCTGCCTCCTGTGCCAGGGCCTCCTCAAACAAGGCACCAATAAATGCCAGCATTGCACCATCTAATGCGTCTGGGATATCGTCCTCCATTTTGAACGCGCAAATTCGCGAATGCGCAGATATATATAGAAACGGCCGCTAATTATCACACCTGTGAGCCAGCTATAAAAGGAGCACATGGCCAATATGGCTGCTGGATGTTATAGATCGATGTTTCTTATGTGCTAGCAAGACCCTGTGACCCACAACCTACATTATCTGGAGGTAAGACAATTGTATCTCTCTCTCCCAAAAAAAAGGAAGGAGACAATTTGTACTTATCTTGGGTGTGCTTAAGTTGTCTATGGTGAATCCCCTCCAACCCACAATAGCTTGGGAACCCCTCAAGTGTCTTTTAATCATTGGCAGTTGGCCCCATGTGCATGTGGTTTGGACATGTGTTTTCTCATGTTTGTTAAAGGTGTGCAGTCTAGATTTGGCATCTAAACCTGCCCCCTTACCTTCCCAGCTTCCAAAGACACAATTTTTGCTTTCCTGATAACTGTAATTTATTATGTGCACGTATGTAGGTCATGCGATTTCTCATGTATGTTTAATGTTTGCAGCCTCCTTTTGCCTATAAAGGATTACACCACCACCACCACCACCACTGTGTTTGTGCCATTAGGTAAGTGTTTGGAGGGCCTCGTGTGATTTGTACCCCTATGCGTTTTCTTATGTTTTTTTTTTTTCCATTTCTTTGCAGCCTCTTCTGCTCTTTGCCACCACCACCACCACCACCACCACTGTGTTTGTGCCATTAGGTAAGTGTTTGGAGGGCCTCGTGTGATTTGTACCCCTATGCGTTTTCTTATGTGTTTTTTTTTTACATTTCTTTGCAACCTCTTCTGCTTTTTTTGCCACCACCACCACCACCACCGTGTTTGTGCCATTAGGTAAGTGTTTGGAGGGCCTCGTGTGATTTGTACCCCTATGCGTTTTCTTATGTGTTTTTTTTTTACATTTCTTTGCAACCTCTTCTGCTTTTTTTGCCACCACCACCACCACCGTGTTTGTGCCATTAGGTAAGTGTTTGGAGGGCCTCGTGTGATTTGTACCCATATGCGTTTTCTTATGTGTTTTTTTTTTTCTTTTCTTTGCAGCCTCTTCTGCTCTTTGCCCACTACTACCACCACCACCACCACCAAGTCTGTTTGTGCCATTAGGTAAGTGTGTTCTGTAACTGTTCACTAATTATACTGTATATGAAGAGCAATCTGCAAATCCTGTTTTTTCTGTTTTCTCTTTTGTCATTTCAGATTTAGGAGTTTGGGGCTCTTTGCTGCTGCTGGACAGCCAGATTCTCTGCCCACCTCGTGCTCCCATGGCCCCACCCACTGGAAGGATGAGAAGGGGCAGGGTGGCCAGGGGGGCCAGGGGGGCCAGGGGGGGCAGGGGGGGCAGGGGGGGCAGGGTGGGCAGATCGTCTGGCTCTGGTGTGAGGGAGGCTCCAGCTGTATCCATGAGGGAGTCCACCATCCCCATCCCGGAGGAGGAAGCCGGGGGAGGTGTTAACACCCCAAGTGGACAAGCTGGCTCTTCTGACAGTAGTCCTGGAGCGGGTCCGTCCACCAGAGTCAGCTTGTCCACATTACCCCGGCTTCCCCGTTTCACCCACAATCAGTGCTGTGCCCTGGTCCACGCCTATATGGCCAGATATCAGGCGATACATGGGACCAGGGCCGCGTCTTACTCAGTAACAGAGAAGAACAGATTGTGGGATGAAATCCGGGATGCTGTAAATGCACTGGGTGAAGCACCTCGCCACCGTGACAGTGTGCGGAAGAAGGTCAACGACATCTGTGGGTCCGTTCGGAAGAAGCTAATTGCATGGGCTGCGGAGGGTCTTTATGACCGTCAAGGTCGGCTGGATGAACGTGCACGAAGTTCTCTCTGGGATTATCAATTACCTTTCTTGAACATCATAGGACCCGATACCATCTTTCCCAGAGAGGACTTAGATTCGGATGCTTTGCACCGAGGTAGGATATTATCTTGGATGTCAATTGTGTGAGTTGTTTGGAAAAGATTAACTACTATCCTATGTGTGACATTAAGAGAATGTGATACTTGCCCTTCCAATTGTCCTTTTTTTGTTTTCCCCAACCTGCAATTTGTTCATCTGTAGCACGGATCTCAGCCCCTCCACAGCCCATGCAGCTTGGCGAACCAGACGGACTCACAGGTGTTGACATCAGTGCTGACCCTCCTCCTGGTAGGTCCAATATCATACTGTGCCAAACAATGTAGATGTTTTTTTTTTTCCAAGATAGCTCATATTGCTATGTCCTTTACAGAAGATCCGCAGCAGGGAACACACCCAGTGCAGCTAGGCCTGGAGGAAGGTGTTGGTATGTCTAGTCAAATAATGTTTTTTTGAATCTTATTAACCCCATTAACACACATGTTTTTTCTTAGGAAAGAGTGTTGCCTTTTAGATGTTTACCCTGCAAAACACAGTTGACAGCATTAATGGGTGCCGTCATTAGTAGGCAGACCAAGCCTTCTTAACCTTTGGGAGGGTTTAGCAAGTGTCCTATGAGCCCAGGAAAGCACTTTTGAATGTTTGGCCTCAATGCTTCATTCATGAAGCTAGGAGGGCAATCTGGCCATAATCATTACTGACTAAGGTTATGTACTAAACATGTTTTTTTTTTTTGTTTTTAAAAGAACATCAGGCCCCTCTTGACGTTGCAGCTGGAGTTGGATCAGGAGCTGGCGACGATTCTGCATCCAGTGCTGTGGTATGTGATATAAGGGAACAAGGTGCACATGTAACATTTCAATGGTAGCATTGATTTTGGACTAGATGTGGCTTACATTGTGTGTGTTAAATTAGTGCTATGACATTCTGACGATGCACCAGCACAACAAGAGTTCTATCTTGAACATCAGGGAATTATGTTATAATTTGGTGTGCCACTAATGTTCCAAAAACATCCAGGATCTTTAAAGTCCGGCCCGTCTTTGATTTTCCAGGTCCAAATTCATGGGTATCATTTGGTTGGGTTGTCCTGTAGCCGATTGATGGCAAGATTTTAGACAACATACGTAGATGTATAAAGTCATTGGTGTAGTAACAGATTTACCAAAAGCATAAACAACCTACCACACCAGGGTTAATTGGGAACACCTTCATGTTGAATCTTTTTTGCCTTTGTCATATTAGTCACACCAATATAATATGTACCCATTATCAGAAGTGTTGCTAGCTTGGATAATCTTACAATGAACAAGTACTCATTAGAAGCACATCAAACTTTTCAACGTTCTGCTTGGGGTGTTAAGTTGTCAAACTAATCTGAAATATTTAGTCATGATGTTTGATAATGATTTGGTCTATTTCTTCTGCTTTCAGGTAGCCTTAGATGCAGAGGGATTGTCACCTACCCAACTTCGTCCATCTATGCTGGATGTAGCCGAGAGGCTGCTTGATGAGTATCAGGTCCAAAATGAGTTAAGGAGGCGTACTCAGCAATCTACTGAGGCAGTACGTCTGCTCGGGCTCATACAGGAATCTGTAGCAACAATGGTACAGGTTCACCAGGATATGTTACAGGTTCAACAGGATATGCGTAACAGCTTGGTAAGTTTAGCAGACCAGCATCAACGGGATCGGCAAAGTGTTGACACTCAGGTGCTGGCCACACGCCAATGCCTGTTTGGATCTGAAGATGCCCCATTGGCAGAGCCCTCCCAAACATCTCACTCACCTGCCACTGCAGGTTGTGGTAGTGGGAGGGTAATGCCAGTGTTGGCCACTTGTCAGGCAGCTGGGGATGGGACAATTCCTCCTGTAGCCACTCCTAGCACTTCACACTCCGTTCGGACTCCCACACCCCTCAATGAGCAATCCTCCTGCACAACCTCAATGCGCACTGGTTCCACAGTACCCCTTCCACCTGACTACATTCCCTCCACACCTTTATCACTTCACTCCTCCCCAGGCCGTTCTTCTTTTTTGTCACCAATGCGACATGTCGTTTGCCCCCGCACCGTGGACCACAACAAACAATCAACCACCACTCCCCACACATCTTCACAACCCTTGCACCACCAGCAGCATCAAATAGCCTTGGAGCAGCAACGATCCCATCTCATGGTAATGGCACACGTTGCCCAAATGCTTAGGCTGACCCCAGAGCAGATGACACTATTGGCCGAACATCTTCTGTCTGGGACATTTCCAACGTTCAACACCCTGCATCATCAGCAGCCTCAGACAGAAGATATGATCCTAATGGGCCACTTGAGCACAACTCTACAGTTAACCCCAGACCAGATGGAACTCTTGGCACACCATTTGATGGCAGGAAACTTAACAGTGCTCACCACACTGCTTCAGGCACGACCACCAACTTGATTTTTTGTTTTTTTGTTTAATTTGGTTTAGTTTTGTTAATGATTTACATTGGCCAATTTTTTGGGCCATTTTTTTTTTTAATTTGAGGGTGGCACAATATGATTTATTATAGTGCTTCTTTTGGGGATGAAATAAAATTTTATGCAAAATGATTAGTTTGTGTTTGCTCTTTGGTTTTTTAGGAGTGTTGGTGGCCAAGTAATGGCCCTGGTTAATGTAGGCATTTATACACACGTGCTTCTCTATCTCCAAACATATGATTTCATGTAAATTTAGATAACTCAATGTTCACATAACGACCCAAGAAAAGGTCTCCCTTCAAATGTAGCTTCAAAACAAGTCTCAAGGCTAACATAAACCAAAGCCAACATACTAACAATTACAGACCACACCACTCAAGTAAACAAATACAACACAAAAGACATTCGATGTGTACACCAAAAAGAAAACTTGGGTAATAAAATAAATGTTTTAATAACACATGTGGGTGTCTACCAACTGTAGCGTACAAAAAATATATTACAATATATAATAGAATGAACTAAATTGCCAATGTAACATTTGTGTTGCAAAGAGCAACATACTTAAATTTAATTTAGATAAACATTTTAAACATTTTTTATGTTTTGACATCATTTTTTGGAAGGTTTTCACAAAAACAATTCTTTTTTGTAAACATTTGTGGTTTTTTCCGTTGCCATAAAAACAACAAGGCTTATTTGTAAACATTTGTGGTTTTTTCCGTTGCCATAAAAACAACAAGGCTTTTTTGTAAACATTTGTGGTTTTGTCGGTTGCCATAAAAACAACAAGGCTTTTTTGTAAACATTTTTGGTTTAGTTTGTTACCAAAAACAACAAGGCTTTTTTGTAAACATTTGTGGTTTTGTCGGTTGCCATAAAAACAACAAGGCTTTTTTGTAAACATTTTTGGTTTAGTTTGTTACCAAAAACAACAAGGCTTTTTTGTAAACATTTTTTTTTTTGGTTGCCAAAAACAAGGCTTTTTTGTTTTTTTTTTTTTTTTTTGGGTCCCAAAAAAAGGGTTTTTTTAAAATTTTTATATTTTTTTTGGTTGCCAAAAACGATGGTTTTTTTAATTTTTTTTTTTTTTTGGTCCCAAAAAAAAGGGTTTTTAATTTTTTAATTTTTTTGTTTCCCAAAAACGAGGGTTTTTTAATTTTTTTTTTTTTTGGTCCCAAAAAAAAGGGTTTTTAATTTTTTAATTTTTTTGTTTCCCAAAAACGAGGGTTTTTTAATTTTTTTTTTTTTTTTGGTCCCAAAAAAAAGGGTTTTTAATTTTTTAATTTTTTTGTTATATTTTTTTTTCGAATGTCGAAATGTGACAGTTAAAAAACATTGTAAAATTAACCAAACAAATTAAAAAATAAAAACTATAATCTTTTTAAGGGGGAAACATTCCTGACAAATGGCTCCTGAGGGGCTGGATCGGCCCCATAAGTTTCTTCCAAAACCAAGATTCTGTCGATGCACCATGTTATGTATTCCAAAAGGACCTCATAGGTGAGGTGCGTGTGTCCTGGGTAGAAAAAGACATGACAATTAGTTTTATGCAAAATGATCCAAACAACGATTGTAATTAATGTGCCTCAACAAATATGCTTAGGAGTCTATTGGTTGGCTTTTATCAACACTCTGAAGCAAATATGCTAAATTGCTGGTGTAAACCTTAAACTCAAACTTTCACAGCAAATTGTTCAAAAGGTTACATAAGATGGCTTGGAATGTTAGTAGCAGTTTCACCAAAGCTAAGTAAAAGGCTTTTCTTCATGTCAACACAAGCAATCATTTAGAAGAATGTAAGGTGTTTTGGGTTCAATTGGTCAACACGATACATGTGCACACATTTATCTCTATCACCATTGGAGTTTGTGTAGCGTTCTCTCTCCCTCTTACTGTCTATAGATTGAACCTGACACATAGTAGAGACTTACCCTTTGGAATTCGGAGGGCCAGTTGTGGACGGAGCAGATGTGTCTGCTCCCCTGATCTCCTTTCCGCCATCCCAGCTGTGTTAAGAGAGAAGAAAAAGTTTATCAACAAATGGACTCACGCTAACTGTAGGTTAGGCAGTCATGAAAACGCTCTAACACCCACTCATTACCCCTCCACATTTCCCTGAAAGTTTTATTTAGACTTTGATATGGTGGTGATGCAGATTTGTACAGTGCAAGCGTCATTCTACTGGGTGAAGCTTGTAGCGTTAAGGATACGTACTCCCTGCTTTTGTGCTGATTGTGTTTTTCGGATGTTTTTGGTGCCTCAGCCCTGCCTGTTCTAAGTGTTGGAAACATATTTTGGGAGGGCTGTGGAAAACTAATCAGGTTAGACTTACACTCTCTAGGTTTTTGGGGACAAGATAAATAACAATCCTCCTTTTTACATGGCCCCTGTACACACCTCTAGGCACCTCCCTCCTGTTGGTTGACCCCACAGCAGGCAGCTTGCTATGGAGGCACATGAGATGAAGCCAAGCACCCTGTGCCTGTTCAGGCACCTAACTGTGAGCCAGCCTTGCCCCCCTCCCTTCCGATGGTCTCAATGATTAGGAGTGACAGCATCAGGAGGCAATATTGGCATGCTGTCACCTCAGTTAAGGAGGAGGGGGAGTCTGTTCCAGACAAGTATTAGTGCAAAAATGTGGACAGTAAAAAATGGTCCCAGTAAGTCTGAGGGGGAATATGCACACCTATCACTTGGAATACTAATGCATAGAATGCATTCACATAAAGAACCTGCTGCCTTTAGAGGAACTTGAAGCCTGAGCGGGGACATACACAGTTAGCATTTCTCCACTTACTAAGTAGACACATTCCTGGAAAAGCACACAACTTACCATCATCAGTTTTTTTTTGGGCCCCCGAAGTTGATGGCGTGGCTGGCTCGGGAGAAACTGCACAAAAAGAACACAAATTGTGAACTGGAATGTGGTACATTACCGAGGAAGAGTATTTATGAAAGATTGACAAACACACATTTTCAGTGTTGACTAAATCAGGACATGATTAAATTACAATGTCCACAAAAAATTGACAAGTACAAAGCACACCATTTCCAATGTAGAGAAACTAACACCAATTTAGAATAGGGTGGCTTGAGATAACTTACAAAAGATAACATGTCCTGTAAAGCTCCCCAAAACCACCTTGCAAACATGAAGGTTAAGCAAGAGTGTTTCATGACCAACCTTCCTGTCACATATAGCAAAACTACACTTGCTTAGACTCCAACTTAGATTATCCTAGATACACATCATCCTAGCACACACAATTCATGTGAGAATCTAATTTTAGGTACTTACAGACTAGTTCAGGGGAGCCTGGAGTGGGGGAGGATGGGGGAGACCCTACATGGGGGGATGGTGTCCCTTCATGGGGGGATGGCGTCGTATCTCCTAGAAACACAAAGACACAAATACAATCCTTGAACCAAAGCTATTTGATAAAGGCACACAGAAAGTAGTTGGGAAACATTGAAGGTAGTAGTTACTTTGGACTGGGTAAGCAGCAGCCCCTCTTCCCCAGTCCTCCACAACTAACATCCTCAATGTCAGCTGCTACATAACCCCAATGGCAAAATATAGATATTACAGCCCTTAGATTTCCCAGGACACATTGAACACACAAACACATGTAGAATACTTACTTCCCATTTGAGGAGAGCCCAGGTCCTCATCCGCTTGAGACCAATTGGCCTCTTCTTGGGCACCAATGTGTTCCTGGCCCGGATCCAGGCGACTTGGCCCTGCCTGAGGCTCCTCTCTTGCTGAAGTTACATCAACCACAAAAGAAAACAAAACAAACAATCATTCCTCCAAGTTCGACCTAATACACAACACACCAGCACATCCACATTACTTACAGGGGGCCTGAGAAGGCTGAGCCGCAACATCCTGATCACTGGTTTCTAAAATAAAAGAAAAACATTATATATTATTTATGGACACAAATAGGCAGTAACCTCTCATCATGCTAGCACCATACTCAATGCCCCTACAATTCAGAACATAGAAGTGCACTTACACCAATGAGATGCATTGACCATGTTTTAAAACAGGAGGGCACCATGCAAATTAAGCGGGCGCCTAAGGCCTCGCACCTACAGGGGCCTTGCGGCCAGTGGCGGAGCACCAACATTTCGAAGGGCGCAGTCAGGGAAATCTCCCAAGTAAAAGATTGCTTTCAATCCTCGGATCAAAAAGTTGCAGCAGTGTGCTGCAGTCCCTTCACTGCGTCTGCCAGGTGTCTGTTGTCCGCTGACACTTACTCCTCCTTCTCTGCCTGGGGATTGGCCGTCTGATCATGTTATCCTAAGATGTGGAGGAATCGGTAGGTGTGTACCTGCACCAGTAGGAAGTGACTGGCCGGTCAACTCACTCTGCTATCATCATTTGTTGCTCTGGGAGGAGAGCTCCGCCCTGGACCCGGAACATACAGGTAACCAGGCCCAGACTTGATATTTTGCAGGCTGGTCATAGATTTGTTGTGTCCACTATGCAAAGGGGTTGAGTTGCCCAAGGGAAGTTGGAAGAGTCTGAAAATGGTTGGTGGAGGAGGAGGAGAAGAAGGCCCTGGGTGGCTGGGGGACAAGGAGAGGGCCCCTGGGTGTTTTCTAGAGGAGGAAAGATCCACAATGACGCCAGAGTCAATTGCCAAGGAAGAGAGTGGAGCTGAGCAAGTCCTGCCTATCTGACCTGAAAGCCAAACATGGTGTAGATGGAGCCCTTTGCCCTACACAATGACAGCACCAGAGGTGGAAGGTGAGTGGTAGCGGGTCTTTGACATTATAGAGCATATGGACTCTGTCCATTATTGGTAGTTTTGTTTGGAGTTGTCCTTTAGATGTTTAACTGTGTTGCTTTTGACCCGAGCTGTGAGGGACTGAGGTATGACAGCCCACTATGCTGAGACTTATAGTGCCCTAGAATGTTGAGGACTGAGGAATCCTTAGTCCCTAACAGAGGGCACTACAAGTCTTAGCATAGCAGGCAGTATTTCCTCATTCCCCTACAGAGAGGATTACAAGTCCAAGCAGGTAGCCTTCTGCAGTGGGACTTGTTGTGCCCTTGACTGTGGTGGACTGAGGAAGGGAAGTGTAAGAGGGTCTCTGTAAGCTCAGATGTATGGGGGAGCTTTGGGGAACACAGAGTTCCCTTTTACACCAGAGTCCCCAGCTTCCCCCCTCAAATAATGGTTCCCAAACTCTCCTTATATCAGAGTCTTCACACTTCCCTCTTACAGTGTAGTAAGTCTGGAGACTCCGATGTAAAGGGGGCTCTGTAAAATGTGATTAGAGATTAGAAATTTCTAACATTTTTATTTTCTACTTACGATCCACAATTTTCAGCTGCTCAAATGGCTCGCTGCCTCTGATTGCGTATTGGAGTGTGGCCGTCCTCCTCCTCCCCTTCTTCACCAAAAGCACAAGAGGGTGCCGTCCGTCCGCTTTGGCTAGAAGCAGAAGAAAAAAAAAAAAACATAAAAAATACGAATGTACATAGTAGTATTAAAGGTTGTGAAGAGACACTTGATGGAGGTAGGAAAGGTAGGAGCGAGAGGGAGGGGGGGGGGGGTGTTGGTATTAGTGTTGTTGCATAGCTAAACACATGTCCACCTACCCAAAAAATTGTAACCTTTTGGCATCACTCCAGGCCCGCTGCAGATCCACTATCTCAGGCAGAAACTGAAATCTCCGCTGCAGCCTCATCCGGAGACGACACATCATCTTGTGCTTTTGGTGAAGATGCGTATAAACTTTATCATACCCCCAGAGGAGGAGGAGCTGTGGAAAGAGCAGTGTATGTTTGAGTCCAAGTATGTCCAAAATAGTACAATCTTCAAATAACATGCTAGGTCGTCTTTGAGATATTGTAGAACAAAGAATTCCATTTCTGGTGATACATATACATCGATGTCCAAATCTACCTCCATGACATAGGTTGCCCCACACTGGTGATTTCCTCTACATGATATAGCCATTTTCTCAATTGGCCTTTCATGACACACCCAGGGCCGCCATCAGGGGGGGACAGGCAGTCACTGTATTTACAACCTTATTGCTGTCCATTTAGCAGGGTGCAAGTAACTTTACACACATGTAGCATAGGTATCAACTTTTGTCACCATGTTAAAAGGACAGCAGTATGGGTAGCATTACAGTGACTGTTATTAGTCCAGGCTCACTAAACTAGCCAATGCTTGGAAAAGCAAGCCATGCAGATTGCTTTTCAGGTCCCTTTTAACACGAGCTGTCTGATTGGGTGTGGCTGTTAATTTTTGACGCAGACCTGATAAGCCCCTCAATTCTCCTTTATGGAGTGTTATATGTAAATGGGATTGCTTCATTTGAGATGCAGATTTAAACTGTGTATGGCCAGGCTGAAGGTACCCAAGTTGATTGGTCGATCACCTGGAGGACAACGTACAACCAGTCTGTCAGATTTTACACACACTTATCGCTAGCATCTCTTGTAGCCACTAGCAATAATCACTGTGTTTTCCTGGCAGGGGCAGCACCAGGAGAACACAATGGCTCCGCAGGAGGGTTTCCCCTGTCTGTGTTGATGGTGGAATCAAGGCAAAATGTTTTTCCTGCAAGCCACGGGACAAACAAAGATAGTTTTTTAATGAATCCATGATTTTGCCAAAATGGAAAAAAAAAGATGTTTGCTTTGTATATTCTTAAGTTTGCTACATAACTAGAACATGTAACAGTGTTATATCATTGCAGGAGATTTCCCTTCACTTCCTGTCTTGGTGTCACCAGGACAGGAAGTGAGGGAATCTCCCGTGGGGATACAGCCAGCAATTCTTTCCTTTTATATATACTATGGACATTATAAGGCAACAATTGCAAGCTATTTCCCCACAGTGATATTCCCCTCACTTCCTGTCTTGGTGACACTAAGACAGGAAGTGAGGGAAAATCTCATGCAATGATATCACCCTACTAGAAATTGTAGTTCCGTCTAAAAAGTATACATAAAGTAAGCACTTGGTTTCCAAAGTGGCAAAATTATGGAGGAGTTAAAACCCCATAGTGTGATCGGGTAATCTGACGGTGTGTTCCTACACTCCTCAATGTGTCTGTTCATTAAGCTGTGCTGAATTATCCTTGATTCACAATTCCTGCAAGAGTTGCACATGGTATGTGGGAGATGCAAATTTAAGGTGGCATAATTATCCACACAATCACACATAATCCTTTTTAAAGGTCCCCAGCAGAATTTGATGGCATAGTGGTTCACAGCAGTGCCATCAGATTCCAGTTAGATCTGTAAATTAACAAAGCAATGTGATCTGGGGGTGTATTTAACTTGCAATGGACACCCCCATTCATTATCATATGGCAGTGTGAGATGGGTGTGTTGGGAATGTGATCCATTGAGACAAGTGATTATACACTCATGTGTTTCTTTTAGAGGTGATTTGTTCAAGGCAATCCTTTGAAGACATGACCATTCCAGATTTTTGTGATCACTGATTCCATCTCAGGTGAACCAATTAGCTGCTGTGTGCAGATCCAGCTTATGATGGTAAGAGTGTCAGACAAGACAAACGGGGCCGAGCTTGCAGTGTGTATGGATGTAT